>NC_073624.1:170135532-170760532 GCF_029407905.1 Bubalus kerabau
AGATCAGACACCAATCAAGGCAGGAGAGTGACCCATTAAGGAAGGGAAACAAACAAGTCAGGTCTACTATTATCTGAGCTTACTTCTTGAACAGTTCAGCACAGTTAGGGGATTCCAGGGGAGGAACACAGATCTCCCCCAAGTACAGGATACAGAGCATATGTCCAGGGAAGCCAGGATGACTAGAATTTATAAAGGCAGAGTACCAGAGAGGAGAGAGATGAAGAGAGAGGTTTAGAGATTTACTTTCCCCCTCAAGTTATCAACTGATCAGCAGATGCATGTGAGAAACTGCCTGAGCCAGAGGAAAAAAACACCCAAAAGGAGCAGAGGTAATAATCCCTAGGTTCACACATCACTCAGGTTCACACAGCACTCACTAAGGTAAAATCCACAATATCTGGCACCTACTTAAAAATTACTAGGTACACAAAGAGACTGTAAATCAGTCAATTAAGACCAGTCCACAAGAGATAACAATGATACAACTAGTAGAGATATTAAGTTACTTTAATTATATTCCATACTGCCAAAAGCTAGATAACTGAACAAGACAGCACAGACGCTCATATTGAACTTCTCAAGTTAAACACCATGGTTAAGAGGAAATGGAGAATGGCTGCTAATGTATTCAGGGTTTCTTCTGGGAACCATGAAAATGTTCTCAGATTAACTATGGTAAGGGGTGCACAACAAAATATATACAAACTACCGAATTTGTACTTTAAGTGGGTGAACTGTGTGAATTATACTGTTACCAATTATAGCTGCCACCAAAAGAGAGACAGACACACAAACACATAGGCAGAAAAATTCCCACATTAATGCAATGATCTAGCAACCAAGACAGATATTTTCAAAAGTGAAGGCAAACTACAAGATGAAAAGAGCTAAGGAGATGGATGGTAGTGACAAATGCACATTATGAATGTATCTAAAAAGCTTTTCCATAAAGAGTATTTTGGAACCAGATGGGTTCACTGGTGAATATTACCAAACATTCAAAGAAGAATTAAAAACAATTCTATACAAATTCATCCAGATAACTGAAAAGGATACTTTCCTACTCATTATGAGGTCAACCCCATCCTGATACCAAAACCACACAACACTAGGACAAGAAAACTACAAAACAACATCCTCATGAACATAAATGTGAATTTAACAAAAACAAATCCAAAAATACATTAAAAGGGATAATGACCAAGTAAGATGTGTGCCAGAAAATGCTAGGTTTGTTGAACATTTTAAAAATATAATTTAAAAAATGTTTTCTCAGAAAAGAAAGCATTTGACAAAATCAGTATCCATTTCTGACTTTTAAAAACCTCTCCTATCAGTTGATTTTTCAGCAGAAACTGAAAATTTTCATTTTTATTTTAAAAATAATTTTTAAAAATTACAGCAAACCCATAGACTGCCAGGCTCCTCTGTCTTTGGGATTTTCCCAGCAAGAATATTGAAGTGGATTGTCATTCCCTTTTCTAGGGGATCTTCCGGATCCAGGGATCAAACCTGTGTCTCCTGCATCTCCAACAGATTCTTTACCGCTGAGCTACTGGGGCCAAATGTAGACTGTTATACAAAAACCTCGTGGTTAACTGCAAACCAAGTATAAATAGATATACACAAAAAAAGGAAGTAATTGAAACAACACTAAAGACAGTCATCAAATCACAAAGAATAAAAGCAGGGCAAAAAGACCTAAAAAACAACAAAACCATGAGCAAAATGGTAATACTGATTATATATAAATCAATAATTACCTTAAATGTAAATGGACTAAATGTTCCAACCAAAAGATAAGAGTGGATGAATGGAAGCAGAAACAATACCCATAAATATACTACCTACAAGACACTCATTTCAGAACTAATGATACACACAAAGTGACTGAATGAAAAAAGGAAGTGTATGCAAAATGGAAACCAAAAGAAAGCCAGAGTAGTAATACTTTTATCATACCAAAAAAAAAAAAAAAAATCACCTTTAAAATACAGGCTGTTAGAAAAGACAAAAAAGGACACCACATAATGATTAAAATATCAATCCAGGAATGTTTATAACAATTGTAAACATATATGCACCCAACATAGGAGCACCTCAATACATAATACAAATACTAACACAGTACTGACCAATGACACATTAATATGTCTTTTGTTACCTGTGCGTTATTGACCAGGGAGATCAATAGTTTTAGAGAGTGGTACAATTAACATCACTGTGCGAAGTTGTTACAACTTAAAACTTACAATTAACATCACTGTGCGAAGTTGTTACAACTTAAAACTTATCAAGGGTTCATTATACAACTTGTGGTTGTCATTATCATTCACATTTTGCTCCGTTAAGATTTTGTTTCAACCTTCTAAATATTATAAACACAAGTTTATTGCTGTAAAACCATCAGAAACGACATATCACAAAATTTCTCATTTGAAAAAGAGCCCCCTTCAGAGATCCACCTTGTTAATTATCAGGTAAAATAAAAGAACATGTTCTAGAGGAAATAATACCCACAGGACTAAAAAAGAATCCTGCCAGAAAGTGGAGAGTCTGTGCTTCCCAGGGAAAGCACAGTGAAACAGTATATTTGTAACAGATGTTCTGTTCCTCTGCACAGAGATGCCTGATGTACTGTCTATCACATGCTAACAAAATATTAGAAGGCTTTAGAAACACATGTACAAAGTTTCAAATAAATACATTAAGTGCAAAAAAAAAACTTGTTAGTATTTACTCAAACATGAGCATGTCAACATTCACTTACATAACAAATCACCAGCCACAGGCGTTAGTTTGTGTACAAATTCCCGTGGTCGATAATGTGTCAACAGACATAAAAGGAGAAACCAACAGTAACAACTGACAAGGCATCAGAGAGAAAATCAGTAAGGAAACAAAGACTTTGAATGACACATTAGACAAACTGACTTAGTTGATAAACATACAGAATATTCCATCTGAAAGCAGTAGAATAAACATTCAAGAGTACAGGAATATTCCCTGGTCCTGGAAGACCCCACATACCTCAGAGCAAAAGAGCCCGTGTGCTACAACTGCAGAGCCTGTGCTCTAGAGCCTGAGAACAGCAACCGACGAAGCCCGCACACCCCAGAGCCTGTGCAACAGAAGAAGCTACCGCAATGAGAAGCCGAGCACAATGAAGAGCAGACCCCACTCACAGTTAACTGGAGAAATCCCGTATGCAGCAATGAGGACCCAGCACAGCCAAAAATGAATGAATGAATGAATGAATCTTTTACAAAGTCATCGGATTATCTCAACAGATGCAAAAACACTTTTGATAAAATTCAAATCCATTTATGACAAAAAATCTCTCCAGAGATTGTGGGTTCTCTCCAGCTAGCATCATACTTAACTATGAAAAGCTGCAAGCATTCCCTCTAAGATAGGGATCCCCAATCCTCACACTGGTCCATGGCCTGTTAGGAACTGGGTTGCACAGATGAATGGCTGGGGTAGCAAGGAAAGCTTCATCTGTATTTACAACCTCTCCCCATTGCTGACAACACCATCTGAGTTCCACCTCCTATTAGATCAGCAGTGGCATTAGATTCTCATAGCAGCATGAACCCTACTGTTAACTACATGCAAGGGATCTACACTCTGAGCTCCTTATGAGAGTCTGAGGTGGAGCTGAGGCACTGATGCTGGCACTGAAGAGCAGCTGCAAATACACATTATCATCAGCAGAGCGGTTTGACTGCACAGAGACTATAATAAATCAATTGCTTGCAGACTCCTATCAAATCCCTATCAGTGAGTGGCAAGAGACAGTTAAGCAGCATCTGGTGTTAGGGTTTACAGCTGCAAGTAAGTTGACATACTTCAACTGTACAGCTGCATCTGGTGGCAGGCTTTAAGTCAGAATTCGACACTATTTTAGTCCATGAGTGGCCCACCCATTATCTTCTTTACCACTTCCATCTGTGCCTCTTTCCTGCACTGCATACTGTCTTAATCAGCTTTGGTAAGCCCACAAGGTAATCCCAGCCAAAATGAGTAAAACACAAACGTTGCTGGAGAGTGTCTTTGAACAGAGCGAAAGACCCAATGATGAGACAGCAGAAGACTCCAAGACTACTAACAAAAAGAAAGCTGTATTTTAAATACCAGAGTCCTATTTAAATTAGGGGTTCATTGCAACAAGTGATTCACCTTCTCCAAGGCCACTTTATGTAATATGTGGCAACCAGTTATCCAAGAAGCCATGAAGCCATGAGAACTGCTTCACCATATGGAGACCAAGCATATTTCATTAAAAAACAAGGCTTTAGAGTTAAAAAATAAACATGCAAATATGAAAAACAGAAGCAATTACTGAAGGCCACCATGTCATCAAATGTGTCTGCACTGAGAGCATCATTCTTAGTGGCTAACTGCATTGCTAAAACTAAAAGCCCTTTACTATTGGTGAAGAGTTGATCCTAACTGCTGCTAAAGTTCACTTATAATGAACTTTTAGGAGATGCTGCAGTTCAAAAGGTGACACGAGTTCCTCTTTAGGCTAACACCGTAAGTAGACGAATGGATGAAACGGCACAATTATTAGAAAGGATCAGTAAGTCACTGTTGCACGCAACCCAGGTTGAAAGTCTATGATGTTGACAAAAGGACAAAGGTGCTTGTCTCTGTGTGACATGTGCATGAGGATATGTTATATGCACTTTTGTGGCAACAACATCACAGCTGCAGAACTATTCAAAAATGATTACACATCAGAGAAACAGAATTGGTCATTTTGTGTCTGTATATGCATGGATAGAGTGGCTGCCATGACTAGATGGCTTGTTGGTTTCTTTCAGTTCAGTTCAGATGCTCAGTCATGTCCAACTTCTTGTGACCCCATGGACTGCAGCACTCTAGGCTTCCCTGTCCATCACCAACTCCTGGAACTTGCTCAAACTCATGTCCATTAGGTCCATGATGCCATCCAACCATCTCATCCTCTGTTATCCCCTTCTCTTCCTGCTTTCAATGTTCCCCAGCATCAGGGTCTTTTCCAATCAGTCAGTTCTTCGCATGAGTTGGCCAAAGTACTGGAGCTTCAGCTTCAGCATCAGTCCTTCCAATGAATATTCAGGACTGATTTCCTTTACAATTGACTGCTTTGATCTCCTTGAGGTCCAAGGGACTCTCAACGGTCTTCTCCAACACTACACTTCAAAAGCATCAATTCTTCGGCACTCAGCCTTCTTTTTGGTCCAACTCTCATATCTGTACCTGACTACTAGAAAAACTATAGCTTTTATTAGATGGACCTTTGTCAGCAAAGTAATGTCTCTGCTTTTTAATATGCTGACTAGGTTTGTTGTAGCTTTCCTTCCAAGGAGAAAGCATCTTTTAATTTCATGCTGAAGTCACCATCTGCAGTGATTTTGGAACCCAAAAAGAATAAAGTCTGTCACTGTTTCCCCATCTATTTGCCATGAAGTGATGGGACTGGATGCCATGATCTTAATTTTCTGAATGTTGAACTTTAAGCCAGCTTTTTCACTCTATTTCACCTTCAGCAAGAGGCTCTTTATTTAGTTCCTCTTCGCTTTCTTTTTTTCCCATAAGGGTGGAGTCATCTGCATGTCTGAGGTTATTGATATTTCTCCTGGCAATCTTGATTCCAGCTTATGCTTCATCCAGCCCAGCATTTCGCATGACTTTCTCTGCATATAAGTTAAATAAGGAGGGTGACAATACACAGTCTTGACCTACTTCTTTCCCAATTTGGAACCAGTCTGTTGTTCATGTCCAGTTCTGACTATTGCTTCTTGACCTGCATAGAGATTTCTCAGGGGACAGATAAGATGGTTTGGTATTCCCATCTCTTTTTCCACAGTTTGTTGTGATCCACACAGTCAAAGGCTTTGGCATAGTCGATAAAGCAGATGTTTTTCTGAACTCTCTTGCTTTTCCTATGATCCAATGGATATTGGCAATTTGATCTCTGGTTCTTCTGCCTTTCAACAGGAGAACATTGGATCCTACCAAAAAAAGATACTCCAGGTCCAAGGGCAAAGGAGAAGCTCCAACAAGATGGTAGGAGGGGTGAAACTGCATTTAGAATCAAACCCCAAACCCACCAGAGACTCTTGGAGGGCTCAAACTAAACCTTGTGTGCACCAGGACCCAGAGACCCCAGTGAGACTGAGCCAGATCTTCTTTTGAGTGTTTGAGTGTCTCCTGCAGAGGCACAAGTCAGCAGTGGCCTGCCACAGGGACAGGGGCTCTGGCTGCAGCAGACCTGGGACACATGGCATGTGGCATAAGCCCTCTTGGAGGAGGTCGCCATTAGCCCCACCATAGAGCCACCGAGCAGATGACCCACAAACTGCAGAACAATTACACCAAAGAAATCCTTGCAGTGTTAAGAAAGTTCCAGGACCAACAACAGAGTTCCCAACCTGGGGATCCAGCAAAGGGACTGAAAATCCCCAGGGAATCTGACTTTGGAGACCAGTGGGATTTGATTACAGAACTTCCACAGGACTGGGGAAACAGACTCTTGGAGGGCACAAACAAAACCTGGTGCACACCAGGACCCAGGAGAAAGGAGCAGTGTCCCCACAAGAGACTGAGCCGACTTATCTGTGAGTGTCCAGGAGTCTCCGGTGGAGGCGTGGGTTGACAGTGGCCTGCTATGGGGTCAGGGGCACTGAATACTACAGTGCTGGCATAAGTCCTTTTGCAGGAGGTCACCATTAACCCCACCATAGTTTGGCCTCAGTCCAAACAATAGGGAGGGAATACACCCCCACCTATCAACAGAAACTTGGATTAAACATTTACTGGGCATGGCCTTGCCCACCAGAACAAGACCCAGTTTATCCCACATCAGTCTCTCCCATTAGGAAGCTTCCACAAGCCTCTTATCCTTATCCATTAGAGGGCAGAAAGAATGAAAACCACAATCACAGAAAACTAACCAAACTGATCACATGGATCACAGCCTTGTCGAACTCAATGAATGAGCCATGCCACATAGGGCCAACCAAGACAGATAGGTCAGGGTGGAGAATTCTGACAAAATATGGTCCAATGGAGAAGGGAATGGCAAACCACTTCAGTATTCTTGCCTTGAGAACCCCACGAACAGTATGAAATGGCAAAAAGTGGTTGCATTCAACGCCAAACTGGAATGATGGGGATGACAAGTGAACACGGGGATTTCTGACATGTTTCAAACATTGGCAGAGATTTTGAAAGAGACTGAGCCAGGGACTTCTTTCTCCCAGCTGGTGCATGATCACCTATCTCAGCTTTCAAATAAGTTTGAGAATTACTTCCCAACCACAAAAGACCCTGAACTGGGAAGGAATAGATCCACAACCCATCTGTGAATAAGACAGGTGAAACGACTTTGTCCTTGCTAGAAAAGGATCAACTGCTTGAGACAGCAAATGATTTGGCCTTTAAAGTATGTTTGAGACACCTTCAAATCTCCATACATTCTGGGTTAAAATCAAAGTGGAATAGCCTGAGATGGCCACAAAAGTACTGAAAAGCCTGCTTCCATTTCCAACATCCTATCTTTGTGAAAAGGGGTTTTCTGCAGTGACAGCAACTGAAACGAGATTAGAGTAGACTGGACACAAGCGACACACGGTGGGCATCACTGTCTCCCATCATTCCAGATGGCACCATCTAGTTGCAGGAAAACAAGCTCAGTACTCCCACTGATTCTGCATTATGGCAAGCTGCGTAATTATTTCACTGTGCATCATAATGTAATAATAATAGACATAAAATGCAAAGTAAATGCAATGCACCTGAATCCCCCTGAAACCATCTCCCTCAATCTCCTGGTCTGGGAAAAATTATCTTCCATCAAACCAACCCTGGCGCCAAAAAGGTAGGGGAGTATGGCTCTAAGATCAGGAACAAGACAAGGATGCCCACTCTTCCCACTTTCATTCAACATAGTCTTGTTGGAGGTCCTAGCCACAGCAATCAGACAAGAAAAAGAAATACAAGGAACCAAATTAGGAAAGAAGAAATAAATTGTCACTATTTTGCAGATGACATAACTATACACAGAAAATCCTAAGGATACCACCAGAAAACTACTAGAGTTCATTCATGAATTCAGTAAACTTGCAGGATATAAAGTTAATATACAGAAATCTGCTGCATTTCTATACACTAAAAGCAAACTATCAGAAAGAAATTAAAGAAAGAATCCCATTTATTTTTATTCAGAAAGAATAAAATACCTAGGAGTAAACCTATCTAAGGAGGCAAAAGACTACTCCAGAAACTATCAGATCCTCACTGTCTTCCTGTTAAGAAGCCAGTTGCTGTGAAGTTCCTAAGGTGTACACATTTCTGGGTAGTGTCATGAGATTTACTTGTCTCTTGCATGATAAACTGGTGATCAGGAAAACCTTTATTTTATGGATTTGGAAAGAAAAATCAAGATGAATTATAATTTATTTTGAAATTTATTTGTAAATATCTGAACCAACAGCAAATGTAGATTAATGCATCCAGAAGATTCAAGCCATTTCTATTCAATCATATTACTGTACTAAAGTCATAACCTGTTAACCAGTTTATTACTTTCTAGCTCTGAAACTATTTTTAATGGAAAATTCTTTTCCAGTTATCCAGCTTTATAATTAAATAATCTTGAATTAAAGATGAAAGAAATTGAAGATACAAGTAGACAGAAATGTATATTATGTTCTTGGATTAGAAGAATCAATATTGCTAAAATGATACTATCCAAGGCAATCAACAGATTGAATGCAATCCCTACCAAATTACCAATGGCATTTTTCACAGAAGTGGAACAAAGAAATTTTCATTTGTATCAAAAC
Source organism: Bubalus kerabau (assembly GCF_029407905.1). Classification (NCBI taxonomy): domain Eukaryota; kingdom Metazoa; phylum Chordata; class Mammalia; order Artiodactyla; family Bovidae; genus Bubalus; species Bubalus kerabau. The sequence goes on from NC_073624.1 coordinate 170,144,373, forward strand.
CGAAAAGACTCCCAAATAGCCAAAACAATCTTGAGAAAGAAAAACAAAGCAGGAGGAATTATACTCCCTGACTTTAGTCTATACTGCACAGGACTCAAAACAGTATGGTAGCAGCACAAAAACAGGACAGGACAGAAAGTCCAGAAATAAAGCGGCACATTCATGACAATCTATGTCAATCTGACACTCATGACAATCTATGTCAATCTATGACACTCATGACAAGCTATGACATTCATGACAAGCTATGTTAATCTATGACACTCATGACTATGTCAATTTATGACACTCATGACAAGCTATGTCAGTCTGACACTCATGACAATCTTTGTCAATCTGACACTCATGACAAGCTATGTCAACCTATGACACTCATGATGATCTATGACACTCATGACAAGCTATGACACTCACATGATAATCTGTCAATCTATGACACTCATGACAATTTATAACACTCATGACAATCTATGTCACTCATGACAATCTATGACACTCATGACAATCTATGTCAATCTATGACACTCATGGTCAACCTATGACAAAGGAGGCCTTCTCTGTCAAGAGTATACAACAGAGAACAGACAATCTCTTCAATAAATGGTGCTGGGGAAACTAGAGAGCTACATGTAAATAAGTGAAGTTAGAACATTCTTTAACACCATGTACAAAAATAAACTCAAAATAGATTTGGATAAGAAAGCTATGGTACATATACACAATGGAGTATTACTCAGCCATTAAAAAGAATACATTTGAATCAGTTCTAATTAGGTGGATGCAACTGGAGCCTATTATACAGAGTGAAGTAAGCCAGAAAGAAAAACACCAATACAGTATCAGATCAGATCAGATCAGTTGCTCAGTCGTGTCTGACTCCTTGCGACCCCATGAATCGCAACACGCCAGGCCTCCCTGTCCATCACCAACTCCCGGAGTTCACTCAGACTCACGTCCATCAAGTCAGTGATGCCATCCAGCCATCTCATCCTCTGTCGTCCCCTTCTCCTCCTGCCCCCAATCCTTCCCAGCATCAGAGTCTTTTCCAATGAGTCAACTCTTCACATGAGGTGGCCAAAGTACTGGAGTCTCAGCTTTAGCATCATTCCTTACAAAGAAATCCCAGAGCTGATCTCCTTCAGAATGGATTGGTTGGATCTCCTTGCAGTCCAAGGGACTCTCAAGAGTCTTCTCCAACACCACAGTTCAAAAGCATCAATTCTTCGGCACTCAGCCTTCTTCACAGTCCAACTCTCACATCCATACATGACCATGGGAAAAACCATAGCCTTGACTAGACGAACCTTTGTTGGCAAAGTAATGTCTCTGCTTTTGAATATGCTCTCTAGTTTGGTCATAACTTTCCTTCCAAGGAGTAAGCGTCTTTTAATTTCATGGCTGCAGTCACCATCTGTAGTGATTTTGGAGCCCAAAAAAATAAAGTCTGATACTGTTTCCACTGTTTCCCCATCTATTTCCCATGAAGTGGTGGGACCAGATGCCATGATCTTATACTAATGCATATATATGGAATTTAGAAAGATGGTTAACAATAACCCTGTATACGAGACAGCAAAAGAGACACTGATGTATAGAACAATCTTTTGGACTCTGTGGGAGAGGGAGAGGGTGGGATGATTTGGGAGAATGGCATTGAAATATGTATAATATCATATGAAACAAGTTGCCAATCCAGGTTCAATGCACAATACTGGATGCTTGGGGCTGGTGCACTGGGACGACCCAGAGGGATGGTATGGGGAGGGAGGAGGAAGGAGGGTTCAGGATGGGGAACACATGTATACCTGTGGCGGATTCATTTCAATATATGGCAAAACCAATACAATATTGTAAAGTTAAAAAATAAAATAAAATTTAAAAAAATAAATAAATAAATTTAAGACCACATACTGAAAAACTCCCAGAGGAAAATACAGGCAGAACACTCTTTGACATAAATCACAACAATAATTTTTATTTTGGATTTGTCTCAAAGTAAATAAAAGTAAAAATAAACAAATGCAATCTAATTAAACTTAAGTAGCTTTTGCACAGCAAAGGAAACCACTGACCAAACAAAAAACCTACTCGATGGGAGGAAATATTTGCAAATGTTATGACCTATCAACATAATATTAACATTAATATCAACATATTCAACAGCTCATACAACTCAGTATCAAAAAAACAACCAACCGGGACTTCCCTGATGGTCGAGTGGTTGAAAAATCCACCTGCCGGTGCAGGAGACTTGGATTTGATCCCTAGTCTGAGACGAGTCCACGTGCCTCGGGGCAATTAAGCCCACACACCACTACTACTAAAGTCTGTGTGCACTAGAGACTGTGCTCTGCAACATAGGAAGCCACCACAACAAGAAGCCCACGCACCAAGTGGAGAACGGCCCCCACCCACTACAACTAGAGGAAGCTCATGAGTAGCAGCAAAGACCCAGTGCAGCCAAAAAAAAAAAAAATCCAACCTGATTAAAAAATGGGCAGAACTGAATAGACAGTTTTCAAAAGAGGAAATACAGATGGCCAACAGGCACATGAAAAGAAGCTCAACATCACTTATCATTCAGTTTAGTTCAGTCGCTCAGTTGTGTCCGACTCTTTGCGACCCCATGAATTGCAGCACGCCAGGCCTCCCTGTCCATCACCAACTCCCAGAGTTCACTCAGACTCATGTCCATCGAGTCGGTGATGCCATCCAGCCATCTCATCCTCTGTCATCCCCTTCTCCTCCTGCCCCCAATCCCTCCCAGCACCAGAGTCTTTTCCAATGAGTCAACTCTTCACATGAGGTGGCCAAAGTACTGGAGTTTCAGCTTTAGCATCATTCCTTGCAAAGAACACCCAGGATTGATCTCCTTTAGAATGGACTGGTTGGATAAATATATGAATTTAGAGAAATACATATTCAGACCAGAGCAGTTGGAAGCACATTTTAGTAGGATTTGATTGGGTATTTAAAAGGAAGCTGTCCAATAAGACTAGTCTCAACTTTCCCATGTCTTACAGTCTTACATTTTACCTTCTTTAATATTCATTTCAAATATTTCACTCCTTCTCTTGTTTTCTTTTGGCTGCACTGCATTGCATGTTGGAGCTTAGTTTCCCAACCAGGGACTGAACCTGAGTTCCATGTATTGGAAACATGGAGTCTTAACCAGTGGACCACCAGGGAAGTCCCTCAAATATTTCTAATGGGGCAAAGACTGAGCATAAAAGGAAAAATAAGATAGGTTTAAGTGGATATATTTGAAAATTAACTAAATTATCTGATTAGTAAGGGACAGATAGTGTGAAATGAGAAAAGTCAGCCAAATTTAAAAGATGAAGGGGCATACTGTCATGGTCAGCTGTATTCATTACCTTTTAAAAATGACTGACTATTGAATTATGAATTCCCCATCATGTCATGTTTCAGCAAATGGGATAACTATCTTCAGAATAATTCATTTATTTCTTCTTGAAACCACAATGAAATAACACCGTACACCTGTCAGAATGGCTATCCCTGAAAAGAACACAAATAAGAAATGTTGGCGAGGATGAGGAACAAAAGGTACCCTTCTACAATGCTGTATGAATGTAAACTGATATAGCCACTGTGGACACGCGTATGAGGTTTCTCAAAAAATTAAATATAGAACTGCCATAGGACCCAGAATTCCATTCCTGGATATATATCCAAAAAAAACAAAAACACGAATTCCAAAAGATACATGCTTTCCAATCTTTATAGCAGCATTATTTACAACTGCTAAGATACAGAAGAAACTTAAGTGTCCATCAATTGATGAATGAATATATATATACATATATATATAGTAAAATACCACTTGGCCATTAATGAAATTCTGCCATTTGCAGCAACATGGATGGACTTTGAGGGTATTGAGCTAAGTGAGCTAAGTCAGACAGAGAAAAACAAATACTGTACAGTATCATTTATATGTGGAATCTAAAAAAATGTAACTAGTGTAATAACAAAAAGGTGGTACATTCACAGATTCAGAGAACAAGCTAGCAGCTACCAGTGGGAAGGGAGGGCAATACTGGGGTTCTGTGTGAAAGGCCACAAGGATGGACTGCACAACACAGATTACAGCCAATATCATACAATAAACTGTAAACAGCATGTAACCTCTATAAATATATGAATTTTTTTTAATTTTAATAAAAATAAATCCCCTTATACACGAAAAAAAAAAATGTAAATGCTCAGTAAGCTAAGAACTTCCTCAATCTTGATGAAGGGCATCTACAAAAAGCGTAGTGATAAAGAAATAAATTCTTTCCCTAAGGTCAGAAACAAAGCAAATATATCTACTCTCACCACTATCATTCAACATTATATTGTAGGTTCTAGCTATTCCAAGACAAGAGAAATTAAAAAGGCAGATATAAAAATCTTTATTTGCAAATATCAAATCATCTATGTAAAAAAAAATCCTATGGAATCTATGAAAATGCTACCAGTAGTGAGTTTAGCAAAGTTGTACAACAAAGATCAATATACAAAAATATCTACTGTATATCTGTATGCTAGCAATGAACAATGAGGAACTGAAATTTTAAAATTGTAGCATTTACAATTCAGTTCAGTTCAGTCGCTAGGTCGTGTCCAACTTTTTGCGACCCCACGGCAGCCTGCAGCACGGCAACGCTTCCCTGTCCATTACCAACTCCCAGAGTTTGCTCAAACTCATGTCCATTGAGTCAGTGATGCCATCCAACCATCTCATCCTCTGTCATCCCTTTTTCCTCCTGCCTTCAATCTTTCCCAGCATCAGGGTCTTTTCTAATGAGTCAGCTCTTTGCATCAGGTGGCCAAAGGACTGGGGCTTCAATTTCAGTCATCAGCCCTTCCAATGAATATTCAGGATTGATTTCCTTTAGGAATGACTGGTTTGATCTCCTTGCTGTCCAATGGACTCTCAAGAGTCTCCTCCAACACCACAGTTCAACAGTATCAATTCTTCAGCGCTCAGCTTTCTTTATGGTCCAACTCTCCCATCCATACATGACTACTGGAAAAACCACAGCTCTGATTAGACAGACCTTTCTCAGCGAAGTAATGTCTCTGCTTTTTAATATGCTACTAAGTTGGTCATAGCTTTTCTTCCAGGGAACAAGCCTCTTTTAATTTCATGGCTGCAGCCACCATCTGCAGTGATTTTGAAGCCCAAGAAAAGAAAGTCCATCACTTCCATTGTTTCCCCATCTATTTGCCATGAAGTGATGAGACCGGATGCCATGATCTTAGTTTTTTGAATGCTGAGTTGTAAGCCAGCTTTTTCACTCTCCTCTTTCACCTTCATCAAGATGCTCTTTAGTTCTTCTTCACTTTCTGCCATAAGGGAGGGTGGTGTCATCTGCATATCTGAGTTTTTTTGATATTTCTCCTGGCACTCTTGATTCTAGCTTGTGATTCATTCAGCCTGGCATTTCGCATGATGATCTCTGCATATAAGTTAAATAAGGAGGGTGACAATATACAACTCCTTTCCCAATTTGGAACCAGTCTGTTGTCCGGTTCTAACTGTTGCTTCTTGACCTGCATACAGGTTTCTCAGGTAACGTGGTCTGGTATTCCTTTCTCTTAAAGAATTATCCACAGTTATATATTATTATCTATCAAACTTAGGTTAACACTTAGGGACAAATTTGACAAAAAAAAAAAGTGCAGAATCCAAGTGTACTAAGAACTACAAAAGAATGCTAAAAAAAAATGAAAGGAGTCCTAAGTAAGTGAAGAGATAACCTCTACAGTTGACCTTTGAACAATGCGGAGTTCCCCACACATAACTTACAGCCAGTCCTCTTAATATGCAGTTCTGTTCAGATTCAACCAATCTTAGATGGTGTAGTACTATAGTACACATTATTGAAAAAAATCTGCACCTAAGTGGGCCTACGCAGTTCAAACAGGCAAGTTCAAGGCTCAACTGTATATGGTGGAGTTGCCAACGTGTCTGGCAGCTAAAGAGACAACATCCATTAATTCAGCCAACATTTAGTGACTAGTGTGGCGTGGCAACAGAATGGTAATAAGACAAAGTTCCCAACTTCAGGATTTTTTTATGTGAGCTCCATAATCAAAATAGCAATCAGCAATAGGAAAATGAACAACAGATAAGACCAAGTAACTTAATCAATAAAAAACAAAGGGTCAGTCATTTTACAAAGTTCATTTCAGTAATAAAAGAGATTCAAATCTAAATAAAACATTTCTACCAATGCAAATAGCAAAGTAAGAAGATTAATACCCAGTACTGGCAAGGCTAAGAGGGAAAAACACATTCATTATGGGAAACATACAACCATATTTTAAACCAATCTTGGAATAATAGCTACTAAAATTTAACTTTGAATATTCTTTGCCCTATCACAATTCTACAATTAGAGGTTTATTTTATAAAAATATATTCAAGAATGCCAAGAAATATATACTATTGGTAGTAGGGAAAAATGTGAAATAACCAATGATCATTAATAGAGTATACTTAAATTATGACTCATATACACAATGATATTCTGCAGCTATTAAAGAGAGTGTAGTAGAGCTATATACAATGATATGGAAAGATGGTCAACAAAAAAAGAGGAAAAAAGCAAATTTCAAAACATTACAGTACTCCATTTGGGAAAAGATGTTGGTTTAAAAGATCAACAGTTATAAAAGCAAAAGAATATAACATACTGTAGAGAAAGATAAATCTCTACTGAGGGAACTAGGCTATTCAAGAAACTAAAGTTCCTAATTTTCTGATAGAGGTCAAAGAAGAATACAGACTTTCTGAGGTTCTGATGATATCTATTTATTTTTCTATAAAAACTAAACATATTCATGAGCACTCAAAAATTTGCATTCCATTTTAAGCAGTTTATAGTGACTTCAGAAATGCTGGGATTATCCTGGTCTAAGTTAAGAGCCCTGTTTTGATAGGCAAATTCATTCTAAAGTGCCCAGAATTCTTAATTGCTAAATACCAAGAAACAGAAAGAATCTCATTGGTGCTCCCTGAAATCAAAGGGATGATTAGCAAACAGATTAGGTATAATTCAGTTCAGTTCAGTTGCTCAGTCGTGTCTAACTCTTTGCAACCCCAAGAACTGCAGCACACCAGGCCTCCCTGTCCATCACCAACTCCCAGAGTTTACCCAAACTCATGTCCATCGAGTCGGTGATGCCATCCAGCCGTCTCATCCTCTGTCATCCCCTTTTCCTCCTGCCCCCAATACCTCCCAGCATCAGGGTCTTTTCCAATGAGTCAACTCTTCACATGAGGTGGCCAAAGTATTGGGAGTTTCAGCTTCAACATCAGTCCTTCCAAAGAACTCCCAGGGATAATCTCCTTCAGAATGGACTGGCTGGATCTCCTTGCAGTCCAGCGGACTCTCAAGAGTCTTCTCCAACACCACAGTTCAAAAGCATCAGTTCTTTGGGGCTCAGCTTTCTTCACAGTCCAACTCTCACATCCATACATGACCACTGGAAAAACCATAGCCTTGACTAGACGGACCTTTGTTGGCAAAGTAATGTCTCTGCTTTTCAATATGCTATCTAGGTTGGACATAACTTTCCTTCCAAGGAATAAGCATCTTTTAATTTCATAGCTGCAGTCACCATCTGCAGTGACTTTGGAGCCCAAAAAAATAAAGTCTGACACTGTTTCCACTGTTTCCCCATCTATTTCCCATGAAGTGATGGGACCAGATGCCATGATCTTCGTTTTCTCAATGTTGAGCTTTAAGCCAACTTTTTCACTCTCCTCTTTCACTTTCATCAAGAGGCTCTTTAGTTCCTCTTCACTTTCTGCCATAAGGGTGGTGTTATCTACATATCTGAGGTTATTGATATTTTTCCTGGCAATCTTGATTCCAGCTTGCGCTTCTTCCAGCCCAGCGTTTCTCATGTTGTACTATGCATATAAGTTAAATAAGCAGGGTGACAGTATACAGCCTTGATGTACTCCTTTTCCTATTTGGAACCAGTCTGTTGTTCCATGTCCAGTTCTAACTGTTGCTTTCTGACCTGCATATAGGTTTCTCAAGAGGCAGGTCAGGTGGTCTGGTATTCCCATCTCTTTCAGAATTCTCCACAGTGTCTTGTGATCCACACTGTCAAAGGCATAGTCAATAAAGCAGAAATAGATGTTTTTCAGGAACTCTCTTGCTTTTTCCATGATCCAGTGGATGTTGGCAATTTGATCTCTGGTTCCTCTGCCTTTTCTAAAACCAGCTTGAACATCTGGAAGTTCATGGTTCACATATTGCTGAAGCCTGGCTTGGAGAATTTTAAGCATTTCTTTACTAGCGTGTGAGATGAGTGCAATTGTGTGGTAGTTTGAGCATTCTTTGGCATTGCCTTTCTTTGGGATTGGAATGAAAACTGACCTTTTCCAGTCCTGTGGCCACTGCTGAGTTTTCCAAATTTGCTGGCATATTGAGTGCAGTACTTTCACGACATCATCTTTCAGGATTTGAAACAGCTCAACTGGAATTCCATCACATCCACTAGCTTTGTTCGTAGTGATGCTTTCTAAGGCCCACTTGACTTCACATTCCAGGATTTCTGGCTCTAGGTCAGTGATCACATCCTCATGATTATCTGGGTCATGAAGCTCTTTTTGGTACAGTTCTCCTATGTATTCTTGCTACCTCTTCTTAATATCTTCTGCTTCTGTTAGGTCCATACCATTTCTGTCCTTTATCAAGCCCATCTTTGCATGAAATGTTCCCTTGGTATTTCTAATTTTTTTGAAGAGATCTCTAGTCTTTCCCATTCTGTTGTTTTCCTCTATTTCTTTGCATTGGTCGCTGAGGAAGGCTTTCTTATCTCTCCTTGCTATTCTTTGGAACTCTGCATTCAGATGCTTATATCTTTCCTTTCTCCTTTGCTTTTCGCTTCTCTTCTTTTCACAGCTATTTGTAAGGCCTCCCCAGAGAGCCATTTTGCTTTTTTGCATTTCTTTTCCATGGAGATGGTCTTGATCCCTGTCTCCTGTACAATGTCACAAACCTCCATCCATAGTTCACCAGGCACTCTATCATATCTAGCCCCTTAAATCTATTTCTCACTTCCACTGTATAATCATAAGGGATTTGATTCTGGTCATACCTGAATGGTCTAGTTGTTTTCCCTACTTTCTTCAATGTCAGTCTGAATTTGGCAATAAGGAGTTCATGATCTGAGCCACAGTCATCTCCTGGTCTTGTTTTTGCTGACTGTAGAGAGCTTCTCCATCTTTGGTGTTGACCATCTGGTGATGTCCATGTGTAGAGTCTTCTCTTGTGTTGTTGGAAGAGAGTGTTTGCTATGACTAGTGCGTTCTCTTGGCAAAACTCTATTAGCCTTTGCCCTGCTTCATTCCGTACTCCAAGGCCAAATTTGCCTGTTACTCCAGGTGTTTCTTGACTTCCTACTTTTGCAGTCCAGTCCCCTATAATGAAAAGGACATCTTTTTGGGGTGTTATAATTAGGATTATCTATAGAGAAATCACTATCTCCCACTTGCAGATTGAGATAAAACAAGGAAGAAATCTTGACTAAATCTCTGAAACTCTAATGAAATATCAGGAATTACAGCTGATCTTCATTACTCCTGGATTCTGTATTTGCAAATCTGCCTATTCCCTGGGCTTCCCTGATAGCTCAGGTGATAAATAATCTGCCTGCAATGGAGAGGACCCTGATTCGATTCCTGGGTTAGGAAGATCCACTGGAGAAGGGATAAGCTACCCACTCCAGTATTCTCAGGCTTCCCTGGTGGCTCAGCTGGTAAAGAATCCACCTGCAGTGTGGGAGACCTAGGTTCAAACCGTGGGTTGGGAAGATCCCCTGGAGAAGGGAAAGGCTACCCACTCCACGGAGTTGCAAAGAGATGGACACAACTGAGCAACTTTCACTTCACTTCACTTCAAATTTATTTCTAATTGCCAAATCAATTCTTACAATTTCATAGTCATTCACAAATAAGCACAGAGTAGTAAAAACTGGAGTTGCCCAAGGTTCCAGCTGAGGTCCAACAGGTAATACTCTTTCTTGTTGCTGCTCTCACAATGTAAACAAGTTATCTTTTTCACTATTTGCTGCCAGTTTTTGCATTGTTTTGCTTTATGAGTGATTACAGCCCCTAAGTGTAGTGCTAAACACAAGGCTGTGTGATATGCCTTAGATAAGCTTCCTTCAGGCACAAGTTACAGTGTTGCTGGTCATGAGTTTAATGAGTGACAACATACATTAAATAAGTTGTCTTTAAATAGAAACACACGTCAAACAGCTTATGTATCATCAGCTGACAGAAATATTACCACCAGAGGTTGCTAGGAACCTCACGATTTCATCTGAGAGTAACAGTTCAGTATTTGCTAATTCAGGTGGTTATATAGAACATGACTACAGTGAATAATGAGAATCAACTATAATTGGAAACGGTGGTAATTTAAATTTTTCTCCAGTCTACACTCCTGTTGAAGTTCAAGACTAGGATTTCAGGCTTCTAGCAAGGGAATCTGCAAGCTTACAAAAGGAAGATTCAATTTTAAGATTTGCAAATTGGATTAAAAGGAAGGAAAGAGACCAGATTAAAATACACAAAGGGTGCTAAGGAAAACACTTGGCAGATTAAATACAGTAATAACGCTTAGTTTAAAAATAGTAGGATTGGCGAGGGAGAAAATGAACTTAATGCACCAAGCATTTGAGTTAACAAAAATTTCAATTCATAAAGGAAAACGCAATCACAAAGGTATATATACACATTGCTGAACTCTTGTGGGAAGGAATTCATGTCCTGCTGCTGCTAAGTCACTTCAGTCGTGTCCGACTCTGTGCGACCCCATAGACAGCAGCCCACCAGGCTCCGCCGTCCCTGGGATTCTCCAGGCAAGAACACCAGAGTGAGTTGCCATTTTCATGTCCTAATAGCAACAAAAAGATGCAGCTTGTTCAAACTAAACAGATCTGATTTAAGCAAAAGATTATAGCTCAAAGCAAAAAGCCTAGAACTTGAGAATGGGAAGACTAAAACTAAGTTATTAGGAAAAACACAAAAATTGAGAGAAAGGTGAAAATGTTAGTTGAAAATAAAATGACCACCACAGTGTGATGCAGAAAAGAATGATGCATTCAAGTCAGGGGACTTACGTTCTAGTCTGGCTCTAACACTAAGAGCTACAGTCCATGGTGTTACAAAGAGGCAGACACAACAGAGTGACTGAACTGAACTAACACTAAGTAGCTCTACCACGTGGTAACACAGCATCATTTTTAAAAAAACCAAAATTCTATCACCTAGCATGACTACCATTGTATCACATTAATATGTTAATATAAAAAGCAATGAAAATGGACTGAAAGCTTCTTTAAATTTGATTTAATAAAAGAAAAAAATGAAAAAATAATGGAAATACAGACCTTCAAACTTTGTTTTCTTTTGCTACAGAAGATTTTCTAAAATCCCTCTATGGTTAAGCTAAGTTCTAAAAAACATTAAAGCTGATTCTTTACAGTTTTAACTGCATGCTTCACTTTTACACTTGACTCCCTATAGTAAAAGAGTAAGAAATCATTGTTTTATTCTTCCCATCCAATCATTACGTTACATCTGTCAAAACTATAAATGCATATACCCTCTGACTTATAGATTTATTAGCAGAAATACAAAATCACCTACAAGTTTATTTACTACAGCACTGCTTGTCAGACATCAGTACTGTACCACTGAAATTACAGTATACATGTGACAGAATATATGGAGTTTAAAACATATCAATATACGTGTTAAGAAATCTCTCTAAAACACGTTACGTTTAAAGAAAGAGCCCAGTGCAAATTTGTATATAATGTACAACACCTTTTGAGTTAAAAATAAGGGATGGAACAAGAATTTATTTTATATATACATAGAGGGACTCTAAAAGCATGCAAAAGAAATTAATAAAGCTGTATGTGAATGGTCATGTGCCTGTGATTGCTAGGAAGTGTAACAAGGGGATGAGAGACTTCCATTGTACTTTATATTCTCCATGTCCCCTCTTCCTAAGATGTTGTTAACTCCACCCTCTCCTAATATCATTAACTCAAAAGTCAGCTATTTTAAGGATGCTTTCTGTGATTCCTGGTTAAGACAATCTTAAAAATGACAAACAGTTCAAGCTTTCTCCCCTGTATTTATCAAGGTTTGATTAAGTACCTTCTTGAAGGAATTTCTTCCTACAGTCTGCTGGATTACTGAAATCTTCTGTCCCACCAAAGTTTCAATAAATGAATGAGTGACATATAAGTGATTCTAATGATGGCCTCAGAGCCACCATTCAGTATCTGCTGTTATCTCCTTGGGTCTCCCTCCTCTCCTGTTTACCCATCCCCACTATGAACTTCCATACAGCAGACACCAGGGTTGTCCAGAGGGTGGGCATGGACAAGCTGATAACATAATGAAAGCTACCTGACTCTGAAGTTACTTACCACATTATCAAAGAACCAAAAACAATATTAAAAAAAAATTTTTTTTTAATCAGAAGTATTTGATTCAGAATTTGGGAGACATGGTCTATCACTTTCCAGTGGAAAACAGTTAAGTCTGAATAGAGATTAACTTCGTGATAAACTCAAGCTTTCAAAATGCTAGAAAATGTCACAAAGTAGTTAAGACTGATATGTAACCTACAGCCAGGTCACCTAGTTCGAAGATCATTTAATGACTACCAAGGAGTGCAGATTTAAGGCTCTACTTACTGGAAGATTCCTGGGAGCAAGATTCCTGGGAGCAGCTCTGATCAGTATATTGTCCTTGCCCTACACTGCTACCTCAAGAGCCTGGGAATAAGCAGTTATTCTGGGCTACAGATGTACCTAAAAACAGGTAACCAGTGTTACCCCACACAATGAAAAAACAGTAAGACCACCACCAAATGAGGAACAGGAAAGAAGTTTGGTATCTGCAGATTCTTTAAGCAGAATTTTCAAATTAGTACACATCTGTATTTGTTTCCAATTATTTAAGAAAGATATGGTCTTTTCTGGGATTCCCTGGTGGCTCAGATGGTAAAGCCTTCACCCACAATGAGGGAGACCTGGGTTTGATGCCTGTGTCGGGAAGATTCCCTGGAGAAGGAAATGGCAACCCACTCCAGTACTCTTGCCTAGAAAATTCCACGGATGGAGGAGGCTACAGTCCATGGGGTCGCAAAGAGTCAGACACAACTGAGCGACTTCACTTTTCACTTTATGGTCTTTTCTATCAAAGGAGAAGGTATAAGAAATAAAGAAGTGATTCATTCTTAGAATAGTTGAACAGAAAGGTCTATAGCCAGCTTGTGAATAAGATTTCTAAATGGTGGCTCGGTATCAATCCTTTGCTCTTCACGTCCTGATTCTCCTTCCTCGTAAGAACATTTTGGCAGGCTAAGTTTGTGGGCTTTATCCTGGACATGTGCAAAGAACTAAAAGGGTGGGGAAAACAGTTATCAATTGTCCAATAAAAAACTTAGGCAATGTCTGGGAAAGACTGTAAAACTCTGTGGTCCTCAATCTATGAGGAGCCAGGGGAGGGAATCTGCATCTTAGGAATAGACCAAACAGACTTCCCATTTGGTGTGCTTGCTCCCAGACCTGAGTCTGTAGCACACCCTTCTGAAGAAGTAAAGACTACCTTGCAGAGCCATTTTCAATTGTCTGTTTTATTCCTGCAACACCGTTTGAGAGCATTTCCAACACTATAATGAGAGCCATTTGTTGCTGACCAATAATCCCACTGAGCAAAAGAAAAACTAAGTTAAAAAAGAGGAAAACCACCACTTTTGAGTGGTTCAAAAGAAATGGAGGACTATAGAGGCAGCAAGACATGAGAGACAAAGAACCTGGAGAAAAGGGAAGCAAATATAGAAGTAATGAGTGAGACACATCCCACCACATTATTTCTGAAAGAATGAATTGAATCACAAGCAGCAGAAGCAAGCAGATGAAATGAAAGTTGGGGCCGAGAGGGTGAAGTGTTGAGCACAACATTAAGTCCTCTTACACAGCTGGGAATGCAAAACAGGAATTGAACCACTAAGGAATTTGATTCTGTCAACCATCAAGATTCCAGCTGGCATCTATAAATGGAATAGGGGTGACTCTGCAGTAAGTCAACTCTTAAAACCAATGCCAACACCAAGTTTAAATGAGATGAATGAATCCCTGATTAGATTAAGGTCACTCCTTACAGAACTGTCTGACAAACAAAAAAGAAAATTCACTCCTAAGAAAAAGAATACCATCCTGACCATCAAATTATTCTACCATTTAACATATAATTCCTATTATTTAATAAACATTACCAGACCAAACAAATGAAAAACAGAAGAAAAAAGAGAAACAGCAAAACAGAACGCTCAGGAGATTTAGATACTGGAGTTACCAAACACAATATTAAAGAGAAAAAAAAAAAAAAAACTGACAGACTTAATTTTAAGCAAGATAGAGTAACATGATCTGGATTTACCCTCCCACCTAAAGCAACTAAAAAACCAGACAAATATATGAAATATTGAGTTTAAGGCATTGGACAGACAATAGGCAACACAGAACAGTGATCACTGATGAGACGGAAAACAAGGTGAGCCCTTAAGTCTGTTCCACTTTACTGCTACAGTTTCCAAAGTAGTACAAGGAGTAGTACATTGCCAAATGGAGTCTGGCAACATTATGTAAACTGAAGAGATGATGCTGGGAGTCCAAAGATGCCAAGGTGGCTATAGGTGACAGGGCAAAAGCACCAAAGAGGAGAGACTACACAGACTGAAAGCTCTGGAGATCTGAAGAGGACACTAAAGGGGGAGTCAGTTTGCAACAAAGTCTGCAACAAAGAGAGCAGGCAGTCTGAACATCAAAGATTACCGCGAGGTAAGGAAACTCAGATACTGAGTTAAGGAATTTGGTATTCCTCTCTGTAAGGGAAGATGCAAGCTTCTGGGCTCACTGAATTCATTCCTGTCATATGCATCTCAGCTATCTGGAGCCAAATCCAGTTTCCTGATTGCTTACATCCTTAATGCCTTGTTCACCTTCACCCTAAGGAGTGGGGCTGGCTGCTGCCTCCATTCCCCTCAGCGCCTCAGCAATCACCACACGGGGCAGGGGAAGGTGGCAACTTGTGCTGGATTGCCCTGTGTTCCGTTTTGAGAGCCCTCACTCACATCTGGAGGCCCGAAACTGCTGATGGCTGTGACATTTCTTGTTTATTGATATGGCAGGAGATAGTACATTTCACAGTAGCCTGGGTCCCAGAATTTCTCCAAACTGACCAGCCAAGGCCCCACACTGAGAAACAAGAAAAAAAACTCAAAAAAATAGGAAATAAAATAATGTACGACAGGTATAAAAGAGATAAAGGGGGGAAAAGTCCAGATAAAAATGAAAGAAGGGAACAGAACCAGAAAGTTTCAGAAAATAAAATACATTACCACAATTGTGAATGCTCTGCAAACAAAAAACAAAGGAGAAGGAGCTCTAAAGTTAGAAAAACTATCCTGAATCACACCTAAAAGTTCATAAAAATTAAATTTAAATAAAAATGAACAGAAGTTATAAGGTCAAATCCTATAAAAGTTGTCATATAGTTCTAAAAATTATATAAGAAAAACATATATAAATAACAGGAAAACATATATATAAGGAGCAGGAAAAACTCCCTACAGACAACAAAAACATACCAAACACACCTCAAAACTATCACCTACAATTTCAAAATGAGCTGAAAGGTATTAAGAAATGATAAAAGAACATAAGACTTCTAAATGCCAAATAAGTTACTCTGTGGATACTGACAAACTAATTCTAAAGTTTATATAGAGGAGGAAAAGATACAGAATAGCCAACACAAAACTGAAGAATAAAAATTGGATGCTACCTGACTTCAATACTACAAAGTTACAGTAATCAAGACTGTGGTATTGGCAAAAGAATGAACAAGAAACCAGAAACAGATGCACATAAATACAGTCAACTGATCTCTGACAAAGGAGCAAGGGCAATACTATAGAGAAAAGTCATTTCAATGAAAGGTGCTGGAACATCCACGAGTAAAAAAAAAATCTAACCTCACACTCTTCATAAAAACGGACTCAAAATGGATCATAGAAATAAACATAAAACACAAAACCATAAAACTCCTGGAAAACAACATAGGAGAAAACCTACATGATTTTGAGTTTGCAATGACTACATATTTATGTGGGTCTATTGGTATTTATGGGGGTCTGTTTCTGGTCTCTGTTTCACTCTTCTCCAATGACTACATATAATACCAAAAGCACAATCTGTGAAAGAAATAATAAACTGGACTTCATTAAAATAACTTCTGCTCAATGGAAGACTGTTAGGAGAATGAAAAGACAAGCCAGACCGGGAGAAAACACTTGCAAAGATATAGCTGATAAGGGACTGTTATTTATACAAAGAACTCTTAAAACTCAACAGGAAAACAACTCAATTAAAAAATGGGCAAAGTCTCTTCAATAAGAGGTGCTGGGAAAACTGGACAGCTACGTGTAAAAGAATGAAACAAGAACACTTCCTAACACCATACAGAAAAATAAACTCAAAATGGATTAAAGACCTAGATGTAAAACCAGAAACTATAAACCTCTTAGAGGAAAACACAGGCAATACATTCTCTGACATACATCACAGCAAGATCCTCTTTGACCCACCTCCTAGAGTAATGGAAATAAAAACAAAAATAAACAAATGGGAATTAATTAAACTTAAAAGTTTCTGCAGAGCAAAGGAAACAATAAACAAAATTAAAAGATCAGAATGGGGGAAAATAATTTCAAAAGTAACAACTGACAAATCATTAATCTCCAGAATATGTAAAAAGCTCATACAGCTCAACATCAGGAAAACCAACAACCCAATCAAAAAATGGGCAGAAGACCTAAACAGACATTTCTGCAAAGAAGACATACAGACACATGAAAAGATGCTCAACATCACACAGTATTCAGTTCAGTTCAGTTCAGTCGCAGTTGTGTCCGACTCTGCGACCCCATGAATCACAGCAGGCCAGGCCTCCCTGTCCATCACCAACTCCCGGAGTTCACTCAGACTCACGTCCATCGAGTCAGTGATGCCATCCAGCCATCTCATCCTCTGTCATCCCCTTCTCCTCCTGCCCCCAATCCCTTCCAGCATCAGAGTCTTTTCCAATGAGTCAACTCTTCGCATGAGGTGGCCAAAGTACTGGAGTTTCAGCTTTAGCATCATTCCTTTCAAAGAAATCCCAGGGCTGATCTCCTTCAGAAATGCAAATCAAAACTACACTGACCACCTCACACTGGTCAGAATGGCCATCATCAAAAAATCTACAATACTCGAGAGGGAGTGGAGAAAAGGAAACTCTCTCGCACTGTTGGTGGGAATATAAACTTATACAGCCACTATGGAGAACAGTATAGGGAGATTCCTTTAAAAAAACTAGGAGTAAAACACACCATATGACCCAACAATCCCTCTACTGGGCATATACTCTTTCATAAATGAAAGAGACGCATGTATCCCAATGTTTGCTGCAGCACTATTGTATATAGCTAGGACATGGAAGAGAAACTAAAGACCCTCTTGTGAAGGTGAAAGAGGACAGTGAAAAAGCTGGCTTAAAACTCAACATTCAAAAAACTAAGATCATGGCATCCAGTCCCATCACTTCACAGAAAATAGACAGGAAGAAAAACAGACACAATGACAGACTATTTTCTTGGGCTCCAAAATCACTGCAACCATGAAATTAAAAACACTTGGCCCTTGGAAGGAAAACTGTTACATACCTAGACAGCATATTAAAAAAGGAGAGACACTACTTTGTTGACAAGGTCTGGATCGTCAAACCAGCAGTCACGTAATGATACTAGAGTTGGACTGTAACCAAGAAGGGTTAATTTTGAATTTACACCAGAACAGCTTCTGTGACTTTAACCCTTTTTGTTATTAAGCATACATAATGGTGTGCCTCAGGAAGATAACCTGACCCAGCCCACCTGTGAAGGACTGTGACAACTTAAATCATTTGTGTGGCAAATGGCTCAGCATGAGGCACGGCATGTGAGGCATCCTTCATTTTCTGCTCACAGGCTCGCCCCAGAAATTCACAATTCGAGAGGCTGGAATCACAGATAAATGTGGCATCTTTGTTGTATGACAGGCAATATTCCATTTCATACTACCCATGAAATGACTGTGAAAAAGTGAAACTAATATATCCCCCTACCTGAGTATTGCCATTCTAAGAGATATTTGCAGGAATGAAATGATCTTTTTACTTTGTTTCCTCACTTCCCCTCATCCCTGATTCATAGAAGAATCTGACATCCAGGCCCCAACATAATAGTTTTTTTTGAGGCACAAGGCACCCATCTTCCTGGTCCCAACACCTCATCTGATTTTCACTGACTTGCTATGAACAGATTTAGCCTGGACTCGGTAGCAGGACCAAAAAGAAGGCTGAGTGCCAAAGAACTCATGCTTTCTAACTGTGGTGTTGGAGAAGACTCTTGAGAGTCCCTTGGACAGCAAGGAGATCAAACCACTCAATCCTAAAGGAAATCAACCCTGAATATTCATTAGAAGGACCCATGCAAACCTTAAGTTAAAGCTCCCATTCTCTGGTGACCTGATGCGAACACCTGACTCATTGGAAAAGACTCTGATCCTGGGAAAGATTGAGGGCAGGAGGAGAAGGGGGAGACAGAGGATGAAATGGTTGGATGGCATCACTGACTCAATGAACATGAGTTTGAGCAAACTCCAGGAGATACTGAAGGACAGGGAAGCCTGGCATGCTGCAGTCCATGGGATCACAAAGAGTCAGACATAACTTAGTGACTGAAAAACAACAACATGAACATAGAAGCAACCTAGATGTTCATCAACAGATGAATGGATAAAGAAGTTGTTGTGGTACATATACACAATGACATTTTCAGTTCAGTTCAGTCGCTCAGTCGTGTCCGACTCTGCGACCCCATGAATCACAGCACGCCAGGCCTCCCTGTCCATCACCAACTCCCGGAGCTTACTCAAGTTCATGTCCATCGAGTCAGTGATGCCATCCAGCCATCTCATCCTCTGTCATCCCCTTCTCCTCCTGCCTTCAATCATTCCCAGTATCAGAGTCTTTTCCAATCAGACAGTTCTTCCTTGGAGAAAGAAATGGCAACCCACTCCAGTACTCCTACCTAGAAAATCCCATGGACGGAGGAGCCTGGTGCAGGCTACTGTCCATGGGGTCGCAAAGAGTTGGACATGACTGAGAGATTTCACTTCACTACTTCGCATGTAGCCAAAGTACTGGAGGTTCAGCTTTAGCATCAGTCCTTCAAATGAATATTCAGGACTGATTTCCTTTTGGATGGACTGGTTGGATCTGCCTGTGTTCCAAGGAACTCTCAAGAGTCTTCTCCAATACCACAGTTCAAAAGTATCAATTCTTCAGCACTCAGCATTATGGTCCAGTTCCCCATCTGTACATGACTACTGGAAAAACCATAGTTTCAACTATACGAACCTTTGTCAGCAAAGTAATCTCTCTGCTTTTTAATATGCTGTTTAGGTTGGTCATAGCTTTCCTTCTAAGGAGCAAGCATGTTTTAATCTCATGACTGCACTCACCAGATCCACTGATTTTGGAGCCCCCAAAAATAAAGTCTGTCACTGTTTCCATTGTTTCCCCATCTATCTGCCATGAAGTGATGAGACCAGAGGCCATGATCTTTGTTTTTGAATGTTGAGTTTTAAGTCAGTTTTTTCACTCTCCTCTTTCACTAAGAGGCTCTTTAGTTCCTCTTCACTTTCTGCCGTAAGGATGGTGTCATCTACATATCTGAGGTTATTGATATTTCTCCCAGAAATCTTGATTCCAGCTTGAGCTTCATTCAGCCCGGCATTTTGCACAATGTACTCTGCATATAAGTTAAATAAGTAGGGTGACAATATACAGCCTTGACATATTGCTTTCCCAATTTGGAACCAGTCCACTGTTTCATGTACAGTTCTAACTGTTGCTTCCTGACCTGCATACAGGTATCTCAGGAGGCAAGTAAGGTGGTCTGGTATTCCCATCTTTTGAAGAATTTTCCACAGTTTGTTGTGATCCCCACAGTCAAAGGCTTTAGTGTAGTCAATGAAGCAGACATTTTGCTGGAATTCTCTGATTTTTTCTATCATCCAATGGATGTTGGCAATTTGATCTCTGGTTCCTCTGTCTTTTGTAAATCCAGTTTAAACACCTGTAAGTTCTCAGTTCATGTACTGTTGAAGCCTGGCTTGGAGAATTTTCAGCATTACTTTGCTAGCACATAAGATGAGTGCAATTATGTGGTAGTTTGAACATTCTCTGGCATTGCCTTTCTTTGGGACTAGAATGAAACCTGACCTTTCCCAGTCCTGTGGCCACTTCCAAATTTTTCCAAATTTGCTGGCATATTGAGTGCAACACTTTCACAGCATCATCCTTTAGGATTTGAAATATCTCTGCTGAAATTCCATCACCTCCACTAGCTTTGTTCACAGTGATGCTTCCTAAAGCCCATTTGACTTTGCACTCCAGGATGTCTGGCTCTACATGAGTCATCACACCATCATGGTTATCCGCATCACTCATATTTTTGTACAATTCTTCTGTGTATTCTTGCCACATCTTAATATCTTCTGCTTCTGCTAGATCCATACCGTTTCTGTCCTTTATCGAGCCCATCTTCACATGAAATATTCCCTTGGTATTTCTAATTTTCTTGTAGCAATCTCTAGTCTTTCCCATTCTATTGTTTTCCTCTATTTCTTTGCACTGATCACTGAGGAAGGCTTTCTTCTCTCTCCTTGCTATTCTTCGGAACTCTGCATTCAGATGGATATATCTTTCCTTTTCTCCTTTGCCTTTCGCTTCTCTTCTATTTGTAAGCCCTCCTCAGGGAACCATTTTGCCTGTTTGCAGTTCTTTTTCTTGAGGATGGTCTTAATCACCACCTCCTACACAATGTTATGAACCTCCATCTGTATTTCTTCAGGCCCTCTATCAGATCTAATCCCTTGAATTTATTTGTCACTTCCACTGTATAATCACAAGTGACTTGATTTAGGTCATACCTGAATGGTCTTATGGTTTTCCCTACTTTCTTCCACTTAAGTCTGAATTTGGCAATAAGGAGTTCATGATCTGAGCCACAGTCAGTTCCAGGTCTTGTTTTTGCTGACTGTATAGAGCTTCTCCATCTTCAGCTGCAAAATGTACAAGCAATCTGATTTTGGTATGGACCATCTGGTGATGTCTATGCATAGAGTTGTTTCTTGTATTGTTGCAAGAGGGTGTCTGCTATTAACAGTCTGTTCTCTTGGCAAAACGGTGAGCCCTTGCCTGCCTCATTTTGTACTCAAAGGCCAAATTTGCCAGTTAGTCCAGGTATCTCTTGACTTCCTACTTTTGCATTCTAGTGCCCTGTGATGAAAAGGACATCTTTTTTTTGGTGTTAGTTCTAGGAGGTCTTTTAGTTCTTCATAGATCCGTTCAACTCCAGCTTCTTCAGCATTAGTGGTTGGGGGATAGACTTAGATTACTATGGTATTGAATGGTTTGCCTTGTAAATGAACAGGATCATTCTGTCATTTTTGAGACTGTACCCAAAAACTGCATTTCAGACTCTTTTGTTGACAATGAGGGCTACTCCATTTCTTCTAAGGGATTCTTGCCTACAGTAGTAATGTAATGGTCATCTAAATTAAATGACATTTCACTCAGCCACAGAAAAGAACACATTTGAATCAGTCCTAATGACTGAATCTAGAACTTTTTATATAGAATGAAGACAGAAAGAGTATTGTACATTAATGTGTATATATGCTGCTACTGCTGCTAAGTCTGGTACTGATGAACCTATTTGCAGGGCAGCAAAGAACTGCAGAAAGAGAAAAGACTTATGAACTCAGTGGAGGAAGGAGAGGGTGGGATGAATTGAAAGTGTAGTATGAAAACACATATATTACCATAATGTAAAACAGACAGTCAATGAAAATTTGCTGTATGATGCAGGGGCAGGATGGGGTGGGAGGAGGGAGGGAGGTTCAAGAGAGAGAGGAGGTATGTATACCTATGGCTGATTCATGTTGATGTATGGCAGAGAACAACACAATACTGTAAAGCAATTATCCTCCAATTAAAAATAATTTTTAAAAACATCTAAAAAAAAAAAACTGGGGGGGCAGGGGGGGATGGGACCTGAACAGACACCACCTTGCCAATGAAGATATGTCCATAGTAAATAAGTATATGAAAAGATGCTCTTAATCCTTCATCATCAGGGAAATGAAAATTAAAACAACAATGAGATACCACTATACATACCCATTATAATGGGCAAAACCCAGAACAATGTCAAATGCTGGAGAGGATATAGAGCAAAAGGAACTCTCATTCACTGCTAGTGGAAATGCCAAATAATAGCCATTTTGGAATAGTCTGGCTTTTTTTTTTTTTTTTTTTTTTTTTTTACAAAATTAAACATTCTCACCATCACGCGCCTTGCCATTTACCCAGGAGTTGAAAACCTACATCAAACACACAAAAACCTGCATGTAGACATCTGTAGCAGCTTTATTCATAATTGCCAAAACTTGGAAATAATCAAGATGTTCTTCAGTAAGTGAATGGATAAACTGTGATGTATCTAGACAATGGAATATCACTTAGCACTAAAAATATATGAAGTATCAAGCCATGAAAACACATGGAGGAACTTAAATGCATATTACTAAGTCAAAGAACCCAATCTAAGAAGTCTACACACTGTTTGATCCCAAGGATAGAAAAGGCAAAACAATGGCGAGAGTAAAAAGATCAGGGGTTCAGGCAGAGTGAAGCAGGAATGAACAGGGAGAGCACAGAGGACTCTCGGGGCAGTTAAACTACTCTGTATGATATGACAGTGGTGGATACATGTCATTATATGTTTGTCTAAACCCAAAAATCTACAATATCAAGAGTGAACTCTAACATAAACTATGA
This sequence comes from Bubalus kerabau, assembly GCF_029407905.1. Lineage (NCBI taxonomy): Eukaryota > Metazoa > Chordata > Mammalia > Artiodactyla > Bovidae > Bubalus > Bubalus kerabau. The sequence continues at coordinate 170,167,426 of NC_073624.1, forward strand.
CCTTGGGGTGCGAAAGCAGATTCATGGATGTAACAAATGCACCACTCTGGTGGGGGATGTTGACAGTGGAAGGATCGTACACTGTACTTTACATCAAAGGTGCTATGAACCTAAAACAGTTTAGTCAAAAAAAAAAAAAAAAAAAATTAAAACTCAGTAGTTTCCAGGGGCCGAAAGTGGGGGGACAGTCTGCCTAAAATGGAGCAGGGTGAAGTTTTCTGCAGTGATGAAATCATTCCATATTGTAACTGTGATGGTGGCTGAACGCCTGTCTGACTGTACATGTAAAAGAATCACAACAGTAAGGGAGTGAACTTACTGTACTCGGTCTTTAAAAGTGATTCTGAGACAAATATGTAAATATTCAAATTCAGAGAATAAATCTCTCTGAAAGAAAAAGTGAAGAAAGGACTCAGAACAAACACTAAAGCTATTCAAGCTATTTTAATTTCAAGCAAACTTCCCTGAAATTAAAAGAGAAAAAACTCAAACTACACATTGAAAGAGCATACTATACCTAAGAATATCAAAGTAGAACAACCAATACCAAAATATATTCAAGTAAAAATTACTGACTTCAAGGGGAAAAAATTCTTTGGGCATCTAAGCAAAAAAGAGAAAATAATAATGAACTATAAAGAAAGCTGAGCACCGAAGAATTGATGCTTTTGAACTGTGAGGGTGGAGAAGACTCTCGAGAGTCCCTTGGACTGCAAGATCAAACCAGTCAATCCTAAAGGAAATCAGTCCTGAATATTCATTGGAAGGACTGATGCTGAAGATGAAGTTCCAATACTCAGGCCACCTGATACAAAGAACCAACTCATTAGAAAGGACCCTGCTGCTGGGAAAGATTGAAGGCAGAAGGAGAAAGGGACGAAGGACGACAAGATGGTTGGATGGCATCACCAACTCGATGGACGTGTCTGAGCAAGCTCCAGGAGTTAGTGATGGATGGGGAAGCCTGGCATGCTGCAGTCCATGGGGTCACAAAGAGTAGGACACAACTGGGAAACGGAACTGAACTGAATAATGAAAAAAAATCTGACTGCCATCAAGCCTATGGCAAAACAGGACAATTTTAAGCAATAAAATAAAGAGGAATAATGACAACTCACAGCATATGTTTGAAACCCAAATATAACAGTAATATACTTTATTTCTTTAATTATTTTTGGCTCGGCAGGGCCTCAGCTGCGGCGTGGGATTGTTCCTTGTGGCATGGGGGCCTCTCCAGTTGTGGCACATCGGCTCAGTAGTTGTGGCGCAAGGCCTTAGTCGCCCTGCAGCATGTGAGATCCTAGTTCCTGGAGCAAGGATCAACCCTGAATTCCCTGAATTGGAAGTCAGATTCTTAAAACCACTGGATACTTTAAAAATGAAACTTTAAAAATCTGATTGGTCACCTTCAAAGGACAACAGGTTATCCTGAAAACTCGTAAATAAAAGGAAAGAAAGAAGCATTCTTTTCTACCTCTCCTATACAAATTTATACCTTGAGCAATCAATTAATAAATGAGGGAATAAATCAACTGTGTGCACCATAGGTCACTCAGTCGTGTCCGACTCTTTGCGAGCCTGTGGACTGCAGCCCGCCAGGCTCCTCTGTCCATGGGATTCTCCAGGCAAGAATACTGGAGTGGGTCGCCATGCCCTCCTCCAGGGGATCTTCCCAACCCAGGATCAAGCATCGCTTGTGTCTCCTGCATTGGCAGGAGGGTTCTTTACCACTAGCACCACCTGGGAAGCCCAAGATAAAATAAAATTTTAAGATGAGGGAAAGTATCTCTTAACAGATACAGCTCATCTAATTAAAAAAAAAAAAAAAAAAAGAGTATCACTATTTTGCAACCTTCAAAGAATTAATGGCTCTAGGCACTGAACATCAGTAGAAAAGAAGGCTTTTGTATCTTATGTGCCTCCTAAAGAAAAAGAATAATACCACACACACAACGCAGTCTTCAATCCTGTCAAGGGTCTTAAATCCAACTCTTGATCAAGTCTCTGCATCCTACTTGCAAATATGGATGGAAAACATGTTGAACTGCATGCAGGAGAATACATACTGTAGGGTAATAAGAAGTTCAACAGATAAATTGTAAAGAAAAGGATGGACGGGGAACATGTAAATTGAGCACTAAACTCGTAACACTTGTGTTTAGTCATCAGTCGTGTCCAACTCTGTGCAACCCCGCCAGGCTCCTCATCCATGGGGATTCTCCAGGCAAGAATACTGGAGATGTATTGCCATACTGCCATGCCCTCCTCCAGGAAATCTTCCCAACACAGGGATCAAACCTAGGTCTCCCACATTGCAGGCGGATTCTTTACCATCTGAGCTACCAGGCAAGCCCTAAGGAAACAAAAGAAGTGATTACTATAAAAGTTAGGGTAACAGTTACTTTTGGGGAGTGGGGAAGGGATTGTGTTTGGCTGTGGTGTGGAAGGGGTTCTGGGACAAGTGCAAAACTTCTAATTCCTTTTTTTTAAACTGTAATATAATATTTTATTTAATCCTCTATATCTAAAACATTTATTTCATTAATATCAAGTTATTAACAAAGGCTTTTACATCTCTTTTTTATAAGTCTCTGAAATCAGGCATATGTTTTATACTTAGACTACATCCTAGTTTGGACTAAGGACATTTCTTTTTCAGATTTATTTATTTATTTTTGGTTGTGCTAGATCTTCGTTGCTGCACATGGGCTTTCTCTAGTTGCTGCAGGCAGAGGCTTTTCATTGCGGTGGCTTCTCCTGCTGCAGAGCATGCGTTCTAGAGCACAGGCCCACTAGTTGTGGCGTATGGGCTTAGGTGTTCCAAGGCATGTGAGATCTTCCCAAACCAAGGATGGAAACCATGGCCCCTGCACTGGCAGGAGGATTCTTTGCCACTGAGCCACTGAGGGAAGCCCTGGACTAATCTAAGTACATTTCAAATGCTCAGTAGCCACATGCGTTTCATGCCTATTGGACTGATCAGAAAACCTCTAATTCTTGACCTGGGTATTACTAGGCTTCTGGCCTTAAAATAATTCACTAATATGCTTCTGGGGTTTTCTTTATCTGTGTTTCATTTTACCATTAAAAAAATGGCCTTCTTTAAAAAAGTAAATGACTAACAGTCATTTGGATTATCTGGCTACCTCCAAATGGCACAAGGATCTAACCACCCATCTCCCTAGAACCAGAAGAATATATGAGATTACTTCAGGTCCAGAATTCAGTGACCTCAGATCACTAGAATTTTGTATCACAGATCTTAAGGAATGCTAGAGTATATAATATACATGATAACTCTAGCCTTGAAATAACTCTCATCTTAGCATGAAATGAATTCAGTCTTCAAAATTTCTACACACTGGAGTTTATATTCATGTATTAAGATAATAAAGTGACCTTCCTGATAGCGGTTTTGTTAATTACAAGGTCCTGTTCCACCAGACCTATTCAATCAACAGCTTATCCTCCACAACACTTGGTAAAGATAAAACTGTTAAGATGCTATTTTAAAGGAAAAATCTCTCCTTTTCATTCCTATCTTCTACACAGATCTCTTCCCAAAGTTCAGAGTAAGCAGAGAACAATGACTCAAAATTGCCAATGAGTTCCAAACATGAGGTAGAGTGAGCAGACAGAGAAAAATCTCCTTCACCTCAGAGATATAACCTCACTGACCTAAGTGAACACTTTCTAGATTATCCAAATTTCCTAGAAGCAAATGACTTGTAATTCAAAAACTGCTAATACAGACTGAAAAAAGAAAAATATAGTTAAATACCAATCCTGCAGAAATTAAAAGGGGAAGTTGGAACGGTAATTGCCTATGCTTCAAAGGCTCTCTGAGAGAGAAAATCAAATTCGACAGGACAGCCAAAAGAAGAGAGAAATTTCACTCTCCCACCACTCTACACCAGCACTCCAGAAACTGGAAGAGGGAAAACAGGAGAGACCCATGTAGGTACCAACCCCTACCATGGCTGCATGAAGGTGCTTAGGTTCACTCAATAATTAATCAGAACTTTGAGCTGACAAGGGAGAGATGCTACTATCACTACTTCCTTTTGCTTTCTGTACAGCACTTTTCTACTTAGACTTCACAGCTATATTTTGTCTATTAGTTACTTACACTGGCATAGTCCCTTCCTCTCACTCAGTAATATGCCAAAAGCGTCAGAATGAAACAGACCTTTTTTTTCCCCCATCTATATATCCTACATATGCCTAGTACAGCACCTGGAAAAATGTTTTACACATAGCATATACTCAGTATGTTTGTTGCATTAAACTTTTAAAAATATCAAGGGCAGCCAGGTGAAAGAAAAGAAAATTTGGTCAATATTATTTCAGAAAGCAAGAGTCAAGAAAAACTAGAAGGAAAGCATGAGGAGGCATGTTAGGCCAACATGAACACAAAATTTCTTTAGCCCTGGTTGCCTTAAGAAGCAATCACGCCCCTTGGCCATATTTTTGAAGACTTGCATTAAAGGCAGAAGGGAATCCTGAGAGCTGCTTCAAACTCTTTCAAGATTTTGTGTTTCTGAACAAGGCTGTCCCCAAAGACTCAGACTGAAACACAAATTCAGAAAATAAGGAGAAACAAATCTATCTCAGAATCTACAGCAGAACAGGCATTCCCCACCTCACTGGAAACCTGTAACTGGATAACACAAAAATCCCTACCCTATGTCATCAGAGAATTAAGGAACAGAACAAACCTTTATATACTAGTCGCTACATATGCTATTTTCATTTTATCTTTGATATTATCTTCTTCTTTTTATAAAAGGACACTGACAGTGAGAAAATAAGCAATGAATGGGTTCTGAACTTTGACTCAAACCATGTTCTTTCTACTGAACATTTCAGCTTCTAAGACAAATCAGCATTGGTAAAATATAGCATTGCTTCCCTTGTGTATTGGCATTACTAGATCTTAACTCCCAAACCATAAATTTAGCCCTGTATGGCTTACCACTTATTTCAAGCTCCACCCAATGAGATTTCTTTCCATTTGCTGCTTCCTCAGAGGACATAATTGTGTACATCCTCCGAGGGTCAGGGGGCTCGTATTTTTCTTTGGGCATGCCTGTTGAATCAAGAAAAGAAACCAATCAATATTTGAAAGAGTCAAATAGCTGAAAATAACATCTTTTTAAAAAGCAGACATCCATATTATGATCTCTAAACACAATTTCCCACCAAAACAAACCAGGAACTCCTAAAAGAAATGGAAGATTTCAAGAATGGGATTGGAAAAATATAAACAAGCCTGGACACTAAGAAAGATGCTCTCGCTGTGAAGGGCATAGGAGTTAGCTTGAAGAGGTCCCACTGGCCAAGATAAGACAATCTGAACAACAAAAGGAAGACCATGAATCAATTTTAAACTGTATGAATCCAAAACTCTGATGGAAAAAAAAAAAACCTGTCACCTGAAGTTGGAAAATAAAGGGAAAGAATCAAGTATTTATCCAGCATTTCTGGCAGAAACTAGTTGAGGAAATGTTCTTAACAGAATTCTAGCTAATAAATGCAGAAAGTTACATAATTAGAGAAACCACTATTTCACAACCTCTAATAAAAAAAACGGATGACCATTAATGGCTAATAAAGGAATCAGGTGAAAAATGTCCAGTGGAAAAAATTTAAATAGATTAGGCTGTAAGACCTCAACCCAAGGATCAATCTCAGTATTAGGACAACTAGACTTATATGTCAATACTAAGTACACTCTTGCCCCTTCATCCAAAAAAAAATTACAAGACTGAACTTGAATCAAATAAGCCTCTCTAGATCTGGAACCAGTTTACACCAAGTAAGGAGACAGAGGAATATGGTAAAAGTAACATAAGACATAATAATGTGAATATACTTAACACTACGGAACTGCACACTTAAAATGATTATTAAGATAGCATATTTTGCTATGTATATTTTACTATGAGTAAAAAAATTTTTTCTTAACTCTTAAAATAATGCCACAAGAATACAGCCAGCCAGATGCAGACAACAGAAAGTTCTACATGACAGAAGGCCCAATTTCCTCAACAAATGAATGATATGAAAAGGAAACTGATATTAAATGACTTATGAGGCACAGCAATCAGATGCAATGTATAAACCTCATCTGGGTCTAATGTAACCAAATTAAGTGTAAAAAACATTTCTGAGAATCAGACAAACTGGAAGAATTATATCTAAGCTGATACTGGGACTACTGTTCATTTTACTTGTGGTTATTTTAAAATTCATATTAAAAAGCAGAGACATTACTTTGCCAACAAGGATCCGTCTAATCAAAGCTACGGTCTTTCCAGTAGTCATGTATGGATGTGAGAGTTGGACCATAAAGAAAGATGAGCACCAGAGAATTGATGCTTTTGAACTGTGTTGTTGGAGAAGACTCTTGAGAGTCCCTTGGACTGCAAGGAGATCAAACCAGTCAATCCTAAAGGAAATCAATCCTGAATATTCATTGGAAGCACTGACGCTGAAGCTCTAATACTTTGGTCACCTGATGCGAAGAACTGACTCATTGGGAAAGACTCTGATGCTGCAAAAAAGATTGAAGGCAGGAGGAGAAGGGGATGAAAGAGGATGAGATGGTTGGATGGCATCTCCGACTCGATGGACAAAAGTTTGAGCAAGCTCCAGGAGATGGTGATAGATCGGAAAGCCTGGCGTGCTCCAGTTCATGGGGTAGCAAAGAGTCAGACACAACTGAGCAACTGAATTGAACACCTACTCTGGATACCTACACAGCTAAACAAAGCTGGAGAAAAACCCACTATCATATGAAGTTAAAGTGAGCCAGTCAGCAATTACTTACCTCAAATGGAATTACTGCTAAATGGGTTTGAGGTTTTAGTTTTACAAAAAGAAAAGAGTTACAAAGAAGGATGACCGTGATGGCTGCACATCATCATCAATGTATCTAATAACACTGAATGCTACACTTAAAAATGGTTAACATGGTAAACTTTATGTTATGTATATTTTACACAGTAAAAAAATTGGAAAAGGGCTAAAGCTACTTTCATTATGTTATGCCGCTTCTGTACTGATGAGAACTAGAGCTATTTTTCAAACACAAAGATGGTTTTGACTATGTAGTCAAAACACAGGAAGAGGTAAGTAATCCCTTTTTGAAAAAGGTAAGTAAATGGTGAGACTAACCACCTGCACAAGAAACAGAATATCTAGTTTTTGTTTTGTTAAATATTGTTAATAAAACTGTTCTCCTACACGTTGATTTCTCCAGAATAGAAATGACTGAAGTTTTTAGACTAATACAAAACATACCTAACAAAGAGCTATACTGTCAAGAACTGTTCCTATTCCATCTAGAGGACAAGCTGGCAAAGCAAGTGCCTACTGTGAATCATATGAATATACCAGTAATAACAAAACACTGTGTAAGGCGACCAGAGCTTAATGACAACATCCCTTACGAGTCCTTAAGATCACTCAAATGCCACTGTTCTGACTAGATTTTACTTACAAAGCAACCATCTGATCTTCACTGGCTTTCCAAATAGAATTTAATGATAAGCTGCTGTGTTCAGCTAAGGTTAGTATTTTGGTCCTATGAGCTATTTTTTTTAACTAATATACTGTAATTGGAGGATAATTATTTTACAATATTATGATGATTTCTGCCATACATTGATATGAATCAGCCATGGGTGCACATGTGTCCCCCCCATCTTGAACCACTCCCTCTCCCTCCCCAACCCATCCCTCTGGGTTGTCCCAGAGCACTGGCTTTGGGTGCCCTGCTTCATGCACTGAACTTCCACTGGTCATCTATTTCACATATGGTAATATATATGTTTCAATACTATTCTCTCAATTCATCCCACCCTCCCCTTCTCCCATAGTCTAAAAGTCTGTTCTTTACATCTGTCTCTTTTGCTGCCTTGCATATAGGATCATCATTACCGTCTTTTTAAATTCCATATGTATGTATTAATATACAGTATTGGTGTTTCTCTTTCTTACTCCACTTCATATAATAGGCTCCAATTTCATCCACCTCATTAGAACTAACTCAATGTGTCCCTTTTTATAGCTGAGCAATATTCCATTGTGTATATGTACCATATCTTCCTTATTCATTCATCTGTCAATGGACATCAAGGTTGCTTCCATGTCCCAGCTATTGTAAACAGCGCTGCAATGAACACTTGGGTACATGTGTCTCTTAATTCTGGTTTCCTCAGTGTGTATGCCCAGCAGTGAGATTGTTGGTTCGTATGACAGTTCTATTCTCAGTTTTTTAAGGAGTCTCCACACTGTTCTCCACAGTGGCTATACCAGTTTGCATTCCCACCAACAGTGTAAGAGGGTTCCCTTTGAGTTATTAAATCATTTGACTTCTTAGTGAAAGTTCAGAAGTCTGATTTACCAATCTCATGCAAGCTTAGTTAGTGTGAATCAATGTCCAGAGTTCATGCTTCAGAGAATAAATAAAAGTATTACCGAACTGAAATCCAGGTCCTAGACCTGGGGTCATTCCATCAAGAGTCATGATTTCTGCCTAGGCAGCCAGCCACTCCCTTTCTGAGTTTTCAAGACATGTGATGGGTTGTCTTAAAATTTAAGAGACAGCACATCACTCTAAACTTGAAAGAGGCACAATCTTTATTTTCCAAATCCCCGAGAGTGCGAAAAGAACATGACAGAATAAAAGAAATGATGGCAAACTGGACAATCAAGCCCTTCTGAGAAGCATATCTGCCCACTAAGCAATTCCACCCATTTTTCTTGGAGTCCAACAGAACATAGTATTGGAAACTAGGTAGTAAAAAGGACATAAGAACACAAACTATTCAGGATTTTTCCCCAGGCCTTGAAATCAACAAGCAGCTCTTGCTCTCTAAAATATACAGTATGTCGCTGCAGATTATTATCTGAAAAGAGTAAAAGGTTTCCAAAACTGACTGGAAAACTGCCAAGGAAAATTACAAGACTTTTAAAAAATAGCTAGGCCAGAGTCAGCATGTATATAACCCCAGACTAGTCAATCTTCAACTCCCCCAATCCAATGCCAAACATCATTACTGATCCTGGCAGCATAAAATCTGTCCCTGATCTAGACCTCAGGGAAATGGTTTTTCATTATCTTAGAATAAAATAATTATTTACCTTAAAGAAATACAGGACATTATTTACCAGACAGAAAGATATGCTTATGTTATTAAAGATTTTATGAAATGGCTTAAAAATACACAGGAGAAAGGGTAACAGAGAAGTGGAGGGAGGAGGAGAGAGGAAGGGGTCCCGTGGGGGACCCTAACTGCAAGTCAAACACCATTTGAGGCAGCTTCCAAACTAAGACATTTAGTACTAAAGAAAAAGATTTAAGCGTCTATCCTTTCAATGGGTACTCTATTTCAGTCATCAAATGGCCTAGGTGAAAAAAAGTCCTATTTTACAAAAGAAAGACAATAAATGAAGTATGAAAAAATAAAAACAATATCATTTCATAATTCCCAATGAGCCTTTCTAAAACAAAGACTTATAAACTGAGTTAAAACCTTGGGATGAATCACTGGCACTGGCATAATGCTAAGGTAACACCACCACCCAGGTTGTTTTTTGATTATAAGGTAGAAAATGTTCAACAGAGGAATAAACTATTACCTCTTCATCAATCTTCTCAACACTAGTAAGGGGCAGAACCAGATACTGTGGGTCTTTTGATCTGACAGAATATGAAATACACCAATAATGTTTACCCTTTTCAGAACTAGAGGAACTGGCTGTGCTGTGCTGTGCTTAGTTACGTCTGACTCTTTGCAACCCCATGGACTGTACCCCACCAGGCACCTCTGTCCATGGGGATTTCCAGGCAAGAATACTGGAGTGGGTTGCCATTTCCTCCTCCAAGGGATCTTCCCAACCCAGGGATCGAACCCAGGTCTCCTGCAATGCAGGTGGATTCTTTACAGTCTCAGTCCCCAGGGAAGCCCAAGAACACTGGAGTAGACAGCCTATCCCTTGTCCAGGGGAACTTCTAACCCAGGAATCAAACTGGCGTCTCCTGCATTGCAGGTGGATTCTTGACCAGCAGAGCTACCAGGGAAGCCCAGAGCAACTGGCTAGATGACACCAAAGCAGCAACTGCAATGAAGGACTTTCTCCAGGATAACTGGTCTGCTACCTTCAACAAACTGGGGTCAGAACTATTATCGATTTGAAGAGAATGAAGAGATGTATATAATGAGATGTAATGAATGATCCACAAATCCACAACAAACAACATTCTGCAGACAGCTGGAGAAACAATACCTAGTTCATATTCTGAAATATTAATAAATTATTATGAGATTTTATTGCAGCAATGTATAAAAACTTGTTAAAAGACACTCTGAAGTTAAATAATTTAATTGTAATGGCCAGATTTTTTTTCCCAAGGGAAATAAGGTTGAGTCATAGCCAATTTTTTTATTTTTTAATTAGAGTATGATTGCTTTATAATGCATCAGTTTCTGCTGTACAGCAACATGAATCAGATGTAAGCATACATAGATCCCGTCCCTCTTGAGCCTCCATCGCAGCCCCCAGCCCCACTCCCTAGGTCATCACAGAACACGGAGCGTAGCTTCCTGTGCTCCACAGCAGCTCCCATCAGCACCTATTTCACACACGGCCGTGTATGTATGCGAGTGCTGCTCTCTCAACGTGTCCCACTATCTGCTTCCCCACATCCACAAGTCCCTTGCCTAGGTCTGTGTTTCTATTCCTGTCCTGCAAATACGTTCATCAGTACCATTTTTCTAGATTCCACATATATATACGTGTTAATATATATTTTTCTCTTTCTGATCTACTTCACTCTGTATGACATACTCTAGGTTCATCCATACCACTACAAAAGACCAATTTCAAAGTACAGCCAATCTTAACTGACAAGACAAAAAGGTAAGTTCTTTTCCTTTTCTTGTTTGTTACATTTTCTCCTCCATTCTTGGTGTTTTACTTCTTTCAGAAACACCAAGAAAAAGAGTGAGTGGGGCAGAGGAAAGGCAGGCAAGGGAAAAAAGGAGAAATAGACTCATTTCTCAAAAAAACACCCTTTTTTTATTGATCAGGCTCCTCAAAGAACTATAAGTTAGGGAACATACGAAAGGTCAAGTGCCACTAGCCTTGGTGCCCATTTACTTTTTCCAATCCAAATTTTCACTAGATGTTAACAAATCTTTTACTAAATCCAACTGATTTTTACCTCTTCAGGACTTCTAAACCTGTCTTTTCCATTTTTACAGCTATTAAAGTTAATTCACACCCTCATTTATCAGCTACAACTTTTAAACAACCTTCTCTATATCTTCCTGATTGATGCCTGCCCATGTAACTCTGCTGCTTAAAAATCTAACATGGCCCTTTCTGCCTACCTAGTTAGTTAAAACCCTAACATCAAAGTCCTTTACGACCTGGATTTAGGGCACTATTTTCTCACTCATCTTCAGACACTTACACGTGCATCATTCTATCAAGTCCGAAGTTGATCAAAGCATACCTACTTCGAAGACAATCTTTCAATGATACATCCTAATCCTTTCACCAGACAACCTTCACTCGAAACTCCTACTCATCCCCTTCACAGCAACTCAAGTTAACATCAGAGCCCCTGTAAGCCCTTCCCAAGAAAGGCACAAATCCACTCCTCTTTCCTCTGCACACCACATGTTTACTCAGCATTTATCAGTCCAATTGTTATCTCCCAGCGTCCTGTGTCAGACCTAGCATGTTACACTAATAAAGTGGTCTAAACCTTCTTTCCTTCAAACTCAAAATCAGGTTTTCAAAGAAAACTAAAAATAGTAATAATAATAAAGGTAATTCAATACAACTGAATCATGCTTCCTTAAGAAAGCTTTCTTTACAGAATCATTCATTCAACAAATATTTACTAAGCACCTTCTGCTTCTGTTTCAAGCACTCTGTCAGGTGCTGGGGAAAAAGAATAAGCAAGAAGCATGTACATGATCTTGGATCTTAATCTACGGGGTGGGGGGAGGGGGTTGCAAACAAAAACCTTACAACAGTGTAATCACACTACAAACCTTTCTTTTTACAAACATTAATTTAGGACTCCTTCCCTATCCCTCACCAACACAGGAGTCTATAATTTCCTGCTTTGAGCTATTCTGAACCTTGAAGGTATTTCTTATGTTGCCTCTTTAACCCCACCTTAATTTTTTTTTACATCTCATTCACCTACTCTACTATAGGATCCTTGCACTTACATTTTAAATAGTTTTATATTTTCAGAGCCTGGCAAATAGTAGGTGCTCAGTGAATGTTGTTGTTTAGTTGCTAAGTCCTGTCCTATTCTTTTGCGATCCCATGGACTGTAGCCTGCCAGGTTCCTCTGTCCATGGGAACAGGCTACAGTCCTGGAGTAGGCTGCCATTTCCTTCTCCAGGAGACTTTCCAACCCAGGGATCAAACCCACATCTCCTAAATTGGCAAGAAGATTCTTTACCACTGAGCCACCAGGAAAGCCCAAACTTAAAGGTAAAAACTGTATAATCTTAGTGACATATGAGAGCAAACCTCAAACAGGCGGCAGTAATGACAAAACTGCTGGGTGCCTGTCTGCCACACTCTGCACAGGGCATATAACAGCTAACACATTCTGAGCACTCACCAACTGGTTGCCCCTTCACATACATTATGTCCTTTAATCCTCACAACTCCTAGAAATAAATACTACTATTCTTCATACATAAAGAAAGGAAGGGTCAGAGAGTCACTTGCCTAGATCACAGGTACCAGTGGCACAACTGAGACTAACTCAAATCTGATCCAAAGTCTGGCTTTCAACCATTATGCAATTATTTCCTTGTATTATCTCAATTTAATTCTCATAGCAGCCCATGAAGTAGACACTACCCTCTTTTTACTTTTGATGAGGAAACTGAGGCTCTTACATTTAACTAACTTGCCCAAAGTCACACACGCTTGGTTAGTATTCAGATCAGATCAGTCGCTCAGTCGTGTCCAACTCTTTCCGACCCCATGAATCGCAGCACGCCAGGCCTCCCTGTCCATCACCAACTCCCGGAGTTCACTCAGACTCATGTCCATCGAGTCGGTGATGCCATCCAGCCATCTCATCCTCTGTCGTCCCCTTCTCCTCTTGCCCCCAATCCCTCCCAGCATCAGAGTCTTTTCCAATGAGTCAACTCTTCACATGAGGTGGCCAAAGTACTGGAGTTTCAGCTTCAGCATCAGTCCTTCCAAAGAAATCCCAGGGCTGATCTCCTTCAGAATGGACTGGTTGGATCTCCTTGCAGTCCAAGGGACTCTCAAGTCTTCTCCAACACCACAGTTCAAAAGCATCAATTCTTCGGCACTCAGCTTTCTTCACAGTCCAACTCTCACATCCATACATGACCATGGGAAAAACCATAGCCTTGACTAGACGAACCTTTGTTGGCAAAGTAATGTCTCTGCTTTTGAATATGCTATCTAGGTTGGTCATAACTTTCCTTCCAAGGAGTAAGCGTCTTTTAATTTCGTGCCTGCAATCACCATCTGCAGTGATTTTGGAGCCCAAAAAAATAAAGTCTGACACTCTTTCCACTGTTTCCCCATCTATTTCCCATGAAGTGATGGGACCGGATGCCATGATCTTCGTTTTCTGAATGTTGAGCTTTAAGCCAACTTTTTCACTCTCCTCTTTCACTTTCATCAAGAGGCTTTTGAGTTCCTCTTCACTTTCTGCCATAAGGGTGGTGTCATCCGCATATCTGAGGTTACTGATATTTCTCCTGGCAATCTTGATTCCAGTTTGTGTTTCTTCCAGTCCAGAGTTTCTCACGATGTACTCTGCATATAAGTTAAATAAACAGGGTGACAATATACAGCCTTGATGAACTCCTTTTCCTATTTGGAACCAGTCTGTTGTTCCATGTCCAGTTCTAACTGTTGCTTCCTGACCTGCATACAAATTTCTCAAGAGGCAGATCAGGTGGTCTGGTATTCCCATCTCTTTCAGAATTTTCCACAGTTTCTTGTGATCCACACAGTCAAAGGCTTTGGCATAGTCAATAAAGCAGAAATAGATGCTTTTCTGGAACTCTCTTGCTTTTTCCATGATCCAGCAGATGTTGGCAATTTGATCTCTGGTTCCTCTGCCTTTTCTAAAACCAGCTTGAACATCAGGAAGTTCACGGTTCACATACTGCTGAAGCCTGGCTTGGAGAATTTTGAGCATTACTTTACTAGCGTGTGAGATGAGTGCAATTGTGCGGTAGTTTGAGCATTCTTTAGCATTGCCTTTCTTTGGTTGGTGCAAAAGTAACCGCAGTTTTAGCACTGTTGAAATTTGCTGTTTGATATTGGAATACATTCTTAAATAAATGTGATTATGCTATACATCATTTTAATACATGTTTTTGCCTTTTTCCCCCCGCTCTTGACATTACTTTCTATGTATTTTATATTTATTTTCGATTATGGAAAAGATGTTAGACAAAAAGCAAATTTGAGCAATTTTCTTATTCAAGTTCAAAGGGGTTGTAAAGCAGGGGAGACAACTCTCAACATCAAAAACACATTTGGCCTGGGGACCTGCTAATGAACATACAGTGCATTGGTGGTTCAAGAAGTTTTGCAAAGGAGACGAGAGCCTTGAAGATGAGGAGCATGGTGGGCAGCCATCAGAAGTTGACAGCAACCAACTGAAAGCCATCATCAAAGCTGATCCTCTTACAACTACACAAGAAGTTGCCGAAGACTTCAATGTCCAGCTTTCTCCAGTCATTCAGCGTGTGATGCAATTGGAAAGGTGAAAAAGCTCGGTTAAGTGGGTCATGAGCTGACCAAAAATTAGAAAAAAAAAAAAATCATTGTTTTGAAGTGTCATCTTCTCTTATTCTACACAACAATGAACCATTTCTCAATCAGATTGTAACATGCAACGAAACGTGGATTTTATACAACTGGCAACAGTGGTTGAACCAAAAAGCTCCAAAGCTTCTCCCAAAGCCAAACTTGGTGGTCTGCTGCCAGTCTGATCCACTACAGCTTTCTGAATCAGGGCAAAACCATTACCTCTGAGAAGTATGTTCAACAAATCAATGAGATGCACCAAAAACTGCAAGGCCTGCAGCCAGAATTGGTCAACAGAAAGGGCCCAATTCTCCATGACAAGGCCTGACTGCATATCTCACAGCCAATGCTTCAAAAGCTGAAGAATTAATTGGGCTACAAAGGCTTGCCTCATCTGCCATACTCACCTGTCCTCATAAACCAACTACCACTTCTTCAAGCATCTCAACTTTTTCCCCAGGAAAACACTTCCACAACCAGCAGGATGCAGAAAATGCTTTCTAAGAGTTTTTCAAAACCCAAAGCATGGATTTTTATACTACAGGAATAAACAAAACCTTTTTTTTCATTGGCAAACATGTGTGGATTGTAATGGTTCCTATTTTAATTAATAAAGATTTGTGTTTCAGCCTAGTTATAATGATTCACAGTCTGAAACCGCAATTGTGTCTGCACCAACCTAATAGTAGAGCTAGGATTTGAAACTAGGACAATATAGTTGCAAGCTGTACACCAATGCCTCATACAACTCTAAAATTCTGTCACTGATGAAACCAAGATCTTCTGGGTTCATTCTTCAAATATTATGTTGATAAGACCATGAGTCCTTGAGTTGCCTTCTCAGATATATCATCTTTACAAACTACTCTTCACTCAGATTCTCTACTCCCAAACTCTGCCTAATACTTAAGACTGCTGCTGCTGCTAAGTTGCTTCAGTCATGTCTGACCCTGTGCGACCCCATAGACGGTAGCCCACCAGGCTCCCCCATCCCTGGGATTCTCCAGGCAAGAATACTGGAGTAGGTTGCCATTTCCTTCTCCAGTGCATGAAAGTGAAAAGTGAAAGTGAGGTTGCTCAGTCGTGTCTGACTCTTAGCAACCCCATGGACTACAGCCTACCGGGCTCCTCTGTCCATGCAATTTTCCAGGCAAGAGTACTGGAGTGGAGTGCCATTGCCTTCTCCAGCAGATCTCAAATGCTATCATCTCAGGATCCTTATACTCCAGTATCTCAAAGACCTTTTGTATGTGAGTTCTATCTATCAATATTTACTGTATTAGAAATAAGAACTAAGGAATTTAAAAGTGTATTTGTCGGGAGCCGCGTTAGGCATTACTGACAAAGTGGAGGCACGGCCCCAACCCCCTCTCCTTGTCCCACAGGCACGGTCCCGGGATGAAGGAGTTAGGTCTTGTGATTCTGACTTGTTTTTTCCTTTCTTCGGTTGAGTTGGCTGGAAAGAATGTTAAGGTGCTTATTGTTCTTAAAAGAAGCATGAGAAAGCACAAAGCCTTCTGCAGTTGTGCCCAGAAAATAATGTATACAGTAACTATTGACATTTGTTCAAGGATCTTTACAAAGAATGTTCTAGGATGAGCACGTAGGCTGCAGTTCGAGGCCATGGGAAGGATTGTTAAGACCTGTTTGTGAGGGGAATGTTAATAGCAAAGGAAGTTTGCCGAGTTTAGGGTTTAGGAATAATTAAGAATAGTTAGAAGCTAAAAGTTTAAGGAATACTGTAGTGTTGGCATATTTTACTACAGCTTATACGATTAGGAATTTTAGAGATAGCTATAAGCCTTTTTAGGAGATAGTGAGCTTAAGACTAGGGGCAAGCAGGATTTAGAAAGATAAGAAATAAACTGAGGAATGTGGTATGCGGCCCAGACATAAGCATGAGTTACAATGTAATCAGGAACTCTGTTTGAAGGGCAACAATGAGACAATAATCTGGGTGAGGGGGAACTGAAAATGTCAAACCTCTGACCTAATGCTTTTGTCAACGTATAAAAGAAAACCTGAAGCTTGAAATAAACATGCAGTCCCGCACCTTGAGTCAGCTGCTGCTGCTGCTAAGTCACTTCAGTCGTGTCCGACTCTGTGTGACCCCATAGATGGCAGCCCACCAGGCTCCCCCGTCCCTGGGATACTCCAGGCAAGAACACTGGAGTGGGTTGGAGGCTGCATCATTTTCCGCCGACACCACTCATCTCTTCAGGCTGATTTCCTGGCTGCTGGAGCTAGACTCCGGCATGTATTAACTCACTAAATATAATAAACCTAGCACATGTTAACCACAGCATTTTAATGAAAAGTAACTACTTTCAAAAACAAAGCAACATTTTGCAAGAAGAGTGACACTGTCTTACATTTTTGAAAATCTTTAAAGTCTAACATACTCGAAGACAGCCTGTCTACTCTGAATTCAATTAATCAGATATCACACACATTTGTTGGTCTATGAAAAACTGCGCAGTATACGCATAAGAGGATGAGAATGAAAAAGGCAAAGAACATTGCAGTGGTATTTCTAAAAAATTAAGGTTTCAGTAGCTATCTTCTCCTGTGTCCCAAAATCTGAATTCCTTAAATCCTTTTCTCACAGAGAATAAAAATAAATTTAAGGAGGGAATGGAAATCCACATCAGTATTCTTGCCTGGGAAATTCCATGGATAGAGAAGTTCGGCAGGCTATAGTCCATTGGGTTGCAAAGAGTCAGACATGACAGACCATCTAACACTTCTCACTTCTCATATTGTTTTAACTAAAACTTACAACCAGTAAAACCTCTGCAAAAAAGATTTTTAAATGATGATAAAATAATCCTCCAAATACAGAGTCAAACAGCAGATGTAGTAGTCTAATTTCTCAAAGGAGAAGACTGGCATACCCATCTGTATCTGCAGTGCCCAGTCAATAACCAACCGTGTATAAGAGTTTACTAGACTGCTATTAAGGGGTATTCCCTGGTGGCTCAGCAGTAAAGAATCTGCCTGCAATGCTGGAGATGTAGGTTTGATCCCTGGGTTGGGAAGATCCCCTGGAGAAGGAAATGGCAACCCACTACAGCATTCTTGCCTGGAAAATTCCATGGACAGAGGAGCCTGGGAGGCTACAATCCATGGGGTCTCAAGAGTCGGACACAACTTAGCAACTAAACCACCAACCACCACAACAGACTGCTGATAAAATGCAGTTCTAACTATGTGCCTGTGCCTAATAACATGATTGAATATAAAATACAGAGAGAAGTGAGAGTGTACTGCAACACCACAGGAAACTACCAATTTTGAAGGTCAAAAATGGTCAAATACTATCAAATTCAACTCAATAAATCAATTCAAAATATAACTACAAAGGTACACTAAATACAGATCATCCACAAATTTCAATTTAAAATACAAATACTTCTCAGTGTAGAAATCTTAATTTCTATATTTTAAGTCAAATATGAAGTACAGAGCAAAAGAATATATTAAGACAATCATGATTTATGATCTAATCAACAAAGCTGAATGCCAACTAATATGAAGGGTGCTGAGTCAAAATTTGTGTGGTGAAACATCACTGAGATCAAAAAGGTAAGGAGAGCCAACCACCAGTACTAAATCTAAATCTTTTCTCTTAGCATGAGACAAGCAACAACCAATCCAACAATGATGGCTGCCAACAGAAACCTTTTCATCTCTTTTTTGCCAGATTTTCAATCATCGAATTGCTCTTTCCTCTCTTACGATCACATTATTATAACTACCCCCTTTTGTTGTCTTTTATTCACTAAGTCGCAACCAACTCTTTGTGACCCCATGGACTGCAGCACACCAGACTTCCCTATACTTCCCTATTTCCCAAAGTTTGCTCAAATTCATGTCCACTGACTCAGTGATGCTCTCTATCCATCTATTCTGCTGCCCTTTTCTCTTTTTGCCTTCAGTCTCTCCCAGCATCAGGCTCTTTTCCAATGAGTCCGCTCTTTGAATGAGGAGGCCAAAGCTCTAGCTGAAGATAGAGCTTCAGCTTCAGCATCAGTCCTTCCAGTGAATACTCAGGGTTCATTTCCTTTAGGACTGACTGGTTTGAACTTCTTGTGGTCCAAGGGACTCTCCAGCACCATAATTCGAAGGCATCAATTCTTCAGCACTCAGCCTTCTTTATGGTCCAACTCTCACATTCATACATGGCTACTGGAAAAACCAAAGCTTTAACTATATGGACTTTAATTGGCAACATATTTTTGCTTTTTAAAATGCTGTCTAAGTTTGTCATAGTTTTCATTCCAAGGAGCAAGTATCTTTTAATTTCATGTCTGCAGTCACCATCCACAGTGATTCTGGAGCCCAAGAAAATAAAACCTGTCACTGCTTCCACTTTTTTCCCTTCTATTTGCCATGAAGTGATGGGACCAGATGCCAAGATCTTTGTTTATTGAATGCTGAGTGTTAAGCCAGCTTTCTCACTCTCTTCTTACCCTCATCAAGAGGCTCTATAGCCCTCTTCACTTTCTGCCATTAGAGTGGTATCATCCGTGTATCTGAGGTTGTTGATATTTCTTCCTGTAATCTTGATTCCAGCTTGGGATTCATCCAGCCTGGCATTTTGCATGATGTACTCTGCATATAAGTTAAATAAGCAGGGTGACAAATATACAGACTTGTCATACTCCTTTCCCAATTTGGAACCAGTCAGTTGTTCCATGTAAGGTTCTGTTGCTTTTTGACCTGCATACAGGTTTCTCAGGAGGCAGGTAAGGGGGTCTAGTATTCCCATCTCTTTCAGAATTTTCCACAGTTGCTGTGATCCACACAGTCAAAAGCTTTAGCACAGTCAATGAAGAAGAAGTAGATGTTTTTCTGGAATTCCCTTCCTTTCCCTATGATCCAACAAATGTCCGCAACTTGATATCTAGTTCCTCTGCCTTTTCTAAATCCAGCTTGTCCATCTGGAAGTTCCTGCTTGAAGGATATAGAGCAACATCTTACTAGCATTGTGAAATGAGCTCAATTGTACAGTAGTCTGAACATTCTTTGGCACTGTCCTTCTTTGGGATTGGAATGAAAACTGACCTCTTCCAGGCCCATGAGCACTGCTGAGTTTTCCAAATTAGCTGGCTTATTGAGTGCAGCACTTTCACAGCATCTTTTAGGATTTGAAATAGCTCATCTGGAATTCCATCACCTCCACTAACCTTGTTTGTAGTAATGCTTCCTAAGGCCCACTTGATTTCAGACTCCAGGATGTCAGGCTCTACGTGAGTGACCACACCACATCTCATTGCAATTTTGGCCTTTTGAGACATTCAACATTTATTCTAGCTGTTAAGTCATACATACAATCATTTTGGGAAGTTCTAGTATACTAGAAATCAATTTTGACCCTCTAGTCCTTTTTCCCCCTGAAAACTAAGACAGAAAATTATTCACAAAATGCTGACCACATAAATCATGAAGGCTTTAACAATTCTAGAGTATTTCTCTTATAAGGACTTAAGTGAAGTCCTAAGGACTTTATGACCCCAGTTTCTTGACCCTCTTCATCAAGCCTTCACATTTTTACTACGTCTCCTGAAAAAGTATGTCACACACACAATTTCCCCACCCCATCCACCTAAACTCTCAATGAATCCCTATTATATACAAACTTACATCCTAACACTTTAAGAGCCTAAGACCATTCACAGACTATTTCTGGCAACTCCTCCTGTCCCTTACATCTTTGCAACCTGTTTCACAGTCCAAGTTGTATGTAACTTGTCTTTGCACATGCTCTTTCTTCCCACTGAAATGCCCCCACTCAGTCTAACAAACCTCTATTCAACTTTCAAAATTCAGCCCAAAGACCTCTGAGATGAATTCCCCCGTTTCCAAAGCAGAATTAGATGCTCCTTCTTTGGCGGTGGTGATTTAGTTGCTAAGTCATGTCCAGCTCTTGCGACCCCATGGACTGCAGCTGGCCAGGTTCCTCTGTCCATGAAATTCTCCATGTAAGAATACTGGAGTGGGTAGCCATTCCCTTCTCCAGGGGAATCTTCCCAACCCAGGGACTGAACCCAGGTCTCCTGCATTTCAGGCAGATTCTTTACCATCTGAGCCACCAGGGAAGCCTCTGCTCCTTCTTTAGCATCCCCCAAATACTTTGTGTATTCCTCATGTAACCTGATGAGCGCTTTATTGGTTCATTTGTTTTTCTCTCTGCACAATTATAAGCCCACTTGAAATAAAAGAGCATAAGCCCTACTACTGTTGTTGTTGTTCAGTCACTAAGTCTTGACTCTTTTCGACCCCATAAACTGCAGCACACCAGGCTCCTCCAGTCTCTACTATCTCCCAGAGTTGGCTCAAATTCATGTCCAGAGTCGGTGACACTTTCCAACCATCCCAATTACAGTAGCAAGTCTAAAATAGCGTGTTTCAGGTATTTTTGGAACTGAGTTTTAGCACTACTTTAAAATGCTATGTTGAAGCGTAATTAGTTCTGCTGTATCCTTTATTTTGAAAATAATCTGTTCCAACGTGACTGATATATTAGAAAATTTGAGCATAACACAAAATTCCCATTTGCTTACATATGATTTTGTCTGAGAAAAACACTTGAAAAAGGTGGAAACCTGCCCCTGGCTGAACAGAGCTACATAGAAATTTACAAAATACACACACCTGAAAACATCTATCAGCTCCATCAGTTCAGTCTGTGTGTACACATATGCTGAGCCACACCCATCCACATTTGGTGTTATAACATTCCATTTGATTTCAGGTTACCCTCTTTCCATCACCTTACAATAACTCACAAGCAGCAACCCCTCTGATGCCCATTTCCACAAGCAAACCAGGTCTTTTTCAAGGTAAAGTGTCACATTTATCATGGTATTTGTTCAAGCTGCTGTGTCCAACTCTTTGCAACCCCATGGACTGCAGCACCCCAGGCTTCCCTGTCCTTCATTATCTCCAGGAGTTTGGTCAAACTCATGTCCATCGAGTCGGTGATGACATCCAACCATCTCCTCTGTCGTCCCCTTCTCCTCCTGCCCTCAATCTTTCCCAGCATCAGGGTCTTTTCACAATGAGTCAGCTCTTCACATCAGCTTCACATTGGAGCTTCAGCTTCAGCATCAGTCCTTCCCATCTATATTCAGAGTTGATTTCCTTTAGGAATGACTGGTTTGATCTCCTTGCTGTCCAAAGGACTCTGAAGAGTCTTCTCCAGCACCTGTGGTATTTATGTATTCCTTAATCATTTAGGATTAAAACTATGGTACCATTTTTATCAGGTTCCTTTTTAAAAAAATAAAGTCACTGACAATGTTCTGACTGTTGTGTCCCAGCACCATTTTTCCCAAAAGGCCTATAGTTTTTACTGCACAGTTCTGCCTACCATGGTGACTTTTAGGAACCTATATGTTGCTCTGGGCTTCCCTGGTGGCTCAGAATCCACTTGCCAATGCAGGAGACTTGGATTCAAACCCTGGGTTGGGAAGATTCCCTGGAGAAAGGAATGCCAACCCACTCAGGTATTCTTGCTTGGGAAAATCCCATGGACAGAGGAACCTGGCAGGAACCCCAGTCCATGGGGTCTCAAGAGTCAGACACAACTTAGAAACTAAACCACCACCACCATACAGAAGGGAAAACTCTGTCCTCCACCCAATTTCACAAAATGTTTACAGTCCATATCCTCACAGACCATCAGGATAGCCATAACCTTTGAGCTTGGTGGCTCTCACTTCTGGTGAGCAAAGAGTTGATTTTTCCAGCTTAACTACTACAATCTGCCTCAGCCTAACTGAGAAGACAAGTTCTGAAAGCCTGAATGCCTACCTACAGTACCACTATATGGGTTTCATTGTTTTCATGGCTCTTCATCTTCAAAACATTTTAAATTACCCTGTTATTACAGAGCAACTGAACCGAGTCCTCAAGCCCACTACAAAAGGGATCACAGAAACAAAATACCCTATATATCCAAGTTTAAAACAGATTCAGATTCACTAACTTCACACTATCTCAAATGTGACTTTCTTATATGTAAGGCCTCCACTTAGTTATCCACACTGATGCCTAAATGATCTCTAAATCACATTGCTCCCCTCTGAAAAATATTTTGCTCTTTCCTTTCCTATAGGATAAAGATATAAACCTCACTTTTAGCTTAATAAGCATGGTTCTTCAAAATCTAAGATGGACATACCTTTGCAGGCTCATCTCATCACTCTCCTTTTCAGTAACATGTCACCACTGGCCTTACCCCAACATTTGGCGCCTCAGTGCACCCAGAGTTCCTTATGTTTGAAAAGACCCGTCTTCCCAGTTTGACAAACCTAATTCCATGTTATTTTCTGTAAACTGCTCCCACACCTTCTACAAATTTAATCATTCTCTCCTGTTCTCCCACAGCTCTGTACACCTACTAAGACTACAGCAACAAGAAGACAGCAACTATTATTCACTTTTTAATTCTCAGGGCCCAACACTATGTCCAGCATATACTATTCCTTGCACATTAGTAACCAAGAAAATTAAAATGGATGAGGGAGAGGTAAAGCCCAGAGAAGGGTAAGATTAAGGCAGCCTAAATGAGCCTCCACCTTATATGCAAATAAACACTTTAAAAGCAGTTTTTCAACCAGTGCACCTTAAGTTTGAGAAAGTTACAAGGGTGCTAAAGAGTCTTCATGCTTTATGACCCAAAAGCTACAAGTTGTGAGCAGCCTTAACCATTTATTCCAGTATGCCTTTCACATTACCCCTTTCTGCTGCACTACAACATGAAAAAGGTTTATGCTTTAAAGAACATTAAAAAAAGGCTAATGTGGACACAGTGGAATGCCTAAGCATTAACCAAAATACATTATTTATAAACCACAAGTACAGAAGCAAATGCCAATATCTGTAGTCAGGACTAAGTTCTATAACCAAATTCGTGTCTATTCAAGAGTCTGAAAAGTTCTACTTTGCCACCAAGGTCTAAGAAAACTGAAAATCCGTACAAACAAGCATTCAGAAGAGCTTCTTCATCTATTAACACATTACCACTGATGAAGACACTTCTGAAACTATGCAAAATCTTCTTAGCTTCACAAGAAACGTTGTCTTTTGTCACATCCTCCCTTTTTGACCATTTCATTAAGTATCTTTTTCACCTACTGAAACTGATCAGACTCAACTACCTCAAATAACTTCCATTTATTAAAACACACTCTGCCCTCCCCAAAGAACTAATCTTTGGCAAGTACATCACTCTCATGTGCTCTCACACTTACACAAAACCTAATCCTTTCCCTCTTAACTGTAATATCTTGGGCAAGTCGCTTTAACCTAAGTTTGTTTCCTCATTAGTAGCTATTCAAAAGAATTTTTGTTTAAAGCAAGTCGACTGGACCAGATCACTGGTCTAAAAATATTAAGCAATTTTTATTCTAAAAGTCATCATATTCTAAAGACTGTAATAATTACTCAGATAGCAATTACAAAACAAGCCTTCAAACCCTTTTGATCAATGGACATAGCTCCTACAGCCTACAAAACTGTTTTGGGATGATAAACTCTAGTGTATTCAGAAAAACACAAAGTGTAATTATATGCCATTTTATTTTTCACTTGTTCATATTCACTCTCTTCCTCCCCAAAATTAAAATCCCCAGATACAAAGAGGCAAGAAGATTCTGCACTACCACTAATGGGGCAATCCACCTGGAAAAAAGTATGTTAACTCATATTCAGAGATTATTTAAAAGTCAGTTTAGCACAATAACACATCCAAAAAGGACAAGCAAAATGACCATTCACAACGCGGTATTTTACAGTTAACAGTTCAAGAAACGATTACAGGTATTGCTTAGCAAGCTCTTCAAGAAAGGGATAGAAGGAGAAGAGTTAAAAGAAAAAAAGTTTCCGAAGAAAATAATTACTGGTAGTTAGAAAAAAGGAGGAAAGATAAGATTTGGGTTATTAAACATAAAAGCTTCAAGTAACTGTATCACTTGAGTCCTCAGCAATATCCTAATCTCTCCATCTGCCGCTAAGGGCTTCTTTAACCATGCCATTCCCATCCTCCCAATCCATTCCCCGCCCCCCCTCCAAAAATAATTGCCTAAAACTTAATTTTAAACACATTTGGGGCAAACAGTTTCCCGCTCTGCGGTAACTACGAAGTTCCATACTACACTTCGCGCAATCCCACACTGCCACTTCTCCAAAGTTGCCACCCATCCTGGCCGAGAGTCCCAGAAACCAACTCTCCTCCTGCGAGTGACCAGAGCCAGAGTCGAGAGCCAGGGCATTCCCCCTAACCCCGGCGCCCCGCTGCGCGCCCCCACCCCCGCCGTCAATCAACACCCCTCAGCCCCGGACTCTGCTCGGGGGCGCGGTCCCGAAATCAGCGGGGTCGCGACAGATGCGCATCTAGGGACCCCTCAATAGCCGCCATCTCCTCCAAGCTGCAGGCCCGCCGCCCACAAAACTTAAGGTGCTCTCGCTCGAGTGCCCCGCGCTACGGTCCCCGGGACACGACTGAGAGCGGCCCGTGCGCCGCCAGTGCGAGGAGCAGCGCCCGGCTGGGCCTCGGGCCGGTCTCGCTCACCTCTTGGGGTGCGCCGCCTTCCTCCGCCGCTGCCGCCGCCTCCTCCCTGTGAGTGCAGCGCGGTCTGACCTGTGGAACCACCATACCAGTCCCGCCCGCAGCTGCAGCGCCGCCGTCGCCGCTCCTCTGCCGCCTTAGCTGCCGCTCTTTGTTCCCCCTCCGAGATCCACCGCGTCAGCCGCCCGCTTCAGCCTCCTCGACGGGCCGCCACTACGCCCTCTCGGCCTCTCGGCCTCCGGCCTCTCCCTTTTCGCTGCACCCACCGCTGCCTTGGCCTCCGCGCAGCCGACGCCGCCGCCACCGACGCCGCCGCCTCCTCCTCCTCCGCGTCCCCCTTGTTTTCATTGAAAGCAAACAAGCATCATGGCGGCGGCCGCCGTCCCCCTCCCCCAGCTCACCCCCTCTGCGGCGAGCGAGCGAGAGAGCGCCGCGACTGACGCTGCCGCTCCAACATCCCGGGCGCCCATTGGCCACCGCCGCAGGGCGCAACCACTCAGCATCCGGGGCGGTCGCTCTCCGCTCGCAGCTTCCGCAGGCCCCGCCCTTTCTCTTCCCTATCCCGGGCTCTGGGGCGCAGTGACCAGTGCCCGCCTCTCAGGGTCTGAGTTCTCTTCTTGCACACTTCGCTTGTTACTGCCTGTTGTTTCTACTTCATCATCTTTTTGACGCTCCTACTCTTGCCAACTAACTCTTTTTTCTTCTTCTTCTTTTTTTGTCTCAGGCTGTTCATTTTTGTCCCTCTCTTTTCTTTTTTCCTTGATCTTCCTCCCTTTCATTTGGCCTGTCAGTTACTTGGAAACAGGACAGGCTTTCAGACTTTCCAGCTTAGCCAGTATGTTGATCTCTCTAAAGACAAGACATGTAGTCGTGAATGATTCTTCTGGCCTCAGATATACAGCAAATAATAGTTAATGGCCCGTTTCAGTCCATAAATTGTCGTTCAGTCCAGTAAATTCAAGGATAATTCTGGTGGTGGGATCCTAGCCGGATGTAACTGTCCTGAGCTGTGTTCAAAGATAAAGATATTCTATTAAGGTGGTGGTTGAAAATGGGCAGAGAAAGGACTGAGCTGATAGATGATGTTTGCATGAAGGTGCATTAGTTAACTAGTGGTCAAGGCCCTGTGGTCCAACCAGGGCAGAGAGAAGAATCAGGCTCCAGCCTGCCAGGTGTAAGGTCACAGCATAGGGGCGAGAGGCTCGCCCTGCAGACTGTTAAAATCCAATAAAGATGAATGGAGCAACGGGACTGGGTCAAAATTGGGAAAGGCGTAGGACAAGGCTGTGTATTGTCACCCTTCTTCTTTAACTTATTCGCAGAGTATATATCATGTGAAATGCTGGGCTGGATGACTCCCAAACTGGAATCAAGGTTGCTGGAGCTATATCAACAACCTCAGATATGCAAATGATACCCTTCTAATGGCACAAAGTGAAGAGGAACTAAAGAGCCTCTTGATGAGGGTGAAAGAAGAGAGTGAAAAAGCTGGCTTAAAACTCAACCTTCAGTAAACGAAGATCATGGCATCTGGTCCCATCACTTCATGGCAAACAGAAGGGGTAAAAGTGGCTGCAGGAACAGATTTTATTTTCTTGGACTTCGAAATCACTGTGGATGGTGACTGTAGCCATGAAATTAAAAGATACCTGCTCCTTGGAAGAAAAGCTATGACAAAACTAGAGAGCATATTAAAAGGCAGAGCCATCACTTTGCTGACAAAGATCCCTGTAGTCAAAGCTGTGGTTTTTCCCAGTTGTGTACAGATGTGAGAGTTGGAACATAAAGAAGGTTGAGCACTGAAAAATTGCTGCTTTCCAATTGTGCTGCTGGAGAAGACAGTTGAGAGTCCCTTGGACTGCAAGGAGATCAAACCAGTCAATCCTAAAAGCAAAGCAAGACTGAATATTCCTTGGAAGGACTGATGCTGAACCTCCAATACTTTGGCCACCTGATGTGAAGAGCCAACTCATGGAAAAGACCTTGATACTGGGGAAGATTAAAGGCATAAGGAGAAGGAGCATCACCAACTCGGTGGACAAGAATTTGAGCAAACTCTGGGAGATAGTGAAGAACAGGGGAGCCTAGCGTGCTGCAGTTTATGGGGTCTCAAAGAGTCGGACATGACTTAGTGACTGACATCAAAAACAACAAATAATGGCTAGGAGTATGAGAGCCCGGTAAATCAATAGTTGGGAGTTTGGGCTTAATTGGGTGCTCAAGAAGGAAAACTGACCAACCTCTAGCCAGGGCATCAAAAAGGGGTCAAGATATCATTTACAAAAATTATATTACTCTGTATTATTTTACAGTCCCAGCAGCAATTTATCATGGATCCAGTTTCTCCACATCCTCACCATCATTTGTGTTATTACTGTATTTATTTCTGTAATTATGAATGGTATGTAGTTCTATTTGGTATGCAGTTTTATTTGGCATTTTCCTAATGATGTTGAATGTCTTTTCATGTGCTTGTTTTCCATATGCATATCTTATTTCATAAAACATCGATGCATATTTTTTGCCTGTTTTAAAAGTTAGATTGTCTTTTTAAATCTTGAGTTTGAGATGTTCTTTGTAAATTCCACACACAAATCCTCTGTCAAATATGTGATTTGCAAATATTTCCTAGTCCGTAATTTGTCTTTTCATATTCATTAATGGGGTCAATTGCTGAGCAAAAGTTTTAGAATGTATAAGGTTCAATTAATCAAGTTTTCCTTTTATGAATCATACTTTTGGTTAGGAACTCTTTGCCTAATAGGTCTTGAATATTTTATCATATTTTTTTTAGAAGTTTTACATTTTACATACTTGTAAAAACTCACCATTTTGAGTTAAAATTTGTATAAAGTTGAAGGATTAGTTTAAGGTTTTTTGTTTTTGCTATAGGTACGTACTTCAGCACCATTTACTGAAAACTCTCTCTCACTGGAATGATTTTTTTCCTTTGTTAAAAGTAGATGAACAAATTTGTATAGATCTATTTCTTCATTTTCTATCTGTTCCATTAATCTATATGACTATCCCTCTGCTAATATGATATTATTAATATTATTGTAGCTAGTAGCAAAGACTTCACATTTAAAAGAATGATGACTCCCACTTTTCTTTTTTTGATTTGTTTTGGCTGTTTTAGGGCCTTTCCATCTAAAATTTTGAATAAGCCTTTCTATATTTATAAAAAGAGATCTTGTTGAGATTTCGTTGAGGATTGTGGTAAATCTGTGAATGAGTTTGAGAAGAATTAGCATCTTTGCTATGTTGAATCTTTCAAATCTTGAACAAGTTATGTCTCTTTATCAGCATTTCATAAATTTTACCACATTGATCTTGGGCATGTTGTGTTAGATTTATACCTGTTTCATTTCTTTGGAGCAATTCTATATGGTATCTTTAGTTTTGGTTTCCACTTGAATGTCATCAGCATATAGAAATACATTTGCATAGTAACTTTGTATCCTGCCATCTTTCTGAACTCACTTATTAATTCTAGATGATTTTTATACATTCCTTGGTATTTACAACATAAACAAGCGTGCTGTCTGCAAGTAGAGAAAGTTTTATTTCCTTCTTTCCAATCTGGATATCTTCAATTTTTTTTTTTTTTTTTTTTTTTTTTTTGCATTTCCTTGTCTGAATGATGCTAAAGCTGAAACTCCAGTACCTTGGCCACCTCATGCGAAGAGTTGACTCATTGGAAAAGACTCTGATGCTGGGAGGGATTGGGGGCAGGAGGAGAAAGGGACAACAGGGGATGAGATGGCTGGATGGCATCACCGACTCGATGGACGTGAGTTTGAGTGAACTCCGGGAGTTGGTGATGGACAGGGAGGCCTGGCGTGCTGTGATTCCTGGGGTCGCAAAGAGTCACGACTGAGCAGCTGAACTGAACTGAACTGACTTGTGACAGTGTTTAGAAATTCCAGTATTATGTTGAGTAGGAGTGGTGAAAGCAGATATTGTTGCCTTCTTTTCTCAGTCTCATGGGGAAAGTCACACCATCAAGTATGATGTTCTCTATTGGCTTTGTAAATGTTCTTTATGAGATTAAGTCCCTTTTTATTCCATAGAATTTTTATCATGAATGATGAACTTGTTGAATTTAGTCAAATGTTTCTCCTGTGTAATTTGAAATGTTCATATGACCTTCAGTCTTGGTTGTGAAATACGTAACCAACCTTTATAACTGGAAAGATAAACCCCACTTGGTTGTGGTATATCATCTTTTTATATGTTCTTTAATTTGCTAAATTTTTCTGAGGATTTTTGCATCTAAATTTATGAGGGATAATGGTCTGTGTTTTTCTTTGTTGTGCTATTTTTGTCTGATTTGGGGATCAGAATAGTATAGGCTCATAAAATTAGTTGGAAGGCGTCCTTCCTCTCTTATTTTCTGAAATAGATTAAAATCATTTATTAATTCTTTGAATATTTGGTAAAATACTCCAGTGATGCCATCTGGGTTTGGAGATATTTTTTCCATCTTTTTACTTTGAAGCTACCTCTGTCATCATGTTTGAAGTGAATTTCTTTTTTTTTTTTTTCTTTTTTTTTTTTAACTTTACAATATTGTATTGGTTCTTATAAATAACATAGAGTTGAGTTATTAGTTTTTAATCCACTCTTCCACAGTTTGTGGAAAATTCTTAAAATATGGGAATACCAGACCGCCTGACCTGCCTCTTGAGAAATCTGTATGCAGGTCAGGAAGCAACAGTGAGAACTGGACATGGAATATGGAACAACAGACTGGTTCCAAATAGGAAAAGGAGGACTTCGCTGGTGGCTCAAACGGTAAAGCATCTTGCTTACAATGTGGGAGACCTAGGTTCGATCCCTGGGTCGGGAAGATCCTCTGGAGAAGGAAATGGCAACTCCAGTACTCCTGCCTGGAAAATCCCATGGACAAAGGAGCATGGTGGGCTACAGTCCACGCGGTCACAAAGAGTCAGACCCGACTGAGTGACTTCACTTTCACGTCAAGGCTGTATATTGTCACCCTGCTTATTTAACTTATATGCACAGTACAACATGAGAAACCCTGGGCTGGATGAAGCATAAGCTGGAATCAAGATTGCCAGGAGAAATATCAATAACCTCAGATATGCAGATGACACCACCCTTACGACAGAAAGTGGTGAAGAACTAAAGAGCCTCTTGATGAAAGTGAAAGAGGAGAGTGAAAATGTTGGCTTATAGCTTAACATTCAGAAAACTAAGGTCATGGCATCTGGTCCCATCACTTCATGGCAAACAGATGGGGAAACAGTGGAAACAGTGTCAGACTTTATTTTGGGGGGCTCCAAAATCACTGCAGATGGTGACTGCAGCCATGAAATTAAAAGATGCTTGCTCCTTGGAAGAAAAGTTATGACCAGCCTAGTTCAGTTCAGTTCAGTTCAGTCACTCAGTCGTGTCTGACTCTTTGCGACCCCATGAATCGCAGCACGCCAGGCCTCCCTGTCCATCACCAACTCCAGGAGTTCACTCAAACTCATGTCCATCGAGTTGGTGATGCCATCCAGCTGTCTCATCCTCTGTTGACCCCTTCTCCTCCTGCCCCCAATCCCTCCCAGCATCAGAGTCTTTTCCAATGAGTCAACTCTTTTTGACCTCCTGGACTGTAGCCTGCCAGGCTCCTCTGTCCATGGAATTTTCCAGGCAAGAATACTTGAGAAGATTGCCATTTCCTTCTCCAGGTAATCTTCCCAACCTAAGGATCAAACTCACATCTCTTGCATATCCTGCATTGGCAGGTGGGTTCTTTACCAGCTGAGCCACCAGGAAAGCACCCCCATTAAAGTTATACTGTCAATACATTAAATGTTATAGCACCTTTTGTCTTCATCCATAAAATATAATTAAACTCATGTGGTAATGGATAATCTATTGTGTTTACTTCTGTTTACTAATTGTATCATTCTTCTTTCTTTTCTGAAGGCCCAGTCTCTTCTGTCATGAGTTCCTTTCTTTCTAGTGAATTCCCTTTAGCCATTCTTTAAGAATAGATCTGCTGGCAATACATTCTCTTAGAAGTCCTTTATCTGAGAATTTTTTTATTGCCTTCTCTTTTATGAAGGATAGTTTCAACAGATTTAC
The DNA here is from genome assembly GCF_029407905.1 of Bubalus kerabau. NCBI lineage: Eukaryota > Metazoa > Chordata > Mammalia > Artiodactyla > Bovidae > Bubalus > Bubalus kerabau. Next base: position 170,198,954 of record NC_073624.1, read on the forward strand.
ACTTCAGAGTTTACAGTTTTTCATTCAGCATTTGAAAAATGTTATGCCACTTGCTTCTGGCCCCATGGTTTCAGAAGAGAAATCAGAAATCCACTGTTATTTAAATTGCTGTTGCTTTGTAAATAGTACATTATTTCTCTCTAGCTTTTTCAGTTTTTTCCCTTTGTTTTTAGTTTGCTGCTGCTACTACTGCTAAGTCACTTCAGTCGTGTCCAACTCTGTGCGACCCCATAGACGGCAGCCCACCAGGCTCCCCTGTCCCTGGGATTCTCCAGGCAAGAACACTGGAGTAGGTTGCCATTTCCTTCTCCAATGCATGAAAGTGAAAAGTGAAAGTGAAGTCGCTCAGTCGTGTCTGACTCTTAGCAACCCCATGGACTGCAGCCTATTAGGCTCCTCCATCCATGGGATTGGGGTGCCATTGAATTGTGATGTGTCCTGATGTGGATTTATTCGTGTTTCTCATGTTTGGGATTCTCTCTGAATCTTGAAACTGTAGGTTTATGTCTTTTACCAAGGTTGGGAGATTTTCAACCATTATTTCTTTGATTATCTTTTTGGTCCCACACCTTCCTCTGCTCCTCTAACCCTAATTATATGGATCCTTTATTATAGACCCACAGGTCCCTGAGTCTCTGTTTATTATTTTTCAGTCTATTCTCTGTAGTTCAGATTGTCTTCAAGTTCAATGATTCTATCTTCTGTCGTCTCCAACCTACTGTTGTGTTTATTCAGTGAGGTTTTAAATTTTGGATGTTGTATTTTTCAATTCTACAGTTTTCATTTGATTCTTTTTTTACAAATGTTTTTTTTGCTGAAACTTTTTTCATGTGTTTCCAGATAATTTGTAATTGATTGTTGAAGTGTTTTTATGCCAGTTCAGTTCAGTCACTCATTAGTGTCTGACTCTTGTGACCCCCATGGACTGTAGCACGGCAGGATTCCCTGTCCATCACCAAATCCGGGAGCTTGCGCAAACTCATGTCCATCAAGTTGGCGATGCTATCCAACCATCTCATCCTCTGTTGTCCTCTTCTCCTCCTGTCTTCTATCTTTCCCAGCATCAGGGTCTTTTCCAGTGAGTCAGCTCTTCACATCAGTGGCCAAAGTATTAGAGCTTCAGCTTCAGCATCAGTCGATACAATGAATATTCAGGATTGATTTCCTTTAGGATGGGCTGGTTTGCTCTCCTTGCAGTCCAAAAGGCTCTCAAGAGTCTAACCCAACAACAGTGTTCAAAAGCATCAGTTCTTTGGTGTTCAACTTTTCTTTATGGTCCAACTCTCACATCCATACATAACTACTGGAAAAACCATAGTTTGACTATACAGACCTTTGTGGGTAATGTCTCTGCTTTTTAATATGCTGTCTAAGTTTGTCATAGCTTTTCTTCCAAGGAGTAAACGTCTTTTAATTTCATGGCTGCAGTCACCATCTGCAGTGATTTTGGAGCCCAAGAAAATGAAGTCTGTCACTGTTTCCATTGTTTCCCTATCTATTTTCCATGAAGTGGTGGGACCAGATTCCATGATCTTAGTTTTTTGAATGTTGAGTTTTAAGCCAGTTTTTTCACTCTCCTCTTTCACTTTCATCAAGAGGCTCTTTACTTCCTCTTCACTTTCTGCCATAAGGGTGGTGTCATCTGCATATCTGAGGTTATTGATATTTCTCCCTATAATCTTAATTCTAGCTTGTCCTTTATCCTGTTTGGCATTTCATATGATGTACTCTGCATGTAAGTTAAATAAGCAAGGTGACAATATACAGCCTTGATGTACTCCTTTCTCAATTTGGAACCAGTCCATTGTTCCATGTCCAGTTCTAACTGTTGCTTTTTGACCTGCATACAGATTTCTCAGGAGGCAGGTAAGGTGGTCTGGTATTCCCATCGCTTGGAGAATCTTCCACAGTTTGTTGTGATCCACACAGTCAAAGGCTTTGGTGTAGTCAATAAAGCAGAAGTAGATGTTTTCCTGGAACTCTCTTGCTTTATTGATGATCCAATGGATGTTGGCAATTTGATCTCTGGTTCCTCTGTCTTTTCTAAGTCCAGCTTGAACATCTGGAAGTTCATGGTTGAACTGTTGAAGCCTGGCTTGGACAATTTTGAGCATTACTATACTAGCGTGTGAGATGAGTGCATTGTGCAATATTTTGAACATTCTTTGACATTGCCTTTCTTTGGGATTGGAATGCAAACTGTCTTTTCCAGTTCTGTGGCCACTGCTGAGTTTTCCAAATTTGCTGGCATATTGAGTGCAGCACTTTCACAGGATCATCTTTTAGGATTTGAAATTGCTCAACTGGAATTGCATCACATGCACTAGCTTTGTTCATTGTGATGCTTCCTAAGGCCCATTTGACACTCCAGGATGTCTGGCTCTAGATGAGTGATCATGGTTATCCATCATAACCATCATGGTTAACTGGATCATTAAGATCTTTAGTGTGTAGTTTTTCTGTGTATTCTTGCCACCTTTTCTTAATATCTTCTGCTTCTGTTAGGTCCATACCATTTCCGTCCTTTATTGTGCCCATCTTTGCATGAAATACTCCCTTGGTATCTCTGATTTTCTTGAAGAGATCTCTGCTACTGCTGCTGCTGCTGCTGCTGCTGCTACTACTAAGTCGCTTCAGTCATTTCCTACTCTGTGCGGCCCCATAGACGGCAGCCCACCAGGCTCCCCCATTCCTGGGATTCTCCAGGCAAGAACACTGGAATGGGTTGCCATTTCCTTCTCCAATGCATGAAAGGGAAAAGTGAAAGTGAAGTCACTCAGTTGTGTCCAACTCTTAGTGACCCCATGTACTGCAGCCTACCAGGCTCCTCTGTCCATGGGATTTTCCAGGCAAGACTACTGGAGTGGGTTTCCATTGCCTTCTCCGGAAGAGATCTCTGGTCTTTCCCATTCTATTGTTTTCCTCTATTTCTTTGCACTAATCACTGAGGAAGGCTTTCTTATCGCTCCTTGCTATTCTTTGGAACTCTGCATTCAGATGGATATATCTTTCCTTTTCTTTGCTTTTTGCTTCTCTTCTTTTCTCAGCTATTTGTAAGGCCTCCTCAGACAACCATTTTTCCTTGTTGTATTTCTTCTTCTTGGGGATGGTTTTGTTCACTGCCTCCTGTACAGTGTTACAAATCTCTGTCCGTAGTTCTTCAGGCATTCTATTATATCTAATCCCTTGAATCTATTTGTCACTTCTATTGTATAATCATAAGGGATTTGGTTTAGGTCATACCTGAATGGCCTAGTGGTTTTCCCTACTTTCTTCAACTGAAGTCTGAATTTGGCAATAAGGAGTTCATGATCTGAGCCACAGTCTACTCTAGTCTTGTTTTTGCTGACTGTATAGATCTTCATATTCAACTGCAAAGAATATAATCAATCTGATTTCAGTATTGACCATCTGGGTTTTTATGCCAGCTGCTTTCAAATCATTGTCAGATAATTCCAACATCTGATTCATCTCCATATTGGCCTCACTTGACTATCTTTTCTCATTTGGATAGTGGTCTTCCTGCATCTTTGTATGACAAGTGATTTTCTATGGTACTCTTCCATTTTTATTATTTTATGAGGGCACTCTCAGTCCCACTTAATCTTCAATGTTATCAGGCAGTCACCACGTTAGTCAGTGGTTTCTATCTACTTTTGTAGATTCAGTTCCAAAGACAGTTTAGTTTTCTGTGTCCTTGTCATGCATTGTGGTCAGCTTTGTCCTTCTAGTATTGATCAGCTCCTGCTCAATGCTGACTGGTGCCATTTGTTGGGGCAGGATGTACTTCTTGCGTTTCCTGCTGCTTGATGTCTACAGAGATCAAATTGCCAACATCTGCTGGATCATCAAAAAAGCAAGAGAGTTCCAGAAAAACATCTATTTCTGATTTATTGACTATGCCTAAGCCTTTGACTGTGTGGATCACAATAAACTGTGGAAAATTCTGAAAGAGATGGGAATACCAGACCACCTGACCTGCCTCTTGAGAAACCTATATGCAGGTCAGAAAGCAACAGTTAGAACTGGACATGGAACAACAGACTGGTTACAAATAGGAAAAGGAGTACGTCAAGGCTGTATACTGTCACCCTGATTATTTAACTTAGATGCAGAGTACACCATGAGAAACGCTGGACTGGAAGAAACACAAGCTGGAATCAAGATTGCCGGGAGAAATATCAATAACCTCAGATATGCAGATGACACCACCCTTATGGCAGAAAGTGAAGAGGAACTAAAAAGCCCCTTGATGAAAGTGAAAGAGGAGAGTGAAAAAGTTGGCTTAAAGCTCAACATTCAGAAAATGAAGATCATGGCATCTGGTCCCATCACTTCATGTGGCAAATAGATGGGGAAACAGCGGAAAGAGTGTCAGACTTTATTTTTCTGGGCTCCAAAATCACTGCAGATGGTGATTGCAGCCATGAAATTAAAAGATGTTTACTCCTTGGAAGGAAAGTTATGACCAACCTAGATAGCATATTGAAATGTAGAGACATTATTTTGCCAACAAAGGCCCGTCTAGTCAAGGCTATGGTTTTTCCAGTGGTCATGTATGGATGTGAGAGTTGGACTGTGAAGAAAGCTGAGCGCTGAAGGATTGATGCTTTTGAACTGTGGTGTTGGAGAAGACTCTTGAGAGTCCCAAGGGTCAAGGGACTCTCAAGAGTCTTCTCCAACACCACAGCTCAAAAGCATCAATTCTTCGGCACTCAGCTTTCTTCACAGTCCAAGGAGATCCAACCAGTCCATTCTAAAGGAGATCAGATCAAGGTGTTCTTTGGAAGGAATGATGCTAAAGCTGAAACTCCAGTACTTTGGCCACCTCATGCGAGGAGTTGACTCATTGGAAAAGACTCTGATGCTGGGAGGGATTGGAGGCAGGAGGAAAAGGGGACGGCAGAGGATGAGATGGATGGATGGCATCACTGACTTGATGGACGTGAGATTGAGTGAACTCCAGGAGTTGGTGATGGACAGGGAGGCCTGGCGTGCTGCAATTCATGGGGTTGCAAAGAGTTGGACACGACTGAGTGACTGAACTGAACTGAACTGATGTCTACAGCAGAAGATAATGGGGCTGGGTCTCCTTTGGCCACTGGTGAAGGTCAGGGAGGCATAGCTTTTTTCCTGCTGGTGCCATTGCAGGGCCTGCTAGTCCCTGATTATAGTGTGTGATCTGGGACACTCCGAGACTTGGCTGCTGCTGCAGGCAGATACCACCATCACCCGTGCACTGTTTGTGGAGTGAGAGCTGTGGTAGCCAGGGACTTCACTGCTCTGTGGCTGGTGGTGGATCACGTGGTTCAGTTTGTGGTTCAGGGGTTTAATCCAAGGTTTTAATTGAGTTTCTCAGCTTTCCTCATTGGCTTATTGTGTGGATTATCTGGGGTCTAAGTCAGTTATGTGTCAATATCTGCTTTCTAGCTTCCAAACTTTTTAATATATTTATTTATGTGGCTGTGCCATGTCTTAGTTGTGGTATGTGGGATTTAGTTCCCTGGCCAGGGAACGAACCTGGGCCCCCTGCATCGGGAGTGCAGAGTCTTAGCCGCTGGACCACCATGGAAGTACTCCAAAACAGAAAGTTTTCCCCTCTCTTCTCTGCATTTTTGTTTTGTGGGTTTCTTTACCTCTCTTCCCAGGTGGTGCTAGTGGTAAAGAACCCACCTGCCAATGCAGGAGACACAAGAGACTCAGGTTTGATCCCTGGGTCAGGAAGATCCCCTGGAGTAGGAAATGGTAACCTGCTCCAGTATTCTTGCCTGGAAAATCCCTAGGACAGAGGAACTTGGCGGGCTACAAAAATATGTATTTATTGGGGCTGTTTTTGTTTCTTATTTCATTTTTTGTTGTTATTAATTTCTTCCTCTTACTATCTTGGTATTTACTACTTATTATCTTTCTAAAAGTGAATGCTTAGTTCATTTATTTTGAATTGTCTTTGTTTCATTCAATCAAGCCCAAAGCAGACCCTGCACTTGTATGACTCAGCTCACTTGCTGCCCTCTAGTCCCAACCACACTGGGACTCTAGGACCTTTGGTGGGTGGCTTTGCCTCTCTGTGCCTCAGTTTCTGCATCTATAAAATAATAATTCTCCCTTTTGGAGTTGCAGTGAAAACGTTAAGAAGCAACACATGGAAGTGTTTGCCCAGGATGGGGCTGAGTGATGGTGGTGGTGGTGACGATGGTGATGGTGTCGGCAGTGGAGGAGGAGGAGGAGGAGGAGGAGGAGAGAAGGAGGAGGAGGAGGAGGAGAGAAGGAGGAGGAGGAGGAGGAGAGGAGGAGGAGGAGGAGAGGAGGAGGAAGAGGAGGAGGAGGAGGAGAGGAGGAGGAGGAGGAGAGGAGGAGGAGGAGGAGAGGAGGAGGAGGAGGAGAGGAGGAGGAGGAGGAGGAGAGAAGGAGGAGGAGGAGGAGGAGGAGAGAAGGAGGAGAAAGATAGCATTTGTTACAGCATGACCAAGTGTGGAGCCAACAGGGACCTACTGTATAGCACAGGATCAATATCATATAATAACTTATAGGGAAAAGAATCTGAAAAAGAGTGTGTGTGTATATATATATACACACACACACACGTATATAGTGGAATTGTTGTGCTGTACACTTGAAACTTAATGTGATATTACAAATCAACTATACTTCAATTAAAAAGTTAAAAAATATTTACTTTATAAAATTTCATAAGATTGTGGTGTGTTTTATTCCTACATTTTCTTTTGGTTATGCTCAATAGCTTTTAATATATTATATATTATTGATAGTACTTTATAAATTAATATTTCACTCTATGTCACTCTTTTTAAAAAGAGCTACTTACAAAATTTAAAAATTCTGGTGGCCTTGGAATTCTAGTAGGTGTGAGAAGTAATGGTGGGGCAGGAAGAAACTCTCCTTCTGTAGTTGAATTCCCTATTACTGCTTCTTGGTAAGAAAATATTCTGCACAATTGCTGCATTCTAGAATTTGCTGTGGAGAAGGCAATGGCACCCCACTCCAGTACTCTTGCCTGGAAAATCTCATGGATGTAGGAAGGCCGCAGTCCATGAGGTCGCTGAAGGTTGGATACGACTGAGCATCTTCACTTTCACTTTTCACTTTCATGCATTGGAGAAGGAAATGGCAACCCACTCCAGTGTTCTTGCCTGGAGAATCCCAGGGACGGGGGAGCCTGGTAGGCTGCCGTCTATGGGTTCACACAGAGTCAGACACAACTGAAATGACTTAGCAGCAGAATTTGCTGAGGTGCTCTTTATGGCTGAGTAAAATAATTTTGGTAAATGTTCTATGAGTATTTGTAGGCAGTGATTATTTCTATGAGAGATTCTTATGCTTGTATACAGAAAATAAGAGAATCTTCACTGCTGCTCTTGAAAAATAACTAATGTTTCAGTTCTGTTCAGTTGCTCAGTCATGTCCAACTCTTTGCAACCCCATGGACTGCAGCACGCCAGGCTTCCCTGTCCATCACCAACTCGCAGAGCTTGCTCAAACTCATGTCCATTGAGTCGGTGATGCCATCCAACCATCTCATCCTCTGTCGACCCCTTCTCCTCTCGCCTTCAGTCTTTCCCAGCATCAGGGTCTTTTCCAATGAGTCAGTACTTCGCATCAGGTGACCAAAGTATTGGAGTTTCAGCTTCAACATCAGTCCTTCCAATGAATATTCAGGACTGATTTCCTTTAGGATTGACTGGTGTGATCTCCTTGTAGTCCAGGGAACTCTCAAGAGTATTCTCCAACACCAATTCAAAACTAATGTTTACTGAGTGCTTTTTTTGTGCCATCCACTATTCCAGGATGTCTCAACTTTAGCACTACTGATACATTGGGCTGGATAATTCTTTGTGCATGGGGGCTGTCTTGTACAATGTAGGATATTTAGCAGCATCCCTGGCCTCTGCCTACCACAGTAACATTAGCCTCTAACCTACCTTCCAGTAACAGCTGCAGCCTCTTCCCCAAGTTGTCACAACCAAAAATGTCTTTAGACAGTGCCAAATTTTCCCTGGGCACAAAATTATCCTGATTGAGATATGCTGTTTACAATTATGAATTCATTTACTCCTAATCGCAAACCTAATGTTACACTGATTTTTACAGATCAATATCTGTAAACTGAGCTTCTGTAAACAAAAGCTCAAAGAGATTCGAAGTAACTTTTCAAAGCCACAGGGCTATACCAAATCAAACCATACATGTTTGGTTTGATCAACCTACATGTCATTCAATAAATTGAGAAACATGCATATATAGGAATTTTGAAAATTTTAACTACTTGATTTATTTACAATGAACACATCTCAAAAGGGGCTTCCTAGGTAACTCAGTTCAGTTCAATCACTCAGTCGTGTCCGACTCTTTGCAACCCCATGAATCGCAGCATGCCAGGCCTCCCTGTCCATCACCAACTCCCAGAGTTCATTCAAACTCATGTCCATCAAGTCGGTGATGCCATCCAGACATCTCATCTTCTGTCATCCCCTTCTCCTCCTGTCCTCAATCTTTCCCAGCATCAGGGTCTTTTCAAATGAGTCAGCTCTTCACATCAGGTGGCCAAAGTATTGGAGTTTCAGCTTCAAAATCAGTCCTTGCAATGAACACTCAGGACTTATCTCCTTTAGGATTGACTGGTTGGATCTCCTTGCTGTCCAAGGAACTCTCAGGAGTCTTCTCCAACACCACAGTTCAAAAGCATCAATTCTTTGGCACTCATCTTTCTTTATAGTCCAACTCTCACACCCATACATGACTACTGGAAAAACCATAGCCTTGACTAGACAGACCTTTGTTGGCAAAGTAATGTCTCTGCTTTTGAATATGCTCTCTAGTTTGGTCATAACTTTTCTTCCAAGAGTAAGCGTCTTTTAATTTCATAGTTGCAATCACCATCTGCAGTGATTTTGGAGCCCAGAAAAATAAAGTCAGCCACTGTTTCCACTGTTTCCCCATCTATTTCCCATGAAGTGATGGGACCAGATGCCATGATCTTAGTTTTCTGAATGTTGAGCTTTAAGCCAACTTTTTCACTCTCCTCTTTCACTTTCATCATGAGGCTCTTTAGTTCTTCACTTTCTGCCTTAAGGGTGGTATCATCTGCATATCTGAGGTTATTGATATTTCTCCCGGCAATCTTGATTCCAGCTTGTGCTTCTTCCAGGCCACCGTTTCCCATGATGTATTCTGCATATAAGTTAAATAAGCAGGGTGACAATATACAGCCTTGACGTACTCCTTTTCCTATTTGGAACCAGTCTGTTGTTCCATGTCCAGTTCTAACTGTTGCTTCCTGACCTGCATACAGGTTTGTCAAGAGGCAGGTCAGTGGTAAAGAATCCACCTCTCAAGCATCTGTTCTATCCCTGGGTCAGGAAGATCCGCTGGAGGAGGAAATGGCAACCCACTCCAGTGTTCTTGTCTAGGAAATCCCATGGACAAAGAAGCCTGGTGGGCTACAGTCCATGGGATTGCAAAGAGTCAGACATGACTTAGTGACTAAACAACAACAAAATCTGAAAAACCACACAGAAAGAAAAAGCAAGTTGTGGACATATTTGAAAAAAAAAAAAAAAAAGAAAGTGTGAGTCCGTCAGTTGTGTCCGGTTCTTTGCAACCCCCAGAAGCCTGCCAGGCTCCTCTATCCATGGGATTTCCCAGGCAAGAGTACTGGAGTGGGTAGCCATTCCCTCCTCCAGCGGATCTTCCCAACCCAGGGATTGAACCCAAGTCTCCTGCATTGCATGCAGATTCTTTACTGTCTGAGTCATCAGGGAAGCCTGTGGACATCATTTAGGTGAGGATAAAATATGCAATATGGGGATTCTATTAGTCTTTCCTCAAGTGCCAAATGGCTCTTGTTCTTCTGTTTGCATGTACAGGGAAGAAAAACCAGGCAGGGCTTGGCTGTCTAGTAGCCGCCACCACAGAGCTGTCCTGGGAGAGAGTAAGGGCCCCTGGCCTGGGTCAGCCTGGTACTTTTGGGCCCCTTCGGCAGCTGGGAATAGTTCCCAAACTCCCTCTGGGCTGGGTGACATTGAGGACCTCAGGAGGTTCTGCTGCTACCCAATTCACACACTCCCTATTTCTCTGTGGAAACTTTTAACTGTCAATACTCCCTTTTCTTTTTCCTCTTTACTTTTACTGAGGTATAATTAACAAATAACATTATATTAGTTTCAGGTATACAGCATAATGATATTTGTAGAAACTGCAAAGCAATCAATAAGGCAAGTCACCTCTACTTGCTGAGTCTCAGTTTTTCCGTCAGTGATATGGGATGAGGCTATCTCATGAAAGGAGTTTTGAGGAAAATTAGAAGAAATACCGTATGTCCTGAGCCTGTACCCTTTCGTCTGGTAACCTTCCTTTAGGAGTGCCTGTAATTCACCTTAAGACCGCCAGGTGGGGCCATTAGCATCAGGGAAGAAAAGCAGCCAGAACCAAAGTTGAATGCCCATCTTTGTCTCCTGAACGGTTTTTTTGGTTTGTTGTTTTTTCCTTATAAAATATTAATTCCCCAGAGGAGACAGAATCACAGTCTCTATTGGGGCTAGGGTATCTGCATTTTAACAAGTGATTTTAGTACACACTATGAAAATCTGAGACCCGCTGGTTGAGCACATGGAGTAGTTTCTCTCCCAGAAACTGTGCTTGGTCGCTCAGTCGTGTCCGATTCTTTGAGACCCCATGGATTGTAGCCCTCCAGGCTCCTCTATGCATGAGGATTCTCCAGGCAAGAATACTGGAGTGGGTAGCCTTTCCCTTCTCCAGGGGATCTTCCCAACCCAGGGGTCGAATCCAGGTCTCCCGCATTGCGGGCAGATTCTTTACTGTCTGAGCCACCAGGGAAGCCCAACAATACAGAGTGTGTAGCCTATCACTTCTCCAGGGGATCTTCCCAATCCAGGAACCAAACCGGGATCTCCTGCACTGCAGGCAGATTCTTTACCAGCTGAGCTACCAGGGAAGCCTTCCCAGAAACTAGCATTCAGAAAATATAGTTATACTTTATTGAGGGATTGAGATGGACTTTAAAAACTTGAAAAATAATTTTCAAGCCTTTCAAACAGCAGCATCAATTTACATAGTGGGAAGAGTTAACCTATATTTATATAATTTTATATGTATTTTTATTTTGAGGAAATTGATAGAAGTTTGGGGTTTTTAATTCTTTTCTTTCCCCAATTCAAAATGTATTATAATTTACAAAGGAATGGATAGAGAAGATGTGGTACATATATACAATGGAATTTTATTTTGTTCAAAGGAATAAAAGAATGCCAATTCCATATTGAGATTATCATACAGAATGAAGTAAGTCAGAAAGAGAAAGATAAATATCATATAATATCTCTTATACGTGGAATCTAGAGAACTGGTAGAGATGAACTTATTTACAAAGCAGAAACAGAGTCACAGATGTAGAATACAAATTTACAGTTGCCAAGGGGAGAAGAGGGGGTGGGATGAACTGGGAAATTGGGGTTGACATATATATACTACTATTATAAAATGGATAACTAATGAGAACCTACTGTATAGCACAAGGAACTCAGTACTCTGTGGTGACCTAAATGGGAAGGGAATCTAAAAAAGATTAGATATATGTATATGTATATGTATAACTGATCCACTTTGCTGTACAACAGAAACTAACCCAACATTGTAAAGAAACTATACTCCAATAAAAATTTAAAAAAGAGAAAAAACCAAAATGTATTGTCATCTAGTATAATCTCTTATTTAAAAATTTTCTAGGATTAAAAAGTAAAAAATTTTGATTTAAATCTATCCTGTAAAATTATCATAAATCAAGTGAAAGATGATAATGCCAGAAACATCATTAACCTTCACTACTAGTTTATGGAGGACCTAGGGATGTTTCCTGTGCAGTGTGTCCATATATCATAAGAGAGCAAAATTCGCTGCCCCAAAATGTGACTCTTTGTTTCCTTATTAATTTTCTATCTGGATGATCTATCCATTGGTGTAAGTGAAATGTTAAAGTCCCCTACTCTTATTGTGTTACTGTTGATTTCCCCTTTTATGGCTATTAGTATTTGCGTTTGTATTAAGAACCTCATATGTTGGGTGCATAAATAGTTACAATGGTTATATCTTCTTCCTGGGTTGATCACTTGATCATTATGTAGTGTCCTTCCTTGGCCCAGGACCTTCGGGTCCGCTGTCCGATGGGTCCCAGGGTTGATGGGATGACTCCGTTCAAGCCCGTTTGCTGGCTTTCATCTTGATGCCCCTCCAGGACTCCACTCTGTGCACAGCCTCCAGCCTTGCTCAGAGTTGGTGGTGAGGAACATCTTCAACTCTGCAGCCTGCCCTTGGCCAGAACCCTGTTGGCAATTGTGGTCAAGATGCCTGACCAAGTAGTACTTCTCATGGAACATTTGATTTCTCCTGGGGACACCCCTTAGCAACATGAACCTAAGGAAGACTGATCAGCAGGTGCTGAAACAGCCCAGGTTAGCGATCATGGGACCTGAAAGTAGGTGTGGTAGGAAGAAAGGAGACGGCAGATTCAAACAGTATTCAGGATGTGGAGGTGGGTGGGTGAGGGAGAGGGAAGACCACAAGCCACATTCTTCCAACTGGGCTCCAAGGACCAGTAGCAGTGGCAGCACCTGGGGGCTTATCAAAAATTTGAAATTTTGGACCTTCCAGACCTGCTGAATCAGTACCTGTATTTGGGTGGTTTATGTGTAACTTGGACTTCCCTGGTGGCTCAGCAGTAAAGAGTTCAGTTCAGTTCAGTCGTTCAGTTGTGTCCGACTCTTTGCAACCCCATGAATTGCAGCACGCTAGGCCTCCCTGTCCATCACCAACTCCCAGAGTTCACTCAAACTCCTGTCCATCGAGTCGGTGATGCCATCCAGCCATCTCATCCTCTGTCGTCCCCTTCTCCTCTTGTCCCCAATCCTTCCCAGCATCAGAGTCTTTTCCAATGAGTCAACTGTTTGCATGAGGTGGCCAAAGTATTGGAGTTTCAGCTTCAGCATCAGTCCCTCCAATGAACCCCCAGGACTGATCTCCTTTAGAATGGACTGGTTGGATCTCCTTGCAGTCCAAGGGACTCTCAAGAGTCTTCTCCAACACCACAGTTCAAAAGCATCAGTTCTTTGGCGCTCAGCTTTCTTCACAGTCCAACTCTCACATCCATACATGACCACAGGAAAAACCATAGCCTTGACTAGACAGACCTTTGTTGGCAAAGTAATGTCTCTGCTTTTGAATATGCTATCTAGGTTGGTCATAACTTTCCTTCCAAGGAGTAAGTGTCTTTTAATTTCATGGCTGCAATCACCATCTGAAGTGATTTGGAGCCCCAAAAAGTAAAGTCTGACACTGTTTCCACTGTTTCCCCATCTATTTACCATGAAGTGATGGGACCAGATGACATGATCTTAGTTTTCTGAATGTTGAGCTTTAAGCCAACTTTTTCACTCTCCTCTTTCACTTTCATCAAGAAGCTCTTTAGTTCTTCTTTACTTTCTGCCATAAGGGTGGTGTCATCTGCATATCTGAGGTTATTGATATTTCTCCCGGCAATCTTGATTCCAGTTTGTGCTTCTTCCAGCTCAGCGTTTCTCATGATATACTCCGCATATAAGTTAAATAAGCAGGGTGACAATATACAGCCTTGACGTACTCCTTTTCCTATTTGGAACCAGTCTGTTATTCCATGTCCAGTTCTAACTGTTGCTTCCTGACCTGCATACAGGTTTCTCAAGAGGCAAGTCAGGTGGTCTGGTATTCCCATTTCTTGAAGAATTTTCCACAGTTTATTGTGATCCACAAAGTCAAAGGCTTTGGCATAGTCAATAAAGCAGAAATAGATGTTTTTCTGAAACTCTCTGGCTTTTTCGATGATCCAGGGATGTTGGCAAATTGATCTCTGGTTCCTCTGCCTTTCCTAAAACCAGCTTGAACATCTGGAAGTTCATGGTTCATGTATTGCTCAACCCTGGCTTGGAGAATTTTGAGCATTACTTTACTAGCGTGTGAGATGAGTGCAACTGTGTGGTAGTTTGAGCATTCTTTGGCATTGCCTTTCTTTGGGATTGGAATGAAAACTGACCTTTTCCATTTCCTCACAGAATGTGGTCCACTGGAGAAGGGAATGGCAAACCACTTCAGTATTCTTGCCTTGAGAACCCCATGAACAGTATGAAAAGGCAAAATGATAGGATACTGAAAAAGGAACTCCCCAGGTCAGTAGGTACCCAATATGCTATTGGAGATCAGTGGAGAAATAACTCCAGAAAGAATGAAGGGATGGAGCCAAAGCAAGAGCAATACCCAGTTGTGGATGTGACAGGTGATAGAAGCAAGGTCCGATGCTGTAAACAGCAGTAAAGAATCTGCCTGCAATTTAGCAATTGCAGGAGACTCAGATTTGATCCCTGGGTCAGGAATCCCTGGAGGATGGCATGGCAACCCACTCCAGTATTCTTGCCTAGAGAAGGAGCCTGATGGGCTACAGTCCATAGGGTCACAAAGAGTCGGATACAGCTAAAGCGACTGAACACGCACACACACGTGCACCTTCGAGTCTGAAGGTCCTGGTCTAGAGTGGTGGCTGTTGTGACATTGCTCTGATAGAGTATGCAGGAGGAGAAAGAGGAGCCAGGGGCGATCAGGGCTTGAGGGAAGGGTGGGAGATATGTAAGTTTCGTTTGGCCCTATGGGATTTGGGGTGCTTGAGGACCCTGAGGTGTAGTGTCTGGAAGGAGCTTGGGAGTTGGTCCAGATCTGGCAGGAAGTGCTTGGTTTGGGAACTGGGAACATACCTGCGATGGCTGTCCTGAGTACAAATGAAATCCATCTGGAAGGGTGGGTAGCCGTGAAGGATTTGCTTCCCAAATCCATTTATTTCTTATTTCTACTGCAACCACCCTGGTCCAAGAACATCATCTTGAACCAGATGACTTTCATGGCCTCAAATTGTCCCAGGATCCAACCTTGAACTCTCCAATTCATCCCACAACAGCGGGCAGAGAAGTTTCCCAAATTCAAATTAGTTACTATCATTATTACACACTTCCCAGGAGTTTACGGTGGCTTCCTATGGACCTAAGAGCAAAGCCCAAACCTGCCATCAGGCCCTCAGTGCACACAATCTGTCCACTCTGCCGGGGCCTCTATCCCCCACAGGCAGCACCAGCCTCCTGCCCTTCTGCTCCATCTCAGGTCCACCCAGGAATGCCAGCAGGTTTCCTCCCCACCTCAGAGAGGCCTCCCCACCTCAAAGAGGCCTCCTCTCTCATCTCCATTCTCAGCACACTGATCATTCCCTTCACTAGTCCATGTCAAAGTTGCCACTGTGTATTTGCTCCTTCCCCTGGCTGGCTGTCTTCTCAACGATGTCAGCTCCAAGAAGTGAGGATGGTGGGTACTCTTTTCTCCATGCGTGTCTGACACACACTAGTTTTTCTGCCAGTGTTGAGTGATTCACTGATATGTTCCAGGACCCAGAGAAATTCCGGGTGCAGGAGTGCTTCCTGGAAGGCGTTTGTGAGATAAAACTGGAAGTGGGGGCAGAAGCTCAGAATTTTGGTAAGCTGCAGTTTGTAAGTACAGACTAGTTCAGGCAGTCAATCGTGAGATGGGACTGAAAGTGCTTACGGTGAGATAAAAGACAGACCTATCTAAAGACAGAATTATGGGATTGACTAGAAGCGTTCAGGAATGTGAACACAAAGGGCCTCAAACACTGGGTGACTATGCCGGGTCCAGGAAGCCCCAGAGGCCTCTGAGTGGGATCCAAGTGATACTCCTGGGCTGCTCCTGATGCCCTGCCTCCTGACCTGACCATACCCTTTGGATCAGTCCACAGTATGGCTCTGCCCCTGCTGACCCAAGATCGCCATGGCTTCTGAACCTGACTCCTGTCAGTCTTCCCGACTCTCACCCTCCTGTTCTCCAAGTCAGTAATTACAACTGCCTCAGAGGTTTGCCCTTTCCCAGCATAAGCCCATCCAGCCCCTCCTTCCACAGCCCAGTGTCAGCAGTTAGAAACCCTGGGCTTCTCCCAGCCTGCTCCCACTTGCCTGACCCTTTGGCTGCTTTATCAACTCCTTGAGTTCCAATGTTCTTGTCTGTAAACTGGGATGAGAATCTCTTCTCCCTGACAATGAGAAATGCTTCCCTTATCTTCCATACTTCAGATCTAGGTCAGTGGGGAGGGGGTCTACATGAGCTAACCCAGGACTAGTAAACAGTTTCCACAAGCCTTGAAATTTGGCCAGAAACATTCCTTTCTTCTTGCACAATAGCTGGATGGGCTGGCCCCCTTTGTCACCCTCTCCCCTTAGCTCTCTGGATTCTTATCTTGAGTGCAGGGTGGGCCCTTGGCTCAGGGCCCCAGGCCCTCCTCCCTCCTATTAGTCCTCCCAGCCCACCTCGAATCTCTGCTAAAAGCAGAGTGTGCCAGCTGCCCCTGGGTTCTGCCCAGGGCTTCCTAGCTGGAGCTGGTGTAGGAAGAACAAGACAGGAGGGATAACCCTTTCCACCCTGGCTCCCTGGCTTCTGGAAAACCCTGGGGAGTTCCAAGATTGTTACTGCTGCTAACCTGAGTCACCATTTCTTGCCTCCAATACCACTGAAAAGTTGTTGCTGAGCTGCGAAAGACGCTGGGATTCTTGGCCTCCGGAGCAGAGGAATTCAATCCGGGGCCAGTGACAAGGCTTGGTTGCTCAGAGCTTTTGTGTGACAAAGTTTTATTAAATTATAAAAGAGATAGACAAAGCTTCTGACATAGACATCAGAAGGGGGGCAGAAAGAGTGCCCCCCTTAGCAGGGTGCCCCGCTTAGTCTTTAGCCAGATGTTTTATGTCTGTTAGAAAGCTATTAATCAGATAGGAAAGACACCTCAAGGCTGAGGGAGTTTCACCAGACCCCTCTCCCATAATATGTATTTTTGAGATAGGATGGCACTGGGTGTGTCATCCCCCAGCTATAAAACAATTGCTATGAACACTGGTTTGCTGAGCTATTATCAGCCCAGGGTTTGAGAAAAGAAAAAACAAGTTAGTCTTAGGTGGAATGATTTTGAAGAAAGGCAAATTCCAAAGCAAATAGGTAGTCTCCTTAACATAGGTTAAGAAAAACATTTCCATAAGAAAAACACATTGGTTAGTTCAAGGTTTGAGAAAAACCAGGTGTCATCATGGCAACACAGAATTTTAAGAGAAACTTCCTTTTAATTTTGTATAGAGAAGGAAAAAAATTTGACACTTGTAGTTTGTTTCCTCCTGCCGCTTATGGGAGAGATAAAAAATATCTGACACTTGCAGCCTATTTCCTCTGTTTGTAGACCCTTGGCCTTCCTGCCTGTTACCTTCTCACCACTGTGGCCTCACCCACACACACTGCCTGCTGCTCCCCTTTCTCTTAACTTCAGGCTTCTTTCTCTGAGGAGCTTCCTGGATGAGCCCCATCTCCTAGTGCTCTCCTCCTGACTGAACTCAGTTGTCTGTGCCACTTAAGATAGTACTTGGAATGGACAATGTTGGGCCTTATGCAGAACTTCATTCATCAATTTGGGGCTTTGTGCCAAGTTTTCCCTTTGTGCCTTGGCTAAGTTCCCAGTGCTCAAGGGCTGCCAGGAGCCCCATGCACACATACTGTTAGATCTGATATGCTCCAAGCCCTCCAGGCTCTCTTGCTCTCAGAAAGGATCAGGTACAGTCCCACCAAGGGAAGGATTGGGGAACTCTCTCCACCCACACTGTTGCTCTCTTCTGAGTGGAATAGGCCTGACACTCTGAATGTACAGGTTTGAGTGGGGTGTTGATCAGCCAATGAAGCCAAAGCAAATGCTGTCCCTCCTAGCCCTGTCAGAGGGCAAGAGGCAAGGCCCTGAGCAGGCCTGCCCCTCACCGCTGTGTTCTTAACAGGTGTTGTGGGGAGATGGTGCAAGAAACTTGTGGAAGGAGGAGCTGGGTAAGCCCCTGAATTCAGTCACTGAATTCAGTCAGACCATTCTCATCCCTTACCTCTGCTCCAGACTCCAGAGGACCCTCTACTTGTGGATGACCTTTAGGAACCACTGTTTATGTCCCTGAAAACAATAATCTCCAACCTAGAGTAGCTCATCTAGGAATGTCTAAGGCATGTTCTCCAAGCTTACTGCCTCATTAGAAGCACTGCCTGGGAGACACGTTGGCCAGCTTATATTCAAGAATGACTTATTCTGCAAAGAATAATCCTCCCATAGCTATCCTCACCCTTAATTTAAGAAGATATCCTCATCCTTAAAGACAGAATCGTGGTAATGAGTAGAAGGGTTTGGGAATGTGAACATAGGGGGCCTCAAACATCAGGTGACCACGCCAGACCCAGGAAGACACAAAGGCCTCTGAGTGGAATTCAGTTGATAACTCCTGGGCCACTAATCTCCATTTAGAGATCAGAGAGGCTGGGACTTGGTCCTCCAGAATATTAAGTGTCAGGCATGTTTCCCTGCCCTGATGCCCCTCACTGACTCTTCCAGTGGGGAATGTGGGGAGGGTTCCACTGCAGGACTCAGCTGGTTCAGGCTATTCCCCACAAAAGGGCCTATTGGGCTGGAACTGGGGTAGGTGCTTGCATGCAGAGGGAACAAAGAAGAGAGGCCCTGAAGCCCAAATGGCATATCCAGTGGCCAGACACAGCTCCATAGCCATGTCTGGGCAGCATCAGCAGTAGAGACATGAGGCGTGCTGAGGAGTGCCACTGGAGGACACAGCGGACACCAATGTGTTTTGGTGAAACAGCTCTTAGCTCTTTCTGCCCACTCAGCATCCACCTTTATTTTAGTAGGTTTTCCTTGGAGATCTTCCCTGCCCCACTCTCAGTATATGGGGTCCAAGAAAGATTACCTCTCCTAGCACCCCCACTCTAGGCACAGGGCCAAGGCCCAAAGACTGATTCAGAGAATTCCATTCCTTGACAAAGTTACTGGTTCTGAGGTGGGCAGCCGTTGAACCCAGAATGAGAGGACCCTATCTGAAGACTTTTGTAGGGACTATTTCCTGTAGGTTTGTTAAGCTGGGCATGTGGAAGTCTGAAGTGCTGGGACCTTCCTGAGAGTTAGCACAGAGCTGGGAGAAGGCAGGAGAACCTGGGGAGATGCATGGGCCTGGAGATGGGACCAGCCCCTGCCAAGGGATGCCTGTAGCCCACCCTCAGATTTCAACTGATGCAAGCAACTCGTGTCTTTCATCTTGGACCCAGACAGCACTGGTCTCCACCTCTTCCTGGAGTTGCACAGCAGGGCTCAGAGCCCAGTGGCTGAAGCCAGACCTTTGATGTCCTGCTGGGAACATGGAGCACAGCTGTGGGAATCCAGCTGAGTGGGCATTAGGGTGGCTTCAGAAGTGTGGATGTGAGACAGATGTTAAGGATGGGCAGGAGGAGTCATGGGCCTGAACCCAGAAATGCGGGGGGTTGCTGATAGGACCAGAACCCCTGAGGAGAGTGCTAGGGAAGTCCAGGAAGTCTTCACAGAGTTAAGGTTCCAGGGTTTCCACTCTTGCTGGTGCCCAGACCTGATGCTGAAGGCAGTGGTGGGGAGGGGGCTGAGATTGGGTATACAGCCTTGATGCTTTCCTGCATAAACCAGCTTTCCTTGGGTCTGAAGGACTGTCCATTCAAAAAATATTCAGGCTCACCCCATCCCTTGGAGTTAATGGGTGCAGGAACCCAATCAGGCCAGATCCTGCCCTTCGGGCCATAATGGGAAAAGGAGAAAGGCCTGGTCCTCAGAGCTATTCCCACTCCTGGGTATCCCTGATGCTTAAAACAGTCTCCTTGTAAAGACAACGCAGTAGCCACTTTATAGCCGTGGGTCCACCCCAAAGGAGACTCACCTGTCCCTTCAGAGTGGTTGCTTAGTGACCAGCAAGTATTCCCCTGGTTCCACAAGTATTGATGAGTGGTCCACCCTGTGCCAGGCCCTGCAGTGGGTACTCAGGACACTTCTGGGAACAAAAGAGACAAATCTCTGGGCCTGGGGAGTAGCCTTCTAGGAGATGGGTCTGTTTAGGACTGATCCCCTCTATCTCCTCATTAGAGCAGCAAGGATTAAAGCCCACCTCACTGCCAGGACCAAGTTGGGCAGAGGACTAGGAGTGATGTCATTCATGACTTTTGGTTCCACATGCCTCCATGGTCCTGGTCATCATCTGCTTCCCAGGTACCCAGGGGCTCATGTTCCTCTTCTCAGGATTCTCAGGTCACATTCCTTGCCTCAACATCTCACCTCTTGAACTCATTGGACTATCGTGCAGCAAGCAGAGTGAGCTTGGGATCGGTAACAAGTTTGGTGAGCCAACTCAGGAGCCTTGCTGCTCATGGCTAGCCAGCCCCTATTAGGAAATATTGAGACATGGCCCTAAGCAGCTGTTGGGACCATCTGTCCTGAGGATCTTCGCTTCAAGCTTCCCTGAAACAATGCCAACTGTCCCAGTGCTTGGCAGTTTTGAAACGGAACTGAAAAAAACTTATTTTTAGAGTAAATCTACCCAATTCAATAGCCAGTTCATTTGCTTGTGGTTTTGTGTATGCTTTTTGTGTTATGAGTTGATGGGCTTGATTCTGTAGGGTAGATCACTCTGGTGTGCACACCAAGAACATATTTCACCTCAATTTGGGCTTTTTCTTTTACAGGACAAGCCAATTTGGTCGGGCTACCCTGTTGGATGGGGGAGATGTTGTTGGACTATCTGAGTTGGAAATGGTTCATTGGGAAAGTTATGGGGGTAAGCCTACCCTAGTTGAAACTAGTTCCTTTTTGTAAGGTAAATTTATTTACCTGAGTTGGGAACCGGATCATCTGAGCATTGATACAATTTATTTGTACTGTTTTTTGTTGAAATTTGCCTATATCTTTTGTGTTTTAATATTATGACACTTATAAAAATGGGAAATATTTCATCTATCCTAAAGGAAAGCTGCAACGGCACCAAGCGTGGCCGAGAGGAGCTACCCCATGTCCGAGGTCAGGGGCGGTGGCCGGGAGGAGCTACCCCGCGTCCGAGGTCAGAGCCAGCGGCCGGGAGGAGCTACCCCATGCCCGAGGTCAGGGACAGCGGCCAAGAGTGCCAGGCTGTGACCATGCAGGAATGGCCATGAGGAGCTACTCCACATCCAAGGTCAGGAGGACCAGTCAAGGTGGCCGGGAGGAGCTACCCCACGTCCGAGGTCAGAGGTGGCAGCCGAGAGTACCAGGCAGCGACAGCACAGGAGCAGCAGAGAGGAGCTACCCCATGTCTGAGGTCAGGGGCAGCAGCCAGGAGGAGCTATCCAACGTCCAAGGAGTGGTGGCTGCATGGGCACAGGAGGGCCTAGAGGAGCTACTCCACGTTCAAGGTCAGGAGGGGTGGCGGTGAGGAGATACCCCTAGTCCAAGGTAAGACAAACCCAAGTAAGACGGTAGGTGTGGCAAGAGGGCATCAGAGGGCAGACACACTGAAACCATAATCACAGAAAACTAGTCAATCTAATCACAATAGGACCACACCCTTGTCTAACTCAATGAAACTAAGCCATGCCCCTGGGGCCACCCAAGATGGGCTGGTCATGGTGGACAGGTCTGACAGAATGCGGTCCACTGGAGAAGGGAATGGCAAACTACTTCAGTATTCTTGCCTTGAGAACCCCATGAACAGTATGAAAAGGCAAAATGATAGGATACTGAAAGAGGAACTCCCCAGGTCAGTAGGTGCCCAATATGCTACTGGAAATCAGTGGAGAAATAACTCCAGAAAGAATGAAGGGATGGAGCCAAAGCAAAAACAATACCCAGTTTTGGATGTGACTGATGATAGAAGCAAGGTCCAATGCTGTAAAGGCAATATTGCATAGGAACCTGGAATGTTAGGTCCATGAATCAGGGCAAATTGGAAGTGGTCAAACAGGAGATGCCAAGAATGAACATCGACATTCTAGGACTCAGCAAACTAAAATGGACTGCAATGGGTGAATTTAACTCAGATGACCATTATATCTACTACTATGGACAGGAATCCCTTAGAAGAAATGGAGTAGCCATCATGGTCAACAAAAGAGTCTGAAATGCAGTATTTGGATGCAGTCTCAAAAATGACAGAATGATCTCTGTTCATTTACAAGGCAAACCATTCAATATCACAGTAATCCAAGTCTATGCACCAACCAGTAACACTGAAGAAGCTGAAGTTGAACGGTTCTATGAAGACCTACAAGACCTTTTAGAACTAACATCCAAAAAAGATGTCCTTTTCATTATAGGGGACTGGAATGCAAAAGTAGGAAGTCAAGAAACACCTGGAGTAACAGGCAAATTTGGCCTTGGAATGCGGAATGAAGCAGGGCAAAGGCTAATAGAGTTTTGCCAAGACAATGCACTAGTCATAGCAAACACCCTCTTCCAACAACACAAGAGAAGACTCTACACATGGACATCACCAGATGGTCAACACCGAAATCAGATTCATTATATTCTTTGCAGCCAAAGATGGAGAAGCTCTATAAGTCAGCAAAAACAAGACCAGGAGCTGATGGTGACTCAGATCATGAGCTCCTTATTGCCAAATTCAGACTTCAATTGAAGAAAGTAGGGAAAACCACTGGACTATTCAGGTATGACCTACATCAAATCCCTTATGATTATACAGTGGAAGTGAGAAATAGATTTAAGGGACTAGATCTGATAGATAGAGTGCCTGATGAACTATGGAATAAGGTTCGTGACATTGTACAGGAGACAGGGATCAAGACCATTCCCATGGAAAAGAAATTCGAAAAAGCAAAATGGCTGTCTGGGGAGGCCTTACAAATAGCTGTGAAAAGAAGAGAAGTGAAAAGAAAAGGAGAAAAGGAAAGATATAAGCATCTGAATGCAGAGTTCCAAAGAATAGCAAGAAGAGATAAGAAAGCCTTCCTCAATGGTCAAGGCAAAGAAATAGAGGAAAACAACAGAATGGGAAAGACTAGAGATCTCTTCAAGAAAATTAGAGATATCAAGGGAACATTTCATGCAAAGATGGGTACGATAAAGGACAGAAATGGTATGGGCCTAAAAGAAGCAGAAGATATTAAGAAGAGGTGGCAAGAATACACAAAACTGTACAAAAAACATCTTCATGACCAAGATAATCATGATCACTCACCTAGAGCCAGACATCCTGGAATGTGAAGTCAAGTGGGCCTTAGAAAGCATCACTACGAACAAAGCTAATGGAGGTGATAGAATTCCAGTTGAGCTATTCCAAATCCCAAAAGATGATGCTGTGAAAGTGCCGCACTCAATATGCCAGCAAATTTGGAAAACTCAGCAGTGGCCACAGGACTGGAAAAGGTCAGTTTTCATTCCAATCCCAAAGAAAGGCAATGCCAAAGAATGCTCAAACTACAGCACAATTGCACTCATCTCACACGCTAGTAAAGTGATGCACAAAATTCTCCAAGCCAGGCTTTAGCAATATGTGAACCGTGAACTTCCTGATGTTCAAGCTGGTTTTAGAAAAGGCAGAGGAACCAGAGATCAAATTGCCAACATCTGCTGGATCATGGAAAAAGCAAGAGAGTTCCAGAAAAACATCTATTTCTGCTTTATTGACTATGCCAAAGCCTTTGACTGTGTGGATCACAAGAAACTGTGGAAAATTCTGAAAGAGATGGGAATACCAGACTACCTGATCTGCCTGTTGAGAAATTTGCATGCAGGTCAGGAAGCAACAGTTAGAACTGGACATGGAACAACAGACTGGTTCCAAATAGGAAAAGGAGTACGTCAAGGCTGTATATTGTCACCCTGCTTATTTAACTTATATGCAGAGTACATCATGAGAAACGCTGGGCTGAAAGAAACACAAGTTGGAATCAAGATTGCTGGGAGAAATATCAATAACCTCAGATATGCAGATGACACCACCGTTACGGCAGAAAGTGAAGAGGAACTCAAAAGCCTGTTGATGAAAGTGAAAGAGGAGAGTGAAAAAGTTGGCTTAAAGCTCAACATTCAGAAAATGAAGATCATGGCATCTGGTCCCATCAGTTTATGGTAAATAGATGGGGAAACAGTAGAAACAGTGTCAGACTTTATTTTGGGGGCTCCAAAATCACTGCAGATGGTGACTGCAGCCATGAAATTAAAAGACGCTTACTCCTTGGAAGAAAAGTTATGACCAACCTAGATAGCATATTGAAAAGCAGAGACATTACTTTGCCAACAAAGGTCCGTCTATCAAGGCTATGGTTTTTCCAGTGGTCATGTATGGATGTGAGAGTTGGACTGCGAAGAAGGCTGAGCACCGAAGAATTGATGCTTTTGAACTGTGGTGTTGGAGAAGACTCTTGAGAGTCCCTTGGACTGCAAGGAGATCCAACCAGTCCGTTCTGAAGGAGATCAGCCCTGGGTGTTCTTTGGAAGGAATGATGCTAAAGCTGAAACTCCAGTACTTTGTCCACCTTATGCGAGAAGTTGACTCATTGGAAAAGACTCTGATGCTGGGAGGGATTGGGGGCAGGAGGAAAAGGGGACGACAGAGGATGAGATGGCTGGATGGCATCACTGACTCGATGGACATGAGTTTGAGTGAACTCCAGGAGATGGTGATGGACAGGGAGGCCTGGCGTGCTGTGATTCATGGGGTCGCAAAGAGTCGGACACAACTGAGCGACTGAACTGTACTGAACTGAAAGGAAAGCTCTTTGGAGTGCATATTACCATCTCACAATTAGAAGCACCTTGCAAAGGAGAGGAACACTGTGATAATGAACACCACTACGGGCTCCCCTGGACTTGAAACATCTGATTCTAATTTCCTCTACAGGAGCCCCTGGTAAATTTGACAATGGGGAGTTTCAGCTCCAGTTTAGAGAGCTTCCCATGTGAAGGAAAACTCCAACCTTTGGGAGAAAGGTCACAAATCTAATGAGCCTGGGAAATCATGTTAGTTACTGTGACTTTCTGGCTGGCGAGGTTCTGGTTTATTCTGGCTACTTTGGTGATGCACAGACATCTAGTACTAACTGTTTCCTCTAAGGCTTCCTCTACAGTTTGTTTCTGTCTCCTTAGACCCTCTGTGAACAGGTGAGTAGCTGTGGAAGCGATTGAAGAACTCTGGCTGAGGTTACTCTCCTGTGTGTTCTAAAGGCTCACAGCCCACTGTGCCCTGGTAGCTGCCACCCAAGTGGGTGAGGGCTCTCCTTTCCTCTTCCTCCCTTAAACTGAGGACCAGGCCAATCAATATGATGAGGTCATGGGGTCAGACACTTAAAAGCCATTAAGGCATCTGCCATTTGAAGACTCCCACTCCAGTAGTCTTGCCTGGAAAACTCCATGGGCGGAGGAGCCTGGTAGGCTGCAGTCCATGGGGTCGCTAAGAGTTGGACACGCCTGAGCGACTTCACTTTCACTTTTCACTTTCATGCATTGGAGAAGGAAATGGCAACCCACTCCAGTGTTCTTGCCTGGAGAATCCCAGGGATGGGGGAGCCTGGTGGGCTGCCATCTATGGGGTCGCACAGAGTCAGACACGACTGAAGTGACTTAGCAGCAGTAGTAGCATGACAGGATAAGGGGGTCACAGAACAGACCAGGCTCTTAGAGCGTCTGCCCCGACAAGAAAACTCCGTGCACTGTGTCAGGCACATACTGGTTCAAGCAAGACACAGAGCCCACTTTCCTGGTCACTGCCTTCCCAGCAGGACTATGAGGTGGATTCTTTAGTCTGAAGAATCCTGTTACCTTCACTTCTTTCCCTTTAAGTCCAGATTGATTTATAGGGGCCAAGGTGTTGCCTCTTAGTCTTCCCAAGAGGCCTTCTCCCCTAAGCTAAAGAAGGAAAAGTAAAATTTTTCAACATAGGTAAATGGGTATGCCAGTCCTTCAGTTTTGAAGTAGCCACCCAATTCTTTCAAAACAAAAAGGAAAAACAAAATTGACCTTGTTTTTACAAATGTAGTCTTTACAAGACCAGAAGGGTGGCTCCAAAAACCCTTTTACCACTCCCCAAACCTTCCTTGTTTATATTAAGAGGCTTGTAAATATTAAACAAAGGGGTAACAAAGTCATCCTAGGAAGAACTAACTTGGGCCTCCCTGGTGGCCCAGTGCTGAAGAATCTGCCTGCAGTGCAGGAGACTTAAAAGAGATTCAGGTTTGATCCTTGGGTTGGGAAGATCCCTTGGAGAAGGAAAAGGCAACCCACTCTAGTACGCTTGACAGGAAAATCTCATGCCCAGAGGAGTCTGGTGGAATATAGTCCATGGGGTTGCAAAGAGTTGAACAGACTAAACAAATGAACAACAACAGGAAGAACTTGTCTGTATCTTTGAGATGCAAATGTCCTATCTGATCTTCTCAGGAACCTTTATCTCTGCTGTCTTTTTAAAAGGCAAATTTTAGAAAGGGTAAAGTAATTTAGAAATTGGCTTGTCCAAGGTAATTAGAAATTGCTTTTTTTGGTAAATATTTAGCTATCTAGCCAAGTGAGCTTGATTTGTTCCAACTGTCAGAACCCAATTTTACCCCAACCTCTTTTGTAAACTGATGGGTTTACATTGCTATACCTGATTCAGGACTGAAATCTTGAAAGAAGAATCAAGGCCTCCCTGTATTTGTATGCATCTTTGTCTTTGGATAGCACTGTCATGGTTGATTTATAAAAAAGCTCTATTTAATTGGCTTAAATAAAAGTAATAAGTGCTTACAAACCAAACAATTCTAAATAAAACAGAAGTTGAAATGTTGTGGAATCTGGAGTCACAAAACACACCACAGAGGACATTCAAGACGATGGAGTACAGTTTATTATGCCAGGAGGTCCAAGGAAAATCAGTACCCAAAAAGGACCCTGGTGTTTCTGAGAGGCCCAGTTCTAGACCTGCCCCCACTTCCTGCTCCCCCATGCCCTCTGCTATGTGACTGGTTATGTGTTAGCAACCTCTTGTGTATGTTGTATATGATTGATTTTTACAACAAGTGGATACTAGGAGAACAAACAATTAAGGTTGGTGGCGGGGGACAATGATTATACATCAAGGGGGGATGTCTCCATGGTTAATCTAATAGGGGCAGCCAGACCTCAACTACAATCTCTGTTTGCCATATGTAGGAGGGAAGTCTCCAGGAGACCTGGTATTCATTAGCAATGGTTTCCTCACTCTTGGGCAGGGTTCAGGCCCAGTTCACATCCTGTCTTTAAGATGGATGACAGGCTTCAAGATGGAGTCTCTCCTGCTTTTCTCACATTGGCCCCAACAAAATGAGTTTCAGGCTCACATGAACTAGGAAATATTTAACATCAAATTAGTACCTGGCATTAATATTTAAGGCTTCCCTTGTGCCTCAGCTGGTAAAGAAACCACCTGCAATGCAGGAGACCTGTGTTCGATCCCTGGGTTGGGAAGATCCCCTGGAGAAGGGAATGGCTACCCACTCCAGTATTCTAGCCTAGAGAATTTCATGGACTGTATAGCTCAGTCAGTTCAGTCACTCAGTCGTGTCTGACTCTTTGCGACCCCATGAATCTCAGCACACCAGGCCTCCCTGTCCATTACCAACTCCCGGAGTTTACCCAGACTCACGTCCATCGAGTCTGTGATGCCATCCAGCCATCTCATCCTCTGTCGTCCCCTTCTCCTCCTGCCCCTCCCAGCATCAGAGTCTTTTCCAATGAGTCAACTCTTCGCATGAAGTGGCCAAAGTACTGTAGTTTCAGCTTCAGCATCATTCCTTCCAAAGAAATCCCAGGGCTGATCTCCTTCAGAATGGACTGGTTGGATCTCCTTGCAGTCCAAGGGACTCTCAAGAGTCTGCTCCAACACCACTCTTCAAAAGCATCAATTCTTTGGCGCTCAGCCTTCTTCACAGTCCAACTCTCACATCCATACATGACCACAGGAAAAACCATAGCCTTGACTAGAACCTTTGTTGGCAAAGTAATGTCTCTGCTTTTCAATATGCTATCTAGGTTGGTCATAACTTTCCTTCCAAGGAGTAAGCATCTTTTAATTTCATGGCTGTATAGCTCACAGGGTTGCAAAGAGTTGGACACGACTGAGAGACTTTCACTTTCACTTCATTAATGTTTAAGCTTGTTGATCTAATTATATATAATATAGACATGTTATGAGTCATCAACATATTATATATATATATTATATATATAATATATATATAAATATATTAAGTATAGTACTTTAATTGTGCCTAGGTTTAACATGAGCTACATAAGGTATTACATCCTTTACAAATTTGTCAGCAGGGAAAGTAACTCAATGTGAAGAAACTTTCGAGGAAAGAAAGTACAAATGAGACAAGAGTTTTGCGTGTACCTTTAGAAATGTGTTTTATGATCTTTAGATATTCTACAACTTAAAAAATTAAAA
Organism: Bubalus kerabau; assembly: GCF_029407905.1. NCBI lineage: Eukaryota > Metazoa > Chordata > Mammalia > Artiodactyla > Bovidae > Bubalus > Bubalus kerabau. The sequence goes on from NC_073624.1 coordinate 170,227,333, forward strand.
TTGTGCTAAAGTATGTTAAATGATGAAAGGTTTATGGAAAATGGAACCCCAAAAGGGTTTTGTATGTGATCAGTTAGGACTGACTAAGTTTAAAACAAATTTAATTGAGTAAATGAACCTTAAAATTAAGCTAGTGCAAAATATAAATTTGGCTTTTCTCTCTATTAAAACAGACAAGTTTTCTGAAAATGCTAAACTGCCTTTTATAACAGATTTTGTTTATTTACCTTTTAAGTAATCTGTATTTGCCTTTGAAATCTTTAATTATCACTTTGGCTAAGTTTCACAGTGACCTATGGTCCTGTTGTATTTTTAAATTTTTTTTTTTAAGTGTTCTTTTGACAAAGCTTCCCAAATCAATTTTAATAAAATTCCTTTGACCTCTAGCTAACTTTAGGGTGCTTCATCAGTTCAATTCAGTTCAGTCACTTGTGACTGACTCTTTGCGACCCCTTGCACTGCAGCACACCAGGCTTCCCTGTCCATCACCAACTCCCAGAGCCTGCTCAAACTCATGTCCATTGAGTCAGTGATGCCATCCAACCATCTTATCCTCTGTTGTCCCCTTCTCCTGCCTTCAATCTTTCCAAGCATCAGGGTCTTTTCCAATGAGTCAGTTCTTCGCATCAGGTGGCCAAAGTTTGGAGTTTCAGCTTCAGGGTGCTTCATAAGGACCCTGAAACACCCCAAAGGGAGATATTAAACTAATTAGGCTCACTTGGTATGTTATAATATAAGGGGAGTGTTGTCAAATGAGTAATGTCTTAAGTTATATTCTGTGGTAAATGATACAGATATTCTAGAGATCATATGGAGTTCCTAAAAATCTGATATGTCCTGGTAGAATATTATCAGTCATAATTCTAGTTATTTTCTGAAAGTGTTATATGACACAGCAGCAACCAGTTTGTTTTGTCAATTGCACTGTAATCAGATTTAAATGTGCCTTCTTAAGTCTTTTGTAGACAGTTATGGTTCTCTCTAAGGTCTCTGCAAAAATGTCTCCTCTTCAAGATTTATAAAAAGGACCTTTGAATAAATGCAAGTTCCTGACTTTCAGGCCATAATTCTGAACTGGGTAAGAAATTAAAAGATTCTAATGTGAAATCTGATGGCTTCACAAAGACTAACAAAATGACTGAATTAACTAGTGAATATGTTTATAACTTTTATGGTTTCTATGTAAAAATTACTGGTTTAAATCTGTGTTTTCCAGGTGTAAGAAGAACCTTCTCCTTCAACTATTTATAACTTGCAGTAGTTTGGTAGATTATGCCTTTCATGAGTGGAAATGTAGCATTTATCTTTTTCTGTCTACCTGGTTAATCCTGCCAGTAACATATGCTTATCTCAAAGATTCAGTTCAATTCAGTTGCTCAGTCGTGTTCAACTCTTTGCAACCCCATGAATCGCAGCACACCAGGCCTGCCGTCCATCACCAACTCCTGGAGTTCACCCAAACTCACGTCCATCGAGTCTGTGATGCCATCCAGCCATCTCATCCTCTGTCATCCCCTTCTCCTCCTGCCCCCAATCCCTCCCAGCATCAGAGTCTTTTCCAATGAGTCAACTCTTCACATCAGATAGCCAAAGTACTGGAGTTTCAGCTTTAGCATCATTCCTTCCAAAGAACACCCAGGGCTGATCTCCTTTAGAATGAACTGGTTGAATCTCCTTGCAGTCCAAGGGACTCTCAAGAGTCTTCTCCAACACCACAGTTCAAAAGCATCAATTCTTCAGTGCTCAGCCTTCTTCACAGTCCAACTCTCACATCCATACATGACCACAGGAAAAACCATAGCCTTGACTAGATGGACCTTTGTTGGCAAAGTAATGTCTCTGCTTTTCAATATGCTTTCTAGGCTGGTCATAACTCTTCTTCCAAGGAGTAAGCGTCTTTTAATTTCATGGCTGCAGTCACCATCTGCAGTGATTTTGGAGCCCCCAAAAATAAAGTCTGACACTGTTTCCACTGTTTCCCCATCTATTTGCCATGAAGTGATGGGACCAGATGCCATGATCTTCGTTTTCTGAATGTTGAGCTTTAAGCCAATTTTTTTCACTCTCCACTTTCACTTTCATAAGATTAAGCCATGCATAAATATGCATGGCCGGTACAATGGAAATGTAGGTAGCTCATTAAATCAGTTGGGGCTCCTTTGGTCACTTGATTATTGTGACTGTATTGTAATTAGTTACACTAATCATTATTTAAATTTGTTCTTTGTTTTCAAATTGTGCTTTTTGTCTCCCTACTGCTCTATGTCATTGTCAACGCTACTAACTGCATTACTTATATTCTAATTAGTTGTCTCTTGCAGTAACTAATGTGTAATCAGGCCTCCAACAAAACTTCTATAGCTAAACATTTTGAGGAAATCAAATTTATGACATAAAATAATTGTAATAGTGTGATTGTAGGCATAGGAAGAAGGAACAAGGAAAATATCTCCTGGATTATAGTTAGACAGAATCCAGAGAATTTTAATTATTGATGGAGTTTGGTCCAAAGCTTAACACCTGGAATGGCATACCAAGAATTTTGCCTGAACTGGGATGAACTTGTCAGCACCATGGGACAAAAGTTGATCATGAAATATCTCCCAAATAATGGTCAAACTCCTGACCATGATGGGAAGAGCTGAAAAATGGAATCAGCAATTGCAGCTCTCCAGTGTGAGCTGGTAAGCCCAGAGGAAGGTCTACCTGCCAGCGGCCATCAGACTGCAGCCACTCTCGATGGTGAGCACAGAGAAAGCTCTGAGAATACAGGGCTCCAGGCCTCAGGTAGCTGGGTATACACCAGGAGAATGATTTTAATAAGCTCTAACTCTTGCATCTTCCCACACACAGGAAAGAACTAAATTCCTTGACTTGAAATGCTGCCTCCTGAGTTTGAAGTTCAGTATTTCTAAGTATATATCTTAACATTTGGAACACGGGCACTAATGGCAGATGCCCCCAGAAAGATCCATCTGTTGAAGCAGAATGACTGTCATCCCCTTTTTCCCACAGGGTTGTGGAATGGATTTTGAAAGTGGGAAATTGTTGCAGGGAGAAGCCAATTCTGACTCCGTATTGGAAACTCTTTCTCTGACTTGCTTTTCATTGCTTTTGTTATTGCAATTATACATACTGGCGTGCCTCAAAAGATCCTGCCTCTCTGCCTGATTGTTAAGCTAAAGAGCCTTTGTTCAGCTCATAGAGAGAGAATCTGACCCTGTCCACTTGTGAATAGCTACAACAAAAAGAAGAAATTAATACACCACTTCCAAAGGCTGGCCCTTTCTGGAGATGTTTTGCAAGACTGCAGACCTTTTTTACTTTATTTCTTCACTGCCTCTCCTCTATTCTGCCTTTTGACTTCGGTCCCTCATTGTTCCTCTCTCTCTGGCTCTATAACAGAACCTGGCATCCAGACTCCAAAAGATGGTTACTCTGAGACATTCAGTTCAGTCGTTCAATCATGTCTGACTCTTTGCGACCCCACGGACTGCAGCACTCCAGGCTTCCCTGACTCTTGGTGGCCCCACAGACTGCAGCACACCAAGCTTCCCTTTCCATCACCATCTCCCAGAGCTTACTCAAACTCATGTCCATCGAATTGGTGATGTCATCCAATCATCTCATCCTCTGTTGTCCCCTTCTCCTCCTGCCTTCAATCTTTCCCAGCATCAGGGGCTTTTCCAATTAAGACACGAGTCTGCCATCTTCTCAGTCAGCTGAATTTCTGAATAAAGTCATATTCCTTGCCTCAACACATCATTTCTTGGATTCACTGGTCTGTCATGTGGTGAGTGGAGCAAACTTGGACTCAGTAACAGTATGATCACTTAGCAGCTATTTTTGTGCCTTTAGCAGGATTGGAAGATGTTATTTCTCACATTGAAGCCTTAACAGAATTCACTCAAAAGGCCTGAAATGATACCAAACAGGCTATTAGCCTACTAAATTCTGAAGGTCTCTGTGATGAGAAAAGCTATCTTACAAAATCATCTCAAAGGGGCACCTGTGCTATAATTCAAACTGAATATTGTGTTTACACAACAGATGAACCCCCTAATGTAACATATTTAATGGCTCACATGAAAAATCAGATTGCTGCCTTAGATAAACCACTTTCTAGCCTTGGTGATCTTTTGGGAAGATGGTTTGGTCATGGCTTAAGTCCCTACTTGTAACTTTAATAATATTATTAGCTGCATTACTTGTAATCTGCTTGTTTCATAGGGTTATTTTCTCCTGTATCACACAATGTATAACCAGGCCCCTGGCCAAATTAATGATAGCTAAATATCTTGAAGAAATAGACCACATTTATGACATAGGATAATTGTAATAGTGTGATTCTAGGTATGGGAAGAGGCAACAAGGGAAATACCTCCTGGATCCTATTAGGTTAGATGATAGAAGATCCAGAGAATCTTTTATGATCTATCAATGGGCCTAATCCAGAAATTAACACCCAGGGTGACATATCAATGAGAGCTTTCACCTGATCTGGGATGAGCCTCCTAGGACCATGGGAACGGCAACAACAACAAATGGTCATGAAATGTCTCCCAATATGGTCGAACATCTGACCATTGGGAGGGACTGTGAAGTGAAAATTTCTGTGAAATGAAATATTTTCTGCTTTACCAGTGAACAAGCCATGTCACAGCTATCAGGGATTCCAGCCTTCCAAATGCAAATTTCTGAGCTCAGGAGGAACAATACCAGCTATTCAACAGCCCTTAACTACTTCCTTCCCCGTAAGCACTGAGGATCTGGGGGGACTCCAGAGGCAGCCATCCACCACCTCTGCAACCCCTTATGGTAAATGAGGAATTAGGACATAAACAATTGAAAAGCAGGATTTGGCCCCATATAGCTGAGAAGCATATGAAAGAATGATTTCAGTAAGCCTGGATGCTTGCATCTTCCCAAACATGAAGAATGCTAAATCTCTCTGTGTGAGACATCTGATTTTCTTTAATTAATAGTCATCTTAATATTCAGGTTACCTGTCCCTTGTTGCAAACTTGTATATAGCCTGGCTTTCCCCCCCACTCCCAGCCTCCTCTCAACAGATCTTTTGGGGTTGCCCAAGATACTGTCTCCTGGGCTCGGAGTCCTCATAATTCTCACTAAATAAACCTAACTCTCAACGGTTAGGTTGCATATATTTTTTCAGCCAACAGTACCCACTCCCAGTTGCAGTGGTCTGCAGTGTGAGTGGAGAAGGCAATGGCACCCCACTCCAGTACTCTTGCCTGGAAAATCCCATGGATGGAGAAGCCTGGTAGGCTGCAGTCCATGGGGTCGCTAAGAGTTGGACACGACTGAGCAACTTCACTTTCATGCACTGGAGAAGGAAATGGCAACCTACTCCAGTGTTCTTGCCTGGAGAATCCCAGGGATGGGGAAGCCTGGTGGGCTGCTGTCTCTGGGGTAGCACAGAGTTGGACACGACTGAAGCGACTTAGCAGCAGCAGCAGCAGCAGCAGCAATGTGAGTGTGTGTGTGTGTGTGGTGGGGAGGGGACTTTGCACCTAAACTAGATAAATGGGAGCTCTTTTCACCTAGAGCTCAGAAAGTAACTTTCCCTTTGTCCCCAGAACTGAGGCTGTCATGTCTCCACCCAGGGGAGAAGCTGGTATGAGTGAATGAAGCCAACATATACTGGTTTGTCAACTTGCTTCTGAGTCTTAGGTGGAACCAACTTGAAGACAGACAGAGTCTAGGGTAAATACATAGTTCATTAACATAGCTTAAGAAAAACGCATTGGTTAGCTCAAGGTTTGCGAAAAGTTAAGTTCAGGTAGAACAGGTGTTGTCATGGCAACACAGAATTTTAAAGGAAACCTTTGAATTTTGTATACAGAAAGGAAAAAAATCTGACACTTGTAGTTTGTTTCCTTCTGCCGCTTAAGAGAGAGATTAAAAAAACGTCTGATGCTTGCAGCCATTTCCTCCGTTTGCAGACCTCTAGCCTTCCTGCCTGTTACTCTGAAGCCTTGGAATTAACTCAGCTCTCAGCTTTTCAACAGGCATTAAAAAAACTCCAGGAGGTGACTCCTGACCCAGCCTCTGGGTCAAACATGCCTCTGTTTGAGCCAGGAACTGAGGTCCTGATAAAAACATTGGGATCTGGGGGATGATCCTTTGAGCCCCTCTGGGAAAGCCCTTACCAGGTTATTCTTTCTTCTCTCACATCTGTCAAAGTGCCAGGAATTGAATCATGGGTGCACCACACTTGAGCTAAGAGGTGACACCCTCCCCAAAACTAAGTGACATCATTTTATGTCTTTATTCTCTATGCTCTGACTTTGTACTTTTCAGATAGGACTGATAATCTATGTGAGTCTACTTCTGCTGACTCCAAAAATCCTGAGTCTGCCATTTGATCCTCAAGATAATGCCTTCCTGTCCTGGGCTCACTCCTTCACTGCATTCCACAGTCAGTCTAACTACTGGGTCTGTGGAGTGCTCCCCTCTTCATCAGTGGAAGGCTTCCCATGGTGAGCATCTCCACTTCAAGAAAGGACTTTTTCTAAGTCTGAGACTACCTTTGACAACAACAATCATATGTGATGCCTTTTCTTAATCTGATGACATCTAACAATCCAAAGATGGACTGGTGCAACCCTCTGTACATTAACTGTGGACATAATGTGACTTTTAACTTTGCTGATTGTTCTGTTTTTGCTGTTTGCTCCCCGAATCTGCAACTGTGTAGCTGGATTTGTTTCTAGTTGCATGAAAAGTTTTTAAGTTACAAATGGTTGCTCAAACTCCTGTGACTCTGGTGGCTTCCTCCAACTACTACTTGGGGCCCCTGGATCAGAGACCTTCAATATGAGGGTTAGGGGGAAAGGTTGTCTCACAAATTTAGGAATGACACCCCCTTATCACTCGGAAGCAGTTATGGAATGAGGATGATGTCCCTTTCCCTAGGCAACATAATTCTCCTAAAAGAAAAGTAAGGAATGAGAGGGTAACAGGCAGGAAGGCTAGAGGTCTGCAAACGGAGGAAATAGGCTGCAAGCATCAGACTTTTTTTAATCTCTCTCTTAAGCGGCAGGAGGAAACAAACTACAAGTGTCAGATTTTTTTCCTTTCTTTATACAAAATTCAAAGGTTTCCTTTAAAATTCTGTGTTGCCATGACAACACCTGTTCTACCTGAACTTAACTTTTCGCAAACCTTGAGCTAACCAATGCGTTTTTCTTATGGATATGTTTTTCTTAAGCTATGTTAATGAACTATGTATTTACCCTAGACTCTGTCTGTCTTCAAGTTGGTTCCACCTAAGACTCAGAACCAACTTGACAAATATGTTTATTCATGCACATGTTCTCTTAAGCCATGTTAATAAGACAATGCATTTGCTTGGAAACCTGCCTTTCTTCAAGATTCATGTCAATCATTTTATGGCCCGGGACAGCTCACCTTGTTCCAATGTTACCTCAAAATGCATGTTGTGGAAGAAGGGCCTGTGCCAGTCTCTGAGTTTTGAGACATTTCCTTTCTCTAATTAGCAGCCTGCTAGTAGCTATATAATTTTCTGCTAAAAACTAGCTGGGGGTGGGGGCACTCTTTCTGCCCCCTTCTGACGCCTGTGTCAGAAGCTTTCTCTATCTCTTTTATACTTCAATAAAACTTTATACACAAAAGCTCTGAGCTATCAAGCCTTGTCACTGGCCCCGGATTGAATTCCTCTCCTCTGGAGGCCAAGAGTCCCAGCGTATTTCATGGCTCAGCACCAACATTTAGTCTTGGGGGCTCATCCGGGTTTCTTCAGGACAAAGTAAGGACACTTGGAGTTCTAGTTCTTTGTTCTCCTAGCAAACACTTTTTATGCTGTACTTTACTAACTCTGGTGTGCTTGTGTGTGTGTGATTGATTGAAAGAGACAAACATGTGCAAAGCAAGAGCTGTATCCTAAACTCTAGTTTCATGGTGACCTCATAAGGCTTATGGCAGAAACCCTGTCGGGAGATTATACCAACCTACTAATGTCAAGAGGCACCCAATGTCTCCTTCAGGGAATGGCCAGAGATGGATGAAGCATGTGGACCGAACTCTCCTTTCTCAGTCAAACTTTCCAGTCTCTTTGACCATTTCATAACTTCCTGGGAATTAGAACTACTAATCTAATCTCTCGGATCATGCACTTTCAAGGGACTTTTATCTATGCTGTTACTGTGCACTGTTACTTAGGTCCCAAACTTGGACTGGTAGTCAGGGAGAGCCTAGCCTTGCTAGGAGTTGAAAGTTCGGAAGCTAGGTGGAGCTCTAGCTCCAAGAGCATCTATTGGGTTAAAGGTTACTCAGATAGGAAGTAGAGTGGGCTTCTTCCTTTGGGAACGCTAGCTCTTAATGGACTAGAGGAGGCTCTCCAGTGGCTTTTGTCCCGACTCCTTAGATAGTCTTTCTGTGGAATCTGTGGGAGTTAACTGGAAGGACTGGCCCTAATAACTTGAGGACAAAAATCACTTTTTCCTCCCTGGCCAGCCCTTCACCATCTCTTTTGCTATCACTTATACTGGTGTGGTGATGCTCAGAAGGAGCATCTTGGCTTTATGTTCATAATAGTCTTAGTGTGGCTGGGAATATACTCAGGGTGCACAGGCACTTAGGAGACAAGTGTTTCCCCTAGAGGTCTTAGCTTTGGAGGCATTCCAGAAGGTTACTCTGATTACACCTCGGGTGGCATCAGAGGCAAGCAAAGGTCTGATGGTGAGAAACTGGGTATTAGTCTGGGATGCCATCAGGTCTACCCCTGATGCATCTCCACGCTGCCCCAGTGTTAGAACCAGGAGGGACAGTAGTGGCATGCCTGCGTCGGTAAGAGACAGGTTAACTCTGGCCAGGGAAGGAAGCTTAGGTGGAAGACCTGTCTCCACCCCCATCTAGAGCAGAGAGGGGCACCTCTAGTAGAAAGATGGTGCTGGCTGCTTTTTTTCTGTCTTACAGATGGGAGCTAAAAATTCTAGCCTCACTCCTTTGAAAAACTGGGATAGATGTGATCCCCAGAGCTTAAAGAAGACATGCCTGATCTTCCTATGCAATACTGCATGTCCACGGTATCCACTAGAGGATGGTGAACGGTGGCTGGTTAGAGGATCTCTTAATTATAATACTGTGTTACAGTTAGATAGGTTGTAGAAAACAAGGGAACTGGGTAGAATTAGCATGTGTGTTGCCCTTTTTCTCTCAGTGAGACATGCCAGATTTATGTCGTAAGGGTATAGATTCAGGTATGAAACCTTCAGCTCCCTCCTGTCCTACATTACCCCCATACCCAGAGCTCCAAACTGAGCAAACTGAAAGTCAGGGAACCATCCCCCTTCTCCCCCTCACCCCCCTAGGAAAGGTTGCCTTGGTCCTGGTAGAAACTCAGAAATTCAAGTTGCCTTGGCCTCGGTAAAAACCCCAAGTGAGATTCAAACTGCCCAAGTAGAAGTCCAAACAAACTCTGTTTCAGTACAACCTCAGACTACTCTGATTTAAATAGAAACTCAGACAATCGAGGTAAGAGAAGCTCAGACAACCAAAACTAAGGGTGAAATACAGGATGAGATGGAGGACAGGAAACAAAGACATAAAGAAAAGCAGGTTTCTCCAATCTATCCCTGGGATCATATGCGCAGAGCAGCCAGAGAGGCTGAGGAACAACCGCACAAGCTGTTGCCTCTTCATGAAGCACCCACCAGGAGACATAATTAGTCTATGAGAGTTAATAAGCCTTTTTCTTATCAAGAAATAGAAAGAATCAAGAAGGATCTGGGAGATTATTTAGAGGACCCAGAAAAATATATTAGAGCCTTTAAGGGTATTATTATGCTTTATGACCTTGTGATTTACCTGGGACAGACGCTGACTCCCAACTTAAAAACTCGAGTTTTGGGGAAAGCTTTTGCCTATGGAGATGAATGGCTTGGTAATGAATCAGTACGGAAGAAGGAGGATGAGACAGCCAACGTCCCCACTGGGAAGCAGGTGGTCCCAACTATAGAACCAGATTGGGACCATAACACAGCTAAAGGAAGATGGGATCAGAGTCGTTTTGTCAGATGTGTTCTTGAAAGACTCAGGCAAGCACATATTAAGACTTTAAAATATGCCAAATTGGCAAACATAAAACAGAACGAGAAGGAAGCACCTGGTAAATTCCTAGATAGACTGAGGGAAGCCCTTCGCAGATTCACTGAGATTGATCCCGAAAGTGAAGGGGGAAGAGTGATCTTAAAAGATAGATTTCTCACTCAGTCAGCTCCAGATATCTGCCATAAGCTATTAAAACAGGTGTATGGACTAAACCAGTCTTTAGATAATCTGTTGCAGCTGGCTCAGACAGTCTATTAGAGCAGGGAATATGAGGAAAAGAAAGAAAGACAGAAAAAGACAAAGGGACAGCCAGTAATGGCTGTCAGAACTGTTCTTAAACAGCCAGGAGGGACCTAGGTTAAAAGGGATGGGCTTGCTATTACCTTGGAAAGGAGGGGCACCTCAAGTGGAATTGTCCTCAGCCATCTAAGCCACCCCCGGCTCCATGTCTGGTCTGCAAGGGACCACACTGGAGGAAAGACTGCCCCAGAGGCGTAGGTCTCAGGGGTCGAACTCTCAAGACAATCAGGACTAAAAGTGCCTGGGGGTCCCCACACAAGCTCGTATCCTAATAACACCTGATGAACGCCGGGTATTTATACCTGGGGGACCAATACATCGAGTTCCTTTTGGACGCCAGGGCAACTTACTCTGTGCTTACTGAAGCCCCTGGCCCACTTTCTTCCCAATCCACTTCAGTAATGGGACTCTGGATGAGCCAAATGTTATTATTTCAATCATCCTCTAAGCTGCAATTGGGGCTATGTGCTATTTTCACACGAGTTTCTGATCATGCCAGAGTCTCCCTCACCCCTTCTAGGGAGGGATACACTGAGCAAGGTCATGCCTCTGTTTTCATGAATATGGAGCCCTCCCTTTCTCTCCCTTTAATTGCACAAAATGTGAATCTTAGAGTGCGGGCTGATGGAAAAGTCTGTGGGTCAAGCACAAAATGCTATTCCTGTAGTTGTCAGGCTCAAAGACCTGCACTTATTTCCACATCAAAAGCAGTATCCACTGAAGCCTGAGGTTAAGGAAGGGTTAAAACCCATTATCGAGAATTTAAAGGAGCAGGGGCTATTAATTCCCTGTAACAGTCCTTGCAACACTCCTATTTTGGGTGAAAAGAAGTCAAATGATAAGTGGAGACGAGTTCAAGATTTACAAATAATAAATGAGGTTGTAGTTCCTTTACACCCCGTGGTGCCTAATCCTTATACTCTATTGTCTGAAATTCTGAATGAGCCAAATATTTATCAGTAATTGATTTAAAGGATACCTTCTATTCTGTACCTTTGGCAGAGGAAAGTCAATTTCTATTTACCTTTGAAGACCCTACTCAACCAGCTTCTCAGTTAACCTGGACAGTTTTGATCTTGGGATTTTTTTAATAGCCCCCACCTATTTGGGCAAAGTGTGTCATGGGACCTTCAAAACTTTAATAGCTCCATGGCAGTGGTGCTACAACATGTAGATGATATTCTGCTCTGTGCTGAGACAGAGGAAGCTTGCTCAGAAGCCTCAGAAGACTTCCTAAACTTTTTGGCTGGCTGTGGTTATAAGGCATCAGGGAAAAGGCTCAGCTTTGTCAACAATCTGTTAAATATCTGGGCCTAATCATATCAGAAAGGACTAAGGCCATAGGCCCTGAGAGAATTAAACCTATACTAAATCATCCCCTACCCATGACATTGAGACTTTTGAGAGGATTTTGGGGAATCACAAGCTACTACTGCATTTGGTTTCTGGGTTATGGGGAACTTGCCCGGCCTTTATATAAACTTATAGCTGAAATTCAACAAGCCCAAACTGACAAACTGGTCTGGTCTCCAGATACTCAAAAGGCTTTTAAGGCTCTTCAGACTGCTCTCCTGCAAGCTCCCACTTTGTGCTTGCCCACAGGATCAGAATTTAATTTGTTTGTCACTAAAAGAAAAGGTATGGCCTTGGGAGTTTTGACACGTCCCCGAGGGCCTCACCAGCAGTGTATAGGATACCTGAGCAGAGAATTAGATGTAGTGTCAAGTGGATGGCCACACTGTCTAAGAGTAATTGCTGAAACTGCTTAGCACCTGAAACTCTTAAAACTATTAATGGGTGAGATCTTACTGTACTGACTTCTCATGGGAGTGGAATCTTAAACTCTAAGGTTAATATTTGGATGACAGACAGTTGGCTTCCTAAATATCAGTCATTGTTGTTAGAAGGACTAATAACTAAGCTTAAAGTTCGTGGAAACTTAAATCTGCCACTTTCCTTCTCGAGAAGGAAAATAAAACACCTGATCACGATTGTTCCAGTTTCTAACTTTAAACTATGCAGCTTGGGAAGACCTGATGATATACCATTAGACAATCCTGACATGGAAATATTTACAGATGGCAGTTCTTTTGTTCAGGATGGGAAGAATAAAGCAGGTTACACCATAGTGATGGCTGAACAGGTTTTAGAAGCAAAATATCTCCCCAGGGGAACAAGTGCTCAGCTAGTGGAGCTCTAGAGTTAAGCAAAGGGCAACAAGTAAATATTTACACTGATTCTAAGAATGTTTATTTGACTTTACATGGTCATGCTACAATATGAAAAGAAAGTTTAAAATGGCAACAGGAGAACCTATTAAGCATTTCAGAGAGATCGAGAGACTTTTGACTGCTATATATTGTCCTAAAGAAGTAGCTGTTGTGCGTTGCAAAGGGCACAGCAAGGATGGGAGTAAAGTAGCCAAGGGTAATCAGCTAGAAAGGTGGCACTTTACGAAACCCCTTCACTGCAGATGCCTTTGATCTGGACAGGTCCTGTGGAACAGGAAAAACCACAATATACTGTGGAAGAATTAGAAAGATTTGCAATAAGAGGAGCAAAGATTTCTGATAAAGGATGGTTACAGTCCAAGGATGGATGATTAATAATTCCTGGAAATGCTGAATGGAAAATTCTTAAAGGGTTACACAAGAGTTTTTCATTTAGGTGTTGAGAGTACTTACCAGCTGGCTTCTCGGGTTTGTTTGTTTGTTTTGAAGGTAAAAATGTAAAGTTTAAAGAACATTATCAAAAGATGTGAGGTTTGTCAGAAAAATAATCCAAAGACCGAAAAGCTAGCAAAATCTGGATTACAACGAAGTGGAAAATATCCTGGAGAGGACTGGGAAATTGATTTTACTCATATACCAAACGGAGAAGGCAATGGCACCACACTCCAGTACTCTTGCCTGGAAAATCCCATGGATGGAGGAGCCTGGTAGGCTACAGTCCATGGGGTCGCTAAAAGTCGGATACGACTGAGCGACTTCACTTTCACTTTTCACTTCCATGCATTGGAGAAGGAAATGGCAACCCACTCCAGTGCTCTTGCCTGGAGAATCCCAGGGATGGCAGAGCCTGGTAGGCTGCCATCCATGGGGTCGCACAGAGTCAGACACGACTAAAGCGACTTAGCAGCAGCAGCAGCAGCATATACCAAAAGCAAATGGATATTCTTGCTTACAAGTTTGAATGGATACCTTTAGTGGATGTTTTGAGGCTTTTCCCTGTCGTGAACAGGCTAGGGAGGTTATAAGAATTTTAATTCATGAAATGATTCCCAGGTTTGGGCTCCCATAGAACCTTCAGAGTGACAATGGCTCCGCTTTTAAAGCTGCTGTAACTCAAGGGGTGTCAAAAGCTCTAGGAATAGAATATCACTTACACTGTTCCCTGTCTAATATCTACAAATATCTAAGTCTAATATCACTTAGACTTCCCTGGTGGCTCAGACGGTAAAGCGTCTGCCTACAATGCGGGAGACCCGGGTTTGATCCCTGGGTCGGGAAGATCCTCTGGAGAAGGAAATGGCAACCCACTCCAGCAGTCTTGCCTAGAAAATCCCATGGACAGAAGAGCCTGGTAGACTACAGTCCGTGGGGTCTCAAAGAGTCAGACACGACTAAGCAACTTCACCTTACACTGTTCCTAGAGACCCCAGTCATCAGGAAAAGTTGAAAAGTCTAATGACATTATTAAGAGACATCTGTGCAAATTAACTCAAGAGGCTTAAAGTTTTACCCATAGCTTTAATGAGGGCTTGAACTGCCCCCCAAACAGGGAGACTGTCCCCCTTTGAATGTATTTATGGAAGACCCTTCTTACACACAGACAGTGTTATAGACCCCTAGCCTTCCTGCCTGTTACTCTTTCAAGGTGACCTACTTGGGAAGGAAATCTTAAAAAGAGTGGATAAATGTATACATCTGGCTGATTCACTTTGCTGTACAGCAAGAAACTAACACAACATCATAAAACAACTATACTCCAATAAAAATTAAAGAAAAACTATTCATCATTGTAAAGAAGAAAAGAAAACTTGCTCAGGCACTAATTTGTAAAGATTCCTTATTAAAGTTTCATGATTGAGCATGACAATAAATAAATAAATGCTCTTTATGGTAAAGAGTCTGCCTGCAATGCTGGAGACCCAATTTTGATCCATGGGTCAGGAAGATCCCCTGGAGAAGGGAATTGCTACCCACTCCAGTATTCTTGCCTGGGAAATACCATTGACAGAGGAGCCTGGTGGGTTACAGTCCATGGGGTTGTGAAGTGTAGGACACAACTAATCAACTAACCCTGGTTTTTTAAATATACAGATATATATACATAAATATGAAGATTGAAGGCAGGAGGGGAAGGGGATGACAAAGAATGAGATGGTTGGATGGCATCACCGACTCAATGGACATGAGTTTGAGGAAGCTCCGGGAGCTGGTGATGGACAGGGAAGCCTGGCATGCTGCAGTTCATGGGGTCACAAAGAGTCAGACACGAATGAGTGCTCAGTCGCTCGGTCGTGTCTGACTCTTTGCAACCCCATGAATCGCAGCATGCCAGGCCTCCCTATCCATCACTAACTCCCGGAGTTCATTCAAACTCACGTCCATCGAATCAGTGATGCCATCCAGCCATCTCATCCTCTGTCATCCCCTTCTCCTCCTGCTCCCAACCCCTCCCAGCATCAGTCTTTTCCAATGAGTCAACTCTTCACATGAAGTGGCCAAAGTACTGGAGTTTCAGCTTTAGCATCATTCCTTCCAAAGAAATCCCAGGGCTGATCTTCAGAATGGACTGGTTGGATCTCCTTGCAGCATAGCATAAATATACAATATATTATGTTATATGTATTTATATATGTTATAATAAACATATGTAATAATAAGCATATTAAAGATATACCACAAAAGATTAATTGTTAGAAATCTAGGATGGCTCCTGTTAACAAAGTAAGTTTCAGAAGAAGGATATTACGAGAGACAGAGATCTTTCATAATGATAAATATCAATTTACCAGGAAGACATAATAAATGTGTATACATTTGATAAAAATGTTTTAACATTCATGAAGCAAAAACTGACAGATATAATGGAGAATTAGACAAATTCACAATTACAGTTGGAAAGTTTTACACTCTAGCTCAGTAAATTATACAAACCAAGGTGAAACAAAAAATCAGTAATAAATGAATGCTTCTAAGAGTACTATCAACACACTTACTCTGATATTCACAAAGCACTATACCAAACAACTTTACAGCACATACTGTCTTCAAGTGTACACATAACATTCATCGAAATAAACCACGTGCTGGTCCAGAAAACACTTACTAAGGCAAACATTTTTCCTAACATTTTTCACCGAAACCATCCAGAGCATATACTCTGACCACAGTGAAGCTAAATTAGAAATCAAAAACAAACAAAAAATCTACAAATTTTCTAAATATTTTAAATTGATTAGAATTTTTCCAAGTAATGAGTGGGTCAAAATATGGAAAAATAGAAGATATTAAAACTGAAAGCATAAAACAATCTCCAACATATCAATATTTGTGGGATGCAGCTAAAACAGAGCTTGCAAGGACATTGAAAGCTCTAAATGTTTGTCTGTAGGAGAAAGAAGGTTTAAAAATCAATTTTGTTAAGTTAAGGGCTGCAAAATTTAGGGGGAAAGAGCAATAAATTAGAAGGAAAGGGAGCTTGTTACTGGCCCCAAAAACCAATAAAACAGCAAATATATAAACAATAGAGAAGGTTTCCCTGGTGATTTAGGGGTAAAGACTCACCCACAAAGCTGGATACTGCCTGCATTTCAGCAGACATGGGTTTGATCCCTGGGTCAGGGAAATCCCCTGGAGAAGTAAATGGCAACCCACTCGAGTATTCTTGCCTGGGAAATCCCATAGACAGTAAATCCTGGAGGGCTACAGTTCATGGTGTTGCAAGGGTTGGATGTGACTTCGTGTCCACACAATAGAAAAAAATCAACAAACTGAAAGATGATCCTTTAAGAGAGGAGCCAGCTTGAAAGGGTCCCAGTGGCCAAATGTGGCAAGATTTGAGGAACAAAATGAATAATGGGTTAAGACTCACATAGGAAAAATAAACATCCATGAATCTGATATAAATAAGTATTTAAATATATAATTAAATGAATGAGAAGGGAAAATGCTTTCTTATAGTAGAATTCTAACTCATAAATGAAGGAGGAATGATGGAAATGGAAAATCACTGCTTGGCAAACACCACTGTAACAATCAAAGCAGGCAAGGAACCATTAAAGAGTGCTAAAAATTAATAATTTCAAAGTCTCCCCCAAGAAGATACCGATTAATTACAAAGTAGGAAACAGTAGCTTTATAATGGAGAAATCTGGCAGATACCACCTTAACCAACTGATCAAGGTTAACATTGCCAGTAATGAGACACGTCAAATCACATACCTTCTGATAAGGTCCACCGGGAACAATACAGCATCAATATAGCATGCAGCCCCTTGTCCACCCCATGCCCCACTCCACTGAGGTAAGCATGCATGACTGCCACCAATGACATCAGGACGACTTTGTGTATCAATCAGGACTTGATCAAAGAAACAGAACTAGCAGGAGATTATAAGGATTTTTTAGGGGGGCTGGACCTTATGAAATGTGAGAGCTAAACAAATTATGTAAAGCCATTGCTTCTGTGCCTGGTGCTGGAATCTGAGATCAGCAGAGCAGGCAATTGAAAGAGAAGAGAACTCCAACAAGTGGGAAGCTGTGAGGACAGATTGGAGTGTATGAGAATGGGCCAGAACCCACACTGATCTTTCACTGCTTTCAAGCCTTGAGCTCTGGTAATGAAAGTGACCTTCTGGATAAACTGGAATCCCTTCATCAGGGAGCTAAGTGTGTACCTGGCCCAGGAGCCTGAGAAGCTGAAAGAGAATCTGTCAGGAGTGGAAAGAACTTCACACTCAGGTAATCTGCCCCACTGCAACCAAGTGAGCCAGCAGAAGGGGGCTGTGTGGGCTGCAAGTGGGCATTGCGTCTAAAGAATCTGCTGCTTCACTCCCACGTCCACAGTCTCATGATACCCACAGTACTCTGGAACTGTGTGGCGATGGAAATTCTGGGAAACAGTTTTAGTTCAGCTAACTTGACGTGATACAAATCCATCAGACTTCAACACAGAGAAATCACTGCCTTGGTTTCCCTCCAACAGCTTGAGCCCCTGGCTTCCATGCCAACTCACAGGTCTCCTGGTCTGGACACAGTCACACAAGCTGAAAATCCACAGTAAATGGGGTTCATCATCAGTTCTTGGTGCACAGCAGTATTCCACCTGTATCTACACTCCATATGCTTCCAAGGAAAACAATGATCTGAGGAAGACAACAGGCCATGTTACCAGGCCTGCTTACTTCTCTGAAGAAAGGGTCCAGACCTTTTATTACCTTTTCTCAAGGAAGTGTCCCTCTTTTTCTCTGGAAGAGTGAAGTGAGATGGTTGCCATTTCTCCCTTGAATGTTTAGGACAATTTACCACTTAAGCCAACGAGGCCTACAATATTTGTTAGGAAGGTCTTAAATTATAGATTAAATCACTTTAATATTTAAACTCTTCATATTTTCCATATATTCTTCTTTATGTTTTGCTAAGTTGTGCTTTTTTTCAGGGCCCTATCTTGTCTAATTTTCAAATTCATTGCTGTAAAGTTTTTTTTGTTGTTCAGTTCCTAAGTCGTGTCTGACTTTTTGTGACCCCATGGTCAGCAGCACATCAGGCTCCTCAGTCCTCCACTATCTCCTGGAGTTTGTTCAGATTCATGTCCATTGAGTTGGTGATGCTGTCTAACCATCTCATTTTTTGCCACCCCCTTCTCCTTATGCCTTCAATATTTCCCAACATCAGGGTCTTAACATGAGTCAGCTCTTCGCATCAGGTGGCCAAAATATTGGAACTTCAGCATCAGTCCTTTCAGTGCATATTCAGGGTTGATTTCCTTTAGGATTGACTGGTTTAATTTCCTTGCAGTCCAAGCAACTCTCAAGAATTTTCTATAGCAAGCACCACAATTCAAAGCATCAGTTCTTTGGTGCTCAGCCTTCTTTATGGTCCAACCCTCACATCCGTACATGACAACTGGAAAAACCATAGTTTTGACTATATGAATCTTTGTCAGAAAATTAATGTCTCTGCTTTCTAATACACTGTCTAGGTTTGTCGTAGCTTTCCTTCCAAGGAGCAAGCATCTTCTAATTTCATGGCTGCAGTAACTGTCCACAGTGACTTTGGAGTCCAAGAAAATAAAATCTGTCACTGCTTCTGCTTTCCCCACATCTATTTACCATGAAGTGATGGAATGAGTAGCCATGATCTTCGTTTCTTGAATGTTGAATTGCAAGCCAGCTTTTTCATTCTCCTCTTTCACCCTCATCAAGAGGTTTTTTAGCTCCTCTTCACTTTTTCCCATTAGAGTGGTATCATCTGTATATCTGAAGTTGTTGATATTTCTCCTGGCGGTCTTGATTCCAGCTTGTGATTCATCCTGCCTGGCATTTTGCATGATGTACTTTACATATAAATTAAATAAGCAGGGTGACAGTATACAGCCTTGATATACTCCTTTCCCAGTTTGGAACTAGTCCGTTGTTCCATGTCTGGTTCTAACTGTTGCTTCTTGACCTGAATACAGGTTTCTCAGGAGGCAGGTAAGGTGGTCTAATATTCCCATCTCTTTAAGAATTTTCCACAGTTTGTTGTGACCCACACAGTCAAAGGCTTTAGTGTAGTCAATGAAGTGGAAGTTGATGTTTTTCTAGAACTCCTTTGCTTTCTCCATGATCCAACAGATGTTGGCAATTTGATCTCTGGTTCCTCTGCCTTTTCTAAGTCCAGCTTGTACAACTTGAAGTTTTCAGTTCATGTACTTTTGAAGCCTAGCTTGAAAGATTTTGAGCATAATTGTGCTAACATGTGAAATGAGCACAATTGTATGATAGTTTGAACATCTTTGGCATTGGCTTTCTTGGGGATCTGGATTAAAACTGAGCTTTTCCAGTCCTGTGGCCACTGCTAAGTTTTCCAAATTTCCTGGCATATTGAGTGCATCACTTAAATAGCATCGTCTTTTAGCATTTGAAATAGCTCAGTTGGAATTCTGTCACCTCCACTAGCTTTGTTTGTTGGTGAGTGATCACAGCACACACCCACAAAGCATGGCTTTCTGGGTCATTAAGATCTTTTTTGTATAGTCCTCCTGTATTTTCTTGCCACCTCTTCTTAATCTCTTCTGCTTCTGTTAGGTCCACACCATTTCTGTCATTTTTGTGGCATCCTTGCATGAAATGTTCCTTTGATATCTATATAACATCATAACATCTTATGATGCTTTTAATGTCTAAAGACTATGAGATCCTGTCATTTGTGACAATGTGAATGAAACTGGGGGAACTTTACACTAAGTGAAATGTCTTACAAAGAAAGACAAATACTGGGACTTTCCTAGTAGTCCAGTCATTAAAAATCTGCCTTGCAATGCAAGCAACAAGGGGTTTAACTCTAGTTGAGGAACTAACATCCCATATGCTCCTGGGCAACTGAACTCATGTGGTGCAACCAAGATCCCACTTGCTGCCTTCTGTTGCAACTAAGATCCCATGCAGCCAAGAATAAATAAATAAATATTTTAAAAATTATTAAAAAAAAGACAAATACTGCATGACATCACTGACAGGTGGAGTCTAAAAACGCTGAATATCCATATAGAAAGTTGAACAGCAGTTACCAGAAGCAGGGAGGTGGTGGTAGAAATCAGATGTTGGTCAAGAATACAAAGTTACAGTTAAGTAAGATGAATAGATCAGCATGTGCATTATAGTTAATTATATTGTATCAAATATTGGACAATTGCTGAGATTTCAGCACACACACACACAATGGTAACCATGTGAGGAGATGAATATGTTAATTAGCTTAATTGTAGTAATCATTTCACTGTGATATACATTAATATATCAAAACATCATATTACATACCTTAAACATATACATAATTTTCGGTCTTAAAAAAAAATATGTACTAACATTCCCTTTTTCATTACTGGTTATTTGTCTTTTCTTCATCACTCTCTCCAGGTGTTTGTAAATGTCATAATCCTCAAATAGCTAATATTTGTGGTTTCTAAATTCTCACTATGTGTATACTACTTTTATATTATTCATTTTTGCTCCTTTCAGTATTATTTCCTTCCCCCTAGCTTCTTTGAGTTTACTTTGTTATTCTTTGCATCTTTTAAAGCCTGCTAATTTTCACTTTAGTAGGAAGTCTTTATGAAGCAGAGGTCTAATGTGTACGTTAAACCTAGCATTTTTAACTAAAACCTCAGATTTATTTATAATATATAAAACTGGAAAATACCTAATTACTCAACCTTAGGCCTAAATCAAGGTCACAAATATTTTTTCCTATGTTTTCTTATAGAAGTTTTATACTTTTACATTCTACATTTAGTTTCAGATCCATTTTTTGTTAATTTTTTGTAAGATATGAGATATATGTTGAGGGCTTTTTTCCCTCCCAATATGAACATCTAATTTTTCCAGTAATATTTGTTGAAAAAAACTATTTCACTGAATTGCCTTCACATATTTGTCAAAAATTAGTTCTCCATGTTTGTGTGAGTCTAATTTCTCAACTCTATTCTATTCCATTGGTCTATTTCTTTTTATGCAAATACCACAAAATTTTAATTATATAGCTATGTAACTAGTATTAAAATCAGGTAGCAATAGTCTTCTAATTTTGTTCCTCTTTAACAGACTTATTTTGTCTATTTTGTGTGCTTTTACTATTTTCCTAAAATTTAGGAACAGCTTAAAATTTTCTGCAAAAAAAAAAACCCCTGCTGGATTTTAATTGAGGTTACATTGAATCTATAGGTTAATTGGAGGAGAATTAATATGTTAATTTGCAATAGTTCACTGCTAATATTATAATAATATAATATAATAATATATAGGAATAAAATTGACTTTTTACTTGGATCTTATATCCCACAAGCTTGCTAAATTAATTTATTAGTTTAAATAACTTTTTTGTAGATTCTACCAGATTTTTACATAAGTAGGCATTAATGTGGCCTATGAATAAAACAGTTTTACTTCTCTGCCAGTCTTTTTCTTGCCTTACTGAATTGGCTAAAACCTCCATGGTAAGAAACTGAAAATTTTAGAATAGCAGAACTTTGTGGCTGTTTAACATACCCTTTCCCAGTTCCACCCTTGGAGTGGCAGTAGTTGAAAATAGCAATCCACATTCCCAGTGTGGTAGCCAGGAACACAGTGAACCTTGTTCCCAAGGATATGTGTTTAACTGTTTTGACCTGTCAGTGGGGTTCACTGAAGGACCAATGCAAAGGGCTTACCTTTGTTTTGCCACCTTCAAAATCTCTCTAGGTGGAGAAGTGGCTACACTGAGAATATTTGTCAAAAACACTGAAAGGCAAATGAGCAAAGTTGCTGATTATCTGCTTCCTATCTGAGAGAAAAAATAACAATTGGGGCAAACAGTAGACAGGCCAGAAACATGGGGGGAAAAGGATGAGATACTCTGAAGAATAAGGGCTTTGAAAAGTTACCACATATAATGAGGGATCTAGAAAGCCTTGTGCATACCCAAAGAAAGATTCATGCTTAGAAAATCCCTGAGGGGCTTCCCTAGTGGTTCAGTGACTAAGATTCAGTGCTCCCAATGCAGGGGGCTCAGGTTCAATCTCTGCTCAGGGAACTAGATCCCACATGCTGCAACTAACACCTGATACAGTGTAATTAATTAATTAAAAAAGAAAAATTCGATCTTTACAGATGTTGGAACAAGATGGCAGAGGAACAGGTGGACGTGGAGTACATCTTCCTCCCTGGATACATCAGGAATACACCTTCAGACACAGAAGTGCATGCTGAACACCAGCTGGGAGTGGACAGGAGTACCTGACCAGTGGAAAAGAATATATAGAATCATGCAAAACTCAGTTAGATGAAGGGACTAGGGAGAAACACAGGAGTGTTAGGAGGATTGGACCTGCCATCGGCAGGTGGGGGAACTGAAGCAGGAGTCCGATCCCCACATAGGGACAATTGTCTGAGTCAGAGGAGAAACATTTAAGGCTGAGAGTGAAACAGCCGATCTGTGGCAGCCTAAATGGAATGAGAATCAGAACTTGCTGCAGCCATATGTACCCTGGACAGGGACGCAGGTCCCCTAGAAGGCACAGCAGCTGGGAGCTGGAGCTTAGGGATTGTGGAGCAATCCCAGGGCAGGGCTGCTGTGGACTGTGGAGAGATGGACTGAGGGGATGTGAGGGCGGAGATTGTGGTGGGAAATGCCTGTGGAGGAAAGCCGGGCAGCCATGGAAGCAAGGCAATACTGCTGACTCATGCCTAGGGGATGGAGCCATCACCAGAGTCTCTCTCTCCCCACAATGCCAGCATTGGCAGCTAAACGATAGAGAGGATGGCCCTTCAAGCTCCTGACACAGAACTATAGAGTAGGACCCCCACCCAGGGTGCTCCTTTAAGTGACTGATGTGCCGAACTACAGAGTTAGACCCTACCCAGCGTGCCCCTTTAAGTGCCTGATGGGCTGATCTACAGAGTAGGACCCCAGCCAGGGGGTCCCCGTCTCCGTACCTGGTGCACTGAACAACAGAGAAGGACCCCAGGCAAGGGAGCCCTCTAAGTGCCTGAATGGGTGGAGCTACGGAGAAGGACTGGCCAAAGAGGCCTTCTCATCAACAGCTACAAGAGGCTTGAAAAAAGACTTTGATGGGGCCATAACTCCTATGGCAGAGGCAGTCCGTGTTCTGCACACTTGGTGCCACCAGGGTCCCCACAAGCCAAGCAGCTGTGCCACCTTCATGCTCAACTCTCACTGGGGCAGAGATACCACAGGCAAAAAAAAAGTCTTGCCTCTATGGGTGCAGGGTAGCTTCGGTAGTGTCTGACTCTTTGCAACCCTGTAGACTGTGGCCTGCCAGGCTTCTCTGTAAGGGATGGGGGTTCTCCAGGCAAGAATACTGGAGCGTATTGGCCAATACTGGTTGCCATACCCCTCTAGAGCACTATATTTCCTGTTTGCCTAGCCACCAACCCCCCACCCCCCACCCAACCTCACCCCCCCACTCGCCCCCACCCCCGCCTCCAGTACCTGGTGCCGCCAGAACCCCTGCGGCCCAAGCAGCTGCACCACCTCCATACCTGGCCCTCACAGGGGCAGACCCAAGTCCTCCAGGGCAGCCTCAGGAGCAATTCCCAGTGGACGACCCACATGCAGAGGTGGAAATAAAACCACAATTGAAACCCAGGGGCAGTGTGGCTAAGCAAGAAGATCCAAAACCTTCCCATCAGCTGTACAAACTGCAGGTTAAATCCACATGATCAACTAGGCAGACTCTGTGTCTATGGAATATATAAAAGGCCACTGAGAGCTCCCACAAAAGAAAATGCACTAGTTCTGATAGCTGTGGATATTGGAGGCAAGAACACAGAGGAGTAGGGCCAGATCAGAATCTGAGCTGCCCCCACAGCAGGTCCAGAGACCAGCACACTGTTGGAGGGCATCCTAGGGAGGTGAGGAGGGCTGTGACTCCCAGTGAGGGAAAGGACTCTGACAGCAGTGACTCAAGAAAAACAGTTATTATTCTTATGTTTTGACTTGTTCTGTAGTTTCTTTTGGATTTCTTTTCTTCTTTTTTTTTTTTTTTTTTTTTTCGTTTTCTTTCCTCTCCCCCCTCCCCCCATTGTAGTTGTCGATTTTATTGGCACTATGAAATCTAATTAAGGTTTTGAATGTTTTTTTCAGTCACACTTTTTATTGCTGTTATAAACCTCTACCTCTACATTGGGCTTTTGCAGTTCTGTGGAGATTTCCTTTTTTTTTCTTTTTTAATTCTTAAAAACCTATTACTATTTTTTCTACATTCATTCCTTCATTTGCTTTTCTTACTGTTCTTTTCCCTTTGCAGTTAATCTTTAATGTATATAAATCTTCTTTATCTACCTCTATTTAACTTTGCATATATATTCTTTCTTTCTTTCTTTTCTTTCCTTTCCTCTCAACATATTTGTTAGTTTTGTTTTCATTGCTTTATTCCCCACTTAGCATCTTGCTTTAGTTTTGTTTTCCAGTTTGTGCTTTAGTTAGTTTTGCTTTTAACTGGTAGATATAATTTTTGGTTTCCTTTGTCCACTGGGCCAGTCTATTGTACTTTATTTTTGTTGGACTGTTTTGATTTTGCTAATGGGTGTATATGTATATGTGTGTATGTGTTCCATTATTTTAATTATTATTTCCCTGATTTTGTAACTGCCATTTGTCTGGGGTCCGTCTCTGTTTTCTGGTTTTTGGATATTTGTTTTAATCTCACTTAATGCCATAACAAACCACTTGTGGAGTCTTCGCTCCTGACCAGAGATCAACCCTGAGCCTTTGGAGTGGGAGCACTGACTCCAAGACCCTAGACTACCAGAGAACTAACCCTTGCTTGCTTGCTAAGTCGCTTCAGTCATGTCCAACTCTGTGCGATCCCATAGACGGCAGCCCACCAGGCTCCCCCGTCCTTGGGATTCTCCGGGCAAGAACGCTGGAGTGGGTTGCCATTTCCTTCTCCAATGCATGAAAGTGAAAAGTGAAAGTGAAGTCGCTCAGTCGTGTCCGACTCTTCGCGACCCCATGGACTGCAGCCTACCAGGCTCCTCCGCCCATGGGATTTTCCAGGCAAGCGTACTGGAGTGGGGTGCCATTGCCTTCTCTAACTAACCTTTGGGAGTTATAAGGTTATAACCTTCTCTATTAACCCTAGGGAGTATCAAATAGTGAGAACTCCCACAAAGGAAACCACTTGAATACAAGATCCGCATCACCCAACCACCAGTAGCACCCTGCACAACACACCTCATCCAAACAACAAACAAAACAAAAATACAAACCCAATCATCAGCAGACAGGATTATCACCTCACTCAGCCTTGCCCATCAGAGGAAAAACAAACAACAACAACAAAAAAAACCTCAGCATAAATCTCACCCTACACATAGCTCACACAAACCACTGGGCCAACCTTAGGAGGGAAGAAACCAAAAGGAAGAAAGAATTCAACATTGAAGCCTGGGAAAAGGAGACCTCAAACACAATACGTTAAAAAAAATAATAATAATAATGAAAAAGCAGAGAAATACTTCACAAATGAAGGAACAAACTAGAAACACAGAAGCCCAGATAAGTGAAGAGTAAATAGGCAAACTAACTGAAAAATAATTCAAATTAATGATAGTAAAGATGATAAAAAAAAAAACCTTGAAAACAGAATGGAAAAAAAATGCAAGAGTCAATTAAAAAGACCTAGAAAAATTAAAGAGTAGACATACAGAGACAAACAACACAATTACTAAAATTAAAAATACTCTAGAAGGAATCAATAGCAGAATATCTGAAGCAGAAGAATGAATCAGTGAGCTGGGAGATAAAATGGTGGAAATAACTTATGAAGAGCAGAATAAAGTAAAAAGAATGAAAAGAACTGAGGATAGTCTCAGAGACCTGTGGGACAATATCAAACACACCAACATTCAAATTATAGGGGTCCCAGAAAAAGAAGAGAAAAAGAAAGGGTATGAAAAAATTTTTGAAGAGATTATAGTTGAAAATTTCCCCAACCTGGAAAAGGAAATAGTCAATCAACTCCAAGAGGTGCAAAGAGTCCCATATAGGATAAACCCAAGGAAAAATGCACCAAGACACATACTATCATACTAACAAAGATTAAACACAAAGAATATTGAAAGCAGCAAGGGGAAAGCAGCAAGTAACATACAAGGAAAAACCCATATGTTTAACAGTTGATTTTTCAGCAGAAACTGCAGGCCAGAAGGGAATCGCAGGATATATTTAAAGTACTGAAAGGGAAAAATCTACAACCAAGATTTTTCTACCCAGCAAGGATATCATTCAAAATTGATGGAGAAATCAAAAGCTTTCTAGACAAGCAAAAGTTAAGAGAATTCAGTACCACCAAACCAGCTTTACAACAAATGTTAAAGGGACTTATGTAGCCAAGAAATAGAAGAAAAAGATCTACAAAATCAAACCTTAGAGTAGAGAGAAGATGGCAGAGGAGTAAGACGGGGAGATTGCCAGCCTCCCCCCAGATACATCAAAAACTCATCAAGATATGGAACAACTCCTACCAAGCAACCTCTAGGCAACAGCGGAAGACCCCAGGCCTCCAGGGGGACAGGCTAATCCCCCTGAAATGAGGTAGGAGAGAGGAGGGAGACACAAAAAAGGAACAGATGGAGAACTTCTGGGCAGGAGCTTGTGTCCCAAGGGAGGGAGGGAGACCTGAAACAAGAGTTCCCATGCCCAGGGAAACTCTGTCACAGGAGGCCCCAAAGAGGAGCTGTGAGGTCTTGGAAAACCAGGCAAAGCAGGGCTTGGAGGGCAGGAAACAGAGAAAGCTTTACTTCTCAACATGTTAACAGCTCATGGACTGTGGCCCCAAACAAATGGCAGGCTCCAGAAACTGAGAGTGGTGCATCATACACACCCAGCAAGCGCACACAACCCTTGCAGCACAGAGGGCAGGCCCAGGTAGCCAAGTGTGATGGGGCAGACAAACCTAGCTAGGGCGTAGCACAGAGGGTGGGCCCAGGCAGACAAACACAGCGGGTGCAAAGGGCGGAACTGGGGTGCTGATAGAGGGGAGACATACAAACTTGGGCAGCGCACAGGACCCTCCAGGCACAGCGGAAATAAGAAAAAATAACCCCCTGGACAAAGAGTGCAGGCAGTGAGACGAAACAAATGCACATAAACTCCAAGACGCAGAGGGTGGGCACAGGGAGCTGAAACAAGTCCACACTAGCCCCACTATGCAGAGACCAGCCTGGGGAGCTGAAACAAGTGCACACAAGGCCCGTGACACAGAGGTGAGCTTAGGGGGCTGAGGGAACCCCACACAAGTTGCTGAAATACAGAAGGATCCAAACAAGCACCTACCTAGCAAGTTTTGGCCAGCATTGTAGGGCATGTCAGGGGAACAGAAGCACCAGCAATGATCCCAGGGACAAGTAGGGGACTGACAGCTTTGCAGTTATGCTGAAAGAGCCACTTTGAAGCAGCTATGGAAATAGACTTGCCTAACACTGAGAAAGCTAGAAGGACTGCCCAGAGCCATACTGAACCCATAGACATTCCAAAACCTACTACTGGACTCTACACTGCCTTTCAGAGACAAGATCCAACTCCATCAACCAGAACACAGGCACAAGCTCTGCCAACCAGGGAAACATCACAGGACAGTAACCAAACCCCATCCATAGGGGCAGACTCCACAACCAAGAACTACGACCTTGAAAACCATTTTTTTAATTTTTTTCCTTTTTTCTTTTTTTTAATTTTTTCTCTTATAAATCATACTGTGTATTCCCCCTACCTATTAGCCTTTTGTGGTGCTGTGGAGTTTCCTCTTTGTGTTTCTTGTCAAAAACAAGCAAGAAAAAAATTGATTTTAGTTTTTTTCTTTTTTTCTTTCTCATATTTTTTTCTTTTTTCTTGATGAGTTTATGGATTTTGTTTTGGATATGTTCAACTGCTTTTCCTACTGTTCTTTACTGGCTGTAAATATCCCTGAATATACATTAATCTTTTCCACACATGTCTATTCATCTTTGCTTTTCTATTTTTTCTTTTCTCTTTTTAAATTTTTTAATCCTCTTTGCCACCCCTTCCTTTTTTCTCTTCCCTCCCTTCACCTCTTTCTTTTTTCTCTTTTTTTATTCTCCCTTTTTTCCTTCACTCTTTTTTTCTTTCACCAAGTAAGTTAAATTGTTGAGCTCTCTATGCTATATTCCCCAGTTGGCCTTCTGCTCATGCTCAGACTTCCAGATTGAGCATTAGCCAACTCTGCTTTCAATTGGTTAATATCACCTCTGGTTTCCCTTGCTCACCAAGTCAATCTCCTGTACTCTTTTCTTTAGAACGCTTTGGTTATAACTGTATGTGTGAAAATGTGTGTGTGTGTGTTCCAGTATTTCTGTAATTACCTACTTGATCTCCTCCCACTAGAACACAGGCACAAGAAATCAACACAAACCACCCAACCAACATTTCCCTCCAAGGGCAAAAATCAAAATGAAGAAGTAATACAACCCTAAAGCCTGGGAAAAGGAGACCTCAAGTGGAGCAAGTTAGAGGAAAAAAAAAAATGATGATGACGAAAAGACAGAGAAATACAACACAAATAACAGAGCAAAGCAGAAACTCACTAGACCAAATAGATGAAGAGGAAATAAGTAATCTCTCTGAAAGAGAATTCAGAGTAATGATAGTAAAGATGCTCCAAAGACTTGAAAATAGAATGGAGAAAATATAAGAAGAATTTAACACAGTTGATGCAGTCACCAAGGACATAGAAGAAATAAGGAATAAGCAAACAGAGATGAAAAACACAATTACTGAAATTAGAAATACTCTGGGGGGTGGGGAAAAAGAAAAAAAGAAAAAAAAAAAAAAAAGAAATACTCTGGAAGGAACCAATAGCAGAATAACCGAGGCAGAGGAATGGATAAGTGAACTGGAAGATACAATAGTGGAAATAACTGCTGAAGAGCAGAATAAAGGGAAAGGAATGAAAAGAATTGAGGAAAGCCTCAGAGACCTCTGGAACAACATTAAATGTACCAATATTCGAGTTATCGGGGTCCCAGAGGAAGAAGAAAAAACAGAAAGGCACTGAGAAAATTTTTGAAGAAATTATAGTTGGAAACTTTCCCAGCAAGGGAAAGGAAATAGTCAAGTCCAAGAAGCACAGAGAGTCCCCTACAGGTTAAACCCAAGAACAAACACATCGAGACACATATTAATCAAGATAACAGAGATTAAGTACAAAGAAAGAATATTAAAAGCAGCAAGGGAAAAGCCACAAGTAACATACAAGAGAAAACCCAAACAATTAACAGCAGATCCTTCAGCAGAAACTCTACAGGCCAGAAGAGAATGGCAGGATATATTTAAAGTACTGAAAGAGAAAAACCTACAACCATGATTACTATACCTGGCAAAGACCTCATTCAAAATTGATGGAGAAATCAAAACTTTTATGGATAAGCATAAATTAAGAGAATTCAGTACCACCAAACCAGCCTTGCAACAAATACTAAAGGGACTTACATTGCCAGTAAACACAAAAGAAAGGAAAGACCTACAGAAACAAACCCAAAACAATAAAGAAAATGCCAGTATCAATAATTATATGTATTAATAATTACCTTAAATGTAAATGGATTAAGTGCACCAACCAAAAGATACAGACTGGCTGAATGGATACAGAAACAAGACCCATATATATGCTGCTTACAGGAGACCTACTTCAGACCTAGAGACACATACAGACTGAAAGTAAAAGGATGGGAAAAAATATTCCATGTGAATGGAAACCAAATAAAGCTGGAGTGGCCATCTTTATTTCAGGCAAAATAGAGTTTAAAATAAAGAATATCATAAGAGAGAAAGAAGGACACTACATAATGATCAAGGGATCAATCCAAGAAGAAGACATAACAATTGGAAATGTCTATGCACCCAACACAGGAGCACATCAATAAATAAGGCAAACACTAACAGGCATAAGAGGAGAAATCGACAGCAACACAATAATAGTAGTGGACTTTAACACCATACTGTCTTCAATGGACAGATCACCAAAACAGAGAATCAATAAGGAAATACAAACCTTAAATGAAACATTAGACCAAATGGACCTAATTGATATCTTCAGGACTTTCCATCCAAATGCAGAAGAATACACTTTCTTCTCAAGTGCACATGTAATATTTTCCAGGAGAGACCACATCTTGGGCCACAAATCAAGCCTCAGTAAATTTAAGAAAACTTAAATTGTATCAATTATCATCTCTGACCACAATGCTGTGGGACTAGATATCAACTACAGGGGGAAAAAAACAGCAAAAAAAAACACAAACTCATGGAGATTAAACAATACATTACTCAATAACAAAGAAGTTACTGAAGAAATAAAACAAGAGATCAGAAGATTCCTAGAAACAAATGACAATGAAAACACGATGACCCAAAACCTATGGGACTCAGCAAAAGCAGTTCTAAGAGGGTGGTTTATAGCAATACAATCATACCTCAAGAAGCAAGAAAAGCATTAAATAAACAGCCAAACTCTAAATCTAAAGCAGCTGGAAAAAGAAGAAAAAAAACCCAAAAGTCAGCAGAAGAAAGGAGATCATAAAAATCGGAGCAGAAATCAGTGAAAAAGAAATGAAGGAAACAATAGCAAAGAGTAATAAAACTAAAGCTGGTTCTTTGGGAAGATTAACAAAATTGGCAAACCTCTAGTGAGTCTCGTCAAGAAAAAAGGGAGAAAATCAAATCAATAAAATTAGAAATGAAAAAGGAGAGGTTACAACAGACAACACAGAAATAAAATAGATCATAAAAGAATGTTATGAGCAATTATATGCTAAGAAAATGGACAACCAAGAGGAAATGGATAGACACTTAGAAAAGATCAGCCTCCCAAAACTGAACCAGGAAGAAATAGAAATTATGAACAACCCAATTACAAACACTGACATTGAAACAGTGATCAAAAATCTCCCCAGGGCCAGATGGCTTCACAGGCGAATTCTATCAAACATTCAGAGAAAAGCTAATGCCTATTTTTCTGAAACGCTTCCCAAAAATTGCAGAGGAAGGAACACTTCCAAACTGATTATACAAGGCCACAATCACCCTGATACCAAAACCAGGAAAAGGCAACACAAAAAAAGAAAATTACAGGCCAATATTACTGATAAACATAGATATAAAATTCCTCAACAAAATTCTAGCAAATGGAATCCAACAACACATTAAAAAGCTCACACATCATGATCAAGTCAGATTTATTCCAGGATGCAAGGATTCTTCAATATGCACAAGTCAATCAATGTGATACACCATATCAACAAATTGAAAGATAAAAACCACACGATCATCTCAATAGATGCAGAAAAAGCCTTTGACAAAATCCAGCATCCATTTATGATAAAAATGCTTCAAAAAATGGGCATAGAAGGAATCTATCTCAACATAGTAAAGGCCATATATAAAAACCCACGGGAAACATTATTCTCAATCATGAAAAGCTAAAAGTTTTCCCTCTAAGATCAGGAACAAAACAAGTGTCCACTCTCACCACTATTATTCAACATAGTTTTGGAACTCTAAGCTACAGCTATTAGAGAAGAAAAAGAAATAAAAGGAATCCAGATCAGAAAAGAAGAAGGAAAACACTCACTGTTTGCAGATGACACGATACTATACATAGAAAATCCAAAAGAAACTATCAGAAAATTACTAGAGCTAATCAGTGAATTCAGCAAAGTCGCAAGATACAAGATCAATGCACAGAAATCACTTGCAGTCCTATATATTAACAATGAAAAACCAGCAAGAGAAATTAATGAATCAATCACATTCACCATTGCAACAAAAAGAAAAAAAAAAATATCTAGGAATAAATCTACCTAAGGAAAAAAAAAAAAAAGACACGTATACAGAAAACTATAAGACACTGATGAAAGCCAAAGATGACATAAACAGATGGAGAGATATTTCATGGTCCTGGGTAGGAAGAATCAATATTGTCAAAATGACTATACTACCAAATGCAATCTATAGATTCAATACAATCCCTATCAAATTACCAATGGCTTTTTTTCACAGAACTACAACAAAAATTTTCACATTTCATATGGAAACATAAAAGACCCCAAATAGTCAAAGCAGTCTTGAGAAACAAGAATGGAGCTGGAGAAATCAACCTTCCTGACTTCAGACTATACTACAAAGCTACAGTCATCAAGATATGGTACTGATGCAAAAACAGAAATATAAACCAATGGAACAAGATAGAGAACCTAGAGATAAACCCACACACCTATGGGTACCTTATTTTTGACAAAGGAGGCAAGAATATACAATGGGGCAAAGACAGCCTCTTCAATAACAGGTGCTGTGAAAACTGGACAACTACATTTAAAATAATAAAATTAGATCACTACCTAACACCATACAAAAAGATAAATTCAAAATGGATTAAAGACCTAAAAGTAAGACCAGAAACTATTAAACTCTTGGAGGAGAACATAGGCAGAACACTTGATGACATAAATCAAAGCAAGGTCTTCCATGACCCACCTCCTAGAGTAATGGAAATAAAAACAAAAATAAACAAGTGGGACCTAATTAAACTTAAAAGTTTTTGCACAGCAAAGGAAACTACAAACATGGTGAAAAGACAACCATTAGAATGGGAGAAAATAATAGCAATAACAACAACTGATAAAAAATGAGTTTACAAAATATACAAGCAGCTTATACAACTCAATACCAAAAAAGCAAACAACCCAATCAAAAAATGGGCCAAAGAACTAAACAGACATTTCTCCAAAGAAGACATACAGATCGCTAACAAGCACATGAAAAGATGCTCAACATCACTCGTTATCAGAGAAATGCAAATCAAAACTACAATGAGATACACCTCACACCAGTCAGAATGGCCATCATAAAAAAAAGTCTACAAACAATAAATGCTGGAGAGGGTGTGGAGAAAAGGGAGCACTCTTACATTGCTGGTGGGAATGTAAACTGATACAGCCACTATGGAAGAGGGTATGGAAACTCTTTAAAAAGCTAGGAATAAAACCACCATATAAGCCAGCAATCCCACTGCTAGGTATATTCCCTAAGGAAATCAAAATTGAAAAAGTCACATGTACCCCAATGTTCACTGCAGCTCTGTTTACAATAGCTAGAACATGGAAGCAACCTAGATGTCCACCAATAGATGAATGGATGAAGAAGCTGTGGTACATATATACAATGAAATACCATTCAACCATAAAAAGGAATACATTTGAATCTGCTCTAATGAGGTGAACAAAATTAGAGCCCATTATACAAAGTGAAGTAAGTCAGAAAGAGAAATATAAATATATACTGACACATATATATGGAATCTGAAGAGATGGCACTGATGAATTTATTTTCAGGGTGGCAGTGGAGAAACAGACATAGAGAACAGACCTAAGGACAAGGTGGAAGGAGAGAAGGCAGAAGGGGAGATGTATAGAGAGAGTAGCATAGAAATTTACAATACCATGTGTCAAACAGAGAGCCAATGGGAATTTTCTGTATGACTCAGGGAACTCAAACAGGGGCTGTGGCAAGCTGAAGGGTGGGGTGGGAAGGTAGATGGGAGGGAGATGGGAGGGAGGGGACATGGGTATACCTATGGCTAATCCTTGTTGATATATGACAGATAACCACAAAATTCTGAAAAGCAATTATCTTTCTATTACATTTTTTTTAAATCAAACCCCAAACAATTAAGAGAATGGCAATAGGAACATATATATCAATAATTAATTTAAATATAAACAAATTAAATGCTCCAACCAAAAGACACAGACTGGCTGAACGGGTACAAAAACAAAACCTATATACATATGCTGTCTACAAGAAACAAACTACAGACCTAAAGACACATATAGACTGAAAGTGAGAGGATGGAAAATATATTCCATTCAAATAGAAAGCAAAAGAAAGTCGGAGTAGCAACCCTCATATCAGACAAAATAGACCTTAAAATAAATAAGATTACAAGAGGTAAGAAAGGACACAATGATCAAGGGATCGATCCAAGAGGAAGACATAACAACTGTAAATATCTCAGCAATATGTGAACCGTGAACTTCCTGACGTTCAAGCTGGTTTTAGAAAAGGCAGAAGAACCAGAGATCAAATTGCCAACATCCGCTGGATCATGGAAAAAGCAAGAGAGTTCCAGAAAAGCATCTATTTCTGCTTTATTGACTATGCCAAAGCCTTTGACTTTGTGGATCACAATAAACTGTGGAAAATTCTTCAAGAGATGGGAATACAAGACCACCTGATCTGCCTCTTGAGAAATTTGTATGCAGGTCAGGAAGCAACAGTTAGAACTGGACATGGAACAACAGACTGGTTCCAAATAGGAAAAGGAGTTCGTCAAGGCTGTATATTGTCACCCTGCTTATTTAACTTATATGCAGAATACGTCATGAGAAACGCTGGACTGGAAGAAACACAGGGTGGAATCAAGATTGCCGGGAGAAATATCAATAACCTCAGATATGCAGATGACACCACCCTTATGGCAGAAAGTGAAGAGGAACTCAAAAGCCTCTTGATGAAAGTGAAAGAGGAGAGTGAAAAAGTTGGCTTAAAGCTCAACATTCAGAAAATGAAGATCATGTCATCCGGTCCCATCACTTCATGGGAAATAGATGGGGAAACAGCGGAAATGGTGTCAGACTTTATTTTTCTGGGCTCCAAAATCACTGCAGATGGTGACTGCAGCCATGAAAGTAAAAGACACTTACTCCTTGGAAGGAAAGTTATGACCATCCTAGATAGCATATTCAAAAGCAGAGACATTACTTTGCCAACAAAGGTCCATCTAGTCAAGGCTATGGTTTTTCCAGTAGCCATGTATGGATGTGAGTGTTGGACTGTGAAGAAGGCTGAGAGCCAAAGAATTGATGCTTTTGAAGTGTGGTGTTGGAGAAGACTCTTGAGAGTCCCTTGGACTGCAAGGAGATCCAACCAGTCCATTCTGAAGGAGATCAGCCCTGGGATTTCTTTGGAAGGAATAATGCTAAAGCTGAAACTCCAGTACTTTGGCCACCTCATGCGAGGAGTTGACTCATTGGAAAAGACTCTGATGCTGGGAGGGATTGGGGGCAAGAGGAGAAGGGGACGACAGAGGATGAGATGGCTGGATGGCATCACTGACTCGATGGACGTGAGTCTCAGTGAACTCCAGGAGATGGTGATGGACATGGAGGCCTGGTGTGCTGCGATTCATGGGGTCTCAAAGAGTCGGACACGACTGAGCGACTGATCTGATCTGATCTGATGCACCCAACCTCAATACATAAGACAAACACTAACAGAGATAAAGGGAGAAATTGACAGTAACTCAATAATAGTAGGAGACTTTATCACCCCACTCACACCAATGGACAGATAATCAAAACAGAAAATTAATAAGGAAACACAAGTTTTAAATGATACATTAGATGAGATGGATCTCATTAATATCTTCAGGACATTCCATCCAAATGAAGAATATTACACCTTCTTTTCAAGTGCACATGAAACATTCTCCAAGATAGACCACATCTTGGGTCACAAATCAAACCTCAGTAAATTTAAGAAAATTGAAATCATATCAAGCATCTTTTCTGACCACAACACTATGAGACTAGGTATCAATTATAAGAAAAAAACTGTAAGAAACACAAACACATGGAGATTAAACAATACATTTCTAAATAACCAACAGGTTACTTAAGAAATCAAAAGGGAAATAAAAAAATTTCTAGACTCAAATGACAATTAAAACACGACAACTCAAAACCTATGGGATGCAGCAAAAACAGTCCTAAGAGGGAAGTTTACAGCAATGCAATCCTACCTCAAAAAAACAAGAAAAACATCAACTAGACAACCTAGATTTACACCTAAAACAACTGGAAAAATAAGAACAAAACCCCCTCAAAATTAGCAGAAGGAAAGAAATCATAAAGACCAGAACAGAAGTTAAGTGAAAAAGAAATGAAAGAAACAATAGTAAAGATTAATAAAACTTAAAGCTAGTTCTTTGAAAAGATAAACAAAATTGACAAACATATAGCCAGACTCATCCCGAAAAAAATAAAGAATCAAATCAATAAAATTCAAAATGAAAAAGGAGAGGTTACAATAGAGAAGGCAGAAATACAAAGGATTATAAAAGACTATAATGAAAAACTATATGGCAATAAAATGAATAACCTGGAAGAAATGGACAGATTCTTAGAAAAGTTCAATCTTCCAAGACTGAATCAGGAAGAAATAGAAATTATGAACAACCCAATTACAAGCACTGAAATTGAAGCTGTGATTAAAAAAAAAAAATCTCCAAAACACAAAAGCCCAGGACCAGATGGCTTCACAGGAAAATTCTATCAAACATTTAGAGATGAGCTAATGCCTATCTTTCTAAAACTCTTTCAAAAAATTGTAGAGGAAGAAACACTTCCAAATTCATTCTACAAGGCCATCATCATCCTGACACCAAAACCAGACAAAGACAATACGAAAATGAAAACTACTGGCCAATATCACTGATGCAAAAATCCTCAACAAAATTTTAGTGAACAGAAATCAACAACACATTAAAAATCTCATACACCATGATCAAGTTGGGTTTATTCCAGGGATGCAAGGATTCTTCAATATACACAAATAAAAAATTGTACAGCTATATGTAAAAGAATGAAATTAGAACACTTCCTAACACCATACACAGAGATAAACTCAAAATTGATTTAAGACCTAAATGTAAGACCAGAAACTATAAAACTTTTAGAGGAAAACATAGGAAGAACACTCGATGACAAAAATCAAAACAAGATCCTCTATGACCCACCTCCTCAGTTCAGTTCAGTCGCTCAGTCGTGTCCGACTCTTTGCGACCCCATGAATCGCAGCACGCCAGGCCTCCCTGTCCATCAGTTCACTCAGACTCACGCCCATTGAGTCAGTGATGCCCTCCAGCCATCTCATCCTCTGTCGTCCCCTTCTCCTCCTGCCCCCAATCCCTCCCAGCATCAGAGTCTTTTCCAATGAGTCAACTCTTCGCATGAGCTGGCCAAAGTACTGGAGTTTCAGCTTCAGCATCATTCCTTTCAAAGAACACCCAGGGCTGATCTGCTTCAGAATGGACTGATTGGATCTCCTTGCAGTCCAAGGGACTCTCAAGAGTCTTCTCCAACACCACACTTCAAAAGCATCAATTCTTCAGCGTTCAGCCTTCTTCACAGTCCAACTCTCACATCCATACATGACCACTGGAAAAATCATAGCCTTGACTAGACGAACCTTTGTTGGCAAAGTAATGTCTCTGCTTTTGAATATGGTATCTAGCTTTGTCATAATTTTTCTTTCAAGGAGTAAGCGTCTTTTAATTTCATGGCTGCAGTCACCATCTGCAGTGATTTTGGAGCCCCAAAATAAAGTCTGACACTGTTTCCACTGTTTCCCCATCTATTTCCCATGAAGTGATGGGACCAGATGCCATGATCTTCGTTTTCTGAATGTTGAGCTTTAAGCCAACTTTTTCACTCTCCACTTTCACTTTCATCAAGAGGCTCTTTAGTTCCTCTTCACTTTCTGCCATAAGGGTGGTGTCATCTGCATATCTGAGGTTATTGATATTTCTCCTGGCAATCTTGATTCCACCTTGTGCTTCTTCCAGCACAGCATTTCTCATGATGTACTCTGCATATAAGTTGAATAAGCAGGGTGACAATATACAGCCTTGACGTACTCCTTTTCCTATTTGGAACCAGTCTGTTATTCCATGTCCAGTTCTAACTGTTGCTTCCTGACCTGCATACAAATTTCTCAAGAGGCAGGTCAGGTGGTCTGGTATTGAGTTGTATGACCTGACCCACCTCCTAGAGTAATGGAAATAAAAACAGAAGTAAGCAAGTGGGACATGATTAAACTTAAAAGCTTTTGCACAGCAAAGTAAACTATAAGCAAGGTGAAAAGACAACTCTCAGAATGGGAGAAAATAATAGCAAATGAAACAACTGAGAAAGGATTAATTTCCAAAATATACAAGCAGCTCATACAAGTCAAAACCAGAAAAACAACCCAATCAAAAAGTGGGGAAAGGACCTAAACAGACATTTCTCCAAAGAAGACATACAGATGGCTAGCAAATACATGAAAAGATGCTCAACATTGCTCATTATTAGAGAAATGCAAATCAAAATTCAATAGAATGAGATATGACTTCACACCAGTCAGAATGGCCATCATGAAAAAGTCTACAAACAATAAATACTGGAGAGGCTGCAGAGAAAAGGGAATGCTCTTGCACTTTTGGTGGGAATGTAAATTGATACAGCCACTATGGAAGATGGTATGAAGATTCCTTTAAAAAACAAGGAATAAAACCACCATATGATCCAGCAATCCCACTCCTAGGCACATACCCTGAGGAAATCAAAATTGAAAAGGACACATGTATCCCATTGTTCATTATAGCACTATTTACAATAGCCAGAACATGGAAGATATCCATAACTTAGATGTCCATGGACAGATGAATGGATAAAGAAGTTGTGGTACATATACACAATGGAATACTACTCAGCCATAAAAAGGAACACATTTGAACCTGTTTTAATGAGGTGGATGAACCTAGAGCCTATACAGAGTGAAGTTTTATTATACAGAGTGAAGTAAGTCAGAAAGAGAAAGATAAATATTGTATACTAATGCATATATACAGAATCTAGAAAAATGGTACTGAAGAATTTATTCACTGGGCATAAATGGAGAAATAGACATAGAGAATAGACTTATGGACATGGGGAGAGGGGAGGAGAGGGTGGGATGTATGGAAAGAATAATATGAAAACTTACTTAACCATATGTAAAATAGATAGCCAACAGGAATTTGATACATGTCTCAGGAAACTCAAACAGGGGCTCTGTATTAACCTACAGGGGTGGGATGGTGAGGGAGATGGGAGGGAGGTTCAAAAGGGAGGGGATGTATGTATACCTATGGCTGATTCATGCTGAGGTTTGACAGAAAAACAACAAAATTCTATAAAGCAATTATCCTTCAATTTAAAAATAATTTTTTTTAAAAGAAAAACTCCCTGAGAAGACCCTGAGCTTTTACCTTTTGATGAACTTTAGGCTCCACAAAAGCAAGCGGTGAAGGCAAAAGTGTAGTTGTAAAAGACCTTGCTAAGCACTTACAGGGTACCTCAACACAGAGACAGTCTGCAAAGACCTGAACAGTATTTTGTTCTTCTTTTTTCTTTTATCTTCTCTCTCTCAGCTCAAAGTATTTGAAGAAAAATTTCTATTGAACCACTAGCTGATGCCTAACTTAATGGAACAGATTCTTGAGAGGCCACACATAACAAAGAATACAGTCTTTACAGCTCACAGCAAGCAAGCAACAAGAAAAATTCCAGAGGAAGAGGTAGAATCTGATTTCCAAATTGCCACAGCAAAATATTTAAAATGGTCTTCCCAGGTGGTACTAGTGACACAAAAAAAAGGGTTTGATCCCTGGGTTGGGAAGATCCCCTGGAGAAGGACATGGCAACCCACTCCAGTATTCTTGCCTGGAGAACCCCATGAACTGAGGAGTCTTGTGGGCTACAGTCCATGGGGTTGCAAAGAGTCAGACATGACTGAAGCAACTTAGCATGTATTCACAATATTTTAAATGCCCATTTTTAAAAATAACAACTTTTTTTTTAAATGAGATATGCCCCCCCCCCCAAAAAAAGCTAGGCCCTATTCATGAGAAAAAAAAAATTTAACAGAAAATGTCCCCAAGGAAGCACACATATTGGAATTACTAGACAAAAACTTTAACTGTCTTAATCATACTCAAAGAGG
This sequence comes from Bubalus kerabau, assembly GCF_029407905.1. Lineage (NCBI taxonomy): Eukaryota > Metazoa > Chordata > Mammalia > Artiodactyla > Bovidae > Bubalus > Bubalus kerabau. The sequence continues at coordinate 170,267,316 of NC_073624.1, forward strand.
AAAAAAAGGAAATTATGGACAAAGAGTGAATGGAAACTAGGAGAAGAGTGTCTCAACAAATAGAGAATATTGATAAAGAAATAGAAATAATAAAAAGGAACCAAACAGAAATTAGACTAAATGTTTGTGTCTTCCCAAAATCCTTGTTGAAAACTAATGCCCAATGGCAGGTAGAACTTTTGAGGAACAGGAGGGCCCTCATGAATAAGATTGCATGCATGTCAGTCATGTCTGAATTCTTTTTGACCCTGTGGACTGTAGCTCACCATGCTCCTCTATCCATGGGATTTTTCAGGCAAGAATACTGAGGTGGGTTGCCATTTCCTCCTCCAGGGGATCTTCCTGACCAAGGGATCAAACCTGCATCTCCTGCATTGGCAGGCAAGTTCTTTACAACTGAGCCACCTGGGAAGCCCCAAGAATAGGATTAGTGCCTTTATAAAAGAGATCTTAGAGAGCTTGCTTGCCCCTTCCACCATGTGAGGTTACCATGTGAGGTTATAGTGAAAGGATGGTAGGATATGAACCAAAAATAAAGCCAGTCACCAAATCTGCTGACACCTTGCTCTCAGACTTCCACCCTCCAGAACTGTGAGATATAAATTTTGTTTGTTTTCAGAAATGCTGCACAGCTTGCAGGATCTTAGTTCCCCAACCAGGGATCAAACTCATGTCCCTTGCAATGAAAGTGCAGAGTCCTAAAAACTGGACTGACAGGAAATTTCCCCTAAATTTTGTTTATAAGCCATCCAGTCTATAATATTCTGTAATGGCACCAAAATGGACTTAGAGATGAGAAGTGATGCTGCTGCTGCTAAGTCGCTTCAGTCATGTCCCACTCTGTGCAACCCCATAGACAGCAGCCCACCAGGCTCCCCCGTCCCTGGGATTCTCCAGGCAAGAACACTGGAGTGGGTTGCCATTTTCGTCTCCAATGCATGAAAGTAAAAAGTGAAAGGGAAGTCGCTCAGTCGTATCCAACTCTCAGTGACCCCATGGACTGCAGTCTACCAGGCTCCTCCATCCATGGGAATTTCCAGGTAAGAGTACTGGAGTGGGGTGCCATTGCTTTCTCCGTGAGAAGTACAGAATCCAAATGAAAAATTCGTTAGTGGGGACAAAAGCAAATTTGAGCTAACAAAAGAATAATCAGAGAATTTAAAAATAATTCAAATAAACTAAGTATCTCACATTTAGAAAGAAAACGGAATGAAGAAAAATTAGCAGTTCTTAAGAGACCTATGCGACATCATAAAGCATACCAACATATGCATTTATAGATGTCTCAGAAGCAGAAAGTACAAGGAGCAAAAAGAATAGCTGAGGAAATAATGGTTAGAAACTTACCAAATTTAATAAAAATATATAAATCTATACATTCAGGAAACTCAACAAATTCCAGGTGTGATAAACTCAGAAATACACACTGACACACATCATAACAAAACTGTCAAAAAACAGACAGATTCTTGAAAGCAGCAAGATAGAAAGCTGAGCTCCAAAGAATTGATGCTTTTGAACTGTGGTGTTGAAAAAGACTCTTGAGAGTCCCTTGGACTGCAAGGAGATCCAACCAGTCCATCCTAAAGGAGATCAGTCCTGGGTGTTCATTGGAAGGACTGATGTTGAAGCTGAAACTCCAATACTTTGGACACCTGATGTGAAGAGCTGACTCATTTGAAAAGACCCTGATGCTGGGAAAGATTGGGGGCAGGAGGAGAAGGGGATGACAGAGGGTGAGATGGTTGGATGGCATCACCGACTCAATGGACATGGCTTTGGGTGGACTCAGGGAGTTGGTGATGGACAGGGAGGGCTGGCGTGCTGTGGTTCATGGGGTCACAAAGAGTCAGACACGACTGAGCGACTGAACTGAACTGAACTGTCACATATGAGACCCTCAATAAAATTAACAAGTTATTTCCCTTTGAAAAGCATGAAGACAAGAAGGTTGACATTTTAAAAAATGTTTTTTTACTTTTTAAATTATGAAAGTATGATAACACATTTTAGGAGACTTGGAAAATACACAACAAAGTTACATGTAGTTTCACTATGTGAAAGTAAAGTGAAGTCGCTCAGTCGTATCTGACTCTTTGCGACCCCATGGACTGTAGCCTACCAGGTTCCACCGTCCATGGGATTTTCCAGGCGAGAGTACTGGAGTGGGGTGCCATTGCCTTCTCCAGGTTCACTATAGATTAAAATTAATTATTTAAGTAGATAAATTAAGACTTTTAGTTGGAGTTTCAATATAAAACTCTCAAAAATAATAGAATGGATAGACAGAAAAGTGGAAGGATATAATAGACCTGAAAAGCACTAAGAACCAATTCAATATATAATTAAGATTTATACAATTTTCACACAACAGCAGGATACAAATTCTGTTCAAGTTACCAAAGACTTTAAACCAGGAGACACTGAAACATATATAGGGACATAAAACAAGGTGCAAAAATTTCTTGGTCTAAAGGTATTGAAATCATACAAGTCTGCTCCATCATTGTGAAATGATGTTAGAAATCAATATCAAAAGATATTTGAAAATAAGCCACATATTTTCAAGTACAGTGACATTTACCAAGAGAGAGCTTTGAATAGGCCAGTGAAAACCTCAAGAAGATTAAAAGACTGAAAAAACACAAAGGCGGATTGCAGAGAAAAAAGCATTTAAATGAAAAATTAATGTCAAAATGAGAAATTAATATCAAGGATACTTTTAAAACCCCATGTATTTGGAAATTAAATGTCTACTTTTAAATTATGGGTATATCTAAGAAGCTTTAACAAGGAAAATTAGAAAGTATTTGTAACAGAATAAAAGTGAAAAGAGAATTTATCAGAATCTGTTGCATGCAGATGAAGTTGTTCAATGCAAATACAATGTGGAATCTTGAATAAAGTACAAAAACAAATAATGGACTCTAGCATAAAATTTTCTGAAATTTGAACAAAATCTGTACTTCAGTTAATAATATTGTATCACATGTTAATTTCCTCTTGTTTTTTACAACATAGTATTTCTTTATATTTTCAGAATTGGATTAGAACTTTCAAGCCTCATTCAAAAAACATTTTTTAATCACTAAAATAATAAATTTTCTAGACTTTTAGCAGTAATACTAGATGCCAGAATAATGGAAGTATATCACAATTTTGAGGAAATATAAATTGAGATGTAGCATTCTATTCATACTTAGTCAAACAAATGGAACCAAAAAGTCATAAATTTTTAGCTAAGCAAAAATAAGTTTTCTAAACTATATATTATACTTTATACACACACACAAAAGTTTTTCTGCTACACCTGATAAAGGCTTGAGAAAGAACAGCCAAAAAAGAGAGAAAAATTGGAAAACATAACTTAATGAAATGGAAGCACTGACTATAAAATAGAAAAAGTGAAACAAACTAGATAAAAGCAAAAGATCATCATATAGTCAAGTTGTTTTTAAATACAGCTACTCATTAGAATCACATCTGGAGCTTCCAAGAAAAAAACAATACCTGGGCATTTGTATTTTTCAAAAAAAATTCCAAGATAATTCTAACATGCATCTATATTTTAAAAAGTGATTACAGGTTTTCCTGTTAAATGGTAATTTTAGTGATATAGAATTCTATTATTTTACTACTGACCAATCATGACACAATATTTAAATGAGTACTAGTTACTTAATCACAATAGTAAAAGATGTTTATCAGTTTTCACAATTAATAGCCAGACCAAAAAAAAAAAAAGATAATTAAATTTCAAACCATAATGGAAACATGATTAACCTAACAGTATAAAATAATTACATACAATATGGGGGGTTAAGTAGAGTGATGTGGTAAGTGGAAGTGCATACATGCACATATTTTCATTCACCTAGCTTGATTGGTGCATTTAATCCATTTAAATTTAATGTAATTATCAATATATACTATTTTCTTAATTGTTTTGGATTTATAGATCTTCATAGATCTCTTCCAGAAGGTTGACATTTTTAAAGCGTTGAAAGAAAATAAAAACCAACAACTAAGAATTTTTTATCTAGAAAAATATTCTTCAAAACGGAAAGCAAAATTAAGACATTTCCAAATAAATGAAAGCTGGGGGAGTTCAATGCTCTATGATAAATGCTAAAGAGAATTGTTCTGGCTGAAATGAAAAGATGTAAACAGTAAGTTAAAGTCATATGAAGAGCTAAGAAACAGTGATAAAGGTAACTAGATAGGTAAATATAAGATAGCATATTTGTATTTTGGTTTGCAATGCCTCTTTTTCTCCCTATATGATTCAAAATACAAATACATAAAACAATGGTTATAAATCTATCTGAGTACACATGTATAAGGATGTAATTGGTGACAATAAATAAATTTTAAAATGGGAGGGATGGAGATATATAGGAGCAGAGTTTCTGTATTCTATTCAAGAGAAGCTGGTATTAATTCAAACTACATTGTTATAAATTTAACACGTTAATTTTAATCCCCAAAGCAGCCACTAAGGAAACTAACTACAAAATGTACAGAAAAGGAAATGAGAAGAGAATCAATAGTACACTATGAACCATCAATGGAACACAAAAGAAGGCAGTATTGGAGGAACTGAGAAACAAAAAGAGTATAACATAAGGAGATATCAGAAAAGTTGCCACAGAAATTCTTTCTTATCAGTCATTACTTTAACTGTAAATGAATTAACTTCTGAAATTAAAGGTATATGTAGCAAAATGGATTTTTTTAAAATGTGATTAATCTATATGCTGTCAACAAAAGATTCACTTTAGATTCAAAGATACAGCCCCAAATTGAAAGTAAAAAGATAGAAAGCAATATTCTACACAAAGAATAATCAAAGGAAAATGGGAGTACCTCTACTAATAATAGACAAAATAGACTTTAAGCATAAAATCCTATAAGATGATGCTATTTAAGTGCTGCACTCAATATGCCAACATTTGGAAAACTCAGCAGTAGTCACAGAACTGGAAAAGGTCAGGTTTCACTCCAATCCCAAAGAAAGGCAATGCCAAAGAATGTTCAAAGTACCACACAATTGCACTCATCTCACATGCTAGCAAAGTAATGCTCAAAATTCTCCAAGTCAGGCTTCAACAGTACATGAACTGAGAACTTCCAAATGTTCAAGCTGGATTTAGAAAAGGCAGAGGAACCAGATATCAAGTTGCAAACATCTGTCGGATCATAGAAAAAGCAAGAGAATTCCAGAAAAACATCTACTTCTGCTTCATTGACTATGCTAAAGCCTTTGACTGTGTGGATCACAACAAACTGTGGAAAATCAGTCAAGAGATGGGAATACCAGACCACCTTACCTGCCTCCTGAGAAATCTGTATGCAGGTCAAGAAGCGACAATTAGAACCAGACAAGAACTGACTGGGTCCAAATCGGGAAAGGAGTACGTCATGGCTGGGCTGGATGAAGCACAAACTGGAATCAAGATTGATGGAAGAAATCAATAAACTCAGATAGACAGATGACACCACCCTTATGGCAGACAGTGAAGAGGAACTAAAGAACTTCTTGATGAAAGTGAAAGACGAGAGTGAAAAGCTGGCATAAAACTCAAAATTCAAAAAAATGAAGATCATGGCATCTGGTCCCATCACTTCATGGAAAATAGATGGGGAAACAATGAAAACAGTGACAGACTACTTTCTTGGGCTCCAAAATCACTGCAGGCTTCAAAATTATGACTGCAGCCGTGAAATTAAAAGACACTTGCTCCTTGGAAGAAACGTTATGACCAAACTAGTTCCGTTCAGTTCAGTCACTCAGTCATGTCTGACTCTGCAACCCCATGGACTGCAGCACGCCAAGCCTCACTGATCATCACCAACTCCCGGAGCTTGCTCAAACTCATGTCCATTGAGTTCGTGATGCTATCCAACCATCTCATCCTCTGTCGTCCCCTTCTCCTCCAGCTTTCAATCTTTCCCAGCATCAGGGTCTTTTTCAATGAATCAGCTCTTCACAACAAGTGGCCAAAGTATTGGAGTTTCAGCTTCAACCTCACTTCTTCCAATGAATATACAGGACTGATTTCCTTTAGCACGGACTAGTTGGATCTCCTTGCAGTCCAAGGGACTCTCAAGAGTCTTCTCCAACACTACAATTCAAAAGCATCAATTCTTTGGCACTCAGCTTTCTTTATAGTCCAACTCTCACATCCATACATGACTCCTGGAAAAACCATAGCCTTGACTAGACGGACCTTTGTCAGCAAAGTAATGTCTCTGCTTTTTAACACGCTGTCTAGGTTGGTCATAACTTTTTTCCCAGGGAGTAAGCGTCTTTTAATTTCATGGCTGCAGTCACCATCTGCAGTGATTTTGGAGCCCCAAAAAATAAAGTCTGACACTCTTTCCACTGTTTCCCCATCTATCTGCCATGAGGTGATGGGACTGGATGCCATGATCTTCATTTTCTGAATGTTGAGCTTTAAGCCAACTTATTCACTCTCCTCTTTCACTTTCATCAAGAGGGTCTTTAGTTCTTCTTGGGCTTTCTGCCATAAGGGTGGTGTCATCTGCATATCTGAGGTTATTGAAATTTCTCCTGGCAATCTGGATTCTAGCTTGTGCTTCATCCAGCCCAGTGTTTCTCATGATGTACTCTGCCTATAAGTTAAATAAGCAGTGTGACAATATACAGCCTTGATGTACTCCTCTCCCAATTTGGAACCAGTCTGTTGTTCCATGTCCATTTCTAACTGTTGCTTCCCGACCTGCATATAGATTTCTCAAGAGGCAGGTCAGGTGGTCTGGCATTCCCATCTCTTTCAAAATTTTCCACAGTTTATTGTGATCCACACTGTCAAAGACTTTGGCATAGTCAATAAAGCAGAAATAGATGTTTTTCTGGAACTCTCTTGCTTTTTGATGATCCAGCAGATGTTGGCAATTTGATCTATTATTCCTCTGCCTTTTCTAAAACCAGCTGGAACATCTGAAAGTTCTTGATTCACATATTGCTAAAGCCTGGCTTGGAGAATTTTGAGCATTACTTTACTAGCATGTGAGATGAGTGCTATTGTTCAGTAGCTTGAGCATTCTTTGGCATTGCCTTTCTTTGGGATTGAAATGAAAACTGACCTTTTCCAATCCAGACCAGCCTAGACAACATATTAAAAAGCAGACACATTACTTTGCCAACAAAGGTCAGTCTAGCCAAGGCTATGGTTTTTCCAGTGATCATGTATGGATGTGAGAGTTGGACCATAAAGAAAGCTGAGCAATGAAGAATTGATGCTTTTGAACTGTGGTGTTGGAGAAGACTCTTGAGAGTCCATTGGACTGCAAGGAGATAAAACCAGTCAATCTTAAAGGAAATCAATCCTGAATGTTCATTGGAAGGACTGTTGCTGAGGCTGAAACTCCAATACTTTGGCCACCTGATGGGAAGAACTGACTCATTGGAAAAGACGCTGATGCTGGGAAAGATTGAAGGCAGGAAGAGAAGGGGCCGACAGAGGATGTGATGGTTGGATGGCATCACCACCTTGATGCACATGAGTCTGACTGAGCAAGCTCCGGGCGTTGGTGATGGACAGGGAAGCCTGGCATGGTGCAGTCCATGGGGTCGCAGAGAGTCAAACATGACTGAACAACCCAACTGAACTGAACTGAACTGATGTTTATCAGCAAAGTGATGTCTCTGTTTTTAATATGCCCTCTAGGTTTGTCATAGCATTTCTTCTAAGGAGCAAGCATCTTTTAATTTCACTGCTGCAGTCACTATCCATAGTGATTTTGGAATCCAAGAAAATAAAATCTGTCACTGTTTCCACTTTTTCTCATCTATTTGCCATGAAGCAATGGGATATAATGCTATATTCATTACGTACCCAGTTTTGAACCAGTCCATTGTTCCATGTCTGATTCTAACTGTTGCTTTGTGTCCTATATACCAGCTTCTCAGGAGACAGTTACGGTGGTCTGGTATTCCACCGTTTGTTGTGATCCACATAGTCAAAGGCTTTATCACAGTTAATGAAGCAGAAGTAGATGGTTTTGTGGAATTCCCTTCTTTTTCTATGATCCAACAGATGTTGGCAATTTGATCTCTGGTTCCTCTGCCTTTTCTAAATCCAGTTTGTACCTCTGGAAGTTCTCAGTTCAGTTACCTCTGAAACCTAACTTGAAGGATTTTCAGCATAATCTTGTTAGGATGTGAAATGAGTGCAATAGCACAGTAGTTTGAACATTCTTTGACATTTACTTTATTCAAGATTCGAAAGAAAACTGACCTTTTCCAGTCCTGAGGCCACTGCTAAATTTTCCAAATTTGCTGGCTTATTGAATGAAACACTTAAATAGCATCAACTTTTAGGATTTTAAGTAACTCAGCTAGAATTCCATCACCTCCACTAGCTTTGTTCATAGGGATGCTTCCTAAGGCACACTTGACTTCACATTCCAGGATGTCTGGCTCTAATTTAGTGACCACACGACCGTGATTATCCGGGTTATTAAGATCTTTTTTGTATGTAGTTCTTCTGTGCATTCTTACACCCCTTATTAATTTCATCTGATTCTGTTAGGTCCTTGCTGATTCTATCCTTTATTGTGCCCATCTTTGCGTGAAATGTTCCCTTGGTATCTCTAATTTTCTTGAAGAGATTTCTAGTCTTTCCCATTCTATTGTTTTCCTCTATTTCTTTGCATTGATCACTGAGGAAGGTTTTCTTATCTCTCCTTGCTACTCTCTGGAACTCTGCATTCTGTTGGGTGTATCTTTCTCCTTCTCATTTGCCTTTCACTTCTCTTCTTTTCTCAACTATTTGTAAGGCCTCCTCAGACAATCATTTTGCCTTCTTGTATTTCTTTTTCTTGGGGATGGTTTTGATTATCACCTCCTGTACAAAATTATGAATCTCTGTTCATAGTTCTTCAGGCACTCTATCAGTTCTAATCCCTTGAATCTCTTGCTTCAACTGTATAATCATAAGGGATTTTATTTAGGTCATACCTGAATGGTTTAGTGATTTTTCCCTACTTTCTTCAATTTAAGCCTGAATTTTCCTATAAGGCAAAATGGTCTGAGTCAGTCAACTCCAGATCTTATGTTTGCTGACTGTATATAGCTTCTTTATCTTCAGCTACAAAGAATGTAATCAATCTGATTTATGTATTGACCTTTTGATGATGTCCAAGTATAAAGTCATCTGTTGTTGGAAAAGGGTGTTTGCTATGACCAATGCATTCTATTGGCAGAATTCTGTTAGCCTTTGCCTTGCTTCATTTTGCAAGGCCAAACTTGTCTGTTACTCCAGGTATCTCTTGACTTCCTACTTTAGCATTCCAATCCCCTATGATGTATAGGACCTCTTCTTTTTTTTTTTTTTTTTTTGGTGTTAGTTCTAGAAGGTCTTGTAGGTCTTCATAGAACTGATCAGCTTCAGTTTCTTTGACATCAGTGCTTGGGGAATAGACTTGGATTACTATGATGTCGAATGGTTTGCCTTGGAAACAAATTGGGATCATTCTATAGTTTTTGAGACTGTTCTCTGTGGGGAGAGATCAAATTAGCCAAATTAGCCAAGATGGTGTGTTCAGGCTTTCTCACCCATGTTTTGTAAATAATGATTATGTAACAACTGAGATCACTTATAGCACTGTGTGTGTACATCATGAGGTACTTGCTTGGTCATGGGATACTTTGTGCTGCAGGGATATATGAGTTCCACCTAGAAAGTGGTGGCATTTACTGCTGCATCACTGCTGTGTCCATTGGGTCAGCCACTGGAGGAGAGAATATAGTGTGCCTACTGCTACAGCTGTTGCATCAGCAAGGAGAGGAATCTGTTCATGGCTGCCGTGCCAGCCAGGAGAGAGGTTGTGTTATGTTAGGTTATACTATGGCTACTGTTTCGGCTGCTGCATCAGCCAGGAGGGAATAAACATGTCTGTGCTTGCTATGGCTCTTTGATTTTTCTTCCAGCTTCCCTGCTTGCACCTTGTCTACCTTGGGTTCAACGAACAGTGCAGACAGTGTGAATAGCAAGGTAAGTTGTGTCACAAACAGGATCATCAATACACAACCAGTTACTGCATTTCAGACTCTCTTGTTGATTGTGAGGGCTACTCCACTTCTTCTATGGATGCTTGCCCACAGTAGTAAATATAATGGTCATCTGAATTAAATTCACCCAGTTACCATCCATTTTAAAGTTCACTCAGAGCCAGGTCAAAGATGGCAGAGGAATAGGATGGGGAGACCACTTTTCCCTCACAAATTTATCAAAAGATCATTTGAACGCTGAGTAAATTCCACAAAACAACTTCTGAATGCTGGTGGAGGACACCAGGTCCCCCAAAAGGCAGCACATTCTCTTCGAAAGGAGGTAGGACAAAATATAAAAGATAAAAAGAGAGACAAAAGAGTTAGGGATGGCGATCCACCCCAGGGAGGGAGTTGTGAAGGAGAAGAAGTTTCCAAACGCCAGGAAACCCTCTCACTGGCGGGTCTGTGGGGAGTTTTGGAATCTCAGAGGGCAACATAGCCGGGAGGAAAAAACAAAAACAAAAAACCCACAGATTACCCGCTTAACCTCAACTCCCAGTGGAGAAGTAGCCCAGACACTCGCGTCCATCAACAATGAGTGGGGGCTGAACAGGGAGGTGCTGGATGCATGCTTAGAGTAAGAACCAGTCCTGAATGCCCTGAGGACAATCTGAGGGAGCTAACGTGAGATAGCAACCCAAGCTGTGGGATAGAGAGAAGGAAAAAAAGAGAGAGAGAGTAAGGCACAGCCTGGCCCGCTCACAGAACAAAAGATTGAGTGAATACCAGAGGAGAGCTAGCTGACTGCAGACCGGCCCCTCCTCCTGCTGGAGGCAGAGAGGCAGGCAGGTGACAGCCAGAGCCAGAAGGCAAGGGGCAATCTCGGCCGCAGAGACAGCTGCTGCTGCTGCTGCTGCTGCTGCTGCTGCTAAATCGCTTCAGTCGTGTCCGACTCTATGCGACCCCAGAGATGGCAGCCCACCAGGCTCTCTCGTCCCTGGGATTCTCCAGGCAAGAACACTGGAGTGGGTTGCCATTTCCTTCTCCAATGCATGAAAGTCAAAAGTGAAAGTGAAGTCGCTCAGTCGTGTCTGACCCTCAGCGACCCCATGGATTGCAGCCTTCCAGGCTCCTCCATCCATGGGATTTTCCAGGCAAGAGTAGTGGAGTGGGGTGCATCCTCCACCAAATTGTGAGCAGGCTCCCAGTTGCTAACCAAGTCTTCCTGGGATCCTGGATGGTTGACATCTGCCAGGAGGGTCTCAGTCAGAGATCAGCCCCCCAGAGGAGACACACAGCACACCTGAGACGGCACTCTTGCTGCACACCCAGGAAACCGAGGAGCTGGGACTGGGGAGGTGATAAGATGCACTGTCCACCTGGGAGAATGCACTCGCCAAGTACCTAGCCACCAGAGCTGCTCAGACCTGGGAAGGGCACAAAACACAGGCCCAACCGAGTCTGTGCCTTTGTGGAGTACCTGAGAATCTGAACCTGAGTGGCTTAGACCTGGGAAGTACACACAACCCAGGGCCTGCTTTAGACAGTTCCCACACAGAGAAACCTGGAGCCTGAGCAGTGTAGACCTTGAAAGCACACACCCCATGAGTGGGGGCAAACCCAGTGTGGCCCAGACACTGCAAGCACTCCCCACTCGTGCCAGTGATGTTTGTTAGCAGTGTTCATCCCTCCCCGCAGCACAACTGAACAAGTGAGCTTAAATAAATGACCACTTTTGCCCCCTTGTGTCAGGGCATAAATCAGACACTGAAAAGACTTGCAAACAGAGGAAGCCAAAATAAACAAAGAAGAGGGAACTGCTTTGGAAGTGACAGGTGCAACAGATTAAAACCCTGTCGTTAGCATTGATTACGTTGGAAGGGGCCTATAGACCTTGAGAAGAAGTATAAGATGGAACAAGGAACTATCTGAAACTGAACTGACCCCACACTGCCCTCAATAGCTCCAGAGAAATTCCTAGATATATTTTACTATTTTCATTTGTTAATTTTTAAGTTCTTTATTACTCCTTTAATTTTCATTTTATAACCTACTATTACCTTGCAAAAAAAGACCCCATTTTAAAATCAAATTTCATATATATATATTTTATAATTTTTGTGATTTTGTTTTGTTTTTTTAATATTGTATTTTTGAGAATCTAACCTCTAGATTTTTAATCTTTGCTTTTCGGTATTTGTTACCAATTTTGTACCTTTCAGAATCCCATCTTCAGTGCCCATTTTTACTTAGGGGTGTGATTACTGGCTTGATTGCTCTCTCCCTTTTGACTCTCCTTTTTCTCACCCAGGTCACCTCTATCTCCTCCCTCACCCTTCTCTTCACTACCCAACTCTGTGAATCTCTTTGGGTGTTCCAGGCTGTGGAGAACACTTAGGGAACTGATTACTAGCTATATCTGTCTCTCTGCTTTTGACTTCCCTTCTTCTCCTCCTGGCCACCTCGATTTCCTTCCTCTCTCTTCTTTTCTCTATGTAACTCCGTGAATCTCTCTTGAGTTGTCCAGACTGTGGAGAGCACATATGGAATTGATTACTGGCTATATTGCTCTCTCCCCTTTTGATTTCCCCTATTGTCCTCTTGGTCACCTCTATCTCCCTCTTCCTTCTTCTCTTCTCTATGTAACTCCGTGAACCTCTCTGGATATCCCTCACTGTGGAGAATCTTTTCACCATTAACCTAGATGTTGTATCATCAGTGCTGTATGGATGGAGAAGTCTTGAGGCTACTGCAAGAATAAGACTGAAAGCCAGAGGCAGGAGGCTTAAATCCAAAACTTGAGAACACCAGAAAACTCCTGACTCCAGGGAACATTAATTGACAAGAGCTCATCTGAAAGCCTCCATACCTACACTGAAACCAAGCTCCACCCAAGAGCCAACAAGTTTCAGAGCAAGACATACCATGCTAATTCTCCAACAATGCAGGAACATAACCCTGAGCATTAAAATACGAGTGGCCAAAAGTCACACCAAACCCATGGACACCTCAAAACTCACTACTGGGCACTTCATTGCACTCCAGAGAGAAGAGATCCAGCTCCACCCATCAGAACACCAACGCAAGCTTCCATAACCAGGAAACCTTGACAGGCCACTCTTCCAACCTCACCCACAGGGAGGAATCTCCACAATAAAGGGGAACCACAAACTTCCAGCATACAAAAGGCCACCCCAAACACAGAAATCTAAACAAGATGAAAAGCAGAGAAATATTAAGCAGGTAAAGGAACATGATAAATGCCCATGAAACCAAACAAAAGAGGAGGAGATAGGGAGTCTGCCTGAAAAAGAATTTAGAATAATGATAGTAAAGATTATCCAAAATCTTGAAAACAAATTGGAGTTACAGATAAATAGTCTGGACACAAGGATTGAGAAGATGCAAGAAAGGCTTAACAAGGACCTAGAAGAACTAAAAAGAGTCAATCAATAATGAATAATGCAATGCTGCTGCTACTGCTAAGTCGCTTCAGTCATGTCTGACTCTGTGCGACCCCCATAGACGGCAGCCCATCAGGCTCCCCCATCCCTGGGATTCTCCAGGCAAGAACACTGGAGTGGGTTGCCATTTCCTTCTCCAACGCATGAAAGTGAAAAGTGAAAGTGAAGTCGCTCAGTCGTGTCCTACTCTTAGCAACCCCATGGACTGCAGCCTACCAGGCTCCTCCATCCATGGGATTTTCCAGGCAAGAGTACTGGAGTGGGGTGCCATTGCCTTCTCCAGAATAATGCAATAACTGAGATCAAAAACACTCTGGAGGGAACCAACAGTAGAATAACTGAGGCAGAAGATAGGATAAGTGAGGTGGCAGATACAATGGTGGAAATAAATGAAGCAGAGAGGAAAAAAGAAAAAAGAATTAAAAGAAATGAGGACAACCTCAAAGACCTCTGAGACAATATTAAACACCCCAACATTTGAATCATAGGAGTCCCAGAAGAAGAAGACAAAAATAAAGGCCATGAGAAAATACTTGAGGAGATAATCGTTGAAAACTTCCCTAAAATGGGAAGGAAATAGCCACCCAAGTCCAAGAAACCCAGAGAGTCCCAAACAGGATAAACCCAAGGCAAAACACCCCAAGACACATATTAATCAAATTAATGAAGGTCAAACACAAAAAACAAATATTAAAAGCAACAAGGGAAAAACAACAAATAACACACAACGGGATTCCAATAAGGATAACAGCTTGAGAGAGTCAGTTCCTAGGCAGATTGATAAGAAGTCCAGGGGTCCCCAAGGAGAGAGGGGTCTGGAGTTCTCAAGGAGGAAAAAAGGACAAACTTTTTTGTCCCTCTACATTCCTTAGGATTATATAACAATAATGTATCCTGCTTGAGGACAGTCTCTGGAAAAAACCTTCTGGCTAATCCTATTATCTTAAGGTGTAAATTATGGGAGTAGGTCTAGTGAGGTCTTTACAACCTCCAGACATTCTTTTGATTCACTGTAATAACTAATTAGAGAGTATATAACTCCATGGCTAACACTAGCAAGAGGGTACTTTTTATACCCCTTCTGATGCCTAAGTCAGAAGCTTTCTCTATCTCCTTTATACTTAAAAAAAAACTTTATTACACAAAGCTCTGAGCAATCAAGCTTCGTCTCTGGCTCCAGATTGAATTCTTCTCCTCCAGAGGCCAGGAATCCCGGCGTCTTTTCCATGGTTCAACAACAACCTTTAAAACTGATCTTTCAATAGAAACTCTTCAGGCCAGAAGGGAATGGCAGAACATACTTAAATTGATGAAATAGAAAAATCTACAATCCAGATTACTGCACCCAGCAAGGATCTCATTCAAATATGGAGAAATCAAAAGCTTTACAGACAAGAAAAAGCTGAGAGAATTCAGCAGCACCAAACCAGCCCTTTAACAAATGCTAAAGGATCTTCTCTAGACAGGAAACATAGAAAAGGTTTATAAACTTGAACCCAAAACAACAAAGTAAATGATAACAGGATCATACTTATCAATAATTACCTTAAATGTAAATGGGTTGAAACCCTAACCAAAAGACAGAGACTGGCTGAATAGATACAAACACAAGACTGCTATATATGCTGTCTACAAGAGACCTACCTCAAAACAAGGGACACATACAGACTGAAAATGAAGGCCTGGAAAAAGATATTTCATGCAAATGGAGACTGAAAGAAAACAGGAGTAGCAATACTCGGATCAGATAAAACAGACTTTTAAATAAAGGCTGTGAAAAGAGAAAAGAAGGGCACTACATAATGATCATACTCAGATCAGATAAAACAGACTTTGAAATACAAGCTTTGAAAAGAGACAAAGAAGGATACTACATAATGATCAAAGGATCAATCCAAGAAGAAGATATTACAATTATACATTTGCATGAAATGTTCCCTTGGTATCTCTAATTTTCTTGAAGAGATCTCTAGTCTTTCCCATTTTGTTATTTTCCTCTATTTCTTTGCATTGATCACTGAGGAAGGCTTTCTTATCTTTTCTTGCTATTCTTTGGAACTCTGCATTCAGATGTTTATATCTTTCCTTTTCTCCTTTGCTTTCCACTTCTCTTCTTTTCATAGCTATTTGTAAGGCCTCCCCAGACAGCCATTTTGCTTTTTTGCATTTCTTTTCCATGGGGATGGTCTTTATCCCTGTCTCCTGTACAATGTCATGAACCTCAGTCCAAGGGACCATTTCATGCAAAGATGGGCTTGATAAAGGACAGAAACTGTATGGACCTAACAGAAGCAGAAGATATTAAGAAGAGGTGGCAAGAATACACAGAATAATTGTACAAAAAAAGATCTTCATGACCAAGATAATCACGATGGTGTGATCACTCACCTAGAGCCAGACATCCTGGAATGTGAAGTCAAGTGGGCCTTAGAAAGCATCACTACGAACAAAGCTAGTGGAGGTGATGGAATTCCAGTTGAGCTATTTCCAATCCTAAAAGATGATGCTGTGAAAGTGCTGCACTCAATATGCCAGAAAATTTGGAAAACTCAGGAGTAGCCACAGGATTGGAAAAGGTCAGTTTTCATTCCAATCCCAAAGAAAGGCAATGCCAAAGAATGCTCAAACTACCGCACAATTGCACTCATCTCACACGCTAGTAAAGTAATGCTCAAAATTCTCCAAGCCAGGCTTCAGCAATATGTGAACCGTGAACTTCCTGATGTTCAAGCTGGTTTCAGAAAAGGCAGAGGAACCAGAGATCAAATTGCCAACATCCACTGGATTATCGAAAAAGCAAGAGAGTTCCAGAAAAACATCTATTTCTGCTTTATTGACTATGCCAAAGCCTTTGGCTGTGTGGATCACAATAAACTGTGGAAAATTCTTCAAGAGATGGGAATACCAGATCACCTGACCTGCCTCTTAAGAAACCTGTATGCAGGTCAGGAAGCAACAGTTAGAACTGGACATGGAACAACAGACTGGTTCCAAATAGGAAAAGGAGTTCGTCAAGGCTGTATATTGTCACCCTGCTTATTTAACTTATATGCAGAGCACCTCATGAGAAATTCTGGGCTGGAAGAAGCACAAACTGGAATCAAGATTGCTGGGAGTAATATCAATAACCTCAGATATGCAGATGACACCACCCTTATGGCAGAAAGTGAAGAGGAACTACAGAGCCTCTTGATGAAAGTTAAAGAGGAGAGTGAAAAAGTTGGTTTTAAAGCTCAACATTCAGAAAATTAAGATCATGCCATCTGGTCCCATCACTTCATGGGAAATAGATGGGGAAACAGTGGAAATAGTGTCAGACTTTATTTTCTGGGGCTCCAAAATCACTGCAGATGGTGATTGCAGCCACGAAATTAAAAGACACTTACTCCTTGGAAGGAAAGTTATGACCAACCTAGATAGCATATTCAAAAGCAGAGACATTACTTTGCCAACAAAGGTCCATCTAGTCAAGGCTATGGTTTTTCCAGTGGTCATGTATGGATGGGAGAGTTGGACTGTGAAGAAAGCTGAGCGCCAAAGAATTGATGCTTTTGAAGTGTGGTGTTGGAGAAGACTCTTGAGAGTCCCTTGGACTGCAAGGAGATCCAACCAGTCCATTCTAAAGGAGATCAGTCCCGGGTGTTTTTTGGAAGGACTGATGCTAAAGCTGAAACTCCAGTAATTTGGCCACCTCATGCGAAGAGTTGGCTCGTTGGAAAAGACTCTGATGCTGGGAGGGATTGGGGGCAGGAGGAGAAGGGGACGAGAGAGAATGAGATGGCTGGATGGCATCACCGACCCGATGGACATGAGTTTGAGTGAACTCCAGGAGTTGGTGATGGACAGGGAGGCCTGGCGTGCTGCAATTCATGGGGTCACAAAGAGTCAGACACAACTGAGCAACTGAACTGAAGTGATGCACCCAACATAGGCACACTGCAATATGTAAGGCAAATGCTTAAAGTATGAAAGGGGAAATTAACAGTAACACAATAATAGTGGGAGACTTTAATACCCCACTCACACCTATGGATCTGCCCCTGCTGCTAAGTCACTTCAGTCGTGTCCGACTCTGTGCAACCCCATAGACAGCAGCCCACCAGGCTCCCCCATCCCTGGGATTCTCCAGGCAAGAACACTGGAGTGGGTTGCCATTTCCTTCTCCAATGCATGAAAGTGAAAAGTGAAAGTGAAGTCGCTCAGTCATGTCCGACCCTCAGCGACCCCCATGGACTGCAGCCTTCCAGGCTCCTCCGTCCATGGGATTTTCCAGGCAAGAGTACTGGAGTGGGATGCCATTGCCTTCTCCGATAGATCAACTAAATAGAAAATTAGCAAGGAAATACAAACTGTAAATGATGCAATGGACCAGTTAGACCTAATTAATATCTATAGGACATTTCAGCCCAAAACAATGTATTTCACCTTTTTCTCAAGTACACACGGAACCTTCTTCAGGATAGATCACATCCTGGGCCATAAATCTAGCCTTGGTAAATTCCAAAAAATTGAAATCTATTCAAGCATCTTTTCCGATCATAACATGGTAAGATTAGATGTCAACTACAGGGGGAAAAAACTATTAAAAATACAAACATATGGAGGATAAACAACACGGTTCTGAATAACCAACAAATCATAGAAGAAATCAAAAAAGAAATAAAAATATCCACAGAAACAAATGAAAATGAAAACACAACAATCCAAAACCTATGGTATTCAGTAAAAGCAGTGCTAAGGGGAAGGTTCATAGCAATACAAAGTTACTTCAAGAAACAAGAGAAAAATCAAGTAAATAACCTAACTCTACACCTAAAGCAACTAGTAAATGAAGAAATGAAGAACCCCAGGGTTAATAGAAGGAAAGAAATCCTAAAAATTAGGGCAGAAATAAATGAAAAAGAAACAAAGGAGACCATAGCAAAAATCAACAAAGCTAAAAGCTGGTTCTTTGAGAAAATAAATAAAATAGACAAACCATTAGCCAGACTCATCAAGGAAAAAAGGCAGAAGAATCAAATCAACAAATTAGAAATGAAATGGAGAAATCACAACAGAAATACAAAGGATCATAAGAGACTACTATTAGCAACTATATGCCAATAAAATGGACAACTTGGAAGAAATGGACAAATTCTTAGAAGAGTATAACTTTCCAAAACTGAACCAGGAAGAAATAGACTCATCACAAGCACAGAAATCGAAACTGTAATCAGAAATCTTCCAACAAACAAAAGCCCAGGACAAGACGGCTTCACAGCTGAATTCTACCAAAAATTTACAGACGAGCTAATACCTATCCTACTCAAATTCTTCCAGAAAATTGCAGAGGAAGGTAAACTTCCAAACTCATTCTATGAGGCCACCATCACCCTAATACCCAAATCAGATAATAATGCCACAGAAAAAGAAAACTACAGGCCAATATCACTGATGAACGTAGATGCAAAAATCTTTAACAAAATTCTAGCAAACAGAATCCAAGAACATATTAAAAAGATCATATATCATGACCAAGTGGGCTTTATCTCAGAAACACAAGGATTCTTCAATATTCACAAATAAATCAGTGTGATACACCACATTAACAAATTGAAAAATAAAAACCATATGATTATCACAATAGATGCAGAGAAAGCCTTTGACAAAACTCAGCCTCCACTTATGATAAAAACCCTCCAGAAAGCAGGCATAGAAGGAACATACCTCAACATAATAAAAGCCATATATGATAAACCCACAGCAAACACTATCCTCAATGCTGAAAAACTGAAAGCATTTCCCCTAAAATCAGGAATAAGACAATGGTGTCTACTCTCACCACTTCTATTCAACATAGTTTTGGAAGTTTTAGCCACAGCAATCAGAGAAGAAACAGAAATAAAAGGAATCCAGAATCGAAAAGAAGAAGTAAAACTCTCCCTGTTTGTAGATGACATGATTTTCTACATAGAACACCCTAAAGACTCCACCAGAAAATTACTAGAGCTAACCAATGAATATAGTAAAGTTGCAGGATATAAAATTAACACACAGAAATCCTTTGCATTCCTATACACTAACAATGAGAAAACTGAAAGAGAAATTAAGGAAACCATTCCATTCACCATTGCAACAAAAAGAATAAAATACTTACAAATATATCTACCTAAAAGAAAGGCAATGCCAAAGAATGCTCAAACTACCGCACAATTGCACTCATCTCACACGCTAGTAAAGTAATGCTCAAAATTCTCCAAGCCAGGCTTCAGCAATATGTGAACCGTGAACTTCCTGATGTTCAAGCTGGTTTTAGAAAACGCAGAGGAACCAGAGATCAAATTGCCAACATCCTCTGGATCATGGAAAAAGCAAGAGAGTTCCAGAAAGACATCTATTTCTGCTTTATTGACTATGCCAAAGCCTTTGACTGTCTGGATCACAATAAACTGTGGAAAATTCTGAAAGAGATGGGAATACAAGACCACCTGATCTGCCTCTTGAGAAATTTGTATGCAGGTCAGGAAGCAACAGTTAGAACTGGACATGGAACAACAGACTGGTTCCAAATAGGAAAAGGAGTTCGTCAAGGCTGTATATTGTCACCCTGCTTATTTAACTTATATGCAGAGTACATCATGAGAAACGCTGGACTGGAAGAAACACAAACTGGAATCAAGATTGCTGGGAGTAATATCAATAACCTCAGATATGCAGATGACACCACCCTTATGGCAGAAAGTGAAGAGGAACTCAAAAGCCTGTTGATGAAAGTGAAAGTGGAGAGTGGAAAAGTTGGCTTAAAGCTCAACATTCAAAAAACGAAGATCATGGCATCCGGTCCCACCACTTCATGGGAAATAGATAGGGAAACAGTGGAAACAGTGTCAGACTTTATTTTTCTGGGCTCCAAAATCACTGCAGATGGTGACTGCAGCCATGAAATTAAAAGACGCTTACTCCTTGGAAGGAAAGTTATGACCAACCTAGTTAGCATATTCAAAAGCAGAGACATTACTTTGCCAACAAAGGTTCGTCTAGTCAAGGCTATGGTTTTTCCTGTGGTCATGTATGGATGTGAGAGTTGGACTGTGAAGAAGGCTGAGCGCCAAAGAATTAATGCTTTTGAAGTGTGGTGTTGGAGAAGACTCTTGAGAGTCCCTTGGACTGCAAGGAGATCCAACCAGTCCATTCTGAAGCAGATCAGCCCTGGGATTTCTTTGGAAGGACTGATGCTAAAGCTGAAACTCCAGTAATTTGGCCACCTCATGCGAAGAGTTGACTCATTGGAAACGACTCTGATGCTGGGAGGAATTGGGGGCAGGAGGAGACGGGGACGACAGAGGATGAGATGGCTGGATGGCATCACTGACTCGATGGACGTGAGTCTCAGTGAACTCCAGGGGTTTGTGATGGACAGGGAGGCCTGGCATGCTGCGATTCATGGGGTCGCAAAGAGTCGGACATGACTGAGCGACTGATCTGATCTGATCTGAAAGAAACAAAAGACTTATATATAGAAAACTATAAAACACTGGTGAAAGAAATCAAAGAGGACACAAATAGATGGAGAAATATACCATGTTCATGGATCAGAAGAATCAATACATGATTCAATATATGAAAATGAGTATACTACCCAAAGCAATCTATAGATTCAATACAATCCCTATCAAGCTACCAATGGTATTTTCCAGAGAACTAGAAAAAATAATCTCACAATTTGTATGGAAATATAAAAAACCTCGAATAGCCAAAGCAATCTTGAGAAAGAAGAATGGAACTGGAGGAATCAACCTTCCTGACTTCAGACTATACTACAAAACTATAGTCATCAAGACAGTATTGTACTGGCACAAAGACAGAACTATAGATCAGTGTAACAAAATAGAAAGCTCAGCGATAAATCCACACAACTATGGACACCTTATCTTTGACAAAAGAGGCAAGAATATAACCATGGAGAAAAGACAATCTCTTTAACAAGTGGTGCTGGGAAAACCAGTCAACCACTTGTAAAAGAATGAAACTAGAACACTTTCTAACACCATACACAAAAATAAACTCAAAATGGATTAAAGATCTAAACGTAAGACCAGAAACTATAAAACTCCTAGAGGAAAACATAGGCAAAACATTATCTGACATAAATCACAGCGGATCCTTTATGACCCACCTCTCAGAGTAATGGAAATAAAAGCAAAAATAAACAAATGGGACCTAATTAAATTTAAAAGCTTTTGCACAATGAAGGAAACTATTAGCAAGGTGAAAAGACAGCCTTCAGAATGGGAGAAAATAATAGCAAACAAAGCAACTGACAAAGAATTAATCTCAAAAATATACAAGCAGCTCCTGCAGCTCAATTACAGAAAAATAAATGACCCGATCAAAAAATGGGCCAAAGAACTAAATAAACATTTCTCCAAAGAAGACATACAGATGGCTAACAAACACATGAAAAGATGCTCAACATCACTCATTATCAGAGAAATGCAAATCAAAACCACAATGAGGTACCATCTCACGCCGGTCAGAATGGCTGCTATCCAAAAGTCTACAAACAATCACTGCTGGAGAGGGTGTGGAGAAAAGGGAACCCTCTTACAGTGTTGGTGGGAATGCAAACTAGTACAGCCACTATGGAGAACTGTGTGGGGATTCCTTAAAAAACTGGAAATAGAACTGCCATATGACTCAGCAATCCCACTGCTGGGCATACACACTGAGGAAACCAGAATTCAAAGAGACACACGTACCCCAATGTTCATTGCAGCACTGTTTAGAATAGCTAGGACACGGAAGCAACCTAGATGTCTATCGGCAGACAAATGGAAAAGAAAGCTGTGATACTACACATATGCAATAGAATATTACTCAGCTATTTAAAAAATGCATTTGAATCAGTTCTAATGAGGTAGATGAGACTGGAGCCTATTATACAGAGTGAAGTTAAATCAGAAAGAAAACACCAATACACTATATTAACGCATATATATGGAATTTAGAAAGATGGTAACGATGACCCTATAGGCGAGACAGCAAAAGAGACACAGATGTAAAGAACAGAATTTTGGACTCTGTGGGAGAAGGCAAGGGTGGGATGATTTGAGAGAATAGCATTGAAACATGTATACTATCATATGTGAAATAGATCGCCAGTCCAGGTTTGATGCATGATACAGGGTGCTCAGGGCTGGTGCACTAGGAATGACCCTAAGGGATGGGATGTGGAGGGAAGTGGGAGGGGGGTTCAGGATGGGGAACACATGTACACCCATGGCCGATTCATGTCAATGTATGGCAAAAACCACTACAAGATTGTAAAGTAATTAGCCTCCAATTAAAATAAATTAATTAATTTAATTTTTAAAAATTAAATAAAGTTCACTCATTCCTAAGATGTCAATTTTTTACTCTTGCCATCTCCTGCTTGACCACATCCAATTTACCTTGATTCATGGACCTAACATTCCAGATTTCTATGCAATATTGTTCTTTACAACATCAGATTTTACTTTCATCACCTGAAAGATCCACAACTCAGTGGCATTTCCACTTTGGCCCAGTCACTTCATTCTTTCTGGAGCTATTAGCAGTTGTCCTCCACTCTTCCCCAGTAACATATTGGACACTGTCCTCCCTGGAGAGCTCATCTTTTGGTGTCATATCTTTTTGACTTTTTATACAGTTCATGGGGTTTTGACAGCAATTATACTGGGATGATTTGCCATTCCCTCCTCCAGTGGATCACGTTTTGTCAGAACTCTCCACTATGACCCGTCCATCTTTCTTGGGTGGCCCTGCACAGCATAGGTCATAGCTTCGTTGAGTTACACAAGCCCCTTTGTCGTGACAAGGCAGCAATCCATTAAGGGGGAGGATACAGTAAAGTTGCAAGATACAAAATCAATATACCAAAAACCACCTCAAAAAGAAAACTTTCAAAGATCAGTTATATTTCTATATAGGAGCCTGAAAAATCTAAGAAGGAAATTAAGAAAAATAATTTTATCTACAATAGCATCAGAAGAATAAAATAATTATGAATAAGTTTAACCAAGGAGAGTCGAGACTTGCACACTGAAGACTACTAAACATTGCTGAAAGAAATTAAAGAAGATATAAATAAATGGAACAACTTGTATTCATGGATTAGAAGACAATAGTGTTAAGATGGTAATACTACCAAAAGCAATACACAAATTCAATGCAATACTATCAAAATTCCAATGGCTTTCTTTAGAAATAGAAATTTAAAATTTAGAAATAGAAAAATCATATGGAACCACAAAAGACCCTGAATAGACAAAGCGATCTTGAGCAAGAAGAACAAAGGTGAAGGCATCACAATTCACCATTTCAAAATATATGATAAAGCTACAATAATCAAAACAGTATGATGATGGCATAAAAACAGACCTATAGACCAATAACAGAATAGAGAGCCCAGAAATACGTCTATACATATACATCAATTGACTAAGGTACCAAAAATCCAAAATGAGAAAATGATAATTTCTTCAATAAATAATGTTGGGAATCACACCATATACAAAAATATCAACCCCAAATGGATTAAAGACTTAAATGTAAGACCTGAAGTCACAAAACTACTAAAAGAAAATGTAAAAGGAAAGCTTCAACGCTGTCATTTTGAAAATCACACCAAAAACAAAGGCAACGAAGCCAAAAAGAAACAAGTGGGATTTCATCAAGTCAGAAAGTTTCTGCCCAGCAAAGAAAACAATCACCAGAATGAAAAGGCAATCCATGGAATGGGATAAAATATTTGCAACCCATATTTCTAATGAGAGTTAATACCCCCAAATAAATAAGAAACATGAACAACTCAGTAGCAAAAAAACCAAATAACTCAATTAAAAGATGGACAAAAGATGTGAATAGACACTTCTCAAAAGAAAGCATATAAATGGCCAACAGGTATATGAAAAATGTTCAGCTTCACTAGTCATTGTGTGTCCACTGACCACTAGTCAGTGGATAGTGGTCAGTTGTGTCCAACTCTTTTCAACCCCATGGACTGTAGCCCTCCAGGCTCCTCTGTCCATAGAATTTTCCCAGGGAAGAACACTGGAGTGGGTTGACATTTCCTTCTCCAGAGTATCTTCCTGACCCAGGAATCGAACATATATCTCCTGCATTGGTAAGCTGGTTCTTTACCACTGAGCCACCTACGAAGCCTAGAGAAATGCAACTCAAAACTTTGGTGAGATATCACCTTATACCTGTTGAATGGCTATTATTAGAGATGAAAGATAATAAGTGTTGTTGAGGATGTGGAGAATAGGGAACATCTGTACACTGTTAGTGGGAATGTAAATTTGTTGTTCTTGTTCAGTCAGTATGTCATGTCCAACTCTCTGCAACCCCATGAACTGCAGCATGCCAGGCTCCCCTGTCCTTCACTATCTCCCAGAGTTTGCTCAAATTCATGTCCATTGAGGCAGTGATACCATCCAACCATCTCATCCTCTGTCGCCCCGTTTTCCTCCTGCCCTCAATCTTTCCCAGCATCAGGGTCTTTGCCAATGAGTCAGATCTTCAAATCAGGTGACCAAAGCATTGGAGCTTCAGTTTCAGCATCAGTCCTTCCAATGAATATTCAGGGTTGATTTCCTTTAGGATTGACTGGTTTCATCTCCATGCTTTCCAAGGGACTCTCAAGAGTCTTCTCCAGCACCACAGTTCAAAAGCATCAATTCTTCAAAATGTAAAGTGGTATGACCTTAATAGAAAGCAGTATGAAGTTACTAAAAAAATTAAAAATAGAACTATCTTATGACCCAGTAAACCTTCACTTTGGGGCATATATCCAAAAGAAATAAAATCTGAATGTCAAAGCAGTATCTGCACTGCCTTGTTCACTTCAGTATTATTCACAAAAACCAAGTTATGCAAATACACTAATGTCCATCAGTGAATGAATGGATAAAGAAAGTGATATATATATCAGATCAGATCAGTTCAGTCGCTCAGTCGTGTCCGACTCTTTGTGACCCCATGAATCGCAGCACGCCAGGCCACCCTGTCCATCACCAACTCCCAGAGTTCACTGAGACTCACGTCCATCGAGTCAGTGATGCCATCCAGCCATCTCATCCTCTGTCGTCCCCGTCTCCTCCTGCCCCCAATTCCCCCCAGCATCAGAGTCTTTTCCAATGAGTCAACTCTTCGCATGAGGTGGCCAAATTACTGGAGTTTCAGCTTTAGCATCAGTCCTTCCAAAGAAATCCCAGGGCTGATCTCCTTCAGAATGGACTAGTTGGATCTCTTTGCAGGCCAAGGGACTCTCAAGAGTCTTCTCCAACACCACAGTTCAAAAGCATCAATTCTTCAGTGCTCAGCCTTCTTCACAGTCATAAATGCATATGTATGTACAAACATATATTACATACAGCTAGTTATATGTCTATATATTTCAAGCCTTAAAAAGGAAGGAAATCTTATGATTTGTGACAACATGGAAATGTGAATGAACCTGGAGGATATTATGTTAAGTGTATTAATCCAGACACAAAGACAAATACTGCATGATCTCACTTACATTTAGAATCTAAAACAGTTGAACTCAGAAGCAGAGAGTAAAATGGTAGTTATCAGGGGATGGAGAGAGGGATAAAAGAGGAGATGGTTGATCAAGGAGTACAAAGTTTTAGTTATGCAAGATAAAAAAGTACTACCATTCTATGGTATAACACTGTGACCATATTAACAATTCTTGACTGTATACTTGAAATGTGTTAAGAGGGTAGATCTTAAGTGTTCTCACCACTCACAGACAGACACACACAGTGGTAACTATATGAAGAGACAGCTTCCTAGTGTATTCCAAATTATCAAATTGTGCCTAAATTAATCATCTTAAATATATAAAACTCTTAATCCTCAATTATACTTCAATTTAGAAATTAATTTTTTTAAAAAAAGAGTGTAAAGACAACCCACAGACTAGAAGAAAATATTACAATTCATATATCTGACAAGAGTCTAGCATCCAGAATATATCAGGCACTCTTACAATTCAACAAAAGGGACAATCCAACTTAAAAATGGACAAAGGAGTTGGATAGACATTTGTCCAAAGAAGATATACAAATGGTCAAGAGACACATGTTCAAAATCACTAATCATTAGGAAAATGCAAATCAAAACCACAAGATGCCACTTCATACCCACCAGGATGGCAATTAATAGCTATAACAGAAAATAACAAATGTCAGTGAGGATGTAAAAAAATTGGAACCCTGCTCCCAAGCCTGATCCCAAAAAATACGGGCCTGGGTTAGTATCTCAGCTCTACACATAAAACCAGTAAACCTAGTGAAATTGCCAATCCCTTGGAGCCTCTGTTTCCTCGTCTGTAACATGGGGATAATAATATCTACTATGGACTATGATGAAGAAATGGTGATGAGAGATGTTATGCTGTGCCTCATTCTAAAGTTCTGAGGCAGAAAGATAATGTGTGCCAAGGACCTAGCACCAGTAAGTTTCCTTTATTCTGTTTCCTCTCCCCTCCATGGACCCTCCCTTCTCCCTGGACACTCTGCCTTTGTGACCTTACTTCTTCTCCACCTAAGATTTCAGGAGAGGGTCTGACAATCTCACCCGAATGAGAAAGGCCTATGTGTAAGCACAGAGTTCCAAGACTGACAGAGAGGGGCACTTGGGAGAAATGAGGCAAGGACATGGCTTCCCAGGACCCCTGAAAGTCCAGCTTTGCCCTATGGAAAGCTGAATTCTCAACTGGTAAGTAATCACAGACCACTGCAGGCTCACAATCTATTTCCAAGGAAGTTACGTTTGTGGCTAAGACAGCATGGGACCCGCTTGAAAAAACCTCCAGTCCCTGCTTCCCAGCAGGATTTCCCCTTCCCCAGAAGTGGCAGCCCTCTCACTCTCTGGGCTGTCTGCTGGGGTGGGCCCCAAGCACACAAGCCTTCATGTGGCTGTAATCACAGTGCTCTTCCCACAGTGAGTTGCTCAGGCCTTCAAATTGCGACATAGCTCTTAGCACTTTGATTTCCAACACCATCAAGCCAAAGTATGTGAGCTCAAAAACCCACGCCTTGCTGTGAGAGGTTCCCCCTCTTTGGATTATTTCATCAGAGTAAATTCCCAGCAGAGAAATTCTTGGTCTAGAGAACATGAACAAATATTTTTATGGCTCTATCTACTTATTGACAAATTATCTTCCCATATGCTTGCATATTCTCACTATCAATAAATGAATATACTTGGCTTCACTACAGTATTACTGACTTTGACTCATTTAATTTTTAAAATGTTTGCAAATAGCTTTATTCTTCCACTCTTAGAAATAAAAGTTGCTTGTTGTAATATTCATATACTATAGACAAAGATGTCACTGGTAATTAGACATCTTATATAAAATAACTAAAATACTAAAATCCCCTGTATACCTTGGAAGGACATTTTCCTACACAACTGTAATACACCATGATAACACTAAATAGACAAGAAATCTCTGGTGTCATTTGATAACCAATCCTTGATCACATTTTCCTACTGCCTCAGAAATAGTCTCTTTTATTTTGGGAAGAAAAGACCCCCTCAAAAGCCACACAGGATATTTGGATGTTATATTTCTTAATTCTCTTTTAATCTAAAATGTCCTGCACCCTTTTGCTTTTCTCGCCTTTTATTTATTGCATAAGCTAAGTCAGTCATCCTCCAGAGTGTTCCCTCCTTCCCAATTTGTCTGGACTGTATAGGGATGTCATTTAACTGGATCCTTTATCTCCCCTTCAAGGCTCAGATATGGTTCTGACTGGCCACAGGGCCCAGAACTGGGAAGAAGTGGGGTAGGATGTGACCCAGGTTTCTTGCCTTCTGCAAGGCTCCTCCTTGCAGTGCAGACTGGGTCACGGATCACAGCTAGCCCCAGCACTGGCTTCCCTCTAGGAGTGGCAGTCGAGGAAACCATCAGTATGTAAACATGTCCCCTTAAGGCTGCCCTTAAAATTTTCTTCTAGAAGGACACAGCATGACCAAGAGTGTTGGGCTCAACAAATACTTATTGGCCTCTGTCCCTTACGAAACATAAAGGCTAGTCTGTTGGTAGCTACACACAGAGGCTGTCCAGTAGAGGTGGCCAGGTAAGGTTCCTGAGATGTGGGCTTGCTGGCAGAGTTCAAAGCTGAGGCAAGGGAGTGAAGGAACCAGCCCCAGAGCAAGTAGAGATGGAGGAGACGCTGGGGCTTGGAGACGGCCCAAAGTAACAGAGAAGAAACCATTTAGCCCAAGGAAGGGAACTGCAGAAACTTACCCAGACCCCAAATACCCATCAGTAGGAGAAACACTCCATCAGCCAGTCCAGTCATACAGGGGAATACAGCAGTCATTAAATGAATGGTAGAGAGGCATGTACTAATTCCACTCAACAACAGGGTTGATGGTGAAAAAATCAAGCTGCAGAAAAATAGGGACAGATTATGTCATTTGTAACACATACAGAGAGATGCTTGCCTAGGTACAGGTGAGTGCAAGTGTCTGTAGGTGCATTGGGAAGATCTGAAAGTATCATCAGCAAATCCAGACAGTGTTACCTGGGGGCCTGATATTCAGCAAAGAGTAAGTGGTCAAGGAGTCTTGGCTTTACTGAAATAATTTTATTTGCATCAGAAAAAATCCATTCATGTCTTACTTGAGTATTTAAAATTAATTAACTATAAATGGCAAGCTGCTCAGAGACTTCATGGTAGCAACTATTATGTCAGCATAGACTGCCAAGGCTGGGGATGCTCTAGGCATGGAGGAAAGCAAGATGAACAGGTCTTGAATCCCAGACCCTGGCTACTGCCCCTAAGCACCAGGGAATGCAAGCAAGGACACATGCCAGGCCCCCAGCAACTATCCTGGCTTGCAGCAGGCCCTTCTGC
Organism: Bubalus kerabau; assembly: GCF_029407905.1. Classification (NCBI taxonomy): domain Eukaryota; kingdom Metazoa; phylum Chordata; class Mammalia; order Artiodactyla; family Bovidae; genus Bubalus; species Bubalus kerabau. The sequence continues at coordinate 170,296,706 of NC_073624.1, forward strand.
CCAGTGGCTGAGACCCTTGCCCTGGGCCTTCTCTCCCTTCCAAGGACAAGGACCCTGGGGAATGAGGGGTCACCCATTCTGGCTGAGTGTATGCTAGGAATGGCTCTGCAGTCCATCTGCATTATGGCCAGGTTCAAGCTTGTGGCCAGCAGGTGAGGAGTTGCTATCAACTCCAACCCAACACCACCACCTTGGTCAGAACAGATCCAGATCTGGTCGCAAGGACACTTGCTGGAGGCAGAGCCTGAGAAGACATAGCCTCCCTCAGAAGTAGCCATCTTGTCCCCTGTGTCACGCTCTGGACCCTGGCTCAGCATGGAGCAGTTGCTCCGGGGGTTCTGGAAGGCTGTGACGAGACTAACTGACCAAATGAAGCTGCAAGGTAAAAGAGAAGAGTGAGCCCAGGTGCTCAGCAGCTTCGCAGGCCCTCTGACAGCCCTGATACAGAAATTCGGTTTCCATTCATTGCTGTGGTTTCAGTCTAATGGGAGGACATCTGTTTCTCACATCTAAAGCGGCCTATTGCTAAACTGCCCTGCAGAGAGGAGGTGCCAACTAGCCCCCACCAGCAACCACACGCTTTGTCTAAAATGCTTTGATATGAAGAGGAAGGAGAATGTGATGATGAAGTCAGGCTGATTGCTATTGCTTGCATCCCTTGGCCTGACCTTTTCCAGGGATGGAACTGTACAGACACTAATGGTGGGTGCCCTATCCATAGCTGAAGCCTACTCTAGGGTCACTTGGCACCCCTGCATCTCTGTCCCTGAGGTCATTTGATTATTCCAGACATATCACTGTCTCTCGGCAGGGCAGTCCTGAGGTAATAAGGAACTGATTCCCCAGGATGATGTGGGTGGTGTCAGTGTCCCAGCCTCTCTGCCAGTGTGGAGCCAAACAGTGTGCCTCCAAGTCTCTGGAGGTCCCCAGGAGACTGAGCCCCAGCAGTAGCCTGCTCATTAGCATGTTCTTTTTGGGCATTCCTCCCTTCCCATGTCCCTTCTCTACTCCCTCAGAGGATTTACCACAAGTTACAATCAATAAAGGACAGAAATGGCATGGACCTAACAGAAGCAGAAGATATTAAGAAGAGGTGGCAAGAATATACAGAAGAACTGTTCAAAAAAATCTTCACAACCCAGATAATCATGATGGTGTGATCACTCACCTAGAGCCAGACATACTGGAATGTGAAGTCAAGTGGACCTTAGGAAGCATCACTATGAACAAAGCTAGTGGAAGTGATGGAATTCCAGTTGAGCTATTTCAAATCCAAAAGATGATGCTTTGAAAGTGCTGTACTCAATATGTCAATAAATTTGGAAAACTAGGCACTGACCATAGGACTGGAAAGCTCAGTTTTCACTCCAATCCCAAGGAAGGGCAATGCCAAAGAATGCACAAACTACCACACAATTGCACTCATTGCACATGCTAGCAAAGTAATACTCAAAATTCTCCAAGCCAGGCTTCAGCAATTCACAAACCATGAACTTCCAGATGTTCAAGCTGGTTTAGAAAAGGCAAAGGAACCAGAGATCAAATTGCCAACATCCACTGAATCACTGAAAAAACAAGAGAGTCCCAGAAAAACATCTATTTCTGCTTTATGGACTATGCCAAAGCCTTTGACAGTGTGGATCACAATAAACTGTGGAAAAATCTGAAAGAGATGGGAATGCCAGACCACCTGACCTGCCTCTTGAGAAGTCTGTATGCAGGTCGGGAAGCAACACTTAGAACAGAACATGGAACAACAGACTGGTCCCAAATATGAAAAGGAGTACATCAAAGCTGTATATTGTCACTCTGCTTATTTAACTTATATGCAGAGTACATCATGAGAAACACTGGGCTAGATGAAGCCCAAGCTGGAATCAAGATTGCTGGAAGAAATAACAATAACCTCAGATATGCAGATGACACCACCCTTATGGCAGAAAGTGAAGAGGAACTAAAAAGCCTCTTGATGAAGGTGAAAGAGGAGAGTGAAAAAGTTGGCTTAAAGCTCAACATTCAGAAAATTAAGATCATGGCATCTGGTCCCATCACTTCATGGCAAATAGATGGGGAAGCAATGGGGAGAGAATCTAATTTTGGGGTTCCAAAATCACTGCAGATGGTGACTGCAGTCATGAAATGAAGAGGCTTGCTCCTTGGAAGAAAAGCTATGACCAACCTAGACAGCATATTAAAAAGCACAGACATTACTTTGCCAACAGAGGTCCATCCAATCAAAGCTTTGGTTTTTCCAATAGTCACATATGAATGTGAGAGTTGTACTATAAAAAAAAAAAAAGCTGAGTGCCAAATAACTGATGCTTTTGAACTATGATATTGGCGAAGACACTTGAGAGTCCCATGGACAGCAAGGAGATCCAACCAGTTCATCCTAAAGGAAGTCAGTCCTGAATATTCATTGGAAGGACTGATGTTGAAGCTGAAACTCCAATACTCTGGGCACCTGATGCCAAGAACTGACTCACTGGAAAAGACCCTGATGCTGGGAAAGATTGAAAACAGGAGAAGAAGGGGACGACAGAGGATGAGATGGTTGGATGGCATCACTGACTCAATGAACATAAATTTGAGTAAGCTCTTGGAGTTGGTGATGGACAGGGAAGCCTGGCATACAGCAAACCACGGGTTCAGAAAGAGTCGAACACGACTGAGTGACTGAACTGAGCTGAACTGACAAATAGATTCAAGGGATTAGATCTAATAGACAGAGTGCCTGAAAAACTATGGACGGAGGTTTGCAACATTGTACCAAAGGCCATGATCAAAACTATCCCCAAGAAGAATAAATGCAAAAAGGCAAAATGATTGTCTGAGGTGGCCTTACAAATAGCTGAGAAAAGAAGAGAAGGAAAGACAAAAGAGAAAAGGAAAGCTATACCGATCTGAATGCAGAGTTCCAAAGAATAACAAAGAGAGGTTTTAAAAAAAGGCTTCCTAAGTGATCAGTGCTAAGAATTAGAGGAAAACAATAGAATGGGAAAGGCTAGACATCTCTTCAAGAAAATTAGAGATACCAAGGGAACATTTCATGCAAAGTTGGGCACAATAAAGGACAGAAATGGTATGAACTGATTAACGGATTAAAAAGAGGTGGCAAGGATACACAGAACTGTACAAAAAGATCTGAATGACCCAGATAACCAAGATGGTGTGATCATTCAACTAGAGCCAGACATCCTGGAGTACAAAGTCAAGTGGGCTTTAGGAAGCATCACTACAAACAAAGCTAGTGGAGGTGATGGAATTCCAGCTGAACTATTTCACATCCTAAAAGATGATGCTATGAAAGTGCTGCACTCTATATGCCAGCAAATTTGGAAAATCAGCAGTGGCCACAGGACTGGAAAAGGTCAGTTTTCGTTTTAATCCCAAGGAAGGGCAATGCCAAAGATTGTTCAAACTATCACTTAATTGCACTCATCTCACAATGTAGCAAAAGTAAGGCTCAAAATTCTCCAAGCCAGGTTTCAACAGTACATGAACCGAGAACTTCCAAATGCTCACACTAGATTTAGAAAAGGCAGAGGAACCAGAGGCCAAATTGTCGACATCACTGGATCATAGAAAAAGTAAGAGAGTTCCAGAAAAACCTCTACTTCTGCTTTATTGATTATGCTGAAGCCTTTGAATGCGTGAATCACAACAAACTGTGGAAAATTCTTCAAGAGATGGGAATACCAGACCACCTGACCTGCCTCCTGAGAAACCTGTATGCAGCTCGAGAAGCAACAGTTAGAACGGGACATGGAACAAGAGACTGGTTCCAAGTTGGGAAAGCAGTATGTCAAGGCTGTATATTGTCACATTGTTTGTTTAACTTATATGCTGAGTATATCATGTGAAATGCTGGACTGCATGAAGCACAAGCTGGAATCAAGATTGCTGGGAGAAATAACAATAACCTCAGATATGCAGATAACACCACCCTCATGGCAGAAAGCAAAGAGGAACTAAAGAGCCTCTTGATGAAGGTGAAAGAGGAGAGTGAAAAAACTGGCTTAAAACTCACCATTCAAAAAACTAAGATCCTGACATCTGGTCCCATCACTTCATGGCAAGTAGATGGGGAAACAATGGAAACAGTGAGAGACTCTATTTTGGGGGGCTCCAAAATCACTGCAGATGGTGACTGCAGCCATGAAATTAAAAGATGCTTGCTCCTTGGAAGGAAAGCTATGACCAACACAGACAGCATATTAAAAAGCAGAGACATTACTTTGCCAAAAAAGGTCCATCTATTCAAAGCTACGGTTTTTCCAGTAGTCATGTATGGATGTGAGAGTTGGACTATAAAGAAAGCTGAGCGTTGAAGAACTGATACTTTTGAACTGTGGTGTTGGAGAAGACTCTTAAGAGTTCCTTGGACAGCAAGATCAAACCAGTCAATCCTAAAGGAAATCAGTCCTGAATATTCATTGGAAGGACTGATGCTGAAGCTGAAGCTCCAATATTTTGGCCACCTGATGAAAAGAACTGACTCATTGGAAAATCCCCTGATGCTGAGAAAGATTGAAGGCAGGAAGAGAAGGGGACAAGAGAGGGTGAGATGGTTGGATGGTATCACTGACTTGTTGGACATGAGTTTGAGCAAGCTCCAGGTGTTGTTGATGGACAGGGAAGCCTGGTGTGCTATAGTCCATGGGGTCGCAAAGAGTGGAACACAACTGAATGACTGAACTGAACTGAACTGGCCTTGTCCTGATATCAAAACCTGGCAAAGCCGTTGCAAGAAAAGAATGCTATAGATTGAGCTTCCTTACCAATATATAGACAAGATTCTTAAACAAAAGTTTACCAAATCCAATTTAACAATTGTAAAAATATTAATAAATTGTGTCCAATAAGGGTTTATCCAAAAAGTAAGTTTGATTTAACATTCAAAATTAAACAATGTTACTGATCATATGTAGTGAGTTGAAATAGTATCTCCTCAAAAACACATCCACCCAGAAATTCAGAATGTGACTTTATTTGGAGATAGAGTCTTTGCAGATTTAAATAGTTAAAGATCTCGACATGAAATCATCCTGGATTTAGGGTGATCCCTAAATCCAATTATTGGTATCCTTATAAGAGGATAATAGAGGTCACAGATAATAAACACAGAGAAGGTGAAGATAGATGTGTACAGAGATCGGAATTATTCAGTCACTACACAATGAATGATTGGGGCCATGAGATGCTAGAAGAAGAAGTGAAAAAAAATGATTCTTTCCTAGAGCCTGCAGAGGTAGAATAGATTTGCTGACACCTTGATTTCAGAGACTGCTAGACTCCATAACTGTGAGAGAATAAATTTTGTGTTCCTAAGCCACAAAGTTTGTGGTAATTTGATTTAGCAATTATGACCAACCTAGATAGCATATTCAAAAGCAGAGACATTACTTTGCCAACAAAGGTCCATCTAGTCAAGGCTATGGTTTTTCCTGTGGTCATGTATGGATGTGAGAGTTGGACTGTGAAGAAGGCTGAGCGCCAAAGAATTGATGCTTTTGAACTGTGGTGTTGGAGAAGACGCTTGAGAGTCCCTTGGACTGCAAGGAGATCCAACCAGTCCATTTTGAAGGAGATCAGCCCTGGGTGTTCTTTGGAAGGAATGATGCTAAAGCTGAAACTCCAGTACTTTGGCCACCTCATGCGAAGAGTTGACTCATTGGAAAAGACTCTGATGCTGGGAGGGATTGGTGGCAGGAGGAGAAGGGGACGACAGAGGATGAGATGCCTGGATGGCATCACTGACTTGATGGACGTGAGTCTGAGTGAACTCTGGGAGTTTGTGATGGACAGGGAGGCCTGGCGTGCTGCGATTCATAGGGTCGCAAAGAGTCAGACACGACTGAGCGACTGAACTGAACTGAAGTAGAATCACTTCAGTATTCTTGCCTTGGGAACCTCATGAACAGTATGAAAAGGCAAAATGATAGGATACTGAAAGAGGAACTCCCCAGGTCAGTAGGTGCCCAATATGCTACTGGGGATCAGTGGAGAAATAACTCCAGAAAGAATGAAGGGATGGAGCCAAAGCAAAAACAATACCCAGTTATGGATGTGACTGGTGATAGAAGCAAGGTCCGATGCTGTAAACAGCAATATTGCATAGGAACCTGGAATGTCAAGGCAAATTGAAAGTGGCAAACAGGAGATGGCAAGAGTGAACATTGACATTCTAGGAATCAGCGAAGTAAAATGGACTGGAATGGGTGAATTTAACTCAGATGACCATTATATCTACTACTGTGGGCAGAAATCCCTCAGAAGAAATGGAGTAGCCATCATGGTCAACAAAAGAGTCTGAAATGCAGTACTTGGATGCAATCTCAAAAACGACAGAATGATCTCTATTCGTTTCCAAGGCAAACCATTCAATATCACAGTAACTCAAGTCTATGCCCCAACCAGTAACACTGGAGAAGCTGATGTTGAACAGTTCTATGAAGACCTACAAGACCTTTTAGAACTAACACCCAAAAAAGATGTCCTTTTCATTATAGGGGACTGGAATGCAAAAGTAGGAAGTCAAGAAACATCTAGAGTAACAGGCAAATTTGGCCTTGGAATACGGAATGAAGCAGGGCAAAGACTAATAGAGTTTTGCCAAGAAAATGCACTGGTCATAGCAAATACCCTCTTCCAACAACGCAAGAGAAGACCCTACACATGGACATCACCAGATGGTAAACACTGAAATCAGATTGATTATATTCTTTGCAGCCAAAGATGGAGAAGCTCTATACAGTCAACAAAAACAAGATCAGGAGCTGACTGTGGCTCAGATCATTAACTCCTTATTGCCAAATTCAGACTGAAATTGAATAAAGTAGGGGAAACCACTAGACCATTCAGGTATGACCTAAATCAAATCCCCTATGATTATACAGTGGAAGTGAGAAATAGATTTAAGGGACTAGATCTGATAGATAAAGTGCCTGATGAACTATGGAATGAGGTTCGTGACATTGTACAGGAGACAGGGATAAAGACTATCCCCATGGAAAAGAAATGCAAAAAAGCAAAATGGCTGTCTGGGGAGGCCTTACAAATAGCTGTGAAAAGAAGAGAAGCAAAAAGCAAAGGAGAAAAGGAAAGATATAAACATCTGAATGCAGAGTTCCAAAGAATAGCAAGGAGAAATAAGAAAGCCTTCCTCAATGGTCAAGGCAAAGAAATAGAGGAAAACAACAGAATGGGAAAGACTAAAGATCTCTTCAAGAAAACTAGAGATACTAAGGGAATATTTCATGCAAAGATGGGCTCAATAAAGGACAGAAATGATATGGACCCAACAGAAGCAGAAGATATTAAGAAGAGGTGGCAAGAATACACAGAAGAACTGTACAAAAAAGATCTTCACGACCAAGATAATCACAATGGTGTGATCACTCACCTAGAGCCAGACATCCTGGAATGTGAAGTCAAGTGGGCCTTAGAAAGCATCACTACGAACAAAGCTAGTGGAGATGATGGAATACCCGTTGAGCTTTTCAAATCCTGAATGATGATTCTGTGAAAGTGCTGCACTCAATATGCCAGCAAATTTGGAAAACACAGCAGTGGCCACAGGACTAGAAAAGGTCAGTTTTCATTCCAATCCCAAAGAAAGACAATGTCAAGGAATGCTCAAACTACCGCGCAAATGCACTCATCTCACATGCTAGTAAAGTAATGCTCAAAATTCTCCAAGCCAGGCTTCAGCAGTACATGAACCATGAACTTCCAGATGTTCAAGCTGGTTTTAGAAAAGGCAGAGGAACCAGGGGTCAAATTGCCAACATCCACTGGATCATCAAAAAAGCAGGAGAATTCCATTAAAATATCTATTTCTGCTTGACTATGCTAAAGCCTTTGAATGTGTGAATCACAACAAACTGTGGAAAATTCTGAAAGAGATGGGAATACCAGACCACCTTACCTGCCTCCTGAGAAACCTGTAGGCAGGTCAAGAAGCAACAGTTAAAAGTGGACATGAAGCAACAGACTGGTTCCAAATTGGGAAAGGAATACGTCAAGACTATATATTGTCACCCTGCTTATTGAACTAATATGCAGAATATCTCAAGTGAAATGCAGGCTGGATGAATCACAAGCTGGATCAAGATTGCAGGGAGAAATATCAATAACCTCAGATATGCAGATGATACCACCCTTACAGCAGAAAGCAAAGAGGAACTAAAGAGCTTCTTGATGAAAGTGAAAGAGGAGAGTGAAAACGCTGTTTTAAAACTAAACATTCACAAAACTAAGATCATGGCATCTGGTCCAATCAGTTTAGATGGGAAAGCAATGGGAACAGTGAGAAACTTTATTTTCTTGTCTCCACAATCACCCTGGACCATGACCTCAGCCATGAAATTAAAAGACACTTGCTCCTTGGAAGAAAAGCTATGAAAACCCTAGACAGCTTATTAAAAAGCAGAGACATTGCTTGGCAAACAAAGGTCCCGATAGTCAAAGCTATGGTTTTTCCAATAGTCATGTACAGATGTGAGAGTTGGTCCATAATGAAGGCTAAACTCCAAAAAATCAATACTTTTGAATTGTGTTGCTAGAGAAGGCTCTTGAGAGTCCCTTGGACTGCAAGAGATCAAACAAGTGAATCCTAAAGGAAATCAGTCCTGAATATTCATTGGAAGGACTGATGATGAAGCCAATGCACCAATGCTTTGGCCCCCTGATGAGAAGAGCCACTCATTAGAAAAGACCCTAATGCTGGGAAAGATAGAAGGCACGAGGAGAAGGGGAGGACAGAGGACAAGACCATTGGATGGCATTCACCAACTCAATAGACATGAGTTTGAGCAAGCTCTGGAATATGGTGAAGACTGCAGAAGACTGAGGTGCTGCAGTCCATGGGGTTGCAAAGAGTTGGACACAAATGAGCAACCAAACAAGAATAAAGCCATGACAATGAGAGAAAAAAAAAAGAAATAAAAGGAATCCAGATTGGAAAAGAAGGATTAAAATTCTCACTGTTTGCAGATGGCTTGATACTATACATAGAAAGCCCTAAAGATGCCACAGAAAATTACTAGAGCTAATCAGTGAATACAGTAAAGTCATAGGATACAATATCAATACACAGAAATCCCTTTCATTCTTATACATTAAAGACAAAAAATCACAGAGAGAAATTAAGGAAACAATTCCACTTACCATTGCAACAAAAAGATTAAAATTCCTAAGCATAAACCTACCTAAAGAGACAAAAGACCTATGCTCTGAAAACTACAAGACACTGATGAAAGAAATCAAGACAACAAAAAGAGATGGAGAAATATATCATGTTCTTGGATTGAAAGAATTACTTTTGTGAAAATATACTATCCAAAACAATCTACAGATCCAATGCACTCCCTATGAAATTACCAATAGCATTTTTCACAGAACTGGGACAAAAAATTTCACAATTTGTATGGAAACACAAAAGCCCCCCAAATAGCCAAAGTAATCTTGAGAAAGAAAAACGGAGCTGGAGGAATCAAACTTCATGACTTCAGACTACAGACTACAAAGCTACATTAAACAAAGCAATATGGTACTGGCACGAAAACCAAAATATAGACCAATGGGACAAGATAGAAAGCCCAGACATAAACTCATACAACTATGGGCACCTCATCACTGACAAAGTAAGAAAGAATATTCAATGGAGAAAAGACAGCCTCTTCATTAAGTGGTGCTGGGAAAACTCAGTTCAGTTCAGTTCAGTCACTCAGTCATGTTCAACTCTTTGCGACCCCATGGGACTGCAGCACACCAGGCTTCCCTGTCCATCAACAACTCACGGAGCTTGCTCAAACTCATGTCCATTGAGTCCATGATGCCATCCAACTACCTCATCCTCTGTTGTCCCCTTCTCCTCCCACCTTCAATCTTTCCCAGCATCAGGGTCTTTTCAAATGAGTCAGTTCACAAAAGGTGGCCAAAATATTGGAGCTTCAGCATCAGTTCCTCAAACGATTTTTCTGGACTGATTTTCTTTAGGATTGACTAGCTTGATTTCCTTGCAGTCCAAGGGACTCTCAAGAGTCTTCCCCAACACCACAGTTCAAAAGCATCAATTCTTCAGCATTCAGCCTTTATGGTCCAACTCTCACATCTGTACATGACTACTAGAAAAACCATAGCTTTGATTAGATGGGCCTTTTTGGGCAAAGTAATGTCTTTTCTTTTTAATATGCTGTCTAGGTTGGTCATAGCTTTTCTTCCAAGGACCATGTGTCTTTTAATTTCATGGCTGCAGTCACCATCTGCAGTGATTTGGAGCCCAAGAAAATAAAGCCTGTCATTGTTTCCCCACATATTTGCCATGAAGTGGTGGGACCAGATGCCATGATCTTAGTTTTTTGAATGTTGAGTTTTAAGCCGGTTTTTTCACTCTCCTCTTTTACTTTCATCAAGAGGCTCTTTAGTTCTTCTTTGCTTTCTGCAATAAGGGTGGTGTCATCTGCATATATGAGGTTATTGATATTTCTCCCGGCAATCTTGATTCCAGCTTGTGCTTCTTCCAGTCCAGCATTTCTCATGATGTACTCTGCATATACATTAAATAATCAGAGTGACAATACACAGCCTTGACGTACTCTTTTTCCAATTTGTACCTAGTCTCTTGTCCCATGTTCAGTTCTAACTGTTGCTTCTTGACCTGTATACAGATTTCTCAGGAGGCAGGTAAGGTGGTTTGTATTCCCATCACTTGAAGAATTTTCCAGTTTACTGTGATCCTCACATTCAAAGGCTTTAGCATAGTCAATGAAGCAGAAGTAGATGTTTTTATGGAATTCTCTTGCTTTTTCTATGAGCCAACAGATGTTGGCAATTTGATCTCTGGTTCCTCTGCCTTTTCTAAATCCAGCTTGAACATCTGGAAGTTCATGGGTTCACATACTCTTGAAGCCTGGCTTGGAGAATTTTAAGCATCACTTTGCTATTTTGCTACATTCTCTGACATTGGCTTTCTTTGGGATTGGAATGAAAACTGACCTTTTCCAGTCCTGTGGCCACTGCTGAGTTTCCAAATTTGCTGGCATATTGAGTGCAGCACTTTCACAGCATCATCTTTTAGGATTTGAAATAGCTCAACTGGAATTCCATCACCTCCACTAGCTTTGTTCATAGTGATGCTTTCTAAGGCCCACTTGACTTCACATTCCAGGATGTCTGGCTCTAGGAGAGTGATCACACCATCGTGGTTATCTGGGTCGTGAAGATCTTTTTTGTGCAGCTCTTCTGTGTATTCTTGCCACCTTTTCTTAATATCATCTTCTGTTAGGTCCATATCATTTCTGTCCTTTATTTAACCCATCTTACATGAAGTGTTCCCTTGGTATCTCTAATTTTCTTGAAGAGATCTCTAGTCTTTCCCATTCTATTGTTATCCTCTCTTTCTTTGCACTGATCACTGAGGAATGCTTTCTTATCTCTCCTTACTATTCTTTGGAACTGTGGTTTCAAATATGTATATCTTTCCTTTTCTCCTTTGCCTTTCGCTTCTCTCCTTTTCTCAGCTATTTGTAAGGCTTCCTCAGACAACCCAATTTGCCCTTCTGGATTTTGTCTTTAGGGAAAACTAGATACCTACATGTGAAAGAATGAAATTAGAACACTTCCTAACACTATACAGAAAACTGGATTAGAGACCTAAATGTAAGACCAGGCAATATAAAACTCTTAGAAGGAAACATAAGTAAAACACTCTTTGGCAGAAATAGTAGCAAGATCTGCTATGACCCAGTTCCTAGAGTAATGGAAATAAAAACAAAAATAAACAAATGGGATCTAATTAAACTTAAAAGTTTTTGAACAGCAAAAGAAACTACAAACACGATGAAAAGACAATCCTCAGAATGAAAGAAAATAATTGCAAATGAAGTAACTGGCAAAGGATTAATCTCCAAAACATATTAATACAAGCAGATCATGCAGCTCAATATCAGAAAAACAAACAACACAATGAAAAAATGAGCAAAAAGTCTAAACAGCCATTTCTTCAAAGAAGACATATGGATTGCCAACAAATACATGAAAAGATGTTCAACATGGCTTATTGTAACTAAAGATATTCAAGTCAAAACTACAATGAGATATCACCTCACAACAATCAGAATGACCATCATAAAAAATCTACAAACAGTAAATGCTAAAGAGGATGTGGACAAAAGGGAACTCTCTTGCACTTTTGGTGAGAATGCAAATTGATACAGTCACTATGGAGAACAGCATGGAGATTCTTTTTTAAAAATTAGGAATAAAACTACTATATGACCCAGCAATCCCACTCCTGGACATGTATCCTGAGAAGACCATAACTGAAAAAGATACATGTACCTGGTATTCATTGTAGCACTATTACAAGAGCTAGGACATGAAAGCAACCTAGATGTCCATAGACAGATAAATGGATAAAGAAGCTGTGGTACATATACACAATGGGATATGACTCAGCCATATAGTTCACCCTGAATATTCATTGGAAGGACTAATGCTGAAGCTGAAGCTCCACTACTTTGGCCACCTGATGCAAAGAACCTACTCATTGGGAAATGGATGCTGGGAAAGATTTAAGGCAAAAGGAGAAGAGGGTTGCAGAGGACAAGATGGTTAGATATCATTGCTGACTCAATGAACATGAATTTCAGCAAACTCCAAGAGATAGTGAAGGACAGGGAAACCTGGTACGCTGCAATCCATGGAGTCACAAGAATTGGACACAACTTAGGGACTGAACAACATTAACAAATTACTTGGCCATAAAAAGGAATGCATTCAAGTAAATTCTAATGACATGGATGAACCTAGGGCCTATTATACAGAGTGAAGTAACTGAGAAAGAGAAAAACAAATATACTATATTAACACATGTATATGGAATCTAGAAAGGTTTGTAGGGCAGCAATAGAGATGCAGACACATAGAACAGACTTGTGGACACAGTGTGGAGGAGAGGGTGGCATGAATGGAGAGAGTAGCATGGAAATATATACATTACCATATGTAAAACAGATAGGCAGTGGGAATTTGCTGTATGACTTAGGGAACTCAAACTGGAGCTCTGTGACAACCTAGAGGGGTAAGATGCGGTAGGAGGTGGGAGGAAGGTTCACGTATGAGGGGACATATGTATACCTGTGGCTGATTCATGCTGATGTACGGCAGAAACCAACACAATATTGTAATGAAATTATCCTCCAATTAAAAATAAATAAATTTTTAGAAGACACATGTACCCCAGTGTTCACTGAAGCACTATTTACAATAGCCAGGACATGGGAGCCACCTAGATGTCCATCAACAAATGAATGGATAAAGAAGTTGTGGTACAAGATCACTCAGTGAAATATTACCCCGCTATGAAAAGGAATGATTTTGAGTCAGTTGAACTGAAGTGGATGAACCTAGAGCCTGTTATACAGAATGAAGTCAGAAAGAGAAAAACAAATATCATCTATTATTACATATATGTAGAATCTAGAAAAAAATGATACTAATGAATCTTTTTGCAGGGCAAGAATAGAGATGCAGACAATGGACTTGTAGACACAGTGGGAAAGGAGAGGGCAGAATGAATTTAGAGAGTAGCATCGAAATGTATACATTATAATATGTAAAATAGATAGCTAGTGGGAAATTTCTATATAACACAGGGAGTCAACTCGTGCTCTGTGACAACCTAGAGGGGTAGGATGGCGGGGAGGGAGGTTTAAGAGGTAGGGGGCATATGTATACTCACGGCTGATTCATGTTGTTGTCCAGCAGAAACTAACACAACATTGTAAAGCAATTATCCTCCAATTAAAAATATATTTTAAAAAGATTATGGAAGACTTCTATCTCTACACATTTGATGGGCTTGAGTTGCTCTTGATCAGCAAGAGTTTCATTTGGGAAGATGAGATGAATCTGGAGCCAAAGAGAGCAAGAACTAGTTAGAATCACCTGTATCTCTTTATTTGTTGCTGATGGCCTCAACAGATTTCAGAAGTGCTGCTTTACTTTCACCTTCCAAAACTTGAAAAAAAATTCTTGTTTGGGCCAAAAATAAAATATCATACAACATAGGGAATTCTAGTAAACAGTTCTGGCTTAGTCAAGATGGCATTTCTAAACACTGCACAAGTCAGTTTATTTTCCTTTACTTTAATTTCTTTATTTTTAAAATGTTTGATTTTGCTTCACTTACTTAATGCCATAGTTGTGGGAATTACATGTGAATATACAATGAAAATCACTTAGCTCTTGAATTTCTTTTGCCAATTTTGGGGAATTTTCAGTCGTTATTTTTCAAATACATTTTCTACATTCTTTCTCCTCTCCTTTTGGGACTATGATGACATAAATGTTAGACCTTTTGGTATTGCTCCATAAGTTCTGGAGTCACTGTTCCTTTTTTCCTACACTTTTCTCTCTGTTGTTCATTTTGGATAAATTCTATTGAACTGTCTTCAGGTTCAGTGACTCCTTTTCTAGTCAGGGAATTTCTGTATTTTGGCTCTTGAATTTTCCAAATCTAAAATTTCCACTTAGTTCTTTTTGTTGTTGTTGCTGTTCAATTGCAAAGTCATGTTAAACTATTTGTGGTCCCCCAGACCACGGGACACCAGGCTTCTCTGTTCTTCACAATCTCCCAGAGTTTGCTCAAATTCATGTCCATTGAGTTGATAATGCCATCCAACCATCTCATCCTCTGTTGTTCCCCTCCTCCTCCTGCTTTCAGTCTCTCCCAGCATCGGAGTCTTTTCCAATGAGTCAGTTTTTCTCATCAAGCAGCCAAAGTATTGAAGCTTCAATTCCAGTACCAGACCGTCCAATGAATATTCAGAGTTGATTTCCTTTGGGATTGACTGGTTTGATCTCCTTAAAGTCCAAGGGACTCTCCAGTACCACAATTCAAAAGCATCAGTTCTTTGGAGCTTAGCCTTTATGGTCCAACTTTCACATCCATACATGACTACTGGAAAAACCATAGCTTTGACTAGATGGACCTTTGTTGGTAAAGTAATGTCTGCTTTTTTTTAATACAATATCTATGTTTGTCATAGCTTTTCTTCCAAGTAGCAAACATCTTTTAATTTCATGGCTACAGTCACCATCCACATTGATTTTGGAGCCCAAGAAAATAAAATTTGTCACTGCTTCAACTCTTTCCCTTTCTGTTTGCCATAAAGTGATGGGAGCAGATGCCTCAATCTTAGTTTTTTTCATATTGAATTTTAAACCAACTTTTTCACTCTCCACTTTTACCCTCCAATGGACTACATTTTGTTGGAACATGGTCCATTGGAGAAATGAATGGGAAACCACTTCAGGATTCCTGCCTCAAGAACTCCATGAACAGTATGAAAAGGCAAAATGATATGATACTGGAACATTAGCCTCCCAGGTCGGTAGGTGTCCAATATGCTACTGGGGAAAAGCGGAAAAACAGCTCCAGAAAGAATGAAGAGGCTGAGCCAAAGTGGAAATGATGCCAGTCATAGATGTGCCTCATGGTGAAAACCCAATGCTATAAAGAACAATATTGCATGGGAAATGGAATATTAGCTCCATGAATCAAGTTAAACTGGATGTGGCCAGACAGGAGAAAGCAAGAATGAACATCAAAATTTTAGGAATCAGTGAATTAAAATGGATGTGAATGGGAGAATTTAATTCAAATGTCCAGGGCTTCCCTGGTGGTTCAGATGGTAAAGAATCCACCTGCAATGTGGGTGACCTGGGTTTGATCCCTGGGTTGGGAGGATGCCCTGGAGGAGAGCATGGCAACCCACTTAGTATTCTTGCCTGGAGAATCCCCATGGACAGAGGACCCTGGTGGGCTACAGTTCATGGGGTCACAAAGAATTGGACACGACTAGTGACTAAGCACAGTATAGCACAGCATACGCACATCCCCTCCCTCATCATTCTTCATAGAAAGAACAAAATAGAATAGTGTGCCCTTCTAGGTATTAATTCAGATGACCATTACATCTACTACTGTGAGCAAGAATTCCATAGAAGAAATGGAGTATTCCTCACAATCAACAGAAGAGTCTGAAGTGCAGTACTTGGATGCACTCTCAAAAACAAAATGATCTCAACTCGTTTCCAAGGCAAGCCATTCAGCATCACAGAAATCCAACTCTATGCCACAACCACTAATGCTGAAGAAGCTGAAGTTGAATGGTTCTATGAAGAAATACAAGACCTTCTAGAACTAATACCCAAAACAGATATCCTTTTCTTCATAGAGGATGGGAATGCAAAAATAGGAAGTTAAGAGATATCTGGAGTAACAGATAAATTTGGCCTCAGAGTACAAAATGAAGCAGGGCAAAGACTAACAGAGTTCTGCCAAGAGAATGCACTGTTCATAGCAAACACCCTCTTCCAACAATACAAGAGAAGACTCTACACATGGACATCATCAGATGGTCAATACCAAAATCAGATAGATTATATTCTTTGCAGCAAAGATAGAGAAGCTCTACACAGTCAGTAAAAACAAGACCAGGTACTGACTGTCGCTTAGATCATGAGCTCATTATCACAAAATTCAGACTTAAATTGAAGAAAGTAGGGAAATCTACTAGGCCATTCAGGTATGACCTAAATCAAATCCCTTATGGGGCTTCCAGTTCTAGATGGTAGAGTAGAAGGAAGTATGCGCATCTGCTCCTGAGACGGCACCAAAATCACAGCTAGCTGTTGAACAACCATTGACAGGAGGACACTGGAGCTCACCAAAGAAAGATGCCCCATGTCCAAAGACAAAGAAGAAGTTGCAGCGAGATGGTAGGAGGGCAGAGTCACGATAAATTCAAATCCCATAGTTGCCAGGTGGGTGACCCACAAACTGGAGAACAAAATTACCAAAGAAGTTCTCCCATTGTTGTGAAGTTTCTGAACCTGGTGTCAAGCTTCCCAGCCTGGGGATTCAACAAAGGGATTGGGAATACCCAAGGAATCTGACCTTGAAGGCCAGTGTGATTTGATTATTGGACTTCCAAAGGACTGGGGGAAACAGAAACTCCAGTCTTGGAGGTCACAAACAAAATACTGCATACTCCAAGACCTACAGGACAGGAGCAGCGGCCCCACAGGAGACAATCAAAACCACCTGCTAGTGTTGGAGGGTCTCCTGTGGAGACATGGGTTAACAGGGGCTCACCACAGAGATGGGAACACTGGCAACAGAAGTCCTAGAAGTCCTTACCCACTTGGCATAAGCCCTCTTGGAAGTCACCATTAACCCTACCATAGAGTGGGCAGACCCCACGGCTGGGTCACCAACTAAAGTGTGGAAGCACAACCCCACCTATCAGCAGACAATTGGATTAAGGCTTTGCTAAGCAAGGCCCTGCCTACCAGAACAAGACCCAGTCTTTCCCACTGCCAGTCCCTCCCATCAGGAAGCTGACACAAGCCTCTTAGCCTCCTCTATCAGAGGGTCCACAGAAGAAGCAAGAAGCACCACAATCTCACAGTTAGAACCAAAACCATTTTACAGAAAGTTAATCACAATGAAAAAGCTATGTCCCAGGTAAAGAGACAAGGTAAAACCCCAGAAAAAACAATGAAAGAAAGTGGAGATAAGCAAACTTCCAGAAAAATAATTCAGAATAATGATAGCAAAGATGATCCAGGATCCTGGGAAAACAATGAAAAAGATGCAAGAAATGTTTACCAAAGACCTACAAGAACTAAAGAACAAATGGAGATGAATAATACACTAGAAGGAATCCATAGCAGAATAACTGAGGCAGAAGAATTGATAAGTGACCTGGAGGACAGAATGGTGGAATTCACTGCCACAGAATATTTTAAAAAGAATTTAAAAAATGAAAACAGCCTAAGAAACATCTGGGACAACATTTAATGAGCCAACATTCATATTTTAGGGGTCCCAGAAGGAGAAGAGAGAAAGGACCTGAGAAAATATTTGAAGAGATAATAGCTGAAAACTTCCCTAATATGGGAAAGAAAATAGTCGACCAAGTCAAAGAAGCACAAAAAGTCCCAGGCAGGGTAAACCCAAGAAGGAATACACTGAAACACATAGTAATCAAACTGACAAAAATTAACGACAAAGAAAAATATTAAAAGCAACAAGGGAAACATTACAAATAACATACAAGGAAATTCCCATCAGATTCCCACTGATTTCTCAACAGAAACTTTACAAGCCAGAAAGGAATGCACGATATTTTTAAAGTGATGATAGGGAAGAACCTACAACAAAGAATACTCTACCCAGCAAGACTCTCATTCAGATTGATAGAGAAATCAAAAGCTTTCCAGACAAGCAAAATTTAAGAGAATTCAGCGCCACCAAACCAGGCTTTACAACAAATGCTAAAGGAACTTCTCTAGGCAACAAACACAAGGAAAAGATCTACAGAAAATAAACCCAAAACACTTAAGAAAATGGTAATAGGAACAAGCATATTTATAACTACCTTAAATGTAAATGGATTAAATGCACCAACCAAAAGACAAACACTAACTGGGCATACATGCACTTCCACTTACCACACCACTCTGCTTGACACCCCCCCCAACTCTATATAGTTATTTTATATTGTTAGACTAATTATGTTCCCATTATGGCTTGCAATTGTAATTGTCTTCTATTTTTTGTCTGGCTATTGATTGTGAAAACTTATAAACATTTTTTACTCTTATGATTATGTAACTATTACTCATTTAATACTACTGTATCATGATTGGTCAACAGAAAAATAAAAGAATTCTATAGCACCAAAACTGCCATTTGATAGAAAAAGCTACAATCACTTTTTAAAATCCAGATACATATCAGAATTATCTTGGAATTTTTTGAAAAATACAAATGCCCAGATATTTGGAGACAAGCTCCAGATAAGTTTCTCATGACAAACATGTTTAAAAGCAACCGGACTATATGATGATCTTTTACTTTTAACTGGTTTGTTTCACTTTTTCTATTTCATATTCAGTGCTCCTATTTCATTCAGTTTATGTTTTCCAAGTTCTGCATCTATTCTTTTTTTTTTTTAATATTCCTTCTCAGGTCTTTATCAGGGCTTCCCTGATAGCTCATTTGGTAAAGAATCTGCCTGCAATGCAGGAGACCCCTGTTCAATTCCTGGGTTGGGAAGATCCACTGGAGAAGGCATAGGCTACCCACTACAGTATTCTTGGGCTTCCCTTCTGGCTCAGCTTGTAAAGATTTGGCCCACAATGCAGGAGACCCCAGTTCGATCCCTGGGCTGAGAAGATCCACTGGGAAAGGAAACGGCTAACCAGTCCAGTATTCTGGCCTGGAGAATTCCATGGACTCTATAGTCCATGAGGTCACAAAGAGTCAGACACAACTGAGCAACTTTCACTTTTAACTTTCAAGCCTTTATCAAGTGCAGTAGAGGATGTCTTCAAGAAAATTAGAGTTACCAAGGGAACATTTATGCAAAGATGGGCACAATGAAGGACAAAAATGGCAAGAACCTAACAGAAGCAGACGAGATTAAGAAAAGGTGGCAAGAATACACAGAAGTGAAGTGAAGTGAAATGAAGTCGCTCAGTTGTGTCCAAATCTTTGTGACCCCATGGACTGTAGCCTACCAGGCTTCTCCATCCATGGGATTCTCTGGGCAAGAATACTGGAGTGGGTTACCATTTCCTTCTCCAGGGGATCTTCCCAAGCCAGGGATAGAACCTGGGTCTCCCGCATTGTAGGCAGATGCTTTAATCTGTAAGCCACCAAAAAAAGGTCTTAATGACCCAGATAACCATGATAGTGTGGTCAATCAGAGCCAGACATCCTGAGATGTGAAGTCAAGTGGGCCTTGGGAAGCATCACTACAAACAAAGTTAGTGGAAGTGATAGAATTCCAGCTGCGCCATTTCAAATCCTAAAAGATGATCCTGTGAAAGTGCTACACTCAATATGCCAGCAAATTTGGAAAACTCAGCAGTGGCCACAGGACTGGAAAAGGTCAGTTTTCATTCCAATCCCAAAGAAAGGCAATGCCAAAGAATGTTCAAACTACCAAACAATTGCACTCATTTCACATGCTAGCGAGGTAATGTTCAAAATCCTTCAAGCTAGGCTTTGGCAGTATGTGAACCAAGAACTTCTAGATGTACAAACTGGATTTAGAAGAGGCAGAGAAGCCAGAGATCAAACTGCCAACTTCCATGGTTCAGTCATTCAGTTGTGTCTGACTTTTTGTGATCCCAGGGACTGTAGCCCATCAGGCTTCTCTCTCCATGGGATTTTCCAGGCAAGAATTCTGGAATGGGTTGCCATTTCCTACTCCAACATCCACTGGGATTATAGAAAAAGCAAGAAAATGTCAGAAAACCATCTACTTCTGGTTCATTGACTACACTAAAGCCTTTGACTGTGTGAATCACAACAAACTTTGGAAAATTCAGAAAGTGATAGGAATACCAGACCACCTTATGTGCCTCCTGAGAAGCCTGTATGCAGGTCAGGAAGCAACAGTTAGAACTGGACATGGAACAACAGACTGGTCCAAAATTAGAAAAGGAGTACATCAAGGCTGTATATTGTCACCCCACTTATTTAACTTAATGCATAGTACATCATGCTGGATGACTCATACACTAGAATCAAGATTGCTGGGAGAAATATCAACAACCTCAGGTATGAAGATGACACCACCCTAATGGCAGAAATAGTAGAAGAACTAAAGAACTTCTTGATGAAAGTGAAAAGGGAGCATGAAAAAGCTGGCTTAAAACTCAACATTCAAAAAGCGAAGATCATGGCATCCAGTCCCATCACTTTGTGGCAAATAGATGGGGAAATAATGGAAACACTGGCAGATTTTATTTTCTTGGGCTCTACAATCACTGCAAATGGTGACTGCAGCCATGAAATTAAAACACCCTTGCTTCTTGTAAAAAAAAAAAAAAAAAAAGCTATGACAAACCCAGGTAGCATATTAAAAGCGGAGACATCACTTTGCTGACAAAGGTCCATATAGTCAAAGCTATGGTTTTTCCAGTAGTCATGTATGGATGTGACAGTTGGACCATAAAGAAGGCTGAGTGGGGAAGAATTGATTCTTTTGAATAGTGATGCTGGATAATACTCTTCAGAGTCCCTTGGACAGCAAGCAGATCAAACCTGTCAATCCTAAAGGAAATCAACCCTAGGATATTCATTGGAAGGACTGATGCCAAAGCTGAAATTCCAGTATTTGGCCACCTGATGAGAAGAACTGACTCATTGGAAAAGGCCCTGATGCCAAGAAAGATTGAGGGTAGAAAAGAAGGGGAAGACAAAGGATGAAATGATTAGATGGCATCACTGACTCGATGGACATGGGTTTGAGTAAGCTCCGAGAGTTGGTGATGGACAGGGAAGCCTGGCATGCTGCCGTCCATGAGGTCGCAAAGAGTTGGACACAACTGAGCCACTGAACTGAGGATGGTCATAACTCTTCTTCCAAGGAGCAAGCCTCTTTTAATTTCATGGCTGCAATCACCATCTGCAGTGAGTTGGAGCCCAAGAAAATAAAGTCTCTCACTGTTTCCATTGTTTCCCCATCTATTTACCATGAAGTGATGGGACCAGATGCCATGATCTTACTTTTCTGAATGTTAAGTTTTAAGCCAACTTTTTCACTCTCCTCTTTCACTTTCATCAAGAGGCTCTTCTGTTCCTCTTCACTTTCTGCCATAAGAGTGGTGTCATCTGCATATCTGAGGTTATTGATATTTCTCCTGGCAATCTTGATTCCAGCTTCTGCATCATCCAGACTGGTATTTTGCATGATGTATTTTGTATATAAGTTGAATAAGCAGGGTGATAATATACAACCTTTCAGAATTTTGAACCAATCATTTGTTCCTTGTCCGATTCTAACTGTAAGCTATCTAATGATAGTAAAACTTTTACTATCTAATGATATTAAAACCATCTTTTTGTGTGGTTGCTTGAATTAAAACAATTTCAAATTCCATTTGTCCATTGCTGAGTTGATTTCTCCTCAGAAACTGTGAAGGAAAGAAGAATGGAGTGAAATATTTAAAGTATTGAGAGAAAAATCCACTACCTGGAATTCTATGTTCTGCAAGATAATCCTTCCAAAGTAAAGGTGAAATAAAAACCTTCTCAGGCATACAAAAATTAAGATAATTTGCTCCTATTCATGATAGGATAAAAAAAAAACCCTTAGAAATTTAGGAAGAAATAATTTGATGGAAAATGTTTGACTTTTTTTATGCTAACCTTGTATCCTGCAAACTTGCTAATTTCTTATCAGTTCCAGGACTGTTCTTGTCAATTCTACTGGATTTTCTAAATACAAAATCATATCATTTGTGAACACAAATATTTTTATTTCTTCCTTCCCAATCTGTGCACCTTTTGTTTCCTTCTCTAGTCTTATTGCATTGACTAAGACTTTCAATATGATGTTGAAAAGCAGTGGTGAGAGAGAGCAGAGAAAGATTAAAGATTATTCCTCATCTTAATGGACAAACTTCAAGTTTCTAACCATTAAGTTTAATATTAGCTGTAGGGTTTCTTGTATACATTATTTAGGAAGATGAAGGAGTTCCCTTCTAGTCCTAAATTTCTGAGGGTTTTTAAATCATGAATAGGAACAAATTATTTTATTTTTTAATATAAATTTAATTGGAGGCTAATTACTTTACAATATTGTAGTGGTTTTTCCATACATTGACGTGGTTCTGCCACAGGTGTACATGTGTTCCCCATCCTGAACCCCCCTCTCACCTTCCTCCCCATCCCATCCCTC
The DNA here is from genome assembly GCF_029407905.1 of Bubalus kerabau. Taxonomy (NCBI): domain Eukaryota; kingdom Metazoa; phylum Chordata; class Mammalia; order Artiodactyla; family Bovidae; genus Bubalus; species Bubalus kerabau. The sequence continues at coordinate 170,319,478 of NC_073624.1, forward strand.
TGGGTCATCCCAGTGCACCAGCCCAGAACACCCTGTCTCATGCATTGAACCTGGACTGGCGATTCATTTCACATATGATAATATACATGTTTCAGTGCCATTCTCCCAAGTCATCCCACCCTCACCCTCTCCCACAGAGTCCAAAAGACTGTTCTATACATCCATGTCTCTTTTGCTGTCTTGCATATAGGGTTATTGTTACCATCTTTCTAAATTCCATATATATGCGTTAGTATGCTGTATTGGTGTTTTTCTTTCTGGCTTACTTCACTTTGTATAGTGGGCTCCAGTTTCATCCACCTCATTAGAACTGATTCAAATGTATGCTTTTTTAATTTCTGTGTGCCTAAGAAGGTCTTTATTTCACCTTCACTTTGGAAGGATTATCTTGCAGAACATAGAATTCCAGGTTAGTGAATTTTTCTTTCAATACTTTAAACATTTCACTCCACTCTTCTTTCCTCCACAGTTTCTGAAGAGAAATCAAATTTAATTATTACGTTTGTTCCTTATAGGTAAGATTCCCCCCACTTGCAGTTCTTTTTTTAAGATTTTTTCCCTTGATTTTTGATTATCTACAATTTGAATAACATATGCCTAAGTGTATTTTTTTTTTTTTTTTTTTTTTTTGCCAGGTATCCAGCTTGCTCTTCTCTGAACTTCGTGGATCTGTGGTTGGCTCTGACATTAATTTGGGAAGTTTTCAGTCAGTGTTGATTCAAATATTTCTTCAGTTTCTTTCTCTCTTTCTTCTGGTATTCTCTTATAATAGTCTTCATTTTAAAGTCTATATTCTGTCTGATGTAAGCACTGCTACTCCGGCTTTCTTTTGCTTTCTATTTGCATGGAAAGTCTCTTCCATGCCCTCACTTTCAGTCTGTGTGCCCCTAAGTGTGAAGTGGGTCTCTTGGAGACAGCATTTATAGACTCTTGTTTTTATATCTATTCAGCTAGTCTATGTCTTTGGGTTGGAGCATTTAATCCATTTGCATTTAAGGTAATTATTGATATCTATGTTCCTATTGCCATTTTCTTAATTGTTTGGGGTTTGCTTTGGCAGCTCTTTTTCTTCTCTTATGTTTCCTATCTAGAGAGAAGTTCTTTTAACATTTGTTGTAAAGCTGGTTAGGTGCTGAATTATCTTAAATTTTGCTTGTCTGTAAAGCTTTTGATTTCTCCTTTGAATCGGAATGACAGCCTTGCTGGGTAAAGTAATCTGAGTTGTAGGCTTTTCCCTTTTCATCACTTTAAATATATCCTGCCATTCCCTTCTGGCCTGTAGAGTTTCTGCTGAAAAATAAGCTGATAACCTCATGGGAATTCCCTTGTATGTTATTTGTTGCTTTTCCCTTGCCACTTTTAATATTTTTTTCTTTGTGTTTAATTTTTTTTGGTTTGAGTAATATGTGTCTTGGCATGTTTCTCCTTGGGTTTATCTTGTATGGGACTCTCTTTGCTTCCTGGACTTGAGTGATTATTTCCTTTCCCATGTTAGGGAAGTTTTCAACTATAGTCTCTTCAAATAGTTTCTCAGACCCTTTCTCTTTCTTTTCTTCTTTTGGGACTGCTATCATTCAAATATTGATGTATTTAGTGTTGTCCCAGAGGTCTCTGAGACTGTTCTTATTTCTTTGCATTCTTTTTTCTTTATTCTGTTCCATGACAGTGATTTCCACCATTTTATCTGCCAGCTCACTTATTCATTCATCCCTCTGCCTCAGTTATTCTGCTATTGATTCCTTCTATTATATTTTTCATTTCAGTTATTGTATTGTTCATCACTGTTTGTTCTTTAGTTCTTCTAGGTCTTTGTTAAACATTTCTTGTATCTTCTCAATCTGTGCCTCCATTCTATTTCCAAGATATTAGGTCATCTTTACTATCATTTCTCTGAATTCTTTTTCAGGTAGATTGTCTATTTCCTCTTTGTTTAGTTAGTCTTGTAGGTTTGTACCTTGGTCCTTCATCTGCAACATATTCCTCTGTTGTCTCATTTTTGTCTAACTTATTGTGTTTGTGGTCTTCTTTCCACAGGCTGCAGGGTTATAGTTCCTCTTCAGGTGTCTGCCCCTGGTGGGTGAGGTTGGTTCAGGGATGTGTGAACTCCTGGTGGAAGAGACTGGGACCTGCACTCTGGTGGGTAGAGCTGAGTTTTGTCCCTCTGGTGGGGAGGGCCATATTTCAAGGGATGTGTTTTGTGGAGTCTGTGAGCTTAGTATGACTTTAGGCAGCCTGTGGGTGGGGCTGTGTCCCTGTCTTGTTGGTTGTTTTACCTGAGGCACTCAGCACTGGAACTTGCAGGCTGTTGGGTGGAGCCAGGTCTTGGTACCAAGATGGGACCTCCAGGAAAGCTCATGCTGATTATTCCCTGGGACCAAGAATTCTCTGTTGTCCCAGGGGCCTGGACTTAACACTCCCATCACAGGGGCTCAGGTTCAACTCCTGTCTGGGGAACAAAGACCCTGCAAGCCATAAAATGCAGCCAAACCAAAAAAAAAAAGAAAAGAAAATAGGCAAACAAAAATCAAAACAATTAAAACCAAACAAAAATCCTACAAAGAAGACAAAAAGAAGAAAACAAACAAGGAACCCAAACCAAAACAAATAGTGAAAATAAAACTAGCAAAAACAGCAAAAGAAAGTAAAGCAAACAAAAATTAAACACAGAGGATAGCAAAACAAAGAGGAAAAGAAAACAAAACCAATACAAATGATAAAAAAAAAACTAACCAAACAAAAACACAAAGAAAACAAGAAAGAATAAAACAAGCAAACAAACAGACAAAACCCCACAAAAAACAAAACACACAGTAAAAACAAAATCAACAAAAGCAAGAAAAAAAGGAAACAGAAAAGCAGAAAGCAAAGAAAACAAAATATAAACACACAAAAGGATGACAAAACCAAAAAACAACCAAAAACTGGCCAGGTAGGGGGAGGGGGGAGCTAAAAAACAAAAACAAGAAAGACAGAAAAGGAAATAGTAAAATAAAATAAAGACAAATAAAAATATGTTTGAAAAATAAAAATTAAAATGATAACAAAACAAACAAAAAGTCCCTGGGGACTCCACTATCATTGTCCTTGTCCTCATAGTAAGCCACAGCCAACCCCCACCTCCCCAGGAAGTCCTTCAAGACCTCTAGGTAAGTCTCTGGACCCACCCTGGGACAGCTCAGACTCTGACTTGACACAATTCCTTCATGCATGTGCCCCCAAAATCCACAGCTGCTAGAGCTAGACTGGTCATTGTTGAGGGAGCACTTATTATCCATTCAGATGTTCCACAGGTATTGGGTATACCAGGCAGGCTTCCCTGACAGCTCAGTTGGTAAAGAATCCACCTGCAATGCAGGAGACACCACTTCAATTCCTGGGTCAGGAAGATCCACTAGAGAAGGGATAGGCTACCCACTCTAGTAGTCTTGAGCTTCCCTTGTGGCTCAGCTTGTAAAGAATCTGCTGCAATGCAGGAGACCTGGGTTTGATCCCTGGGTTGGGAAGATCCCCGGGAGAAAGGAAAGGGTACCCACTCCAGTATTCTGGCATGAGTCGAACATGACTGGGTGACTTTCATTTTCACTTTTCATACCAGGCTAATCACGGGGTTTTAGCGTACTGGCTGTGCAGCTGTGTGGAGAGATTCCAGTTCCTCTGCCTTAGGTGCACAGCCCCTGGGGCTCGGCTGTGGTTTCAGCCCCACCTCTGTGTGTGGCCTCAGGTGTCTGTTCCATGTCCAGGTGCTGTGCTGTGATATCACTCAGTCATGTCCCGCTCTGCGACTCCATGGACCGTAGCCCACCAGGCTCCTCTGTCCGTGGGGATTTTCCAGGCAAGAATACTGGAGTGGGCTGCCATGCCCTCTTCCAGGGGATCTTTCCAACCCAGGGATCAAACCCAGGTCTCCCACATTGCAGGTGGATTCTTTACCATCTGAGCCACCAGGGAAGCCCATACCCAGGTAAGAGGAAGCAAAGGCAGCAACTGACTGGGGCATGCCTGCTCACTTAAGTGGGAAGGGTAAGAGGTGGCAACTAACTGGAGTGCACATTCTTGCTCAAGCAGGAGGGGATTCCCTCTGTTGGAAATCCCTCCCAGTGCCTGCAGAAGCAGGGGCCGGTGTGTAAGGAAAGGGTCTGTGATGGAGACCCTGTCCCTTGTGTGCCACACAGCAGTGGCACCTGACTTCCAAGGCAGTCTACACCACCTCCAGGAGCATTTCTGGCTGCAGAGTTCCTTACTCCTGTCCCCTCAGACTGTCTCCATGCAGCTGAGCTCCTTTCTTCCATCCCTTCAGCTGTCTCCTCGAAGCCAACAGCAGTCCTCTTCCTAGGTCTGCTCTCCTAACCCCATGCTCCAGCACCCAGTCCCTGCCCACACTGGTGGACAGCTGTCTCAGGCTGGAGCATGCTGGGTGTAAGTCTCACTCTATCCTGCCTGCCACAGACTGGCCATTGCACTTTCTTCTAATAGCCCTCAAAGCACCCCCTATCTTTATTACAGCATATTTCACTGCTGGTGAGGGGAGCCTCTCCAAGTGCAGTAACCACTCCTTTCCTTCAGCTCCCCACCCCTCAAGTGGTGAGGATTCCATCCCCTTTCCTTTTTTCTTTTCCTTCCCTTTCTCTCATTTGCCCTACCTGATTACATAGGAAGCTTTTCTTATACTTAGAGGTGACCAAGGGCCTCTGCTAGCATTTAGTAGGTGCTCTGTGAGAACTTTTCCACTTGTAGATGTATTCTTGATGTATCTGTGGGGAGAAGTGACCCAGGTCCTCCTGTTCCACCAAGTTGACCACTCTTTGGTAGTCTCATTACACATATATTACATCTCTTGTAGTTGTACCACAGCTCTTGAATGTTATCTTTTTCCTCTTTACTTTTCAGTTTTGGGCTTCCCTCGTGGCTCAGATGGTAAAGAATATGCCTGCAATGCAGAAGACCTGGGTTCGATCCCCGAGTCCGGAAGATCCCCTGGAGAAGGGAATGGCAACCCACTCCAGTATTCTTGCCTGGAGCATTCCATTGACAGAGAAGCCCGGTGGGCTCTAGTGCATGGGGTCACAAAGAGTTGGACATGACTGAGTGACTACTACTTTTACTTTCCCTTTCAGTTTTTGAAATTTCTATTGACACATTCTTAAGAAGGAGAATCTTTCTTCATCACGTCCAGTCCACTAATGGGACCATCAAGTCATTCTTCGTTTTTGTTACAGCAAATTCCATCATCAGCATTTCTTTTTTATTCTTAGAATTTCCATCTCTCTGCTTACATTGCCTATCTGTTCTTGCGTGTTGTCCTCTTTTTCCATTCAAGCTCTTAGCATATTAATCATAATTGCTTAAAATTCTCAATATGATAATTTCAACTTCTCTGCCATATCTGATGCTTTCTTTATCTCTTCAAACTCTGTTTTGGCTTTCTTGTATGCCTTGTATTTTTTTGTTGAAAATCAGACCTGATGGATAAAAGGAACACTGGTAAATAGATTTTAGTAATGTAATGGTAAGGTATGAGGGGAAAGGGAAGTGTTCCATAGCTTTATGATTAGGTTTCAGTCTTTAAATGAGACTGTGCCCCTTGACTGTGAACTTCACAAGTGCTTCTCAGTTTTTCACTCCCTCAGGTAATATAGGATGACTAGAGAAGGACAGAGTTAGGGATTTCCCTTCCCCGAGGTCGAAGGCTACCTTTAAGGAAATGATAATAGTTATATTTGTTCCTCCAGGTGAATCAGATAACTCCAATTGGCAAGGCTCTGGCAAAATAGTTACACTCTGACATATTTGTTAATGGTTACTTTTCCCTCCTTTGCAAGAAGCACAAGGGGACTTTTCTCTGATATTCACCGTGAGAACCTAGTCGAATTCCTGGAGGTAAAACTCACAAAAGTGTGGATTCCCCCTCCAGTACTGGGTTGCCTGGAGCTTTTAACTCTCAGGCTTGTCCACACTGAGCTTCCAACTCATCAACTGCAGTTTAGGCACTGGTTTCTGGGTAAAGGTTTCTACTCTGGGGTTTCTACTCTAATTTATGACTGTATCAGCCTGTCTGTCCAATTGGGGAGACAGTACTTTGCCCTATGACCTCATTTCTCTGACAGATCTAAGAAGAGTTTTTGAGTTTTCAGTTTGTTTATGTTTTTATTTGTCATTCAGATAGAGTGATGGCTTCCAAGCTCCCTACATGCCAGGCTGGAAACTGGGCATCTGATTTGTTTTTTAGAGTCCTCAGCTGCTCCACTCATTTTGTTCACTTTTAATTGCATTTAGTGGAGAAGCAGAATAGTGTGCTTATTCCATCTTCATTAGAACTTAGTTTCTGGAATACAATGCAATAAATATATGGTTGGAGAAAACACTGAGAAAAATATTTAACAAAATCTTACCAATTATTTCTGGTAGTAGGATTTGGGGAGATTTCTTATTTGCTTTCTTATTCTTATCCACTTTCTTATTCACAGTCCATAGGGTCTGTGTGACCTATGCTATTTCCTTCTCCAGGGGATCTTCCCAATCCAGGGATTGAACCTGCATCTCTTATGTCTCCTGCATTGGCAGGCAGGTTCTTTGTCACTAGCACTACCTGGGAAGCCACTTACTCACTTTTTGATCACTTCCAACATTTCTCTAATGAATGTTATTGCTTGTAAAATTAGAAAAAAATCATTAAGCATTCTTAAAATAACCCAAGTAGTAATGAACTCCCATTTAATGGTCAGAATCATTTCTAAGGCATAAGTTATAGACTATTTGGACAGATGGAGAGGTTATATGAAGCATGTTGTGGGGGAAAGACAGCATCCAGATAATGTGAACATTCCCATTCCAGCCTTGGATACCACATCTGCTCAGGTGGAAGGAAGAGAGCAAGTGCAGATGCTGGCCCTTCCTCTTTCAAGGAACAGATCCCTAAGACTTTGTTTATTTTACTTTTCACTGTCTATTTTATATTGCCTAAATATTCCATTATAATAAAAATGTAAAAACCAAACAAAAGAGTCATTGCCATAGGCTCTGACATTCCCTTACCCTACTCCTTGGGACTGTGGACACATGTAGTACTTAATTGGTGGCCTCCCGAAAGATACATCTATGCCCAAATCCCTAGAACCTGTGGATATGACCTCATTTACCAAAAAGAGTCTTTGCAGACATAATTAAGTTAAGGGTCATGAGATGAGTAGCTCATTCTATGTTATCTGGGTGGGCCCTAAATCCAATAACAGATGACTTTATAAAAGAAGAGAGGCCAACACAAAGGAGAAAGTGACATGAACATAGAGACAGATATTGGAATGACATGGCCAAAAGCCAAGGAAGATGACAACCACCAATAGTTAGAAGAAACAAAGAATGGATTCTTTTCTAGAACCTCAGAGGGGAGTGTGTCTCTGTTGAGCCTTGCTTTGGGGTTTCTGGACTCCAGAACTGTAATAGAATAAATATTGCTTGTTTGTGGCAATTTGTTACAGCAGTCCCAGGGGAAAAGTGCATCTTTAGAGAGGCCCAGCTGTTGGCAAGTAACCCTGCCCAGGCCTTCTCCATCTAGAAGTCAGACCCCAGGCAGACCAAGGAGAAGTCAGTTGCAATCTGCTGTGGGAAGAGCGGAAGAGGGCAGGCAGAGGCCCTAGCAGGAGAGAAGACTTATAACCAGGGAGAAACCCAGTGTCTTCTGAGGAGGTATTCTTGGTATACCTGTGGAGCTACCCTATGGGAAGGATCTCCGTCATGAATGTTATTCAACTGAATATTACATCCTTTGGCAAATGTGAATATCAGTCAGAATAGGGAAGGCCAGGCTGAAATTACAAAGAACCCTAAATTCTGTGAATTATAACAACAAAGGTTTATTTTTTCTCTTATTACACGTTTATATTGGGTTATATATGGGTTCTGCTCCATATTTTCTGTCTGCATGATTCAGGCTGAAGAAGCAGGCATCATTTGAGATATTAATAGTCATCATGACAGAGGAAAGAACATAAGCAATTAAATTTCCAGACTCATTTGTCTGTCTCACTAGTCATTCAAACCTACTCAAACAAGGAGGGGAGGAAGTGTGACTCTATCATCTGTACAGAAGGTGAAGAGCTAAAAATATTGAGTAAATAGCATTAACAACTAGCACACTTTCTGTGATTTCAGAGGCAGTATATTACATTTTCCTTTCAGGGATCACTACACAGTACAGGGCCTGGCTGAGATTATGTATAGTTACTGCCAAATAAAAGAAAGACACGAGGAAGGAAGGGAAAAAAGAAAGAAGGAAGGGAGAAAGGATAAAGTCCTTGACATGTAGAAAGTGTTTTAAGAGTTTTTCCAAACCAGCATGAAAATGGAATGCAATAGGAGCACCATAAGCTAGCTGCAATTGAATTGACTTTTATTTTTGTCCCTTCCAGTTTTGACTTGTGGATTTTTTGTCAAATGCAAGCCCACAGCCAGAGAGCCCAGAAAAGCACAGCTTGAACGCCTGAGGTCAGGAGCAAGGTCAGTGCTGGTGGACGTGACTTGAGCAGTCAGCACATGGCTGCGCACCAGAGCAAACCTTGGTACAGGTTCGGTGCCAGACTGCTCTTCCCTCCCCCACCCTTGAAACGTGTTCCAGGGACCCAGGGCATGCCCGCTTATGCACAGTATATCATTTGTGTACCCACATAACTGCTCTGGCATGCTCTGTCTGGGCCAAAATATGTACTTTACCTCTAACAGCCCACCTGGATGATAACACAGACCTGCAACCGTGCTTTCATTTGAGGATTACCCTGGAATTATTATATGCAAGTGTCAGAAACCCCACTCAAAATGGTTTTAAAAAGGAGTGCAAGTGGTTACAGATGGTAACCAGATGGTTACAGATGGTGGATCCAGCAGTGTAAACCAATCCTCTCTTTCTCAGCCTGGCTTTTTCCCGTTAGCCTCATTCTCAGACTTGCTGTTCCCCACTGTGTTGTCCTGGCCTATGGCCCTAGACTGATGCCAAGAGTACTTTAGGGGTTTGAGAAATAGTTGTGGAATGAATGAATGAATGAATGATCGGCTTAGCATTCCAGCTTTATATCTTATATTAGCTTAGCAATTCCAGGGAAAAGACAGTAAGTGACTCTTTCCAAACCAGTCCTCAGGGTTGACTCTAATTAGTCTGGCCTGGATTTGCATCATGTATTTGTCAGAGTAGGCTAGACTTGGCCGTGGTATCAGGTCAATCCTGAAGTCACTTACTGCTTATTCATATTATAGTCCAATGTCTTTGAGACATTGGGGGCTTTGCTCTAAGTAGTTACCAAAGTGTCCAGGCTCCTTCCATTTTGTGCTCATGTCAATGTGAGGTTTTATGGTTAACAGAGAAAAGCAAAAGAGAGAATATCCCATGTGAGCGATGTGTTAGGGTACAGGTCTACAAGTGGCACCCATTACTTCTTCCCAATTGCCATTAGCCAGAGCTGGCACAGGAGAAGGATAAAGTAGTGTTACAGATTGCTGAGGGCTGTATGACTCCTTGAATTGGTCGCTGAGGCCAGGAAGCTCACTGTTCTGATTGGCCAGGTCTAGGTTACACATGTAGCCCTGAAGTCAGGGAAGCAGGTCAGCCCATCAAACCCCCTGGGCTGACTGTGGAGGATGCCTGCTTCCCTGCAGGAAAATGAGGGCACAATTACCATAAGTGGGGAGGACACTGGGCAAGCACAAATAATGCCAACCTCTAATATCTAGGTGTTGCTTCTTCTCTTCAGCTTCACTCAGGGCCAGTGGACTCCTTCTGAGCATCCTCACAGGGTCAAGCTGGTAAAAGGTCTCAGAACACTTGGATTTTATTTAAATTATTCTCAAATAAATTTTAGACCCCTGTGATCCAGTTCAGTTGCTCAGTCATGTCTGACTCTTTGCAACCCCATGGACTGCAGCATGCCAGGCTTTCATGTCCATCACCAATGCTCAGAGCTTGCTGAAACTCATGTCCATTGAGTCAGTGATGCCATCCAACCATCTCATCCTCTGTCGTCCCCTTCTCCTCCTGCCTTCAATCTTTCCTAGCATCAGGGTCTTTTCCAGTGAGTCAGTTCTTCCAATCAGGTGGACAAAGTATTGGAATTTCAGCTTCAGCATCAGTCCTTCCAATGAATGAGTGAGTGAGTGAGTGAGTGAAGTCACTCAGTCGTGTCCTACTCTTTGCGACCCCGTGGACTGTAGCCCCCCAGGCTCCTCCATCCATGGGATTCTCCAGGCAAGAATACTGGAGTGGGTTGCCATTTCCTTCTCCAATGAATAGTCAGGACTAATTTCCTTTAAGATTGACTGGTTTGATCTCCTTACAATCCAAGGGACTCTCAAAAGTCTTCTCCAACACCACAGTTCAAAAGCCTCAATTCTTTGGCACTCAGTTCCTTTATAGATTACTTTATAGTGATCACTCACCTTGATCACTCACCCTGTGGTCCATCAAAATCTAATTTAGTGAGAGTATTCAAGGCTTGTTTTCACCACACAGACTCTGCACAGATAAAAAGATTTAGAATAAAATATTAAATACCTAGAGAGTAATATGTATTGTGATAATAAATCTCATGTATATTACTTGTAGAAAGAATTAATCAGCTTTTGTTGAGATATGCTACAGTAACAAATGATCCCCCAAATCTCAGTAGCTTATAGCAGCAAAAATGTATTTCTCACTCATTGGCAGTGGGCCAACAGGCTCTGTCCTGTGTATCTTCGCTCCAAATGCAGGCTGAAGGATTAGTCGCACTGGGACATGCAGTCCACATAGCATGGAAGACAGAACCAGCCAAGCCACACAATGACTTTAAAGTGTCTCCTCTGACACTGTACATGCCACTTGTGTTCACACTCCATCGGTTAAGCAAGTCAATGGCCAAGTTCAATGTCAGGGGAGCTGGGTAGTGTGCTTGTGCCAGAGGGAGGCACTGCAGAGTCACAGGCAATGGGTAGAGACATCTCACAGGCGAAAGCAGAAAGAATAGGAACAAAATAGTATCTATGACAAGTATAAAAAATAATATTACTTATCACAATTTCATCATCCAGAGATAAACACTATTACCTTCTTGATGGATTTTTGTCAGTGTATATTCCTATGCACATGTATACTAACATTCCTGTCTAATCACAATTTGCATGAATCACTCAAAATACTCAAAGGCAATCAAAAGCAGATAATCTAACCAATTGGCTTTTCAAACCACAGTCAGATGATGTGATCAGCCTCCCCCAGTCAAATCTACACCCTGCCACCCCAACAAACCAGTTGCCCAGACCAGTTAACTAATTTGGCTGGTTGTTGTTGTTCAGTAGCTCAGCCATTTCTGACTCTTTGCTACCCCATGGATGCAGCAGCCAGACTTCCCTGTCCTTCACTATCTCTCAGAGTCTGCTCAAACTCATAGCCATTGAATTGATGATGCCATCCAACCATCTCATCCTCTGTCACCCCCTTCTCCTCCTGCTCTCAATCTTTCCTAGCATCAGGGTTTTTTTTCCAGTGAGTCAGCTCCTTCATTAGGTGACAAAAGTATCAGAGCTTTAGCATCAGTCCTTCCAAAGACTGTTCAGGGTTGATTTCCTTTAGGATTGACTGGTTTGATCTCATTGCAATCCAAGGGACTCTTGAGTCCTCTCCAACACCACAGTTCAAAAGCATCAATTCTTTGATGCTCAGCTTTCTTTATAGTCCGACTCTCACATCCATACACGACTACTAGAAAAACCATAGCTTTGACTAGACAGACCTTTGTTGTCAAAGTAATGTCTCTGCTTTTTAATATGCTGTCTAGGTTGGTCAGAGCTTTCCTTCCAAAGAGTAAGCATCTTTTAATTTCATGGCTGCAGTCACCACCTGCAGTGATTTTGGAGCCCAAGAAAATAAAGTCTCTCACTGTTTCCACTGTTTTTCCATCTACTTGCCATGAAGTGATGGGACCAGATGCCATGATCTTAGTTTTTTGAATGTTGAGTTTTAAGCCAACTTTTGCACTCTCCTCTTTCACTTTCAAGAGGCTCTTCAGTTCCTCTTCGCTTTCTGCCATGATGGTATCATCTGCATATCTGAGATTATTGATATTTTCCCTTGTATTCTTGATCAGCTTGCACATCATCCAGCCCGGCATTTCACATGATGTACTCTGTGCATAAGTTAAATAAGCAGGGTGATAATATACAGCCTTGATGTACTTCTTTCCCAATTTGGAACCAGCCTGTTGCTTCAGGTCTGGTTCTGTTTCTTCTTGATCTGCATATAGATTTCTCAAGAGGCAGTAAGGTAGCCTGGTATTCCCATATCTTTAAGAATTTTCCACAGTTTGTTACTAGCCACAGAGTCAGAGGCTTTGGCATAGTCAATTTTTCAGGAGAAACAGACTAACTGATATAGTATTGATGGAGTGTGTACTGCATGTCAGATGTTGGTATTTGTTAACTTAACTGTATTGATTCAATTATGGGAAATGAGTCCAACTGACTGCATAGATGCGGTATTGTGATTCATAAGAAATATATATATTTGGTCATTCAGATGAACAAAATATATCATGGTTCCTGAATCACAGATCCCCAAACCCTTGGAACTTTCTGAATGATAAGAGCAATAGGAGCATTTTTAAAATATTTGACTTCTGGTCCTCACTTCCTGAAAACAGAGTCATAAAGGTGAAATGAATGTCTTGTCATTCATAACAAGCCCCTTTCCATCTCAACTGTGTTTATGTTAATGAGGTGACTTTTGGAAGGCAGCTAAGGATGGGGGCTGCTTGCCAAGAGAACCAACTGGAACAGAGGTCTGGAACTTTCAGTACCGCTCCTGATTTCCAGGGAGTGAAGAGGGACTGAAGGTTGAATCAGTCACCAGTAGCCAGTGATTTAATCAACTATGACTGCAATGAAGCCTTCATAAAATCCCAAAAAATAAGGGGGTTTTGATAACTCTGGGTTAGTGAACCAGAACACTTCCCTCTGTGACCACACTTCTCTGTGGAGACAGAAGTTCCTTCATTTAGGACCTCCCCTATGTATCTCTTCATTGGCTTTTGATTTGTATCTTTTAAAATCCTTGGTAATAAACTGGCAATCTAGTGAGTAAACAAGTTTCCTGAGTTTTGTGAGCCCTTCAAGAAAATTAATCCAATCCAAGGTGGGAGTCATGGCAACCAATGGCCTGGCAGCTAACCAGTCAAAAGTACAGGTAACAACCTCGACAGAATTGGCATCTGAAGCAGAGGGTATCTTGAGGGGACTGAGCCCTTAACCTGTGGAATCAGATGCTATTTATTGATAGATAGCTTCAGAAATGCATTGAATTGTAGAATATCCAGTTCAAGAATTGTTTAGTGGTGTGGGGAAAACTCCCACCCTCCACACATTGGAATTGGAGTCAAATCCTAAGTGTATTTTTTTTCTAAATGATATCTTAATTTTTATTTTATAAGGGTTTCCCTGTGTTGTTAAAAACTTTAAAAAGTTTTCTGTGTTCTAAGAACCTTAAAAAAATTTTTGCAAGTACAATTTTAATGACCATGTAAGGTTTTATTGTATGGTTATGTCATAATCACTTAACCTAAGTCTTGAATATTTTAAATGCTTCTAATGTGTGATATTTAAATAATAAGCTGCTGCAATCTACATATGTGTTTGTAAAATAATCTCTTAATAAGAAACTGACTCATTTTCATCATAGAATATGCAGATAAAATTAAATTTGCCTATAATTTTACCTCCTAGAGATAATCATATGAATATACTTAAATATACACACTTATTTATAAACAAAAGTGAGATCATTTAAAATGAATGTTCTGTGATTTTTTTATTTATCTTCATGCTTGAGTCTCAAGATAAGGGGAGATAACAGGACAAAGGGTAGATTTAAATCTCTTAATACATTTTGACATCCCAGAAGGTTGCCTTAATGTGTACTTACTCCAAAAGTGCTTGAGTGTGTCCGTCTATCCCTCGAATGATACAGGTTTGAACAGCACAGGTCCATATGCACCTGGATTTTTTCAATAAACATGTACCAATCTGCAGTTGGTGGAATCCACAGATGTGAAACCTTGGCTACAAAGGGCCAAGTATAAAGTTACAAGCAAATTTTCAACTGGGGCCCTAAACTCCACATTGTTCAAGAGTCAACTATATAGTCTTTGTATTGTGATAATCACTTGTCCTCGCCTCGCCAGTAGAGACCTTGGATTGCATCCCAGCAATAGTGGCTGGCAGCTCCCCAGAGGCAGGGTGCTTTGAGACCCCCTGACAATGGCTGTGGGAACAAGCTCTGATCCTTCCCTGGACATGCAGTGGCTTCTTGTCACTGCACTCTCGGTTCTTGTCTCTGCTTAGTGAATTTGGGTGTGAGCATAGTCCTGCAGCTCACTTCATGGGAGGACTGGACATACTAATTTGCTCCTAAAAAAACAGAACACAGCAAAAGTGATGGGTGTCATTTCTGAGATCAGGCTATAAGAGATGAAGACTGTCTTGCTCACATACTCCTTTTTGCTGGTACTTTTTTCTCTTTTGCTCAATTTGGTGACGTTGGCTGCCATGTTGTGAGCTGCCCTGTGGAGAGGCCAATGTGGTATGGAGCTGAGGATGGCCTCAGACCAACAGCCAGTGAGAAACCGAGGCCCTCAGTCTAACAGCCCACAACTTCTGCCAAAAACTATGTGTGTGATCTTGGAAGTAGATCCTTCCCCAGTCAAGGGTCTAAAGGCTTGACTGGGGAGGTTCTACTTTGAAAGTGGATCTGAGTCAGTGACAGCAGACTGACTCACAGTAACTGCAATATAATAAATACATATTGTTTTAAGCCACTAAACTTTGGACTCATTTGTTACACAGCAATATAAAGCTAAGAGCACCTACTAGTCAGGGAGTATGAAATGCTTCATTTCTTTTTTTTTTTTTTTTTGAAAAATAAATTTATTCTGCAGTGTTTGAAACATAGGGAAAGATGAAATGCTTCATTTCTTAATGAAAATATTTTTTAATAGTCAAAGTGTTGAGAAGCATTCCTCTAGGTAAGAGTTTACAAAAAAACCACAACCCAAAATCAACCTGCAGATGGATTGCCCTTTTTTCCTTTGGAGGATGGGTATCTACACAGAGTTTAATAAACATTTTGAGTTAACATTTTAAACTTGGGAGAGTTCACATGCCACTAAAATCATTAACCACTCTTGACAAATTGGAAGCTGGGCAATCATGGTCCTCATTTCCACCTGTAAACTGACACCCACAGCTAAGCAGAGTTGTGCTTAGTTGGGACATGTATTCACCTGTTTGTTGTAGAATGCACTACTCCTAACTGTTTCCAAATCTGAGGCCAGTGCCAAGTGTAACCTGTTGCTATATTTCCACCATTTCTTATGGCAGAGTAAGAGAAACTTAAGAGAACATTACAATACAGCAACATATTGTTCCCATACCTTCATCAAAGGAAAGTAAAGGCCAAGAGGATCAGGAGTTCAGACAGAGCACAGTTCCATGTGATGCCTTTTGAGGCCAAATTTTCAGGATGTTTTCTTCATTCGTCTGATGGGGCTTCAGTTAGTATGGCTCCAGTTGCCGGAAACTGGCTGATCTGGCTTAACTGCAGTCAAGTTAACTAAAGCCTCCATTCTCACTCTTGTTCAGTTTCTTGGCCCTCTTCTCTCTCTCAGGGCCTCTCCCTCCACATGGTCTTTCCCAGCAGGCTTTCCAAGAAGAAAGCTGGACTTTTTACAGTCAGCTCTCAAGAGTGAAAAAGTAGAAAGGCCTTCTTCAGACTCAGAACTGTCACTGGCCCAGAGTCGCCTCTGACTTATTCTATTAATATTAGTTAAAACAAGTCACAGGCTCAGCCCACATTCTGAGAAAAGGGACTGCACAAGGATATGCATGCTGAGATGTGTGATTCATTGGAGGCTGCAAATTTTTAAAATGTGTCTATACCTCTCAGAAATATGCCAGCATGGACCATCCTAGGTTATTTCACTTAGAAATTAAAGGAAGTGGAGAAAAGGGACCCTAGAGAAGAGGAAAACATGGAGTGACTTGGATAACACACCAAGGACATGAAAAATGGCCCAGCAGTTGGAAGCTGCCACAGAGGCTACAATGTTCCTAACTGAATACAAACAACTTCTGTAGAATACAATAATCAGGCAAGGCAACCCCATGAATATGATGGAACTACACAGAGAAAAGCACACAATCATACAAATACCAACAGCACAATCTTAGGATCTCTGAGTGACTACTGATTTTTTACTAATGATGGATCTAAACTTTTCTGCTCCTCCTATCTCCTAAGTCAATGTTATTAAGAATCACCAAATTGTCCCTGCACCCAGTCTACAACTGATCTCTATTCCCCAAGATGCTCCTTAGGACCACCCAGCACAAGCCCACATTCTACAGGTCCCTCCCAACTCCCACAGTCCTTCTCGATTGCATGCTCTCCCTTTGCCGTAGACTGTCTCTGACTGTATATTCCTAGTGGTCTTTGACTGGTAGGCTTTGACACCATTTATTATTCATTCATTCATTTTAACACTATTTACTGTCTATCCATATACTTATTCCTTTCTTCCACAGGTTTCAGACATGCCCCAACCTCCCAGGGCCTGATTCCATTTCCAGCACTCTGGCCCCATATAACTAAATCAGTTTAATTGATTCTTTCTGGGATGCAGAAGAGCTGTCTTAGCACTGGTCCCAGACCATGAAAAGACATGTCCTCATGTGTAAGCATGTGCAAAGGGAAGAGCTTCATCAAATCTCACAGCCTTCTGAACCCTTCCCTTCTCTTGTAGGTCTGCTTTCCTGCCTTTGCAACATACCTTATCACCTCTCAGAGGTAGACTAGGCTGTGGAACTTACTGACCCCACCTATTAGGTCATGGGTCAGCCTCTTCTCTTTGTATCCCCAGTCAGGGAGAGGGCCCAGCCCTGATCTTGGATGCTCTGATGGAATCCCTCAAGAAGATATGGGGGAGTGACTGCTAAATTCAGTTAGGAAAGCAAAGAGTAGAGCTTAGGATCAATGTCAAATCCTAGAAGTGGTCAGAGAAGAGGATGAAGTCAACAGGGATGGCTGGAAATAGGCTGAACTCTAGAAGAGGTCATTCTGACCACCATTGCTGAGAACCACTCCATATTCCAGCCATGGTCGACACTTTACATAACTTCCCTCTAAGCTTCTGTTTCCAGGAGTCTCAAGACCATCCTAGAACTCACAAGACTCAATACCAGGTTATATTCATAAGCTAAGGTTTATTACAGCAAAGGACAAAGAGTAAAAGCAAAATGAAAAAGACGTGCATCAGATAAGGTCCAGTAAGGTTAGGTTCAGTCTTCCAAGTCCTTCCCCCATTGGGACCACAGGTCACAGTTTTCTCTGTAGCAGAGAACTAAGACCTGTGTGAAGTATTTCTGCCCAGGATAGCTCATTCAAGTCTTCAGATCCAGATTCGTACAGAGAGCTGGTCACCCAGGCACATCCTGCTCTGACAACCCAAACTCAGGTTTCTAGAGAGGAAACCGGATACATCAGCAGCCTTGATGCTTGCACCCAAAAATTCTTGGACGGTACATTTCAGCAATGCCCCACTGATCCAGCCATACACAGCATCATTAATCAGTAGCAAAAAAAAAACAGATTCTGAGGGCCATATTCCCAGGAATTGACCAAGGGTCAATCTTAAATCTAGGCTCCCCTGAGGATATACAAGGATTGAGCAACTAGACCTGCTGTGTTAATTCTTTGCTCACAGCTTCATAATGAGCTTGCACAAGGGGATTGCTAGCCTTTACAGAGGAGAAAACTGAGGCTCAGGGATACAAAGTGACAAACTGGGATAGGGACTTGAACCCAGGACTGTGTGGGAGGGAAAAGTCATTCAGTTGTGTCTGACTCTTTGCGGGTGACCCCATGGACTGTACAGTCCATGGAATTCTCCAGGCCAGAATACTGGAATGGGTGGCCTTTCCCTTCTCCAGGGGATCTTCCCAACCCAGGGATCGAACCCAGGTCTCCCGCATTGTGGGCAGATTCTCTACCAACTGAGCCACAAGGGAAGCCCAAGAATATGGAGTGGGTAGCCTATCCTTTCTCCAGCAGATCTCCCCAACCCAGGAATTGAACTGCGTTGCAGGAGGATTCTTTACCAACTGAGCTATCAGTGTGTGGGAGGGATATATATTATTAGAGAACTCGAGATTAGATAGGTCTGGGTCCCCGGAATGATTCTGCCACTAAACTCCAATATTGTCACAGGCAATTTCAGCCCAACTGTATAACAAAAGCAAAGATGATAGCTCTCTCAGAGAACCGTTGCTAGGAATGCCTGAAATAGGGCAGGAGATGTGCTTAGCACAGTTCACAGCACAGCATGAGTGATGTGTGAACTTGAGTGTTTCAGATTGCAGTGACAAGCAGGCGCAATGCATCGCCTGACTCCAGCCAGAAGCATAAGAACTGCTCTGAGCAAAGTGGCAAGAGGTGCGCTTTCAGTCCAAAGAGGCTGCTGCAGCTCAGCTTAGAAACACTGTGGCCTTCACATCCCCTGGATGCTTCCCTGCTCCATTAGGAGCAGCAGATAGGAGAGGCCCCAGAAGGCAATCCTGGCATCTGCCTTGAGACAGATCCAAGCTGTGGGTCTCATTGCCGGCATGCCAGCCTCTGATGGGATTCTGGGGGCAGGCCTGGGGCTGGGGCTTAGCCTGCACAGTGCCTGGTGCCTGGCCCAGGGAAGCCTGGCCAGTAGACAGTATGTTCTCCTCTGCACAGGAGAGGAGTCAGTCCCCACAGCCTGCAGATTATTCCAAGGGCCAGGCCTGGTCTTTGGAAGCCCTTTCCCAGGTGTCTGTGGGTGGCAGGACTCTGACAAGGTCCTCTGTATCACACACCAAGCAGGGGCAGCAGCAAGCAGCTATCTGGTTTGTGGCCACCTTCAAACCTTTAGCGAGGCAGCCAGACTGGGAAGGGGGCCAAGCAATGGTTTAGAATGAACAGACCTAGCTTCCCATGGGGACAGTCCCTCAGGTCTCTGGGTCTCAGTTAGCCTCATTTATAAATTGGGGGCAAAATTTTAGTGAAAAGCTGCATGATTCAGAGGATGTAAGGGTCACTGGAGGCCACACCAGCCCACAGATTTGGATTACCTGGTACTCACAGAACATCTTAATATTTTAAACTGATTGCCAACATTTTAACATCAGAAGACACTTGTCTAAAATCTGAATTTCCAGCTTCTCTTTAAAGGTAGAAGAGGGCTATGATCTGTCACACGTGAACTGCAGCCCCACAAAACCACAGGTAGCTAAAGCTGGGCAGCTGTTCCTTCAGTCAAGAGCCTCGCTCCCTTCCCTGCTCAGTCACAGGCCCAGCTTCTTGCTCCTCTGACAGCCAGCTATGTCTGGACCTGCCAACTTCATGGCATAGGCTGCCAGTTGATGTTTCAAGAGTTCCAAGCAGGTTGGGCCAAATGAAGACTTTTTCAGGCTGAATTCTGATCTGCAGCCCCAGCTCCATCATCTGTGTGTCCCCAAGCAGGTGCCGTCCCCAGTCTGGCATGAAGGAAGTTACTTTCCCTGCCAGCCAACTGTGGACATGAGCAGGATGACTGGGGGTGAGGTAAGGGGTGACCATGGAGGACCAGAGTGGGGGCAACACGGCCAGGTACTCTCCTTCTTCCTTCACACCCAGGCAGGGAACCCAAAGCCCCAGCAGGGCCTGACTCCAGGCAATGCAGGAGATGCTGGCTTCCTGCCACCTGGCTGGGAAAGAGCAGCTGGAAATCACAGACATGGGGAGATGAGTCCCACAGGCTGTGGGAAATCTGCGAGTTTAAAGGCTCTGGGTGGGGCAGGTCAGAGGTCTTACAGAGTGGGGACCCTGTGGGAGGCAGGACTTTCTACCAGCCAGGACCACCAGGCCTCAAGGGCCTGCCTGGGAGGAGGAGGTATCCCCATCCCAGAAAGGATGAGGGTGGACAGCACTTGTCAACCCTACAGCTTGCTCTGGGTGCTGAGGGGGCAGGGAACCAGGCATGCCCAACTCACTGAGCCTGTGTGGCTCCTGGCGTCCCTCTGGGAGACAGAAAGTAGGCAACCAGAGGCTGACGGGTCCTTCCTCCTTCTAGCAGGCTTCTCAAACTGCTACTCTTGAGTCCTTTCCCTTCGTTTTTTGTTGTTGTTTTTTTTGGGGGGGCGGGGGGGGAGCAGTTTGCAATCTTCTTCAAGACACCATTGAAAAGTTTCTTCCTTCCTAAAGCTTCCTTTGACCCTTGGGAAAAACTCCCTCTTCCTGCTGTCCCCAGGGCCTTGGACACCACCAGGTTGCCCCACAGCTGCCCACTCTATATTGTGATGGGATAGTCACAAAGCTGAGTCCCCACTAGGCCCTGAAAGCTACTGACAAGGGCCACCTCCTGTGTCCCCGGTACTCAGGCCAAGGGCTGGCCAGGGTGTCTGCTACTTCTATGGTTCATGGGGCAGGGTCACTGTGTCCTCTCAGAGCAGCCCACAACTATGGTCCTTGCGCAAGCTGCAGGCCCTCTCCTAGAAGTGTGCAGCCTCATGGTTTCAAGGCCTATGTGTGGCAGGCCCAGGGGACAGGTGGGGTCTGCATGACCTCAGAGGGGTGTGTGCAGGACAAGCATGAAGTCATGCTTGTTTACAAGGCTCTGACACAGCACTCGTCATTTCCTCCCCGCTGAGCCACACAGTGCTTTTCCAGCTCAGCCAGCCTCTGACTTATTCTCTGGCATCACGCGTTGTCACACTTGCAGCCCACTTCAGCAGCGATGATGGGATGTTTGTCTGCACTTTGGCTTCATGATGAGAGACCCTCCCAGCAGCTGTCTTCTTGGATCTGGCATGGCAAAGTCTGCGAAGTGCCCCAGCTGCAGCTCAACGTGTCTGTGGGGAGCATGAGGCAGGCAGAGCTGGGAGCCCAGCCAGGAGGTCCCAGAAGGGAATGATCACAGGGACAGAGAAAGGGGGATGCCTTCTTGACCATGAATCTCCCAGTGAAGGGCCTGCAGCATCAAGAGTCAAAAATGAGGACTGCCAAGGCGTAGCCAGAAGGGCCTCAAAGAGAGAGATGCAGGGAGGGCTAAGAGACCACATGCATCAGGTGGGGGAAAGGGGCTGGCAGGATCACTAGAGAGCAGATTAAGCAAGCTGGTCTGGAGTTTCATCCCCTAAGTGCTAACCCTGAGGCAAAATGCCCTAAGGCGCTGGACAATGGAGAGACAGACTTCACAGTCTGGAGTGTGCCTGTCCTACCTAAAGGCATTGACTTTCAAAAAGCTTAAAACATGCTTTGCTAGTCAAAACAGAAATGTGCATAAATATACAGGTACACACACACACACACGCATGCGTGCACATGCACGCGTGCACACACACACACTAATGTGCGCACCTACTCGTGCTCTGCCCCATTTGGCCCACGACCACTTCGAGGTCCCTGGGAAGAAGTCTGTCAGATCCTCACAGTTTGAGGGCAAGTTATTTTGTCTTCAAGGAAGGGTCACAGACTAGATCTGATCATGCTGAAAAATGAGGGGTTTACTGTAAAGATAGCATGGAGACCTAGCTATTTATATTATCTTATTGAAACATAGTTTGTTGTTGTTCAGTTGCTAAGTCACGTCCGACTCTTTGTGACCCCGTGGACCAGCACACCAGGCTTCCCTGACCTTCACTATTTCCTGGAGTTTGCTCAAAATCATGTCCATTAAGTCAGTGATGCCATCCAACCATCTCAGCCTCTGTCATCCCCTTCTCCTCCTGCCTTCAATCCTTCCCAGAATCAGGGTCTTTTCCACTGAGAAGGCTCTTCCCATGAGGTGACCAAAGTATTGGAGCTTCAGCTTCAGCATCAGTCCTTCCAATGAAGATTCAGGGTTGACTGATTTGATATCCTTGTAGTCCAAGGGACTACAATTGATGAAAGCATCAACTCTTTGGCCCTCAGTCTTCTTTATGGTCCAACTCTCACATCTGTACATAACTACTGGAAAACCATAGCTTTGACTAGGCGGACCTTTCTTAACCAAGTGATGTCTTTGCTTTTTAATATGCTGTCTAGGTTATTCAAAGTTTTCCTTCCAAGGAGCAAACATCTTCTAATTTGGCTTCAGTCATCTACCGCAGTGATTTTGGAGCCCAATAAAATAAATTCTGTCACTGTTTCCACTTTTTCCCCTTCTATTTGCCATGAAGTGATGGGACCAGATCCAAGATCTTAGTTTTTTGAATGTTGAGTTTTATGCCAGCTTTTCCACTCTCTTCTTTCACCCTCATCAAGAAGCTCTCCTCTTCACTTTTTGCCATTAGAGTAGTATCATCTGCATATCTGAGGTTATTGATCTTTCTCTTGATAATGTTGATTCCAGCTTGTGATTCATCAAGTCTAGCATTTCGTATGATGTACTCTGAATAGAAGTTAAATAAGCAGGATGACAAATAAAGCCTTGTACTCCTTTCCCAATTTTGAACCAGTTCCATGTCCTATTCTAACTGTTGCTTCTTGACCCCCATACAGGTTTCTCCGGAGAAGGTGGCCTGTTATTCCCATCTCTTCAAGAATTTTCCACAGTTTGTAGTGATCCACACAGTCAAAGGCTATAGCATAGTGAAACAGATGTAGATGTTTTTCTGGAATTCTCTTGCTTATTCTATGATCCAACAAATGCTGGCAATTTGACTTCTGGTTCCTCTGCCTTTTCTAACACAGCTTGTACATCTGGGAGTTCTCAGTTCACATACTGCTAAAGCTTAGCTTGAAGGATTTTGAGCATAATCTTGCTAGCACATGAAAGGAATACAGCTGTGCAGTAGTTTGAACATTCTTTGGCATTTCCCTTGTTTGGGATTGGAATGAAAAGTGAGCTTTTCCATTCCTGTGGCCAGTGCTGAGCTTTCCAAATTTGCTGGCATATTGAGTGCAACACTTTAAGACTATCATCTTTTAGGGTTTTAAATAGTTCAGCTTTATGAAAATACAATTTACATACAGTAAAATGCACATATCTTAAGTACAAAGGTGGTGAGTTTTTATCTATGTCTACGGAGAAGGCAATGGCACCCCCACTCCAGTACTCTTGACTGGAAAATCCCATGGATGGAGGAGCCTGGTGGGCTGCAGTCCATGGGGTCGCTGAGAGTCGGACATGACTGAGCAACTTCACTTTCACTTTTCACTTTCATGCATTGGAGAAGGAAATGGCAACCCACTCCAGTGTTCTTGCCTGGAGAATCCCAGGGACGGGGGAGCCTGGTGGGCTGCCGTCTATGGGGTCGCACAGAGTTGGACGCGACTGAAGCGACGCAGCAGCAGCAGCATGGACAGAGGAGCCTGGTGGGCTGCTGTCGCACAGAGTCGGACATGACTGAAGCGACTTAGCATGCATGCATGCATGCATACCCATTAACCTCCACCTAGATCAATATAAAAACATTTCCATCACCCCAGAAAGCTCCCTTGTGCCCATCCCTGTCCCACCCCCAGAGGTAACCACTGTTTGCATTCTATAATCATACATTAGTTTAAACTGGTTTTGAACTTGGTGTAAATTGAATCATACTGCATAAGCATTCTTGTACAAGTTTGTTTGAAGTTGTGGTTTTGTTTTTCTTGGGTTAATGCCTAGAATAAGATTGCTATGTCATAAATTATCAGTATGTTTAAGTTCATCAGAAACTGATAAGCAGTTTTCCAAAGCAATTGGACCATTCATACTCTTACCAGCAATGAGACTTGCTTCATCTCTTCATCAGCATTTGGTACTGCCAGTTTTGTATATTTAGACAGGCAAAGGAGTGGGTAGTGGTATTTTGTTGAATTTGTATTTTCCTGATGAATAATGAAACTAAGCACATTTTCATATGTCTATTGATCATATTGGATATTTGGAGATCTTTTGTAAAAGATCTTTTGTAAAGTACCTATGCAAAATTTCCTTTTTGTTTTTTATTGAGTTTCATCATTTTCTTTTTTAATTAGTAGGGGATCTTTATAAATTCTAGGTATTCTATATATTCTAATCCTTTGTAAGATATATGTACTATGCATATTTTCTCCCAGTTCGTGTCTTGCCTTTTCTCTTCCTTAATGGTATTTGTGGTGAAAGGAAGTTTTCTATTTCATTGAAGTCAAATTTATCTTTTTTTGTTTTATGATTAAGGCTGTTTACATACAGTTTAAGAAATATTTGTCTACTCTAAGATCATGAAAATAGTTTCCTGTTTCCTTCTAGCTGCTTTATTATTTTATCTTTCACATTTAGGTCTGTTTTATTTCAAAGTAATTTTTTTTGTATGAAGTAAGGTAAGGGATCAAGGTTCACTGTTGTATATAAATTTCCAGTTGAGTTAGCACCATTTATTTAAAAGGTCTTCCCTTCCACATTACAATGAAGCCTGTGTTGAAAACATATGTGTGAATCTATTTCTGGGCTCTGTATTCTTTCCGTTGTTCTGTCTGTTCTTATACCAACACAACAATATCTTGATTACCATAGCCTTGTAGTAATCTTGATATCACACAATGTAAATCCTCCAGCTTTGTCCCTGCTCGTTTGTCTTAGCTCTTTATATTTCCATTAAAATAAAATTTGTATTTTATTTTTCTGAAGTAATGTTTTCTTTAATCTTTTCCTGATATAAAAAGTAATGCATGTTCATTGTATCCATAATCAGCTTATTAAGTTTGCTGAAATGTTCACATTGAACTTATAAATCAACTTACAAAGAATTGATCTCTTAACAAGAATGACCCTTACAATCCATGAACATGGTACACCTCTCTATTATTTAGAACTTCACCAATTTCCTTCAGTGCATGTGTGCTAAGTCACTTCAGCTGTGTCCGACTCTTTGTGACCCTGTGGACTGTAGCCCACCAGGCTCCTCTGTCCATGGGGATTCTCCAGGCAAGAGTACTGGTGTGGGTTGCTGTGCCTTCCTCCTGGAGATCTTCCTGACCCAGGGACTGATCCCTCATCTCTAACGTCTCCCACCTTGGCAGGAGGGTTCTTTACCATTAGAGCTGCCTGGAAAGCCCAATTTCCTTCAGTAGTGTTTTGTATTTTTAAGTGTATAAATCTTGTACATTTATCATAAAATTTTTAATATTATTTTATGGAGTATTTTTTGTACCACTTTGGCCTCTTTCTAATGGCAACTCTATTCTTCTCTTTCTCTCAACCATCATGTACATACTCTCAATCTAAATTTTGAAAGGAGCCATCTGATTGAACTATTCATCACTACAGTCTCCCTAAGGAGAGGACTGCCCTTGAGTCTGATAACTAACCTGAGCTGGAGTCTTCAAGTACAATTTTTTTTTTTTTCCACAGAAAAGAGAAACTGTGTATGACAGTCACTGTGACTGACATGCCTGCAACAATTCTGTAGTGCATTGAATGGTGTATCCTCACCCAAAGGCATATCCACTCAGAACCTCAGAATGTGACCTTGTTGTGCTTGTTCAACTGCTAAGCTGTGTCCGACTCTTTGAGACCCCATGGACTGGAGCACGCCAAGTTTCCCTGTCCCTCACCATCTCCTGGAGTTCACCCAACTTCACGTCCACTGAATCAGTGATGCCATCCAACCATCTCATCCTCTGCTGCCCTCTTCTCCTTTTTCCTTCAATTTTCCCCAGCATCAAGGTCTTTTTCAATGAGTCAGCTCCTAGCATCAGGTGGCCAAAATATTGACGCTTCAGCATTAGTCCTTCCAATGAGTTATTCAGGGTTGATTTCCTTAGGATTAACTGGTTTGATCTCCTTGCTGTCCAAGGGACTCTCAAGAGTCTTTTCCAGCACCACAATTCAAAAACATCAATTCAACATTCAGCCTTATTTATGGTCCATCTCTCACATCCATACATGACTACTGGAAAAACCATAGCTTTGACTATATGGACTTTTGTCAGCAGAGTGATGTCTTTGCTTTTTAATATGCTGTCTAGGTTTATCATAGCCTTCCTTCCAAGAAGCAAGAATCTTCTAATTTCATGGCTCGAGTCACCATCTGCAGTGATTTTGGAGCCCAAGAAGAGAAAATCTGTCACTGTTTCCAATTTTTCCCCTTCTATTTGCCATAAAGTGATGGGGCCAGATGCCACAATCTTAGTTTTTTCAATATTGAGTTTTAAGCCAGGTATTTCACTCTCTTTCTTCACCCTCATCAAAAGTCTTTTTAGTTCCTCTTCACTTTCTGCTGTTAGAGTGGTATCATCTGCATATCTGAGGTTGTTGACATTTCTCCATCATGATAATCTTGATTCCAGCTTATGCTTCATCCAGCCTGGCATTTCACATTATGTACTCTGCATATAAGTTAAATGAGCAGGGTGACAATAAACCAGTCAGTTTTTCCATATCTGGTTCTAACTGTTTCTTCTTGACCTATATACAAATTTCTCAGGAGACAGGTAACGTGGTCTGGTACTCCCATCTCTTTAAGAATTTTCTACAGTTTGTTGTGATTCACACAGTCAAAGGCTTTCAGTGAAATGGAAATAGAGGTTTTTCTGGAATTCCCTTGCTTTCTCTGTGATCCAGTGAATATCAACAATTTGACTCTGATTCCTCAGCCTTTTCTAAACTCAGCTTGGACATCTGGAAGTTCTCAATTGAAGTACCACTGAAGCCTATCTTGAACGA
This sequence comes from Bubalus kerabau, assembly GCF_029407905.1. NCBI lineage: Eukaryota > Metazoa > Chordata > Mammalia > Artiodactyla > Bovidae > Bubalus > Bubalus kerabau. Next base: position 170,346,156 of record NC_073624.1, read on the forward strand.
TTCTGAGCATATCCTTACTAGCATGGGAAGTAAACACAATTGTCTGGTAGTTTGAACATTCTTGAAATGTTTGAACTCAGTTTGAAATCTGAATGCAGGTCAAGAAGCAACAGTTAGAACTGGACATGGAACAACAGACTAGTTCCAAACTGGGAAAGGAGTACATCAAGGCTGTATATTGTTACCCTACTTATTTAACTTAATGCAGAGTACATCATGCAAAATGTTGAGCTGGATGAAGTACAAGCTGGAATCAAGATTGCAGGGATAAATATCAATAACCTCAGATATGCAGATGACACCACCCTTATGGCAGAAAGTGAAGAAGAACTAAAGAGCCTCTTGATAAGAGTGAAAGAGGAGAGTGAAAAAGTTGGCTTAAAACTCAATATGCAGAAAACTAAGATCACGGTATCTGGTCCCATCACTTCATGGCAAATAGATGGGGAAATAGTGGAAACAGTGACAGACTTTATTTTCTTGGGCTCCAAAATCACTGTAGATGGTGACTGCAGCCATGAAATGAAAAGTGGCTTGCTCCTTGGAAGAAAAGCTATGACAAATCTAGACAGCATATTAAAAAGCAGAGACATTATTTGCCAACAAAGGTCCATATAATCAAAGCTATGGTTTTTCCAGTAGTCATGTACGGATGTGAGAGTTGGACTATAAAGAAAGCTGAGTGCCAAAGAATTGATGCTTTTGAACTGTGGTGTTGGAGAAGACTCTTGAGAGTTCCTTGGACTGCAAGAAGATCAAACCAGTCAATCCTAAAGGAAATCAATCCTGAATATTCATTGGAAGGACTGATGCTGAAGCTGAAGCTCTAGTACTTTGGCCAGCTGATGAGAAGAACTGACTCACTGGAAAAGACTCTGATGCTGGGAAAGGTTGAAGGCAGGAGGATAAGGGGATGACAGAGGATGAGATGGTTGGATGGCATCACCAACTCAATGGACATGAGTTTTAGAAAGCTCCAGGGGTCCGTGATGGACCAGGAAGCCGGATGGGCTGCAATCCATGTGTTAGCAAAGAGTTGGACACAACTGAATGACTGAACTGAACTGAATCATGAAAACAAAGTAAAAGCAAAATGAAAGTATTAAATTCTAGCTATATACCATTGCCTTTGGAAGGCTATACAGTGTAGTGGTTAGAACACAGACTCAGGACCCAGCCTTGTGGTGCAGGAAGCCACCACTTCCTGTACCCAGATGAGAAGTTGCATTTTCCAGCTTCACTTACAGATGGAGGTAAGTAAGGAGTTGTAATTAGGCCTTTTGATAAAGGTTGACTTTATATAATTCTGTTCCTTATCTTTCCTCCCCATTTTTTCAATTTAGACTCTTGTTATGATAGCTGGAGCTTTAGCAGCCATCTTTTGAGCATGAGGATGATTGCCACAGGCTGAGAATGGTGGAACAGGCAAGTGGGAGAATCTGGGCCCTGGTGATACATGGAGCCATCACACTAACTGTAGCCTGCCTAGGCCCAGGCTGCATTTACATGGACAGAAATGCACTTGTCTTGTTTAAGCTGCTGTCATTTCCTGAATATAATTTCCAGCTGAAAGAACTGACAAAGGACCCAGCTCACCCCACTGCAAGAGCCTTGTGTACAATAAGCCTCTCCTAGCCTCTCCTGCCTGCTGCAGGCCAATCCTGAGGAAAGCAGGAGAGGGGCCCCAGGGGAGTCACAGGCCTGTGCTTTCCAGCCATGCAGCCTACATGGGAAAGTATGAGGCATCATCCATGTTGTTGTGGGAGCCCCTAGGCTGTCCAAGACACCTGGCTAAACAGGCGTTCAGCAGGTTGACTAAACACCAAAACCTAAGCTTCTTGGGACATAAACACTACAGATATCTTCAAATCCATCAAGACTCAATTTTCCTGTGCTCTCCTCCCTGCTGGCTAGCAGCTCAGCCAAAACCAGTGCCTCACACTCTGAAGTGGGAAACTTTCTACCCCAAAACATAGCCTCATTTCATGGAAGACTCACAACTGGAGGCCCCTTTCTGAGGCCCCAGGACATCATGCATCATCATTTGCAGCCAGAGCTGCTGGGCACATGTTAGAACAGGGACTGCCTTATGAGAGCTCTTCAAGTTCCCTGTATCTTGTGTTCAGTTTTCAGAACCACTGGGCAGACCCTTTCCCCCAAAAGTCTGTGGGTCTGGGGGCTTCTATGGCCTTTCTCAGCCCCATATATCCCATCATACTGTTGACCAGGAGTTTGTCCAAGTCCGCATGCTCACAAACACTGCTGCCTTTCTGTGGGTACCAAGCAGGTCCCTTGCCCAGTGCTCCCAGCAGCAATGGCCCTGCTTTCCACTCCTCTGGAAGAGCTTCTGCCTCATCGAGCTTCTTGCTCATGCTATTTCCCACCTTAGCCCATATTTGTCTCCTAGTTTGAGAGGGCAAGATTCTCTACATTAGGGATGCAAATGGTATCAAATTGACTTAAATAGCAAAGGAATATATTGGATCATGTATCTGTAAAGTCCAAGGATGGATTTCAGGTGAGACTTGCTCCAGCTGTTCAGATATTATCACCAAGAATCTAACTCTGTTCTATCTGCTCTTCCTTCCATGGCAATGGCGTCTTCCTGATGACCTCAGTTCCTCTAGGTTCTTCTCTCATGTTAACAAACCAGCTGTGACAGTTCTGAACTCATATCCTTTCCCCACACAGAACTGGAGGCTGGGGCATGGCAGGGTCCCAAGTTCCAGGCTCAGAAGGAAAAGGAGAGGTATACAGAAGGATAGGCAGATTTGAGGGATGTGGATGTTTTTGCAAAGAGGAAAGGGGCCTGAACCAGTCCCCACAGGAGCTGGTGGTAGGACAGCAATGATGAGGGTTATACAGGTTACCATGGCTACAGCTCTCTGAAGTGGGCACAGCCATCCTCCCCTCACAGAGGAGGATGCAAGGCTCAGGGAGATTAAGGAACATCCCCAGGTAGATGTGGGTAGGAATGGAGCAGGCTCTATTGGCTTTCCTAAGACTCTTCTCTGGCACTTGGATACTGAGGCCTTGGAGTAGGTGGCCCACCATGAAGATGGAGTAGAAAGGTGGCTGTAGGAGTGGAACCCAAGGGACCAAGCTGAGAAAGGACCTGGGGAGGAGCCCTGAGGTCTGGCCCACAGTGGTTCAAGGTAGGTGCACAACTCAGACCCTCTTTTTGCCCTGAGAAACAGCATTGCTTGGACTCTTGCTGTGTAAGAAATCCAATGGTTCTGGTTGCTAAACTGAGTTCATGTTTAAAGAAATACACAGGGATGGAGCTGGAGGAAGACTCTAGCCTGGCTGGAGGGCTAGCCTGAAGCAAGTGCCTTTTATGCAAGGCTTACTGAATTATCACCACCATCTGGGGTACTATTAACCCACTGTACACATGGGGGCTGTAACATGGAAATGAGGTCACCTCTTCAAGGTCACAAGCCAGGGGCTCCTGCTGCAAAGTCTCTTGGCCTTGGGCTTGCCAGTCCCAGGAAAGATGGGGAGGAAGCAGTGGTACAAGTGTGTTCCTTCAGAGCCTTCATCAAGAACCCAGGAGGGTAGGGAGAGGCCAGACTGCCAGGCTGCAGAGTAGATGTTTTACCCCAGCATAGAAAGCCCCGTGCCTGCCTACTCCCCTGTTCCCCAGGATGCTGACCTATTTCTCCAGTACATTCTTGGCAGCATCTTATTCCTGTCCCCCTTGAGACACAGACCTTTCCCAGTGCCTTCCTATTCAGACACACAGTTGAAAGGACCAGGTGTGCAAATTTAACTGAACAAAGTTTCTTTTCTTTCTCACAGGAAGAGTGAAGGCCAGACCTCGAGCTCCTACCAGTGAGAGGAAGGGTTTGGCCCAGCCATCGGCTCAACTGGAAAAAAAGAGCACAGCATTCTCAGACAGGGGACCTTCTCTATTTCAGGGACTCAGAGTTCCAAGTTTCAAAGCAGTCTCTGTGTTCATCTCTGAATTTTGGCAAGGACTGACTTGGAGTCTCCAGGACAAGGGGCCTCACATGTGTTACCAAGGTAGCTCCAGGGTTCTCTGAGCTGCTTCCCTGGCTCACAGCTACCACCCCAAGGACACAGACACAGGAAGCAGAAAAGCACACTGAAGGTCTCTCTGGAAAGAATTTTTAGACTACTTGAGGAGTTTATTCTTTACTGTCATTTATCTTGCTTTAATTTATTGTCATGAAAAATACTTTCCTAAAAAATAAACGAAAACAAAGTTATTTTAAAAGGTAAGTTCCCTGATTGGGTTATTTAGAGTTTTGCCTAAAATGAAGCACAGGGCAACCGTTAAGAAGTATCTTAATGTGTAAGAAAGAGACAAAAATCTCTTCCTTCTTTCTACATTAAGAAAAATAAAAGACATGATTTTTGAGAAAAAGGTAGACAGAGAGCCTGTCGCAGGTCAGCACAGAGGCAGGAACTGTTAGACGGGGCAGGTGACCAGACTCGGCAGGTTCTGGGTCTCTGCCCCCATTCATGCATATCATCTCACCCTCCATCCAATCCCCAATGCACTTTTCAACCAACACAAACAGTTGCTACACATCAGGCACTGTTCTAGAATCTAAGGCTACAGCAATGGACAAAACAGACAAAAGTCCCTCCCCTTGTGAAGGCCATTCTCATGAGGGAGACGGACAAGTGACACACACTCAGTGGGTGGCCTGCTGACAAAAGTCCTTTTCTGAAGACAAGCAGAGCCAGAGGGGAGGAAGGGAGGGGCTGGGCCCTGGGTTGTGCGGGGGGCTGGCGCTGGGAATGGCACCTCATTACTAAGCACCATGTTCAGGGAAAGCTTCTGTGGGACAGTGACAGGAGAGCAAAGACCCGAGGAGGCGACAGAGGCTCCCGCAGGATTCTGGGTGAGAAGAGTGCCCAGCAAAGGGGTCAATGTGTGAAGAAACAAGCTCACGAGTTCCAGAAGCAAAGCGGGCTGCCATTCTGTGTGACTGGATGAAGTGATGGGCGAGAGAGTGGCAGGAAGTGGGAGGCTGAAACAGTGAAGAGGAGGGACCCACTAGTAGGGGGTTCCCCCAAAAAAGATATGTTCCAGAATCTGTGAATGTGACCTTCTCTGGAAAATGAGTCTTTGCAGACATAACTAATTAAGGACCTCAAGATGAGGTCATCCTGGATTACCCAGGTGGACCCTAAATCCAGTGATAAGCATCCGTAAGAGAAACAGGAGAGATGCAGACACAGAAGAAAAGCCAGTGTGAAGATGGAGACCAAGGTGAGAATAATGCAGACTCAAGCCAAGGAGTGTTTGGAGCCACCAGAAGCTGGGAGAGGAAAGGGAAGATCCTCCCCTAGAGCCTTCAGAGAAACAGTGACCCTGCTGACTTCTTCATTTCAGCCCATTGAAGCTGATTTTGGACTACTAGCCTCCAGAATTGCGTGCTGTGTGACTGTGGGTTGTTTTGTAGTCACTGATTTTGTTATGGCAGCCACAGAAATGGGCCAGGATGAAGGTGGGGAGACCAATGTGGGGGTCACTCCAAGACACAATCACCAAAGTGACTCCCAAGTCCATCAGGTCTCCCCATATCCAGGGCTTGCCATATTTACCCACTGCCTCATGATTTCTTATTAAAAAAAAAAAAAAGTGTCTCTTTGTTTAAATTTAAATAAACATCTAAAAATGCAATAATAGATGAGTAAGTTAAATATAAAACTAGATTCATTTTCCATAAATAGAAGGTAGCCATGAAAATAAATTCAAGGAAAGCCAAATTGTTACCACATTCTAATGACATACCCCACTACGTACTGAGCACTCTGAGTCTGTAGGCCCCTCTTTGAGTCTGAAAACATAAAATAGGTCTAGTGTCAGAGAAGCAGCAAAGGCCTTTTGCCTCAGAGAGAGCTGCTCCAGCAGTGCCCTCCCTGTGGTCCGCATGGCACACCCACACGTGGGCCACCACTGCCTACACCCCTCAAGTCCCTAAACCAGCAGCAGCAGCAGCAGCAGCAGCTTGGGTGATGTTGGTCTCTGTGTCAAACCCAGTGTGTGGGCAGAAGGGTTTCCATGATGGGGCAGGATTTGCACCTTAAAGAGGTTGCAACAAGGTTCATTCCCTGGAAATGAACAGTTAAACTGATGTGCACTTCTCCCTTGGACAGTGAACAGTCTGGGGATGCGCCCAGTTTTATCAGTATTTTTAAATGTTGAGGTATCAGATGAAGTGCATCAGTATTTAGTTACAGATTTATTTTGCTCCACATGGGTTTTTGGGGGGCTTCCAAGGTGACACGGTGACAAAGAATCCGCCTGCCAATGCAGGAGACACAAGAGACATGAGTTCAATCCCTGGGTCGAGAAGATCCCCTGGAGAAAGAAATGGCAACCCACTCCAGTATTCTTGCCTAGAAAATTCCACAGACAGAGGAGCCTGGCGGGCTACAGTCCATGGAGTTGCAGAGAGCCAGACACGACTGAGCGACTAAAAGCAGAGCCACTTCGCACCCTGCTTCATGCTCCAAGAGCCTGAGCTCTGAGTAAGTCATAAACCTACATGCCTTCCACAGCAGGGAGTGAGGGTCAAGCTGTTTCTTCCCCAGAGCTGTCTGTGTTCCTTTGTTAGAGGTTATAGTTCCTGGCTGGCAGCCCGTCCACACAGCCAACCTTCCCCTTCTGAGTTTCTGATACTGTGTACGCTTCTGTCCCTCCAGGCAGACAGTGGCGGCAGAACTTCACCATTACAAAGCCCCGGGGCTCTGCACTGTCCCTCAAGGTTTTCCTACATTCTCCCCATGCCTCGATGGAGTCTTTTGTTAAATTCTTCTTAACTTACACTCCTGGAATGTGCCCCAGGAAACACATTCTCAGAATGATCCCTGGGACTCAGTTGTTTGCATATTTGAGGAATACAAACCACACCTCCTTGCCAGGGAAAAGGGGGATGTGGGATATCTGGCATGCAGTGGCATCATGAGTCCCCAGAGGATGGCTGGTGGTGGCATGAGATAAGTGCAGGTAGATGGCAAGGCATCAAGTGACTGCGATACTCATGGTCCAGGGAACAGTAACAACCCTAGAGCATCATTTGTCAAATGTGGCTTCTGTCCATGGACCGGTGCCATCCTTCAGAAATCAAATAAATTTAGAAACTGAGTGAGTTTGAAAATCCTATGGCATTTTGATCTACTGCAGCACTCAAGTGCATCTGAGAGCACAACCAATATTCTCATTGCACACGGCACAGAACGGTTCGGGTGTTGTCAAAGACTCATGGTGAGTCACACGTGGTGCAGGAGCATCCCTAATGAGGGCTGCAGGACCATGTTACCATAGCTGTTACCGTGTGTGGGGTTTCAGAGTTAGTCTTTTACATAACACAAAAGTATTTAAATGATGGAATTCATTTTTTCCTTTGAAATATAATTTAAGTTTAATTATAACTTACAAAATTAATTGAAGAAAGTAGGGAAAAACCACTAGACCATTCAGGTATAACCTAAATCAAATCCCTTATGATTATACAGTGGAAGTGGGAAATAGATTTAAGGGACTAGATCTGATAGAGTGCCTGATGAACTATGGACAAAGGTTCATGACACTGTACAGGAGACAGGGATCAAGACCATCCCATGGAAAAGAAATGCAAAAAAGCAAAATGCCTGTCTGAGGAAGCCTTACAAATAGCTGTGAAAAGAAGAGAAGTGAAAAGCAAAGGAGAAAGGGAAAGATATAAACATCTGAATGCAGAGTTCCAAAGAATAGCAAGAAGAGATAAGAAAGCCTTCTTCAGTGATCAATGCAAAGAAATAGAGGAAAACAACAGAATGGGAAAGACTAGAGATCTCTTCAAGAAAATTAGAGATACCAAGGGAACATTTCATGCAAATATGGGTTCAATAAAGGGCAGAAAAGGTATGACCTAACAGAAGCAGAAGATATTAAGAAGAGGTGGCAAGAATACACAGAAGAACTGTACAAAAAAGATCTTCATGACCCAGATAACCACGATGGTGTGATCACTCACCTAGAGCCAGACATCCTGGAATGTGAAGTCAAGTGGGCCTTAGGAAGCATCACTATGAACAAAGCTAGTGGAGGTGATGGAATTCCAGTTGAGCTTCTACAAATCCTGAAAGATGATGCTGTGAAAGTGCTGCACTCAATATGCCAGCAAATTTGGAAAACTCAGCAGTGGCCACAGGACTGGAAAAGGTCAGTTTTCATTCCAACCCCAAAGAAAGCCAATGCCAAATAATGCTCAAACTACCACACAATTGTACTCATCTCACACAGTAGTAAAGTAATGCTCAAAATTCTCCAAGCCAGGCTTCAGCAATACATGAACCGTGAACTTCCAGATATTCAAGCTGTATTTAGAAAAGGCAGAAGAACCAGAGATCAAATTGCCAACATCCACTGGATCATGAAAAAAGCAAGAGAGTTCCAGAAAAACATCTATTTCTGCTTTATTGACTATACCAAAGTCTTTGACTGTGTGGATCACAAGAAACTGTGGAAAATTCTGAAAGAGATGGGAATACCAGACCACCTGATCTGCCTCTTGAGAAATCTGTACGCACGTCAGAAAGCAGTAGTTAGAACTGGACATAGAACAACAGACTGGTTCCAAATAGGAAAAGGATACATCAAGGCTATTTATTGTCACCCTGCTTATTTAACTTATATGCAGAGTACATCATGAGAAATGCTGGGCTGGATGAAGCACAAGCTGGAGTGAAGATTGCCAGGAGAAATATCAATAACCTCAGATACGCAGATGACACCACCCTTATGGCAGAAAGTGAAGAAGAACTAAAGAGCCTCTTGATGAAAGTGAAAGAGGAGAGTGAAAAAGGTGGCTTAAAGCTCAACTTTCAGAAAACTAAGATCATGGCATCTGGTCCCATCACTTCATGGCAAATAGATGGGAAACAGTGGCTGACTATTTTTGAGGGCTCTAAAATCACTGCAGATGGTAACTGCAGCCACAAAATTAAAAGATGCTTACTCCTTGAAAGGAAAGTTATGACCAACCTAGACAGCATATTAAAAAGCAGAGACATTACTTTACCAACAAAGGTCCATCTCATCAAGGCTATGGTTTTTCCATAGTAGTCATGTATGGATATGAGAGTTGGTCTATAAAGAAAGCTGAGCACCGAAGAATTGATGCTTTTGAATTATGGTGTTGGAGAAGACTCTTGAGAGTTCCTTGGACTGCAAGGAGATCAAACTAGTCCATCCTAAAGGAGATCAGTCCTGAGTGTTCATTGGAAGGACGGATGTTGAAGCTGAGATTCCAATACTTTGGCCACCTGGTGCAAAGAGCTGGCTCATTTGAAAAGACCCTGATACTGGAAAAGATTGAGGGCAGAAGGAGAAGGGGACGACAGAGGATGAGATGGTTGGATGGCATCACCAACTCAATGGAGATGAGTTTGAATAAACTCCGGGGGGTGGTGATGGACAGGGAGGCTGGCGTGCTGTGGATCATGGGGTCGCAAAGAGCTGAACACGACTGAGCCACTGAACTGAACTGAACTGAACAGAATTGATTGTGATTGTTATTAATGGAGATTAATTTTTAAAATATGACAAGACTTGCTCCATTTTAGAGAGAAGTTTAAAATGGATATCTTGAGCTTGCTCACTTTAAAATCTCTGCGTTCATTTCTGTCAACATACTTCTGTGTAAGATGGCTTAGGTTTCTCTACTATTGAAATTATGATGGACTTCCCTGGTGGTCCAGTTAAGACTCTGCACTTCCACTGCAGAGAGCATGGGTTCAATCCCTGATCAGGGGGAACTAAGATCCTGTATGCTCTGTATCCTGAGATGCGGCTCCCCAAAATGTTTTTAATAAATAAAATTACTAAAGCAAAGAATAGAAAAAGCTTTAAAATATATATTATTCCCTGAGTGTAGCACTGTGTCAATTGAATGTATTAAATAAATTAACAAGTGATTTGGGGCCTCTTACCAAGTTCCTAGACAAGAGGAGAGGCCATGCTCTTGAAAGAAGACCCTAAAACCAGCAGTATGTTTTAAATCTTCCCTTATGCTTTCCCCAGTGGGACCCACTGTCATTTTCCAGGGTAACTGTGCACCCTGGGAAAGTACCTAGATCTTTCCAGGAACTGAAAGCTGCCTGTGAAATGATGCTAATCCTTGGAAACCTGAAATGGCCCACTGATCAAAGTGGGGCTTATGGAGGTGAAGTGATAGGTGAAGTCCTTTTATTTTTTTTTAATAAAAATATATTTATTGTTGGTTTGAAAACAATTACTATATTATTACATCCAGTTAATGGGTTTGGGGTTTTTTTAATTGGCATACAATTGCTTTACAGTGCTATGTTAATTTCTGGTGCACAAAAATGTGACTCTGCTATGTGTACACAAATGTCCCCTCCCTCTAGACCCTCCCTCCCAGCCCCCATCCCACCCTTCTAGGGCATCACAGAGCACCTTCCCACTAGCTAGCTAATTTACACATTATAGTGTAGTGTAGTGTAGTGTAGTGTAGATATATATATATATATATATATATATATATATATATATATATATCAATGCTATTCTCTCAATTCATCCCACCCTTTCTCCCAAACCGCATGTCCACAAGTCCATTCTGTACATCTATGTCTCTGTTCCTACCCTGCGAGTAGGTACATCAATAGGTAGGTGGAGACTTGACTAGATCCATCTCATAGTGGGCCCAATCATTATTTCACAAGTCCCGGCATGCATGGAGTGACAGTAACCTGCTTCTTACCTAGATGAATCTTCACATTGATTCCCTGACTCGAGGCCATTATGAAAAAAAAGTATGGAGCCTTGGCATACTCCCTTTATCCCACCAAGAGAATAAAGTGAAAACAGCGCTGTATCCCTGGGTTGTGCAGGGATTGGCCCACCCTCAAAGACTTGAAAACTGCAGAGTGGAGACTCCCACAACATCTTCACTTAACTCGCCTGTGTATTCAGTGCAAATGCTGGGGGTGGTGGTGAATGCGGTTCTACACGTAGTAACTTTTCCAGAGCAAATAAACTCAGCTCCTGGCACCTATTACCCAGCTAGTGAATTTGTTTTTCCTATTCCTGTCAGGAAAGAAAATGTGAGGCACTTTGTCCTCACATACTTTGGGGCCATGTCACTTTCTTCTTGAAATCCCACCAAACAAAATATTGGTCCATTGCACTGACCACATTGTACTATGCAGGGAGCAGCAAGCATCCTAGAAGCCTTAGTGAGGAAACATTCCTGCCAGAGGTAAACCATGGGAAACTTCAGGGACTTCCACAAAGGCAAAGTTTCTAAGGGTCTGATGATCTTGGAAACGCCTCCAAAGAGAGAGATAAGATGCTCTATTCTGCTCCACCCATCAGAAAAAGAGAGGTAAAATCTTCAGATTTTGGAGGCAACCTATGCCACCTTTGAATACCCATTTCAACCATTTCCTGGGTAACCTGTGATCGTAAGTAAGGCCTGGAACAGGAAAGAGCCCTCCCTAGTACAGACACCAGGTTCCTGGAGAAAGCCATGCCCTCTTCTGCCAACATGATTCTCTACTTGAAAATAACTTTCTGACCTACTGCTGAGCCCTAATAAAGCATGTCCACTTGACCTTGGGATAGCAAGTGTTCCGCATGACCTAAAACACCCATCAGAAACTGACTATTTGACCCAACTAATCATAAAATTGTATGTGCAAAATAGTCTTTCATCTTAAAACAGAAATAGTTAAGTGCAAACAGGTCTAGAAGACACTGTGCTATAGACGCAGTTGCTATAGGAGGCTGGGATCCCCACTGGACTCAACCCAGTGCTTTCCTGCTTTTTTTTCAAGTCACTTCAGGTGTCTCAGGGAGCTGCTCCAAGATCAGTTAACAGGGAGTTAAAGGTCCTGTCTCATGCCTAGGTTCTATAGCAAGCAAGCCAGCATCAGAACAAAGTGAATGGCAGCTCCCATAGAGCCCCCGCCCCAGATGACCCAGAAAGAACATGGTGAAGGGAAATCCTCTCTTTGGAGGCCCTGAATAAGGTGGCCTTGGTGACAGGGACAGAGACACGCATGGGCTCAACAGCATGGAATTTGCTGCACCAAGGTTAATCTGGCCACTGTCACTGCTGAGTACCTACCTGCCAACAGCAGGAGTCCGTACAAACCCCCTGGCATGGCACCACTCCTGAGGGACTAGCTGGCCATTTGTTGGCAGGTTCATTATGTTGGAGTCCTGCCATTATGGAAGGAAAATTGTTTTGTCCTACTGGGATGTTGCATTTTCCAAATTCATGTTTGCTTCCCCAGCCTGTAGAGTTTCTGCAGTACCATCATTCACAGACTCAGCGATCATCTTATCCACTGTATAGTATCCCCATGCAACATTCCCTCCAGCCAAGGGACACTTTTTATGACAAAGGACTGTGCCAGGGTCATGTCCCTTCACTGAAAAGCAGCTGGCTCATAAAAGTGGTGGAAGAGCCTGCTGAAGGTTCCAGTTTGGGCATCATCTATGAGGAAATGGCTTTTGAGGTCAGAGTACTGGCCTGCAAAGTGTTGTATATGCCTCACACTGCTGATTAATTATGCTGCCATCTCCTCCTTAGGCAGAATTTACAAGCCTGGGAACCAGCTGTGGAAGTGTTGCAGGAAAGGGGACCCCTTTCAGGGCCCAAAACTGGGCTCTTGTCTAACACTCGGAAATGAATTGTCCAAAGAGACACATGTGCTGACAAAGCAAGAGAGTTTATCGGGAAAGGGCACCCAGGTGGAGAGTGGTAGGGTAAGGGAACCCAGGAGAACTGCTCTGCCACGTGGCTCGCAGTCTTGGATTTTATGGTGATGGGATTAGTTTCCAGGTTATCTTTGGCCAATCATTCTAATTCAGAGTCTTTCCTGGTGGCGCACGCATCGTTCAGCCAAGATGAATGCAGGATTCTGGAAAGTGGACGGACACGCGGTGTCTCCTTTTGACCTTTCCCGAACTTTTCTGATTGGTGCTGGCTTATTAGTTCCCTATTCCTTATCAGGATCTCCTGTCATAAAACAACTCATGCGAATGGTTACTAAAGGGCCTGACGAGGGTGGGCAGTTCCAGTCAGTGTTTCCCCTAACAACTTCCTGCTGAGAGACTTCATACTCAAGATACTTCTTGGGAATTGGGGCGGAGCTCTCTTATGCAACTTCTTTCTGCTGTGCATGGGCGTAGGCCTGCCTAGTAGAGCTGAAGTCTCTCTCTACCTGATCTTAGTCAAGATATTTTTTGCCTGAAACCATCATTCACCCTTGTAATAACAGCAATTTAGTTTGAAACTGTTGGCCCCTCTCAGAGATGAAATAGACAGGGGCCAAACAGGAGACCTAACATGATGATCATCTCTGGTCCCTGGAAACAGAAGGCAACATTTGGGATGAGGGTTTCAGGGTTTGTGACCCTTTTTGATTGGTTGGTGGTGAGGCAACAAATATCAATAACCTCAGATATGCAGATGACACCACCCTTATGGCAGAAAGTAAAGAGGAATTAAAAAGCCTCTTGATGAAAGTGAAAGAGCAGAGTGAAAAAGTTGGCTTAAAGCTCAACATTCAGAAAACGAAGATCATGGCATCTGGTCCCATCACTTCATGGCAAATAGATGGGGAAACAGTGTCAGACTCCATTTTGGGGGGCTCCAAAATCACTGCAGATGGTGACTGCAACCATGAAATTAAAAGACACTTACTCCTTGGAAGGAAAGTTATGACCAACCTAGATAGCATATTCAAAAGCAGAGACATTACTTTGCCAACAAAGGTCCATCTAGTCAAGGCTATGGTTTTTCCAGTGGTCATGTATGGATGCGAGAGTTGGACTGTGAAGAAAGCTGAGCACCGAAGAATTGATGCTTTTGAACTGTGGTGTTGGAGCAGACTCTTGAGAGTCCCTTGGACTGCAAGGAGATCCAACCAGTCCATTCTAAAGGAGATCAGCCCTGGGTGTTCTTTGGAAGGAACGATGCTAAAGCTGAAACTCCAGTACTTTGGCCACCTCATGCGAAGAGTTGACTCATTGGAAAAGACTCTGATGCTGGGAGGGATTGGGGGCAGGAGGAGAAGGGGACGACAGAGGATGAGATGGCTGGATGGCATCACCGACTCGATGGACATGTGTTTGAGTGAACTCTGGGAGATGGTGATGGACAGGGAGGCCTGGCGTGCTGCGATTCATGGGGTCGCAAAGAGTCAAACACGACTGAGCGACTGAACTGAACTGAGGCAACAAAGCTGTGCTCCAGGAATCTTGTGTTCAGTCTGAATATACCATCCTCCACCTGGGTGGGGGCTCCAGTTTCCTAAAAGAACTCAAAGACATTGTTATGCATATTTCTTTGAGAAGGAACCAGGACCCTGTCTGGAGGCTGCACCAACGTTTGATTGTTTCTCCTGTTTCTGTATTCCCTCCCTTCCCTGATTAGCAATTGCTTGAATCCACCCTTTGGAACTCAGGGAAGGTCAAGGAGGCTGAAAGAAGCCTATATCCTACGGATAAGAAATGGAGAACACAGAACAGATCTGTACTTCAGAGCCCCACAGAGTCCTGCTCAGTTTTAATTTAGGGAACTGGGCAACTATGACTGTGATAACTTTTGTCAAAATGGGGCATCGGACTGCCTCAGCTTGGAGAATAGACACTGAATTGGAAGCATTCCTGAGTTCCAAGTCCTAGATCTGAGCCTTGTATGATTAAAATCTCAGTCCCTTGGTCTGCCATTTTGTTGTAACAGACCCAATTAGAAGTAGCTGGAGGAGGGATAACTGGAATTTTAATAGACAAAATAAATCTCATTTCTTTTTAGAAGAATAGGCCTGAAACCCAGTCTGGACCTGGCACTTTGGGGAGACTTGTAGCCAGGCAGCCATTGCCTAGTTTTATAAAAAGTAAGGTTGCAGTTACTAGCTTTCAGCAGACATTGTTTTGAGAATGGTGGCATCTAAGCCTGACACAACTCAGAAAACTCAAGTGTTAGCAATACAACGTCTAATCTGAAATTACACCGCAGTGTCACCTAGTTATTTCCCAGGATGTCTGAACCATAGCCACTGTATTCTGACTTTTTAACTGTAAAAATTTTTCTTAATAGCCAAAGCAGATGTCGCCATTAATGACGTCAGTGTTTTTCTAGGTATGAGAAGATGTAAGAATTGGAACTCATAAAATCTTTTCTTGAAAGGATCTAACTATCTGAAGGCCTGTTCTGCCAGTTTTTCCCAGAGCACAGAGTGTCTCATTCCTGGTTTTCACCCTGAACTCCTTTCAGGGGCGTTGAAAGTCAGTAGTTGCAGTGGCCACGATTTAATCTTTGTAGACATAGATGGCAAGTGACAGTTTTCAGTTGGCAGAGCCCCTTTTTGTTCATAAACTTGACCATGATTTTGAGGGGGCATTTAATGACCATTTTATCCCATGGTGCTGAGAATGTCCATTCTCAGGTTTGGCAAAGATATTATCATAAACTTGACCATGATTTTGAGGGGGCATTTAATGACCATTTTATCCCATGGTGCTGAGAATGCCCATTCTCAGGTTTGGCAAAGCCACTCAATGTGCTGTTACTGGACTAGGCCATAAAACAGTATCCAAAAATTTTTGGACCACCTGTCTTACTAGCCTCTTGATCCAGGAAAATATTTCCTCTTGTTGTTTCTTTCTATATCTGGAGTTACACTGTTACCATCGTTGATCTCATATGGAACTATATATTATTTTATCAGAGGCCTCAGTCACACATTTGGCAGTGTAAGAAACAGCAATTTTGTAAAACAGGTGAAATACAAATAACATAGCCAGCAGCATTAGTAAAGTCACAAGTAAGACTTAAGTTAAGAGCTTCTATTAGATGTAGCCCAGTATATCTCAGGTCATTTGACTCAGTCTGCTCTGTAGAATCTTTATCTCCCAGGGAAATTATATATTGGCACCGTTTATAAGGCACATAGCCCAGTTTTCTAGTGTTACTAGACTGATTATCTTTAGTATGATTTAATTGTTTCCAACACAAAGAAGACTTTAAACCTAAATTACCATAGCCTGGTGTTGTTTATATAAATCTATCTCCTAATTATGGGAGATTTTTTTTCTCCTTTGTTGAAACTTTGCTTCTTGTTTTGATTGAGCTTGAGTAATAGAAGAAAGCTCAAATTTATGGCCAGAGTCAGGGAAGGCATTCTTAACTGGCCCGATGAGGGGATCTCATCTAGTAATATCATAGTGACCTGAATATGAGTATAATTTTTTTTTAAAGTAAATTTTTTCAGGGCCAACCACTTAGTCTTGTAGTAGAGAAATTTACAAAGGTAACCCAGAACTAGACACAGGTAATTGGCCACAAACCCAACAATTGGACTGATTTTTAAAACTAGCATAGGATCAGGCCTATGATAGAAGAGCATTTGACCTTATGCAAAGGTCTAAGAAGTCAAGGAAACATTATAAATGATCATACGAATCAGGTCCAGCATCTTGGGCAAGCTGTCTACCTCTGATGTCGTCATCTTTTCATCTTGGTGTAGTGTAGTTTTTCCTCTGTTTGAGCATCATTTTAAGGTGAGATCAGGTCAGCTATCTTCTCTATAGACCAATCTAGTGCAGGGGCCTTTGGAAGTGGGAATTAGTCTAAGAGTTAATTTCCCTTCAGTTTCATTGTGATTGAGCTAGTTAAGAGTACCTGATAAAAAAGTCTTTCCATCCAGGTTGGAGACAGTCTCTTAAACTATGTCTTTTTCCAGTCTTGGTTGCAGGTCATGAGGCAGCTGATCTTCATCCAAAGATAGATTACTGAGATAAGCTTCAGAAACAAACTTAGGGTGTTTTTTAAGAACTCAATTAAATTTTATATTAATATCACATAACAGCAAAGAACTATCTAAGAAATGAGTTTTACTACATGCAGACCTCTATTAACAAACTGGGATTTAACATTTATTGAAACATCTTTTTCTTCCTAAAATTACCTTCATTTTTATAAAATATAACCAAATTAAGGCTAGTTTGTTTGCAAAATAGGTCTGTTTTCACTAATTTTGGTCTGATGATTTATATAACCATAATTGATCATAGACATTTTATTTTGTTGAAACATTTATAGAGTCTCAGACTGAATTTTTAAAATAAAACAGGGCTGGGAAATACACCAAAGGCTTATCACAGATTTTGTCTAACAAATCTAAGTCAATTCTTTTCTTTTTAAGGTCTCAAAATTTCTTGAAATTTTTGTACATGTTAGTGAGATAACTTTTTTAATTTATTTGATAAACTTACTGGAAACCTAAGAGTTTCCAATTTATGGAGGAGTCAGAGAGAAAATATAATTGTTTTGTTTATAATGTATAATTTTACCAAAATATTGTCATAATTAGTTTGAGAGGAAGGTTTTCCCTACTCCCGGAAAACATAAGATTTAAACCCATAATTTTTCAGACAGAAACCATAAAAGTTATATTTGCTGGTTCATTCAGTCCTTTTGTTAACTTTTGTGATGTCATCAGGTTTTCTATTAGAATATCAGGACATATCAGAATGTTAAGAACTCCATATAATTTTTAGGATATCTGTATTAGTAATTTTGGACTTCCCTGGTGGCTCAGATGGTAAAGCATCTACCTACAATGCAGGAGACCCAGGTTCGATCCCTGGGTCAGGAAGATCTCCTGGAGAAGGAAATGGCAACCCACTTCAATATTCTTACCTGGAAAATCCCATGGATGGAGGAGCCTGGTGGACTACTAAAATTATTAGTAATTTTACCATACACTATAACATGAGTGGATTTATTACTCACTTGATAATCTTTTTCATGTAATTTAACCAACTAAATAAACACAGTTTAATGTCTCTCTTTGGGATGTCTCAGGGGCCCTCTGAAGCACCCCAAAGTTAGCTAGAGGTCAAAAGAACTTCAAAAGAATTTGATTTAGGAAGTTTTATCGAAAAGATCAATTAAAGGGGCTTAGAACATTTGGTCAGATTCAGTTGATGGGTGTATCATTTAGCTTGCTGATATGTCGAAATGGGCGTAAATACCAAGGCTCAAGGTCTAGTGAAAGTCAGCTCCGCCATCTTGGACCTAATTGGCTCTAACCAGTTTTTTTATGGTTTTGTCATTCCTAACAAAATCCATTTATCTAACTAATTGTAATCTAATTTTAGAAAATCCTGATCATGCATAACTCTTTTTAGTATTTTTCATACCTTTTTTTTTTTTTCACTGAAAACACACTTCTTACTTTTTTTTTAGCAAGAACTAACTTTCATATTAGCATTTTATAGATTGGTGAGCATAAATACCAGTGATAATTTCTAAAACCCTTGTTTTCTTAGAACATTTTAGGATGGCACCAAACATTATTCACTTATAGTCCCAAATCTCTTTGTTTCTCTGTAAAAGGAAATTAGTGTTTAGTAGTAAATGTTTCAAAATCTTATTTTATTTGGAAATGGCTATTCAATAGACTTTTAACACTTAGCACAGCCCTTAAAAATTCAAGTTACACCAATCTGGAGAGACTATTTTAGACAGATATTTTTAAAGAATAATTATTTTTAATAGAGTTTATATAAAAGCTTATATCTCATTTACAATTTTTTTTAAAGTTTCTTCACTTGAGGTAATTTTCTTGTTGACAAATTTGTAACAGATATGATAATATTTAACTTATACTAAACCTGAAAATATTTTACTTAATGTTAATTACTCTAAGACATGTCTCTATTAGATAGGTCAACAAACAAACATTAATATCAGGTATTTAATACTGAATATTTATTTACCAGTTCACATGAACCTGGAATTTATTGTTTAATTTAGAAATATTTGATTTGTAAGCACTTACCTTTTTTTAAACCAATTAAATAGAGCTCATTTACAAATTAATCTCAAAAATATTATCCAGAGATAAAGACATACTGAGACATATTTAGACAGACGCAATGCAAGATTTAGCTTCATTTTCTAAGTTTAGTCATAAATTAGATACTACACTATAAATTTTACTAGTTTATAAAAAACAGTTGGAATAAATAAAACTTTTAAAGGCTTTTTCCCATTTTTTCTCAGTATCAGGGGTTAGAGATGGTCTAGATAAGTGTTCCTGAGAGCCCTGGTCTCAAGGCACAGGGAAAGAAAATCAAGTTCTAACAAAATGGCGGCAGGTCTAAACAAAATGGTGGCCAGACAAAGCAAAATGGGCATCAAAAATTACAACACAGAACACAAAGTTAAAACACACACATATAAACCTGGCAGTCCTCATCAGACACTCCCTTAAATGCAAGAATACAGTCTCTCAGAAAACCTCCTATAGAAACACAGAACTTCAGATTCAAGTGCTAACACTTTAAGGAAAATATCTCAGGTCTTCAAAGATTTCAAAGGGAGGAAAGGATGCCAGGTTGAAAGAAGAAAGGGGAGGAAGTGAGAGAGGGGGGCAAAAGGGGTGGCCTTACAGATGTCTCCTGCTACCTGCAGATACCCAGTGTTATGGGACTTTACCCTGGGCCTCTAGAGAAGGGAGGACTGGAACTCTGCCCTACCAGAAATCAGACCAGAACAGAACCAGAATTCGAGTTCTCTGCCAAGAGGAGGTGGTCAGTCTCCAATCCTCAGCTCTGGCTGAGGCCCTTCGACCAGATTCCTGCGTCCAGGACCGGGGGACTAGAAGAAAGGGGGAGGATAGGAAGGGTTAAGGAGAGGAAAGAGAGAGAGAAGGGGAGAGAGGTCCATAAAGTCTCTTGTTCCTTACCGGTTGGGGCACTCTGGCCAGTTGTCCATGTCAGAAGGAGACCAGGGACAAAAAGATCCCAGTTACTGTCCGAGGAGACACATGTGCTGACAAAGCAAGAGATTTTATTGGGAAAGTGCACCGGGGGAAGAGAGCAGTAGGGTAAGGGAACCCAGGAGAACTGCTCTGCCACATGGCTCGCAGTCTCGGGTTTTATGGTGATGGGATTAGTTTCCGGGTGGTCTTTGACCAATCACTCTAATTCAGAGTCTTTCCTGGTGGCGCACACATCGCTCAGCCAAGATGAATGCTAGCGAGAGGGATTCTGGAAAGTGGACGGACACACGGTGTCTCCTTTTGACCTTTCCTGAATTCTTCCAGTAAGTGGTGGCTTATTAGTTCCGTATTCCTTATCAGGATCTCCTGTCATAAAACAATTCTTGCAAATGGTTACCATGGTGCCTGGCCAGGGTGGGCGATTTCAGTCAGTGTGCTTCCCTTAACAGAAGTGGGAGTGCCCCACCCACTATTTCACCAACATCCAGTTAAAGAAATTTTGCTTCTCATTTAAGTCACCTTAGGTTCTGTGAGAGCTTGCCTGTCCTGGCACCTAGAGGAGGAAATAGCATACTTATTATTCCTACTGCTGGAAGTTAGGAGTGTCCCCTGACCATCTGAGCTCTTTATTTACTGCATCAACAAATAACTGGAAGAGGACACTGTACTGGGTAGGAAAGTGCCTCCAGCTGTACAGTGGGAACAAGAAGGACACTATGTGAGCCCAGGTGATTCCCTGCAGTGCATCCTAGGAACCCTGGCACAATAGTAGTATCAGTTTAGATCTCCTGGCAGCTACAAAGTCAGAACTCAGGCATCTATGTTTTAATCAGTTCTTTCTCCACTGCCCCACCACCCACTTTCCCCCTGCTATCTCACACACACACACACACACAACAGTGGTGATGCTGAGCATTTTAGATTTCTTGTGGGACCAAATTAAAGAACCAAATTCACTCCATAACAATACTATAGCTGAGAAGTTGATAACTATAGCCTGTGGACCCATCTAATCTGTTACCTGCTTTTGTAGATTAAATTTAAATAGGGGCACACCCACACTCATTGTTTACATATCATCAGTGGCAGCTATAGCAGAGTTGAGTTCCAACAAAGTGAGTATGGCTCACAAGGCTTAAATATTTACTATTTGGTCCTTGATAGAAGAAGTTGTGTTGGGGAGGATATGCAAAGAAAGGAAGCTTTGTACACTTTGGTGAGAAAATGAAGCCACTATGGAAAACTACAGAAGTTCTTCAAAAAAAATTAAAAATAGAACTACCATGTGATCCAGCAATTTCACTTCTGGGTATGGATTCAAAGGAAATAGAAACACGACTTGAAAAGATATCTGCACCCCTATGTTCATTGTAGCATTATTTACAACAGTCAAGACATGGAAGCAATACAATAGAATATTATTCAGCTATTAAAAAAAAAAAAGGCCATCTTGCCATCTATGACAACACAGATGAACTTTGAGGCCATTATGGTAAGTGAAGTCAGACAGAGAAAGACAAATACTGTATGATCTCATTTATGTGTAAATCTATACAAACCAACAGAAAACCAACTTATAGAATAGATTGGTGTTTGCCAACACACTGCAGGCAGGAGGTAAGGAGTGTGCAAAATGGGTGAAGGTGGTCAAAAGGTATTAATACAAACTTCCAGGTACAAAATATGTAGGGCCTGGGATATAATATATATCATGGTGACTATAGATAATAATACTGTTTTGTATATTTGAAAGTTGCTAAGGGACTTCCCAGGTGGTGCTAGTGGTAAAGAACCCGTCTGCCAATGCCAGAGACATAAGAGACGTGCATTTGATCCCTGGGGCAGGAAGATCCCCTGGAGAAGGGAATGGCAACCCACTCCAGTATTCTTGCCTGGAGAATCCCATTGCCAAGAGTCTAGCAGCTACAGCCCATAGGCTCACAAAGAGTCGGATATGACAGAAGCAACTAGGCACGCATGCAAGAGAGTAAATCTTTAAAATTCTCATCATAAGAAAAACTGTAACTGATGTGAGGTGATGGGTGTTAAGTTGACTTATTGTGATCATTTTACATTCTAGTATATATGAATCATTGTGTTGTACCCCTGAAACTAAAATGATATTTTATGTCAATTATCTCTCAATAAAAAAGAAAAATTGGCCAATACTTATTATTGTTATTATGAAATGTTGGCCCCTTTGTAGACCAATGAAATTTTCCCTGAAAGAGTAGATGTTGAGGGCAATCCCCTCCAGATTCACTCTCTACCATCCATCAGCCTATTTTATATCCCAGGAGGCTGGTCTGTATGGACCACCTCAAAGGGCTCTCTTTCACTTTGGCTTCCATTTGAGTTCAGCAGGGGGAGACATTTAGCAGGAAACTGGAGGGAGCAAGGACAGTGAGACTGTTCCTGCCAGGCCACCTGCCTCCCACAACCCAAGAACCCAGCTTCTGTCAGACAGTCTTCTCCACACCACCCACTCAGTCTCAAAGTTCCAAAGGTTTCCTCCCTTCCCTCGTTCCTTCAGGTCAAGGGACAGTAACATTCCCTGCTGATACTAGCATGAGAGTACTGCCTATGATTTCCCTACACCCTTCCACACCCTCACAGTGGGTTCTTGTATGAAAATCTTCTCCAACCACCCACCTTAAGGGTGGCATCTTATCCTGCAGAAACCTTGACTGGTACAAAATATAACTGCTTATTTTTTCTACAATGAAACAAACTGAATCCTTCAGGATTGTGTTCAATTTTAGTAGATTCCTCCTAATCCCCACTGATTCAGGGTTTCAGTTATGCATACATCACATACCGCTGCCCCTGCCTTCTTTGGGGTTGTATGTAAGTAGAGTGACCCTACAACTGATTTGCAGGCTGTAGTTCCAGTTGACATCTGTTGTGTTAGCATTGCTATTAATCATGCCCTCCTTCACATCCCCCTGCAATGCAGGAGACCCCTGTTCGATTCCTGGGTCAGGAAGATCCACTGGAGAAGGGATAAGCTACTCACTCCAATAGTCTTGGGCTTCCCTGGTGGCTCAGCTGGTAAAGAATCTGCCTGCAGTGTGGGAGACCTGGGTTCAATCCCTGGGTTGGGAAGATCCCCTGGAGGAGGGCATGGCTACCCACTCCAGTATTCTGGCCTGGAGAATTCCATGGTCTGTTTAGTCCGTGGGGTCGCAAAGAGTTGGACACTACTGAGTGACTTTCACTTTCACTTCTAGAGTCCCCAGTTTAAATAGTCAATAATGTAGTGACCCTACATAGATGGTGCTGGGTCTAGACAGTAGACGATGTGGTGACCTCTATAGAAAGTGCTGGGCTAGTCTGGGGGACAGTCTCATTCTTTGTCCGGACTCTCCAGCTGGCATAAACCCCTTTACCTAGTCTGGCCCTGAACTTTCAATCCTTGCAGTTTCCAGTGGCATCCTCATCTCTCCTGAAACAGAGCCTTCCCCATTCTTCTTTTCTTTCAGCTTCTTCTGCCCACTGTTACAGCCACTTGGGATGTGTCAGTAAACAAAATGGGGGTGAGAGGTCGGGGGAAAAGTGCTGCTTGCAAGGGTTTTTCTTCTTTCTGATTTTTGAAAAGGTATTTAAAAGGCTATGAACTTTCCTCTGAATACCACTTTGGTTGTATCCCCCAGGTTTTAATACATACATTCTTACACAATTTCTGCTCTAATTCCTCTTCTTCTAGGGATATTTAGACAGACTGTGCTTTTTATTTTCAAGTAGGTTTTTTTTTTTAACTATCCTTTTATTGTACTCATAAAAATATTCCTGTCACCTTCTCTTATTCAACCCTCACAACTCATCAAGCTACAGTATCATTCCCATTTCACATGAGAAAATGGAGGTTCATAAACGGCCGGTAGTTGAGGGTCTTAGGGGTAGAGCAGAGACTCAACCCTAACCCAGCAAGCTGAAAGTTGCTTCCCTGCCATGAGAGGAGTCCACTGGGGCTCTTGGCAGGGAAGAGCCTGCTTGGCAGCTGCTTCTTGGCACTGACCTGCACTTTGCCTCCGCTCAGTGGTGACAGCAGAGAAACAAGGTGGCCTAGTCAGAGACATGTCGTTACCCTCTCAGGCCTATGAAGCCACCCCTCAGATCTCAGCAGCAGAGGCCCCACTTAGCTCTCACTCCAGCACAGCAGAGGAAGCAAGGCACTGGCAGGGAGGCTACCTACAGCCTTGCTCACTCCATCCTGTACTCCCAGAAGCATCACAGTGAGCAGGGGGCAAGTAGTGGGTGTCAGGCAAGTAGCCAGGACCACTGAGTAGCCACTTTTTAACAGGGGGGCAGTCAGGGGAGGCCTCACTGAGGGGAGGGACATGAGCCAGTCCTGTGCAGCAGTTAGGGCAAACAAATGTTCAAGTGGAGGGAATGGCAAAGGCCAAGGCCTTGAAGATGGAACAAGTGACTTCTTGTGCTGTCAACTCCTTACCACATCTAAGCATAGCCCTCGAGGTCTTTCATACCATCTCCTTGCCTCTGCTTTGCTCTTTGTTCAAACATACACATACACACATCCATATATTTATAGTTACACATATTTAAACACATTTTCAAACACATACACACAGGTTCCCATAAGCACATGCATGTGCACACACCTATACACACAAACTCCCCAGCACATGGTGGGCCCCTCTGATAACAGTCGGAAGTAATGTGGCCCACGGGGACTTATGATGAGTGATGGAGCATATGCCAAACCCGAGGGTGCCACCACACCTGAAGAGCCACTGTCAGCCCCAGCCTGTGAGCACTCGAGAGCCCCCCGGCAGCTGGATGACTCTGCACAACACACCGAGCTTCTCTGACTCCCCTTTCCATCTGTCCAATGGGTGGATTGGCCCAGAAGGCCTTGGAGTTCTTGTAGCCAGCTGTAGACTGACTCACCCAAACTCTGCAAAAAAGCAATACACACAGCTTATTTTCTTCTTCTGTTAAAGACAAGATGAAAATCCAAAAATCCTGTTGTTCTGGGAAGGGTGACAGAAAGGCCATCTGGCCAACACCCATCCCCATTGCCAGTGATCTTTCATTCCCAGCTGTGTTTTTAGGAGAAAATAAATAAGACTCCAAAAGCTGCCAGCAGGGTGACTCTGTGGTTGTCCTTGGCAGAGGCCCAGCAGAGAGGCCTCAGGGATTACAGTCCCTTGCCCTGGCTGGAGCTCCACCCATTGGTCCCTGCTGGGGCCACTTTGGTTCCAATCACAGGGTGCAGCAGCAGCAGTCCCCTTTCCATGGATGGCCCAGCCTCTGCCTGGGCTACAGCTCTCACAATCTTTCTGGCCTTCTCCACTATCTTCTGAGCCCCTACTCTGTGCTTCATGGTTTGCAGAGGACATCCTCATCTATCCTCATCATTGCACAGAAGCTAGGATTTCTCAGCCCTATTTTACAGGCTCAGGAAGATGAAGGGGTTTACAGGGCCACAGGCCAGCAAGAGGGAGCACCAGAAGTCTGATCAAACCCCTGGACTTGAATTCCTTAGCATTCTTTCCCATCCCCTCTATATCCTCCGTCTCTTCAAACCCGGGTCCCCAACTCCAAACACTGTCTCCGGCATAGTCCCCTATCTGAGCTCCAGACTCATGTCCAACAGACTGTGGACCATTCTGGTGGGATAGGTGTCCACAGTCACCTCCGTTTCAACAGGGCCCAACCAATAGTCCTCACCCCACTCAGCCTGCTACCATTTGTATTTCAAAGATCAGCAAATGGCTTTTCTGCTGCCTCTAGAGCTGGACACTGGGGGGCCATGCTATGGCTCTCTTTCTTCCCACTGCCGGCTTCTGGCATCTCTGCCTGGGCAACCTCCCAGGTCTCCTGTTCACCTCCTCCCTCACCCCAGGCCTGCACCAGTCTCCTCTTGCTCCAGAAATCTTTCTAAAGTACAAAACCCATCAGGTGACTTCTCCATAAAGACTTATATTAAGACTCTGAAGTTCTAATTAAACTTCAGAAAGCATTTTTATGATTCTCAACTGATTGAAGATCTTATTTATATTTTTCACTTGTATATTTTTTTTTCCAAGCTGAGGAAAGCATTGGCCATCTAGGAAATAGCCAATCGTACAGCTTAAGTATAGTCAGGGTGTTCAATATCACTTTACTTGGAGCTGGAAGCATTTTCTTTTGAAGTTGTACATAGGAATAAGTACATGTTGAAAGGTTTCTATGGTACTGATTTATCAAAATTGAATTTTTAAAGAAAATACTCGGACAGTAAAATAAACTTTTCTTCTTGTCAAAAATACAAAAAAAAGAAGGAACCCCAGCCTCACTAGCTCAACCTGAGGTCTGGTTCCCCCTGGGTGGGCTTCCAACTTATCTCTCTTCTGCCTGACCTTATCTGTCCCACCGATTTCTGAGAAACAAAAGATTTCCCCATTAGCAATGCCCTTAGTCTGGTAACAGCACCTCAGATTTTACTTGAGGATGTCCAGTAGTAAAGAATCCGCCTGCCAAGGCAGGAGACACAGGAGATGTGGGTTCCATCCCTG
The DNA here is from genome assembly GCF_029407905.1 of Bubalus kerabau. NCBI lineage: Eukaryota > Metazoa > Chordata > Mammalia > Artiodactyla > Bovidae > Bubalus > Bubalus kerabau. The sequence continues at coordinate 170,372,468 of NC_073624.1, forward strand.
AGTTGGCAAGATCCCCTGAAGAAGAAAATGGCAACCCATTCCAGTATTCTTGCCTGGAGAATCCCGTGGACAGAGGAGCCTTGTGGTGTCTACAGTCCATGGGGTCACAAAAGAGTCAGGCGTGACTTAGTGATCAAGCAACAATGGCCACCTTTACCCCCTGAGACACTCAGCAAGTTCGATGGGCAGATATGGACCAGTCAGCATCTTTCCCCTTTCCCATCTGGGGACCCTTTCTTTCATCTCTCATTCCAGGTGGTTCTTGGGGTGAACTCCAGTCTCCAGCTCCCAGTTCAGTTCCATGACTGGGGAAGTAAATTCACTTCTCACCCCTCACCAGGGTGGCTTATTGTATAGACTCCAGCCGGAAGGGGAACATGCCTAAGACCTGAGACAACCCAGTGTCACGTCCGTTGTCTTCAGCCAGCCAGGTATGGATGGTACCTGGCACAAAGTCACATGTAGCCAGGACCCTGGCACCGGCAATCACCACAGTCTGCCTATGTGCTTAGGGAGCTAAGACAGGGTTAGCAGGTCCCTTCCAAGAAAGGCTTCTGTTTTCTCTTGTTACCACTATCTCTGCCATTCCACATATACCCATGGACATGTCAGGCTGGAAGCAATGGGTTCTGATGTCAACCTGTTTTCAGTTATTTTGGTTCACAAATGTGGGTCTGCAGACCCAAGAAAATTTCCAAAGTATTTTACTTCATAGAGTGAATGTAGTCAGCCTGAGGACATGGGATGGTTTGTACCCCTGTAGGACAAAGAGTTCCTTGTTCTCCTTGTCCCAGCTTCTCTGCTGAGGAGCTGGCCAGCCAGGCAGGGCCAAGAAGGCCAAGATCTCAGCTCAGCCAGCACACAGGTGTGGGAGGGGCCAGGGGCCACTGCGAAGAGCTGGTGGTGTAGGGGATGCTGAGCCCAGAACTCCTCCATGGACACTGTCCCTCCCCAGTGAGCCTGTGGGGCCCAGAACTCAGGCCTGCACGTAGTCCACAGCCCTCAGCCTCCCAGCACCAACTAGCCCTGAGTCACAGGCTTGCCATTGGCCACATTCCAGGCAGGACAGAAGACCCACACTGCTACTCCCTGGCAAGGCGCCAGCCTCTCTGCTCCCCAAGAGCGCATGAGCCTTAAGGACAAGAAGCCTTTTCCCACCAGCTTTGGAGGCTCTTGATTTTTTTTTCAGGAGAATGATGAAAACGTTCTCGAATTGATTTTGGCAGTTGCACAACTCTGTGAATATGCCTAAAACCACTGAACTGCATGCTCTTTATGTAAGTGAGTTGCATGGTGTGTGAATTCTATCTCAATAAAACTGTTACCTATGAAACCAAATACACTGAGGATTACATGCTACATAACATCTTTGGAGCCCTCTTTTCTCCTGAACAATGTATCTGTGCTGTGTTTCTTAGTGGTACTTTGCACTCTTCATGAAACCAGTCTATTGTCGATACATATTGCCAAATTTCTCTCTAGAAAGTTGTACCCATTGACACTTTCTCAGACATTGTGTGAGAGGGTCTGCGGTCTTCATCTTATGGAAGGAGAGATTGCCTTGTTCAAGACCACATATAAGTTTGCAGAAAGCCAGGGTTCACACCTGACCAGCCCGACTCTGGGGCCAGTGTCCTCTCTGCAGTCATGGCTGCCTCTGGCTCGCACCAGCATCTCATCCCCTCCTGGTCTCTACATCTCCTGCCTGCTTCAGGCCCTGGAGATGCTGGTTTTCCAGTAGCACGTGGTCCCAACACAGGCTGCTCTGCCTGCTCTGAGACATACAGGAGACATGTATCCAAAGAAACAATACGAAAGGCCTTGTGGGGAATAAAAATGCTGCAGGCAGCGGTATGGGGGTGGTTGTGTATGTTTTATGGATAATAAAAGTCTTCTCACACAACATTATTAGTATCGACATTATTAGTATCCTGATTTGAATCAACAAGTTATTAAAAAAACACTTTGAGACAATTGAGGACTATTGAATATATTCCAATATATATCAACGTTGAAAATGAGTATCTGATAATATTAAGATATTACTATTAGTTTTGTTTGATTGGATCATGGAATTGAAGTCATAAGAGCCTTTATTTGTAAATACACATAATAAATTATTAACAAATCAAATCATGTCAGGATTTCTTCCAGCAAAACAGCACACTCTTTAGATTATTTTTGAAATTCATCATAATGAAAATATGTGTACATGTGTTCATAACTGCTAAGATCAAAAAGATTTTCTAAAGATAGTATTGTTAAGGAGAGGAAGTTAAAAAAAACTGCACAATCTGATTTCCATTTGCAAGAGAAGGAAGAGGGTTTTTGTAGAAGGGTTATTTCAGAACACGTGAAAGGCCTTGCCATGCCAGCACAACAGGGAGACCTGCTTTATTGTCCCACTTGTCTTGTCTCTGAAGGAAGTGTTTTTACCATCAGAGGCATCAAGGTCCTCCTTTATGTCAGCTCATGCTGGGTAGAGTGAATTTCTGTCCCCAACAACAGAGCCACTTCACTGATGCGCAGGTGGACAGATGCTCAGCCAGGGCCCCTGAATTCTCTGGCAGCTGATTTCCTGGAGTACTGTAAGGCGTGAGACCTCACCAGGTCCCCACATTTCACAGAAGGCTGAAGTTTCAGTAACAGTTGCCTCACAGGTCATATAAACAGGGGGTGATGCTACCTGTATCCTGTGAGAGCCCTCAGTGTATTTCACGAAGATCAGTACTTGGAGGACCATGTCCAGCTCATGGAGGACAGAAAGCCCTACCCGCAAAGTGCAGTGCACAGAAAGGGAGCGGATGCCTCCTCCGTGAATAGGCAGTCTGCCTGGAACCCCCTGAGCAGGGACCAAGAAGAGGGCACACGGGCAGTCGTCCCTGTGGGCAGGGTCAGCCTTACCAGGGAAGGCAGGGCCCCTCCCCAAGCAAGCACAAAGTGCCTCAGAAATCCAAGCATGCATGATTTCAAGACTGGGTCCATGTGTACAAATGTGCTTTCCTCTGTTTTATTTCCACTCCTGGATTTCCCCCACCAGAGTCAAGCTGATTACAAATGACATCCAGTCTTACATTTCCATACCTTAGTAACTTCAACAGAAAGAAAGGCCCTCTTTTCTGATAGGTCCAGAGAAACCCCTCCAGGATGACACTCACTGGTTCTCATGGGCCTGATTTAGGCCCCTCACCTGGCCCAGACCCAACCCCTATGTTCAGAGTATGGTGCTCTCATTGTCCAGGCCTGGGTCATGCACTCACCCCAGGGGTCAGGGGGCAAATCAGCCCCTGTGCTCCAACAGGCTGAGAGGAGGGAAGGGGGAGCTCCACAGAGGAATCCAGGCTGTTGTCCCCAAAGGGAAGGGAAACAGGCCCAGGTGTGTCCTCTGTCCATCGGTTACTCCAGAAGGCACATTTGCCTGCCTGCCTAGTGAACACCCAGATGGTGTTCACTCTCTGAAGCCTTCTTCCTGCATCAACAGGGGCTGGGAAGACCTCACATTTCACTGCCTCAAGGAACATGACATGAAGCCACATATGGGTCAAGAGGAGCTCCAGGAACGCTGGGGTGCACAGCCCCCCCACCCCCCGGTAGAACTCACCTTTATGGAGGATGCCCTCCATTGTCCTTCAGGGTAGCCCACCCAGAAGCACACCCTCTCCACTCGATGGAGAAGGACACCAGAGGGTTCTGGACCCCAAACCTCCACCTTCTGTCTTTTCCCTGGGCTCTAAGAATCACAACCAAATTCTGCTTCTAGACTGAACAACTCGGAGGGGACACTTGCACTATCCTTGGAGAGCCCCTTCTCCACTCCCTCACCCAGAGTCTGTATGATACCAGCAGTATGAAGGAGTAGCTGGCCCAGCTGCCTCTAGGGCCAGGCAGGAAACCCAGGCAGGGAGGCCAGCCAGCACCAGCCTCGGAGGGGAGATGGGGAGAAATGGGAGTCAGGTTCTTCCTGGGACACCGCTCCACTTGGTGCTGGGCAGCCACTGCCCCTCAGGGTGGGTCCAGGCTCTCCAGTTCTTCTAATTGATCACAAGAAACCGGAAGTCTGAGGCATAGCCTGGGCCCTTTTTAACCTCACCTTGGTAGAGGGGAAAACAAGGAGACAAGAATGCAGGTCAGAGTCTCTGCAGGGATAAGTGGCAGCCAGAGTGACCAACTGTCATAGTTTTCCCAGGACTGAGGGGTTCCTGGAACATTGGAACTTTAATGCTAAAACCAGAACTGCTGCTGCTAAGTCGCTTCAGTCATGTCCGACTCTGTGCGACCCCATAGACGGCAGCCCACCATGCTCCCCCGTCCCTGGGATTCTCCAGGCAAGAACACTGGAGTGGGTTGCCATTTCCTTCTCCAATGCATGAAAGTGAAAAGTGAAAGTGAAGTCGCTCAGTTGTGTCCGACTCTTAGCGACCCCATGGACTGTAGCCCACCAGGGTCCTCCATCCATGGGATTTTCCAGGCAAGAGTACTGGAGTGGGGTGCCATTGCCTTCTCTGAAAACCAGAACAGTCCCAGGCAGATTCAGACAGTTCATATCACCCTGGGTTATGCCCTTGGACAGAGGGATTTAGAGCATTTCCTAAAGGAAATGTGTAGGGTTTAGGAGACCAACAGGGCTAGATCAGCATCAGGGGGTGCTCAGCCCAAGCATAACCACTCAGAAACCTTTTTATGTCACCTCCCCATGCCCTCACTACAAACTCCATTTTTTTGCATATATAGTCATTATTTAAACAACATTATGGTCCTACTGCAAAAACTGTTTTGTAGCTGACATTTGAATTGTGATTAGAAAGAATTTCAAATTGTCTTGTGAAGCCTGGATTTGGCCCAGGAATGCCAGCTTTGCCCTGATGTCCCACTGGTGCCATTGTACCCAGAGAAAGCTGGGCCTCCTGCTTGGCCAGGAGAGGGTGTGTGCCTACGTGGGATGAGCGGAAATCTGAGATTGCATCAAGCACTGGATGTGGGATGGTAGTGAGTGGGGGGCAGCAGGCCCACCCCATGGAGGCTTTATGGTCTAGACTGGTGATGATAACACCTGCATGACACTACCCAAGTTCAACCTGTGCCAAGGAATGCAGTGTTTCAAGCTCCATATTTCAGATAAGCATCTCCTCAGAAACAAAAGGGTACCAGATTCACCCTCACTCTCCTGCTGCTCTGTGCCCTGGAAAGCTGGCCTTCATCTGGGGTCCCAGGCCCTCTGACTTCTAGTTGGCTCTAGAAACCAAGCAGGAGGCCTGGAGTTGGGGGGTGCAGTCAGGATAGCCATCCTCTCCCCCACAAGGCCTTCAGTTCTGTCTGGCAGCCTCTCCCACAGCTGCCCTCTCTGACACCTGCTCTTCCATCAACAATGGTTAACCCTTAAAATTGTTTTTACTCTATATTTCCTAAATGAATATATATTTCTTCTGGAAGAACAAAGCTATAAAGATTTATAATTAGCCCTATTTTTTTTTTTAATTAACTTACAATTATAAAAGAATACATGAGTTCACCCTTGTGGCAGACCTCTTTTGGCAGGGGAGAGAAGGTGAAACAAGTTCCCCAAGGAATTCCTCAGCAAAGTCACCTCTGTGTTGGCCTAGCCTGTGCTGAAAGGGTGGTCTTGTCTTTCCTCAGAGCTGCGGTGTTGTTGCGGGGCGGGCTGGGGTGGGGGGTGGTTGGAGTAGAGACACCTGGTGGCCAAAACTTGAGCTGCAAGTTTTGAGCTCCCCCTTACCCATGCCCTAGCCAAACTTCTGAGGCCTTCCTACCCCAGGCCCTTACTCTGAGGAAAGAGTCCTACCTCACTTTCCCTCCTGGCTCAAGGTTTCGGCTGTCCCTGAACTCCCGTCCCAGGTCAGTCTCTTAGACTCTCCCCATGGGCCTTTTGTACACCCCAGTCATCAGCTCAGTTCAGTTCAGTTGCTCAGTCACGTCGGACTCTTTGCAACCACATGGACTGCAGCACACCAAGCTTCCCTGTCCACCACCAATTCCTGGAGCTTACTCAAACTCACGTCCAGTGAGTCGGTGATGCCATCCAACCATCTCATCCTCTGTTGTCCCCTTCTCCTCCTGATTTCAATCTTTCCCAGCATCAGGGACTTTTCCAATGGGTCAGTACTTCTCATCAGGTGGCCAAAGTATTGGAGCTTCAGCTTCAGGAACAGCCCTTCCAGTGAATATTTAAGACTGATTTCCTTTAGGACTGACTGGTTTGATCTCTTGCAGTCCAAGGGACTCTCAAGAGTCTTTCCAGCACCACAGTTCAAAAGCATCAATTCTTTGGCGCTCAGCTTTCTTTATGGTCAAACTCTCACATTCATACATGACTACTGGAGAAACCATAGCTTTGACTAGATGGACCTTTGTCGCCAAAGTAATGTCTCTGCTTTTTAATATACTGTCTAGGTTGGTCATAGCTTTTCTTCCAAGGAGCAAGCATCTTTTAATTTCATGGCTGCAGTAACTATCTGTGGTGATTTTGGAGCCCAAGAAAATAAATTCTGTCCACATCTGTTTGCCATGAAGTGATGGTACTGGATGCCATGATCTTAGTTTTTTGAATGTTGAGTTTTAAGCCAGCTTTTTAACTCTCTCCTTTCACCTTCATCAAGAGCCTATTTAGCGAAGAAGTTCCTCTTTGTTTTCTACCATAAGGATGGTGTCATCTGAATATCTGAGGTCATTGATATTTCTCCACCCCACTCACACCCCATCCGCATACCCCAGCCTATCAGGAGGGAGGTGATGAAAGGTCAGTGGGTGACTACCTGCCCCCCCCACCAGGTCTGATCTCATCTCTTGCTGCTCCTTGTTCTCCTCACCTCAAATCTGAGCTGAGGCTCAGCCAGCACCGAGGCAGGGTACTCCATCTAAGTCATGACATCTGGGTTGTCTGGCCCGTGCTCCCTGAACCCCATCTGCTGTGGAGACCACTCAAGGTCCCCCTAGAATCTCATGCCTTTCCCCAGATGGAGTGATGCCATGCAGGGCTCCCAGCTCCAAGCACTTCCCTAGCTTCGTGGACATGCCCCTGAGGCCTGGGAAGCAGTATATTCCACAGCTGTGGGCAGGGTTGGGTCTGGGCAAAAGGAGCCAATATCAAGGTTTTCTTGGCATTTCTGCTCCCAGAAGAGTACAAAGAAATAAGTAGGAAGAGGTCATCACTCCAAGCTGTCCAGGGGCCACAGCCCAGCTGGGGCAGTTGGAGACTGGTGGAAAGGTCCTTGATGGAAGTCCCTGGGAGCAGGTGACAGCCCAGTCAGGACTTCTGCTGGAGTCAGAGAGTGGCTTTCATCATACCATGGACCCTGAAATCCTCTCTAGGCTCTGGAAGAAATGTCACAGCTGGGAAAACAGCTGAACAGGGCTGGTGGCCAGGAGATAGCAGGTACCTTCCATGTCCCCCAGAACAGCCACAGGACTCAGAAGAACTGTGTATGGGGTGCAGGAGAGCAGATCTTTGGGCTGTTTGGGAGAAATCAGATCAATGAGCAAATCACCTGACTTTAAACGTTGACTTGAGGGTGAAAAAAAGTGCAGAAAACGAAGCCCTGTCTGTGTTTGCTGTTTGCAAAGCCAGGGTAAGCTCCCTGCTGGCCACAGGGGTCACTCCTCGAAAGAGCTAGCCATGGTGATCAGCCTGGGCACTAGACAACCAGCACTTACCAGGAGTGGGCTCAGGGCCCTGCTCCACCAGGCCCTGTGGGCTTCTGGCTCCAGCTACCCAGGCTCACCCTTCTGGAAGCACAAGGACAGGGGCAGGCTGGGGAAGGGATCTATGGTCTCATATACTCCCTCCTGAGAGGGACCAAGTTGAGTCTCTTGATCCAGACCAGCCCCCTGGCTCCTGGCTTTGTGGCTTTGGTCAGATTGCTTAATTTCACCAAACCTCAGGGCCTCCTGAGCTGCCCCCACCCAGACAGGTCCTGGACAAGGTGAGACCAGGAAGGGGCTCCAGTCAGCAAGACCTTATGTGCTAGGGCCACCAGCTACCTAATTGTTCCCCTGAACCTCCTCTGGATCCCAGTTCCAACAGGTTGAAGGAATTAGGGTTAGACTTAGTTGCAAATGACAAAAGTCACTTCAGAGCGCCTCAAGTGAGGCACAGGAATTTATTGAGCCCTGATATTAAGAGGCCTAGGGAAAGATTGTGGCTTCAGGCTGAGATGAAACCGGGGGCTCCAAAAATATGTATCTTTCTCCATCCTAGGGATTTGCTTTGCTCTGGGTCCTTTGCTGTCAGAGAACCTCTCCCCACTCAACCCTGAAGGTGACAAGAGGGTTCCTGGCATCACCAGTCTACCCTCTAGCCAGCTGGACAAGGGATAAGCTCATCTTTTCTGTTGACCTCCCTCATGTCCATAAGCAGATTGTCAAGGGGCCAGCACGGGCCACACATTGATCCCTGAACCAACACCCAAGTTACCTATCGGTTATGTGGCCAGCCCCAGGCCACTGTCCTCCCAAAAGTCTCCCAGGGACTGGCCCCCAAAGCAGGGCAGCACTGCAGATACCTCTACAGGGGTCCTAGCATTCATGCCGTTCACCAGAGGGAGCTGTGAATTCCTGGGGAGGATAAGGGACAGATGTGGACCCTGCTAGGACCTCAGGGCTCCTGGTGTCTTGGTTCTAGCAGAGGGCTTAATAATATCACCCTATTCCCACCTCAGTTACAGAGGGTGGAGGTCAGTCTGGGGCAGAACAGCCTCATCTCCCAACTCAAGTTCTAGCCCTCAGCCACAGGATCTTTGCACATATCAGTACCTCCCTTCTTGAGTCTGTTGACTTCCTCTGGCAACTGCCCCGGCTCTGTACTCACTTGCAGCAGCTGGAGTCCAGCCCCTGCCTAGTTCCAGGCAGCCTGGCACCCTCCACATCAGCCAGGTCTGTCCCCTCTCCCTATATCCCACCTGGAACTGCCCAGCTCTCTGTGACACTGGACTAAGTGTCTGCCTCCCCACCACTTTGTAAGCACCAGGAGGGCCCAAGCTAGATCTACTTTTACTCATCTTTAGGTCCCTACTACTAGGACAGGCACGAAGCCTCCTGCTCAGGAAAGAGGGAAGGAGTGAGTGAAAGTGAGAGCCCAATGTGGAGGGGGAAAAGCACATGTGGCAGCTCCTGAAAACCACCTGTTTTCCAGCAGCTTTACTCCACCAACCCCCTCCTCACTGTTGCTCAGCCTCAGTTTTCTCAAAGGTCCTATGGGTACAATAAACACATCCTCCTGCCAGAGCCTGCAGAGTCTTGTGACGCTAGAGACAGATTACATCAGGAAAACTGTTCTAGACAAGACGTAAAAAGCTTCGTTTCCCTCCCCTCCCCTCCCCCCAATACGACTGAAGAGTATCTGTTTAGAATTTCAGAATTTTTTTTTTTTAAGTAAAATAAAAAACACCAGATGGCCTCAAAGTACTCAAACGTTGGGCCAGTTCTCGTGACCTTCCTCGGGAGACCAAGCTGAAAATGCAGAAGGGAGAGGAAGGGAAGGCCAGGAACTCAGGCTTCGGTGACTCACTTTGGGGCCAGATTACGGTTCCCGAGATTAGACCGGCCGAGCGCAGGCCAGCTGCTCCGAGAAGTGGGCCAGCACACCTCCGGGACTGGGTGGCTTCCTAGGCTCCCCCAGCTTTGCTCAATTCTTGGGGAATCCCGGCCTCCGATTTCCGGCTCTGCAGTAAATCCCAGGTTCAAGTTCTGACAGCGCCCCCGCTGCCGGATTTTGGCAAAGTCCCACTCCATCTCTGAGCCTACCTGTGCGCTGAGAGGGATCCAGCACGCAGAGGGACTCACACTCGAAACGCGGTTTATTATGCGGGACATAGGGCTCTGTGACTTACACTTGATTAAATGACTCCACATTACATCTCGGGAGGTGAGTTTCATTGCTATGCCCATTCTACAGACGGGGAAACTGAAGCACAGAGCGACTCAGGCCCCTGCGTCTCGATCTGAACTCCGTAAGCTCGCTGCGACCACCAACCTGTTTTCTGCACCCACGTGTTACACCCGGGGAGCCGCCCCTCGCCTGCGGCTTGCAGACTCCCTGGGGCCGGGTGCCCGCCGTTGTCACGACAACCGGCGGCCAATGGGGAGCGGACAGGCGGGAAGAGGCCCCGCCCCGCCCCCGCCCCTGGCGGCGGGCTGCCACTATAAGGGCCCGAGGCCCGGGCGCGCAGGGGAGTATCGGCGGTTATCGGCGAGCGGAGACCGGGATCCAGGAGGGGTGCGAGGAGCAGCCGAGATGTGCGGTGAGTGCAGCTCCCACCGCCGCGGCGGCCGCGGGCTCCGGAGTCCCAGCCTCTCACAGCCTGGGCCCGAGAGCCGAGTGCCTGGGACTGAAGGCGGCGCGAAATGGGGGCGCCGACTGAGGAGGGGCTCTCGCGGACTGGGCCTGCCGCCGAGTTGGTCGTCCCACTGCGGGGTGAAGGAGGGGGTCGCCTCACCCCAGTCTGCATCCCACAGCGGGGAGGGAATTGGTCCTGTCCTGGGCCCTCGAAACACAGAGGTGTGTTTCCTCTGCACCTCATGTCCAGTGAGGAAAGCTCCCCCAAGTCTCCCACAAAGGCGGCCAAACGCAAGCTAGCGTGCTCCCCGGGCTCGGGGTGCCCATCCCGCCTCTCCATCTCCAGCAACTGAGGGGAGGCGACCACACCTGCTCCGCCCCGGTGGTGTGGGGAGCGGCCCCTGGTGCGCTCGGGAAGGGCCTGCGCGTCCTCCTCGCGTCCCAAAGTGAACTTCTTGTCCCTAGAAGGGTGGATTCCGTATTGTCGCCCCTTTATTGCAAAAGCGCTCGACGAGGCGCGGGGAAGGAGCAACACCAACCCACGAGCTTCGAGCGGAATCTGGGAGAAGAAGCCCTAGACTGGGAGAGGGCTGGGGCCCCCCACCTCTTGAGTACCGCGGTGACCCCTTAACGGTGGGGAGGGCGGCCCGGCCCGCCGCGCGCATCAGCGATCCCTTACTCTCCTTGCTGGGTCGCCTCCCTGCTGGGGACAGGGCTGAGAACTTCTGCTGGGACAAAAGGTCACTGTGCCTTTTTTCTTTTTTTTTTTCAATTGAGTGGGATTCAGTTACCCATTTCAGTCTCCTGTGGGTGGAGGACCTGTTGGAACGTTTGAAGCCATGAAAGGCCTCTGTCTGACTTTGCTGAGGGCTACTGGGGTGGAGTGTGCCAGCGGTGAGCTGTGGGCCAAAGTCTGTACAGGCCTTGTTTCTGAGGCCAGGCGCTCCTGTAAAAGTGAAAAAGGACCGACTGACGGAGGAGCAGGCAGCCGACTTTTGGGATGCAGCCTGCCCCAGGCCAAACAGACATCAATTTAAATTCCATAACTCTCAGCAAAAATGTCAAGATTCCTGGGCATCATTGGTATTGTATATAATGGGCTGCCTGTAGGCCATTCCTGGGAAGAGAGAGAAGGCAAAGGTGGCAATTTTGCCAAAAGGCTTTGGGTTCCAAACTCCTTAGTGTGACATTCAAGGCCCTTGGCCCCCTGGTGGTCTTAGAGCCAGACTGGTACACTGAGATCCTCCCACTGGGCCTGCCCCTCTAGCATGAGCAGCTTCTCCCTCCTTCTTCCTCTCAGATGCCCTTCTGCCCTTACAACCACCTTAACTTTCCATCTCAACTTTGGTTTGTAACTAACCCATCAGGGCTCCACACTGGTACACCCCACCCTCCAGCCCTCAGTGAAGTCAAGTCTTGTGGAATTCCTGCCTGGGAAAGTTGTTACCTTTTCTTGTAGCCAAGAGAAAGTCTTAGCTGGGCGCTAATGTGTCTTTTCAGAGAAGGCAATGGCACCCCACTCCAGTACTCTTGCCTGGAAAATCCCATGGACAGAGGAGCCTGGAAGGCTGCAGTCCATGGGGTCGCTGAGGGTCGGACACGACTGAGCGACTTCACTTTCGCTTTTCATTTTCATGCATTGGAGAAGGAAATGGCAACCCACTCCAGTGTTCTTGCCTAGAGAATCCCAGGGACGGGGAAGCCTGGTGGGCTGCCATCTATGGGGTCACACAGAGTCGGACACGACTGAAGTGACTTAGCAATAGCAATAGCAATGTGTCTTTTACATATTTCTGATTCTTGTGCAGAGGAAGCTGTCCTGGGCTCGGAGCTTACAGCAATAGTGGGCTGGAATTGAACCCATTGGTTTGGTTTGTTAGTGTTTTTTTGGATTATTTTATGGTCTGTATATATATGGCAAGTGATACTGGTTCTCCTTTATGTTTGTTTTCCTTTTGTAATGAACTTGTTTAAGTTTTGGAACTTTTGTCAAATTTATAGAAAAATATTCAAGAAATGATTGTGCGTTTGATACCAAGATAGTGCAAAAATCACGAAGGTGCTCCTGGAATAAACCAGTTACCCTCTTTACTTTACATTCAGGGAAATTGAGGCCCACGGAAATCTGTGCACATCTTTGAGCAGTTGTTTTCTCTGGACTGGCTGTGGCTCCACTGGGATCTGCCACCTTGAAGCCATCTCAGAGCTCAGATCTCTGGAGCTGGTTCTGCAGGGGTCAGCAGGAGTTGAATTAGAGGTCTTTCCTTATCAGTTGCTGATGACCAGGCTCACAGTGGCTCCTGATCCCCCTTCTCTTTGCTGCTTCTCCCACAGGAAGCTAGACCCAGTTGTAGTTGACCCTTCGCGCACTATGCAGATGACACTCAAAGTTTCAGTGAACTGAGAAGTTTAGCCTGGCAGCCCCATGCCAGACCAGCAGACAGACATCTTTCTGTTTGGTGCAGAAGCAGAAACTTTTTTTTTTAATTACTGTACTTACCAAGCTACACAATAGGGAGATTTCACATAGTTAGGTAGGATTTTGACTTCCCTTGAAAAAACCCAAAGATGAGCAACTCTGAGTCCATGTTTCTGAATAGTTTACAGTGGCCCCTGGAATGACAGGTGCAGACTCCCTTGTTCTCCCACGCTGACTCAGCTGCCTCACTCACAGATGTTACCTGATGGCCCCCATGCAGTCTGAGCTTGGGACCCCAGCATAGTGGAGACAGGGACACTGACTTTCCCAGAAGAGAGGGAGGGACCTGGGACAGTGCCACAGGCCTGATTTCAAGAATGAGCTCTGCAGAGAGAAGAGGGTGCTAGGCATACCAGACTGAAGGCACAGCATATGCAAGGGCATGGTGGCATGCATGCGTGGGGATTTGACAGAAAGAATTGCATGTCCTGTCTGTGAATTCTTAAATCTTCGCTGTCCTTCATATATATGTCTGTTTGTGCTCAGTCATGTCCGACTCTTTGCAACTCCATGGACAGTAGCCCTCCAGGCTCCTCTGTCCATAGAATTTCCCAGGCAAGAGTACTAGAGTGGGCTGCCATTTCCTACTATAACCATATATGTTTAGTAACCTTTTTGTGGGCCATTATTCATCCTACTACAGTTGGATTCTTGCTTTCAGATGCTTTCCCTAAGAATAGTCCAGTATTGCCGATTCCACATAGCCACAGATTGTCCAGATAGCCAGAAGCATATTGACCAGAGGGCTCCTGGTCAACACCGAACTCCTCTGGTCCCAGCACTCCACTCTCAAACTAGAGCCACGGCAGTCAGAAGGTGAACCCGGGCATCAGTTAAATATCCCTTCCTTCACTGGCATCATGCTACATACCCAGTTGGACCAAGTAGTTTTCATACTTTCTCTAAAAGTCAGTTCCCATGTCATATAGATAATGTGCATCTTGCTCTCCATGCATGTAGGTAATACCCTTTTCACCTACCTCTTTCTGCAAGACACAGGCATGGTTTTATTCCCCAGAATCAAGGCAGGCCAGGACATACACACACACTACACACACCATCTGCACAGGGGTCTTTCAGGAGAGTTTGTCAGGTGCTTATGGGGGTTTGCTTGCCTCTTGTCTTAGCTGAGGAAACAGCAAGTCAGGGAGATTACTTGACTCAGGAGAGCTCATCTTTCTGTCCCAAAGTTCTTTCGGCTCTCAGAACCCTGTCATATTTGACACTCCCTTCCTCCTTGTAACAGTTCAGTTCATGAATGGATACCTCAGAAGAGACTGGGCTTGAGTTGACAGAGCACAGACTCGGGGGTCAAGTCACCTAGCTTGTTGCCTCTCCAAGTTACAGGAATCTTGAGAAACAGAACCCCCTACCCAGTGATGTGCAGATAAATGTTAAACAACTCTTTAGCTCTTTAGTTCATCAGTTTCTGTGGTAAGAATACTCTTACCATGGCTGATTTCAAGTAGGTCATCAAATATGAGGTCCCTGAGCTTAGCCCTGGGAAGAGATGCACACAGTTGGTCCTTAGGAGCCAGTCTTAGCAGCTTCCGAACACCAGCGCCCCTACCTGTGGGACTTTTCTGGCACTCTCATGTGGAGGGCTGCAACGAGGCCAGCAGAGCAGGGGCTCTGCACAGGCTGCTACCCTCGTCCTCCTCCTCCTGCTCCTCCTCCTCTCCATCATCATGCCATTTCCCCTTCAGTCTTATTCATCAGGGGTTTCCCGAGGTCCAAGAAACCTTCTGAAGATTTTGTGATATAAGATTAGCAAATGGGGCTTTTTAAATTGAGTTTACTTTTATATTTAGCAAAAATTTGCTTATAAAAGAATAGGAACTTGAAGTTACAAACACTCTTGGGAGAAAGTTCTGAAGGTATATTAGATGCAAAGCCAAGTAATTTCATCTAGTCATCTGCCTCTTTAATTTTCAAAGGAAATGTTTCACTGTAAAGAAAAGAAAAAAAAAAAAAAACAGTTTAGCCAAATATGACAGTTTGAACTTTTTTCTTGAAAGTTTTTCAGTACAGAGTATTTATGTGTTGCTTCCCCTTTGTATTGGTGAAATGGTGAAATGCTAATGCCACAGGGACACCACGAGTTTTTTGTTAAAAAGAAAAATGCCTTGCTCACATTTACCATGGAAAGCAGAGTCTCCTATTATTCCAGGGGTTCGAGTGCTATAGTAACTTTAACCCTGAGAGTCCCGAGGAGGCCTGAAGTAGAGTAAGGCTGTCCCCAGAGGAGCCAACCCCCTCCTGACCCTGAGCCAGGCCTGGGGGCTCCTCTGCCTCTGCTTGAGGACCCAGCTGTGGGATCTTGTGCTTCCTTCACACCTCCGTCTTTACTCACTTTACTCTCACTCTGCAGGGAAGCAGCAGGAATTGTCCTCCCGGCTTCATGAATAAAGTAGCCTCCCCTGGTCTGCATGAGGGAGGCCTGGACATCCAGAGAGTCCAAAGCCCCCTCTCGCAGCCCTTGCTCTTGGCCTGGTGGCCTCCATCCTGGGGGGCCTCACCTGGACGAGTATACTCCTACCTCCCCTGGCATGCCACACACACATACACATCTGACACTCAAGCACAAACTCACACACAGGTACTCACTCACACAATACACACCCAACACACATACCTGACACTCAAACACACACATACTCTCTTACACATATACACACACCCCACACACACCACACACACACAGGAATTCTATGAGGCAGAGATCTCACTGGCCGTGTCTTCCAATTTAGGACTCAGAATATTATCTAATCTCTATGAGGCTCATGGACTAAGGACATCAGATGCTTCAATTCTGAAAAGCATTATTGGTAGTAGTGGAAAGAGCAACCTCTGACTGGAGGATGCCAGCCTGGCTGAGTGGTGACATAGCCCTAAGGGAGTAAGCCCCTACCCTGTGTGAGGTACAGGTGGTACTCTGTCTGGGACTGTCCACCCTCAATCATAGGGCAGTGCTTTTCATTGAGAAGCTGACCCTTGGAAAGATGGAGACGTTTTCCAAAACTATAGCCACAGAATCAGAATATGGACCCCAATCCACCCTCTGTGAACTTAGGCCTTCTTCCCTGATTGTCCAAGCCCCAAATGACCCCTTTCCCCATCTGGTACCCCTACACTCCAGGGGTGGTAGGTTCCAGAAGTTCAGTGATCCTAGTTCTGGCTAGAAATCTAGAGACATTGCCCCTCCATCTGGTCATTGTTATAATAACAAATTCACTTGAAGGTTTGAAGCACCCCTGCCTTCATGTATAGACCTCTGTGGTGCCTTTGGTCCTGAGTCCCTAGATAATCTCTCAAGCCGTATTTGAAGGGAGCATTAGAATTTGCAGACCCCCAAGGTGGACTGGGCCAAGGGGTCACAGTTCCTCTCAAAGGGCTTGTATTCGCAGACCCCCAAGGTGGGCTGGGCCAAGGGGTCACAGTTCCTCTCAAAGGGCTTGTCTGTCTCGCATCACATGTACAGTCTTTTCTGGAGTCCTTCTATGTTTATCTGTGTTTTTCTCCCTTTAGAACCTTTTCTCACTCTTCTCATCAGTTTTAAGAGTGGTACCCTGAAAACACAAAAAACCTTCAAATAGTCAAAGCAATCTTGAGAAAGAAGAATGGAAATGGAGGAATCAACCTTCCTGACTTCAGGCTATACTACAAAGCTACAGTCATCAGGACAGTATGGTACTGGCACAAAGATAGAAATATAGATCAGTGGAACAAAATAGAAAGCCCAGAGATAAATCCACACACCTATGGACACCTTTTCTTTGACAAAGGAGGCAAGAATATACAATGGAGAAAAGACAATCTTTTTAACAAGTGGTGCTGGGAAAACTGGTCAGCCACCTGTAAAATAATGAAACTAGAATACTTTCTAACACCATACAAAAAATAAACTCAAAAATGGATTAAAGATCTAAATGTAAGACCAGAAACTATAAAACTCCTAGAGGAAAACATAGGCAGAACACTCTCTGACATAAATCACAGCAAGATCCTCTATGACCCACCAGAGTAATGGAAATAAAAGCAAAAATAAACAGTTTGGACCTAATTAAACTTAAAAGCTTTTGTACAATGAAGGAAACTATAAGCTAGGTGAAAAGGCAGCCTCCAGAATGGGAGAAAATAATAGCAAATGAAGCAACTGACAAAGAATTAATCTCAAAAATATATAAGCAACTCCTGCAGCTCAATACTAGAAAAATGAACAACCCCATCAAAAAGTGGGCCAAAGAACTAAACAGACATTTCTCTGAAGAAGACATACAGATGGCTAATAAACACATGAAAAGATGCTCAACATCACTCATTATCAGAGAAATGCAAATCAAAACCACAATGAGGTACCCTCTCATGCCAGTCAGAATGGCTGCCATCCAAAAGTCTACAAACAGTAAATGCTGGAGAAGCTGTGGAGAAAAGGGAACCCTCTTACACTGTTGGTGGGAATGCAAACTAGTATAGCCACTATGGAGAACAGTGTGGACATTTCTTAAAAAACTGGAAATAGAACTGCCATATGACCCAGGAATCCCACTGCTGGGCATACATACCGCACCGAGGAAACCAGAATTGAAAGAGACACGTGTACACACCAATGGTCATCGCAGCACTGTTTACAATAGCCAGGACATGGAAGCAACCTAGATGCCCATCAGGAGATGAATGGATAAGAAAGCTGTGGTACATATACACAATGGAATATTACTCAGCTATAAAAATGAATACATTTGAGTCAGTTCTAATGAGGTGGATGAAACTGGAGCCTATTATGCAAGAGTGAAGTAAGCCAGAAAGGAAAACACCAATACAGTATACTAACACATATATATATGGAATTTAGAAAGACAATAACAACAACCTTATATGCAAGACAGAAAAAGAGACATAGATGTAAAGAACAGATTTTTGGACTCTGTGGGAGAAGGCAAAGTGGGATGATTTGAGAGTATAGCATTTAGACAAGTATATTATCATATGTAAAATAGATGACCAGTGCAAGTTTGATGCCTAAAGCAGGGCACTCAAAGCTGGTACTCTGGGGCCACCCAGAGGGATAGGGTAGGGAGGGAGGTGGGAGGGGGTTCAGGATGGGGGGACACATGTGCACATGTGGCTGATTCATGTCAATGTATGGCAAAAACCATCACAATGTTGTAAAGTAATTATCTTCCAATTAAATAAATTTTTTTAAAAAGACCCTAAAAAGCTGTTTGGAGGCTCTGGATGCCAGGATGGCAGAGTGGGCACAGGATATACCCTGAGCTGCAGTGGTTGGGCCAAGGCAGCCTCTGCTCCAGGACTGGGCATTTCTCCAACCAGCTTGGAGGGATTTTGCCATCCCTCTTGGGCAAGAGAGGGAGGTATGTAGTGAGAACCAGCCTTGCTGTGGCTTGCCTTTGCCCTGTGGAGAGGGGGCTGGATGGGAAGAGAAAGCTGGAGTCAGAAAAAGGAGTGTCCCATGGAGGGGTTGACCTTCTAGGGGTCAGGGGAGGGTGTATCAGGATGGCCTGGACCCCACCAGGGAGTTCTGAGTGTGTCCATCAACAGCCAGGGGGGCATCTCCCCACAGGCCAAATCCCATCTGCTATTTCTCATCGCTTGGGATAGGATTCTGAGACAGGTCTTATGCTAATTTGGGGGGCAGCAGTGTTAAGCCACCTGCAGTCAGGTACACCTAGCTGTGAATTACTCAGCTCTTTGGCCTTGGAGCCAGAAATGCCCTGTCTGTCCGTGGGAGCCACAGCCTGAGCATAGGCATTGTGAGGTTTAGATAAAATGAGATTGACGCATGGGAAGGCTTCATAACTGATCGTAGTAATGGTTGTGATTTACTTTGCAGCCCCTTCTGGGATCCTT
Source organism: Bubalus kerabau (assembly GCF_029407905.1). Classification (NCBI taxonomy): domain Eukaryota; kingdom Metazoa; phylum Chordata; class Mammalia; order Artiodactyla; family Bovidae; genus Bubalus; species Bubalus kerabau. Next base: position 170,391,106 of record NC_073624.1, read on the forward strand.
CCCCAGGACGTGGTCCATTTATCTAGACGGCTGTCCACTCCAGCCCTAGGATGCTCATAGTACATGGTAGCTGGGGGTGGGTGTTGCTGGGGCATATGTCTTTGTGCTTGATTGTCTTGGGATTACCACGGGAGCAGTGCCTTCCTGCCCTGGTGAAAGGAGCTAACACGCAGGGACATCAGGCTCAGCACTACCTACCTCTCTGGCCTTTCTGTCCCGTGTTTACACGTTGGGGTTCTCGCTGCTTGTGCATTGAGAGTGGCTGTCTCCAGCCCAGCTCAAAGGTCACCTTCTCTAAGATCAACTCCCTAAACCCGTTCATTTATTGATGCATTTATTCATTCAAAAAACTAGTTATTGAGCATCTAAAATGTACCAGGCTCTGCTCTGGGTTCCGGGCAATGAATAAGCAATGGATAAGACAAATAAACAAGACAGGTGTGGTCTCCATCCTCATGAAGGTTATAATCTGGAAGGGAGTCAGACAGAAGACAAGAAGGGAAGTGCTATATGAGAAATAAAGGGCTATGTGACTTTTTAAAAGTTGGGAGAGGGGACAGCCTACAATAGGCCAGGTGGGTGACCTGTCAGCTGGCACCTGCAGGATGAATTGAAGCCACCTCTTCAGAAAGCCAGTCCCAGAGTCCTCTGCCCCTTACCCACCTCTCAGCATCTGGCCTCTCTGCCTGCAAATCTCCTGAGCGGGGAGGGTGGTCCCTGTGTACCACGTCCTCTCATGACTCACCCTGCAAGGCCCCCTGACTGGTCCGTCTCAGCAGCACCTAGCTCAGTGATGTGGCCCCTGTGGGTCAGAGAAATGTGTATGGGATGATTTACATCTTAATCAAGTTGTCACCAGATCACACATTTGGTTTAACCATCATTTCTCCAAGGAGAAAGCCAAAAACAAGTAACAGTAAAATGGTACTATTTTCCTTGTGGTTTTATTTAATCATTTTTCAAGAGCTTCTTGTATGCCCTGTGCATACCTGCATTTGTGCCACATGCTCCCCAGGAGGAAGAAGCTCCTTGCCTGCTCAGTTTTCACAGACACAGACACGACTATGCAGCAGATACTGTTCCTGTTGCTTTACAAAGACTCCTGTGAATTCTCTCAACAACCCTGGGAAGCAGGTGCTGCCATCACCATGCTCCCCTGGGAGCTCAGTGACTTGCTCCAGGCCACACAGACAGAACAAGGGGTGGGCTGGGATTTGACATCAATATTTGGCAAAGGCAGCAGGTGGTAGCTGCTACCTTCTGTGCTTCTCACTGTCACAGACTAGTGAGCAGGCGAAAGAGGAGTCACTCAGGTGGCTGTCTTTTTCCATATGAGACTGGCTGTAAGACAGTGCTTTCTCCCTTGCTGAGGCTACTGTTCCTCCAGGTGAGCAGAGCTGGGGAGCTACAGTGAGGTCAAACTGGGCTAGATGACAATCTACCCACCACTCTCAATATATATAGCAGCACATGGTAAAATACTATATGCAGGCAGACGGCTAAGTATCCTGACTGTACAAAAAGGACATATGCAGTGGAAAAGAAATGTCTACCTTTTGTCCAGCATCCTCATCAGAGGCCCCTGGGTCTCCCAGAAATATTCTACGCGTCTTCCTGCCCCACCTTTACACATACTCTGCAGGCCACTTTTTCGCTTGACACATCTTGGAGATGTAGCTTGTTTTCCAAGAGAACACACAGCTTTCCCTTATGCTCTGTGTAGGGCTGCCTGCCTGTGGCCCTGCAGTGGCCGTGTGTGGCTGTGCCATCACTTACTTGCGCCCTGCCAGGCATCAGGCTGTCCCCAGTCTTCAGCTACTACAAACAGCTCTGAGCAATGATCTTCATACGTGCACACTTGAATCTCAGCACAGATATCTGCTTAGATACATTCCTAGAAGCGCAGAAGCTTGATCACCAGATGTGTACATTTTAATTTGAGAGATTGCAAATTGCCTTCCAAGAGAATGCACAAATTTAAACTCTTATTGTCAAAAACTGGTTGATCTTAACTGATTTCATAGGTAAAAAATGGATTCTCTCTGCAGCTCTTAGTGCTGATGGAAGGGATTCCAGAAGGGAAATCAGACATGAATAGCAAGCAAGATTCCTAAGCAAGAAGCTTTGTATTATATTTCATTATTTTTAAAACAGTAAGAGCCTCATGGAAGTGCTGGTTTATTCGCTCTCATCTGGTAGCATGCAGGGAGAGTGCAGCCAAGAGCAGAGGAGAGAAACAGTGCTTAAAAGAACTTACTGAACACATGTTGGTATGCTAGAGATTTCATGTTAAAAGTTAGATTTATGCCTTCTTGCGCAAAAACCTTGAAAACCACTTCTTGGCAACCCCTCTCACCACAGTAATCAACCAAACAGTGTCTGAGTGGCTGCCAAGCCTCCCAACTGGGTGTGGACACAGCTGGTGCTCCTAAGGGCCAGGACCCTTCAGCCGTTCCAGCTTGTTCCAGCCCATCAGGGACTGTGGAGCAGCAGTCAAGGCAGCTGCAACCAAGGAGGCTATTGCAGATCTCAGAGCCGGAGATGTATATGTGCCTGACATGAGTTCAGAAGTAAAGTGTGACCCAGAGGAAGGGGAATTACAGGGGGGAATTGGAGAGCAGAGCCGTACAGCACTCTTTGGGAAGAGCATTTTGGATTTAAAAGAACTGGCCTGTGGGTGGGCCTTTGTGTCATTTGCAGTGGCTGTTAGCTCTGTTTTGTGAGGTGCAGGTGTAATTCTAGAACAATTCCCAAGGTGCCAGGAAAGTTTCGCAGTTTAAAAGATACAAAAATGGTTTAGTGAGTTGCTCCGTCCTTCATATAACCATCTCTCATAGCTATGTGCTCTTTACATTGACTGGAATTTCACTATATCCCTCCAGGGAACTTCCTGCCTTTTTTTTTTTTTTTTTTTTTTTTTATGAAAAGTTTTACCTAATCATAGATTTTGGTGATGGCTACACAACTCTGTGAATATACTTAAAAACCATTGTATTATACACTATTTCAAGTGTATAATATTATGGTATGTAACTTAAGAGAAATGCTGGGCTGGATGAAGTACAAGCTAGAATCAAGATAGGAGGAAGAAACATCAACAACCTCCACTAGGCGGATGATACCACTCCAATGGCAGAAAGTGAAGAGGAACTAAAGAGCCTCTTGATGAAGGTGAAGGAGGAGAGTGAAAGAGCCGGCTTAAGACTAAATATTTTTAAAAAACTAAGATCATGGCGTCCACTCCCATTACTGCATGGTAAATAGAAGGAGAAAAGTGGAAGTAGTGACAGATTTCCTCTTCTGGGGCTCCAAAATCATGGTGAATTGTGACTGCAGCCATGAAATCAGAAGACGATTGCTTCTTGGCAGGAAAGCGATGACAAACCTAGGCAATGCCTTGAAAAGCAGAGACATTACTGATAAAAGTCCATATAGTCAAGGCTATGGTCTTCCCAGTGGTCAGGTACAGTTGTGAGAACTGGACCGTAAAGAAGGCAGAACGCCAAAGAATTGATGCCTTTACCTGTGGTGCTGGAGGAGACTGCTACAAGTCCCTTGGACCGCAAGATCAAATCAGTCAATCTTAAGGGAGATCAATCCTGAATATTCACTGGAATGTCTGATACGGAAGCTCTAGTATTTTGGTCATCTGATGTGAACGGACAACTCATTGGAAAAGTCCCTGATGCTGGGAAAGATTGAGAGCAGAAGGAAGATAAATGGCTGGATGGCATCACTGGTGCAATGAACATGAACTTGGTCAAACTCCGGGAGATGGTGAGGGACAGGGAGGCCTGGTATGCTGCAGTCCATGGGGTCGCAAAGAGTCAGACATGACTGGGCAACTGAACAACAAAAACATATGATTTGTATCCCAACGGTGGTGGTTTAGTTGCTCTGCTGCTGCTAAGTCGCTTCAGTCGTGTCCAACTCTGTGCGACCCCATGGACTGCAGCCTACCAGGCTTCTCCGTCCATGGGATTCTCCAGGCAAGAACACTGGAGTGGGTTGCCATTTCCTTCTCCAGGTTTAGTTGCTCAGTCATGTCCAACTCTGTGCAGCCCTGTGGACTGTAGCCAGGCTCCTCTGTCCATGGGGTTTCCCAGGCAAGAATATTGGAGTTGGTTGTCATTTTCTTCTCCAGGGGATCTTCCCAAACCAGGGATTGAACCTGGGTCTCCTGCATCGTAGGCAGATTCTTTACCAACTGAGCCATCAGGGAAGCCCCTGTATCGTAATAGAGCTGTTAAAATTTTACACTAAAAAGTAACGGTCTTTTTTTATATTTAAGTAAGTTGACAAAAATGCATCTTCTGGCCAGACATGTTTAGGTTTGAAGTGTAGGATAAATTGTGAGCTCTTGAAGCACAGATGCTTAGCTGTGGAAGTGCTTCTCACCTGACCTAGAAGACAAAAATAACTGACTACCAAAATTATCCTTGGACATTTTTAAAAGAAAACATCTGTAACTGCTCAGAAAGCACACTGCACATGTTTTAAAACATAAATCCTGCATCTTAATACTTGTGTGCAAATATATCCTATATACAGTAGCATAAAGTACCTAGAAATGCAAAATATAATATTTAGCACTGTATAATTTTATCATCTTTTTTTGACTGTGTCTAGATTAATTTTAGCAAGTTAAATTTCATGTGATGTGGCCCTTGTTACTGCTTCAGTTCAGTTCAGTTCAGTTGCTCAGTCGTATCCAACTCTTTGCAACCGCGTGGACTGCAACATACCAGGCCTCCCTATCCCTCACCATCTTCCGTAGTTTGCCCAAGTTCACATTCATTTAATTGGTAATGCTGTCCAGCCATCTTCCCTGTCCATCGCCAGCTCCTGGAGCTTACTCAAACTCATATCCATCGAGTCGGTGGAATATAATATTTACTTAATTGAAGTTTAATCATTCATTCAATTATACAGTATTAACTTGAATATAATCTAGAAACATTACAGAAATATCACATGAGTGGTTTGCTATATAGTTATTATCAGTCCTCAGTTATATGCAGGCAGGTTGCCCTCTCCAAGGTTCATCTTTGGCAAATTTTTTCTCCAGTTTTATTGAGATATAGTTGACATATAACATTGTGTAAGTTTAAGGTGCACAACATCAGTTCAGTTCAGTTGCTCAGTTGTGTCTGACTCTTTGTGACCCCATGGACTGCAGCACACTAGGCTTCCCTATTCATCACCAACTCCCAGAGCTTGCTCAAACACATGTCCATCGAGTGGGTGATGCCATCCAACCATCTCATCCTCTGTCATCCCCATCTCCTCCTACCTTCAGTCTTTCCCAGCATCAGGGTCTTTCCAATAAGTCAGTTCTTTGCATCAGTTGGCCAAAGTATTGGAGCTTCAGCTTCAGCATCAGTCCTTCCAATGAATATTTAGGACTGACTGGTACACACCATAGTGATTTGTATATGTATATATGTATTGGTATGTGTTGTATATGTATCTGTTTATGTATATACATGGGCTTCCAAGGTGATGCTAGCGGTAAAGAACCTGCCTGCCAGTGCAGGAGACATGAGACATGTGGGTTTGATCCCTGGGTCAGGAAGATCCTTTGGAGGAGGGCATGGCAAAACCCACTCCAGTATTCTTACCTGGAGAATCCCCATTGGCAGAGGAGCCTGGAAGGCTACAGTCCATGGGGTTGCAAAGAGTCAGACATGACTGAAGTAACTTAGCACGCATTCATGCATGTATATACATACTGCAGAATGATTACCCCCAGTAAGATTAATTAACATTCATCACCTCACATAATTAAAATTTTTTCACTGTGATAACAGCATTTAAGATCTACTGTTTTAGCAACTTTGAAATATACAATAGAATATTATTAACTGTAGTTGCCATGCTGTACATTACATCCAAAGAATTAATCTTACAACTGGAAGTTTGTACCTGTGGACCGCCTTCACCTAATTCCCTCACCCCTTAACCCCTACCTCTGGAAACCACTAATCTGATTTCTTTATTCATGAGTTCATTTTTTTAGATTCTATATATAAGTGAGATCATACAATATTTGCCTTTCTCTGTCTGATATAGTTCACTTAGCATATTGCCCTTAAGATTCATGCATATTGTCACAAATGGCAGAATTTCTTTCTTGTTTATGGCTGGATGATATTCCATTAATATTACATATATATATTCTACGGTTTCTTTGTTCATTCATCCATCAATGGACTCTTAAGTTAATATAGATTTGTGGCCATTTTATTCAGCATCCCTGGTGGCTCAGACAGTAAAAGAATTCACCTGCAATGCAGGAGACTTGGGTTCAGTCCCTGGATTGGGAAGATCCCCTGGAGAAGGGAATGGCAATTCACTCCAGTATACTTTTCTGGAGAAGTCCATGGACAGAGGAGTCTGGCAGGCTACAGTCCATGGGGTCTCAAAGTGTCGGACACAACTGAGCAACTAACCCTTATTTCCTTACTTAACACTATTCCACATGCATTTATTGAACAAGGACCATGTGCCAAGATACAGTAAGAAATATAAAGATAGAAGCACCTGCCTGTGACTTTGTCAGGAGATTTAGCTGTCTCACGATATAAGAGTACTGGGCAGCCACCAGAGCAAGCGAACACTTCTGGCCAGGGCCCGGATGAGCCTGCCCCAGAAGGTGGGGTTGGAGCTGAACTGTGAGAGAGGCAAGTTTTTCCTATGTAGGGCAAAAGGACAGAGAGATGATGTTTTGGAACACTCCCAGAGCAAGACAGACACAGACCTAGGGTTCATAGTCTCAAGCACTGGAGTGGAGGAATTTGAAAAGAACCAACATGATGACTTTTTTCCTATTTGGGAAAATCTTGTTTTGATATATGAATGCTGAAAATAAAGCCAAACAAAATCTTCTTGACTGGTAGGACTTCCTTGATGATAAGGATTCTCTGTGGGGCCAGGAGATGATTTTATGCTTGCTATTCATGACCAAGAAACTCACGATGGTGTGATCACTCACCTAGAGCCAGACATCCTGGAATGTGAAGTCAAGTGGGCCTTAGAAAGCATCACTACGAACAAAGCTAGTGGAGGTGATGGAATTCCAGTTGAGCTATTTCAAATCCTGGAAGATGATGCTGTGCAAGTGCTGCACTCAATATGCCAGCAAATTTGGAAAACTCAGCAGTGGCCACAAGACTGGAAAAGGTCGGTTTTCATTCCAATCCCAAAGAAAGGCAATGCCAAAGAATGCTCAAACTGTTGCACAATTGCACTCATCTCACACGCTAGTAAAGTAATGCTCAAAATTCTCCAAGCCAGGCTTCAGCAATATGTGAACCGTGAACTTCCTGATGTTCAAGCTGGTTTTAGAAAAGGCAGAGGAACCAGAGATCAAATTGCCAACATCCGCTGGATCATGGAAAAAGCACGAGAGTTCCAGAAAAACATCTATTTCTGCTTTATTGACTATGCCAAAGCCTTTGACTGTGTGGATCACAATAAACTGTGGGAAATTCTGAAAGAGATGGGAACACCAGACCACCGGACCTGCCTCTTGGGAAACCTATATGCAGGTCAGGAAGCAACAGTTAGAACTGGACATGGAACAACAGACTGGTTCCAAATAGGAAAAGGAGTACATCAAGGCTGTATATTGTCACCCTGCTTATTTAACTTATACACAGAATACATAATGAGAAACCCTGGGCTGGAAGAAGCACAAGCTGGAATCAAGATTGCCGAAAGAAATATCAATAACCTCAGATATGCAGATGACAGCACCCTTATGGAAGAAAGTGAAGAGAACTAAGAAGCCTCTTGATGAAAGTGAAAAAGGAGAGTGAAAAAGTTAGCTTAAAGCTCAACATTCAGAAAACGAAGATCATGGCATCTGGTCCCATCACTTCATGGGAAATAGATGGGGAAACAGTGGAAACAGTGTCAGACTTTATTTTGGGGGGCTCCAAAATCACTGCAGATGGTGATTGCAGCCATGAAATTAAAAGACGCTTCCTCCTTGGAAGGAAAGTTATGACCAACCTAGATAGCATATTAAAAAGCAGAGACATTACTTTGCCAACAAAGGTCTGTCTAGTCAAGGCTGTGGTTTTTCCAGTGGTCATGTATGGATGTGAGAGTTGTACTGTGAAGAAGGCTGAGCACCGAAGAATTGATGCTTTTGAACTGTAATGTTGGAAAAGACTCTTGAGAGTCCCTTGGACTGCAAGGAGATCCAACCAGTCCAACCAGTCCATTCTAAAGGAAATCAGTCCTGGGTGTTCTTTGGAAGGACTGATGCTAAAGATGAAACTCCAGTACTTTGGCCACCTCACACGAAGAGTTGACTCATTGGAAAAGACTCTGATGCTGGGAGGGATTGGGGGCAGGAGGAGAAGGGGATGACAGAGGATGAGATGGCTGGATGGCATCACTGACTCGATGGACGTGAGTTTGGGTGAACTCCGGGAGTTGGTGATGGACAGGGAGGCCTGGCGTGCTGCAATTCATGGGGTCGCAAAGAGTCGGACATGACTGAGCGACGGAACTGAACTGAACTGATTGTATAACAGTAGTGCTTATTGAATGTAATGCTTCAAGCCACAAGGCCAAGTGGAAAGTGAAACTAAGGCCCCAGCCCCTGCTTCTGCCTGTGGCAGGAGGCTGGGGTGATCTCCTTATCACGCTTCCTAGGAGTGTTCAGTGCAAACCAAGGAGTTCACATAGCGGGGACTGGCGGGTGTCCCTAGGTAGTTGCTGATCTTTTCTGTCATAAATGCTGCCACAGTGAACGATGTCTTCTGCAAGTATGTCCATTGGAGAAATCGTGGAATCGCAAGGCCGTGCTGTGTGTGTGCGTGTTCTTCACAGGCTTCATGGGTTCTTTAGTCACTGCAGGAGGACCGCATACCATGCCCTTCTCGAAGCAGGAACGGAGTTCGGCTCTTCTCCCATTGTGTCTGGGGAAGGCCACACCTTCCTCTGCAGTCAGAGGAAGCCCTCCAGTGATGCAACTCCAGTGGTGTCTGTGTCCCCAGCAGTGTTTTCTTCTAAACATGAACCAAGTGTTTTGAAAATGTATGATTTCCCCCTCTTTTAACAGGAATCTTTGCCTACATGAATTACAGAGTCCCCCGGACAAGGAAGGAGATTTTTGAAACCCTCATCAAGGGCCTGCAGCGGCTTGAGTACAGAGGCTATGACTCAGCAGGTAAGCTCTGCAGGAGACCACCATGCAAATATAATGTTTGTTCATTAAAGAAATTTGAAAATTTCTATAGAAAAATAGAAAGGAAAAACAAGGGTAAGAAAAAATCCATCAAAAGCACCCCCCATCAATATCAATACCTCTTCTGGTCATCTGGGGTCTGGGGACAGTAGAGGCGTCGTGCAGTTATTTATTGTTTTTACCTAATTACGATTATGCAGTTCTGTAATTTTTTATTCTTCTTTCACTTGCCTCTTCATTTTCCATTATCCTCAATGCTGCCTAACATAATCTAAGTGACTGCACAGTACTCTTCTGGATGGCTATCTCACAGTTCACTTCTCCATCCACATAAGAGGTGGCTATTTAGTCTGTTCCCATTTTTAATTAAGCAGCCTTAGGAGGAAAACAAGAGCCAGATAATTATATATCCCTATAAATTCGTAATTGGAGAAGGAAAAGGCAACCCGCTCCAGCATTCTTGCCTGAAGAATTCCATGGACAGAGGATCCTGGCAGGCTATAGTCCATGAGGTCGCAAGAGTCATACACAACTTAGCGACTAAACCACCACCACCACCATAAATTCTTAATAGAAAGCAAGATGAAAGATTGCAGGAACACTAGTGCAGTGGAAACACCGTTGCTAAGGTAGCAGAATGCAAAGCACAGAAGCATTCTTAAATGAGCCCACTGCCTTTGGTGGCAGACGTGGTGGCACACCTCCTGCAGGCAGGCCTCCAGGAGTTATCCTGGGTTAGCGGCCGCAGCAGGGGTTCTAAGCGTGGATTCCCTGCTTGCTGGTAAGCACTGCCACAGGCATAGCCTCTTGTTTCCAAGTTGATATTCTAACACTGTCTGATTCTCTTCTGGGCTGCAAGCCTAAAGAAGGAGAACTAATAAATTCAGTTCTATAGCCCTCACCCTGGGTTGCTCCCTACAATGAAGTGTGAGAGACAAAACAAATTCCAATACAAAGATCATGTTTACTTTACAGGTGTGGCAATTGATGGAAATAATAATGAAGTCAAAGAAAGGCATATCCAGCTAGTCAAGAAAAGAGGAAATGTCAAAGCTCTTGATGAAGAACTTTACAGTAAGTGGAAGACTTGCCAAGTGAGAGTAATAAATATAGCCTAGGTCACTTTAAAAATCTTTCATTCCAACAGCATTGGAGACTAAAAATTTAACCTATTCAAGCATGCAAAAATGGAAGGAGGGTTAAAACCATGAGCAAAACTGTTGCCCAGAACATGGGATGGTTTATTTCAGGTGATGGTGCTCTGAGAATTTTTTTCAATATTTAGTACTTGTATATTTTAATTTTTCTGGCCAATGATACTGCTTTCCCATTTATGATAAGGACCTATAATTTTATTTTTAAAGTAAGTTTATTTCAAGTAAGTGAGTTAAGTTATTGATAAGTACTAAGTAATGCAAAGGTCTGGCAGAAACCCCCAGAATGGGGGCCTTTGTGGTTTATGATGGAATGTACTTTTGATGTGGCTAATGTGTCTCCATTTAATGAAGCCACCTTAGGTAACAGCATCATGTCAATGCTTATTTTTAAAGTGTGGCAAACATTTTTCCTTCATCTAGAACAAGACAGCATGGACTTAAAAGTGGAGTTTGAGACCCACTTTGGCATTGCCCACACACGGTGGGCCACTCACGGGGTCCCCAGTGCTGTCAACAGCCACCCGCAGCGCTCAGACAAAGGCAACGGTATGTGGTTCAGCCTTGCTCCCCGTCCCAGTGGTTGTGACTGGCCCCGTGACGTGTGTGTCAGAATTGATCCACTCTCAACACCAACTGGCTTCTCAGCAGCCCTGTCTCTCCTGAGTATCCAAACTGGTGACCCTGGGCCCTGGACAGGAGGCAGATTCAACCTGGCCTCCTATCTGCAGATGCCTGTGGGGTAGTGCTGACCCCACGGGCATCCACAGGAACACAGTGGCCCTTCCCACAGATTCTTTTGGCTCTGGGGATCCAGCCTCAGGGGGACTTGGTGGTCCAGAGGGTTGAAGATGTGGGGATTATTTCTCAATTAGTGACCAGGGTGTTCCAGAGGGCAGAGTGCCTGAGGGAAGATTTGAGTTCACTTCTCATCCAGCTGTACCCAGCCCTGCCTCTGAAGAGAGTGGTCCGCGCCAGGGCAGGTAGAAGTGCTGATCTTGTCTGACATCTGAGGTGCCTGCTCCAGTCCTGACCTTCCAACTCCCTCCGCACCATGTCAGCCCCAAGTTGACCTGGGTCCACATAACTTGCCTGAGCCCCCAGGATAGGTCTTTGTGTGGTAGTTCTCTTAAGTGATGCCCCCAGGTCCCTCTCATGCAGGCAGGACTTGTAGGTTTGGAGCTACCGCTGGAAACTCTCAGAGACTCTGTGCTCAGCCCCCAGGGGTGTCAGGGGCTCTGGGAGCAGGACACCCGGGCATATGAGAAGGAGAAAGGGGATAATCTCTGACTCCTTCAAGGGCAACAAAGGTCTGAGACATCATCTACAGGGTCTCCACTCTAGTTTGGGCCTGGTCAGGCCAGAAGCCCCCACAGCCCACACCCAGTCATAATGGGAAAAGTGTCCGGGAGAGAGAATAATTTCTGGAGTTAGCCAGGGCCCCCAACCCCAGGCTGATTCCCGAACACAGCATAATGGAAGTTCTTGCCAAGCATCGTATCAGAGCAGGGATCAGATACATAAGAGTCATTGTGGGGTATTTATTGAACACATTGAACATGTTAGTCACTTCAGTTGTGTCCGACTCTGTGTGACCCCATGGACCTTAGCCCACCAGGCTCCTCTGTCCATGGGGATTCTGCAGGGTTAGGCTTCCCATTTCCTTGTCCAGGGAATCTTCCTGACCCAGGGATCAAGCCCTGGTCTCCCGCTGCTGCTGCTACTGCTGCTAAGTCGCTTCAGTCGTGTCCGACTCTGTGCGATCCCAGAGACGGCAGCCCACCAGGCTCCCCCGTCCCTGGGATTTTCCAGGCAAGAACCCTGGAGTGGGCTGCCATTTCCTTCTCCCGCACTGCAGGCAGATTCTTTACCATGTGAGCCACCAGGGGTATTTATTGTGTTGGCCAAAAAATTTGTTCTGTAACATCTTAGGGGAAAACCCCAAGCGAACTTTTTGGCCCACTCAATACTATTAACTAAACACTTGACAAGCCTCACTTACTATTAGTTGTTGTGGAAGTCAGGCCACAGGAGATAGCACCTCCCTCGTGCTTTTGCCCCTGTTCATACTGTGGTGCCTGGAGGCACCTCCCTCCTGCCCAGTTTGGAAGGGTGAAGCGTCTTCCAGAGAACAGGAAAGCCCGGCGCATGCCTCTCAGCAGAGCAGCCACATCAGCCCCAGCCTCCTGCCCACTCACAGGATAGGGTGGACCCCACCTCACTGCAGACAGTGAGTCTGTGTCCCCAAAGCAGGGAGGCTCCAAGGAGATCCCCCCACACCCAAACTTGGAAGTGCATGCCCTGACTCAGGATGAGTAATTGAAAATAAAACAACTGGGAAATAAGATTTATAAGATTTCTCTAACTCATCAGTGATAGCTGAAGAGCATACTTCAAGGAAGACTTATACCCACCAGCTGCATTGCATACAAAAAGTACACAAAGAAGTCTTTTACAAAGAAAACACAGATTCCTGAAAACAAATTACTGATGTGAAGTTAAGACAATAGGCTCTGATGAGAGAAAGTATGACAGAGTTAAGAAAACAACGTGAGGAAACAATGTCACAGTAGATATGAAAAAAATGGAGAAGGGAGTGGATATGAAGACGGTTAATAGAGAATGAAGGGTTAATCATCTCACTTGACATAAATACCAAAGTCTATTTCATGATATTGTAGCCCACAAATCAGAACTCAGTGCATGGCCAGCCTGATGGATGCTTTTTATCAAAGGAGTAATGTGTTATTTCCTCAGGTTTAAACTAAAGTCGTGGCAGATGTCAGTTCTCATCTCTATAAATGAAGTTTGCTCAACACAAGTGTCTGTATAAGCAAAATTCATAGAGTTTCAAACTGTCAAATTGTCTGTCTTCACATCTGACTTGAACTTCGTGTCTTCATAACATTTCTCTCTTGACTAAACTTTTCTTCCAGAATTCGTTGTCATCCATAATGGGATCATCACAAATTACAAAGACCTGAGGAAATTTCTGGTAAGATACTTCCCCTGGGTAAAGTCTAAGTCAAGTGATATTGGTCTTTCCCAGAAACTTTCCAACCAGCTTATTTCCTGCTGGAAAAAAAAGGCAGGGGCGAATTGCCATCCACTCTTGGCCATATCACCACACTGGACGCAGACCTTATCCCTAGCTCAGCCTCCTTCCCGGATCTCGCTGGAGGAGAGAGAAGGGCATTTTCATTTACCTCAAAGGTTGTTTCAGATTCACAGCAGAATCTAAAGAACAAAGTGTATTCACTAAATAACATACCGACTCATACACCAAATGGAATGCAGGGTGGGAAGACAGACGCAAGTGTTTCAAGTATGAAGAGGTTGTGGTATTGGTTGGGAGGTGGTGGATTTGACTCAGTGTATTTGATCATTTTGATTGCTACATTTTTTGCAACATCCAGATTAATTGCAAGGACAAGCTTCTGAGGCTGGATGATCTCAGGGAGGACTACAGTGACTCAGCTGTGTTAGGCTGTGGGATTCAGGCAGACATTTCTCATCCCTTCCCTGTTTTCCTTGTTCTCGCTTTAAGTCACTCCAAGGACAAGTCATAAGGGAGGAGAGGGAGCTGGCCAGGCCAGCATTGCACAATGACCGTTATCTGACAGTTTGTCTAACCAAATATTCCAGGAAAGCAAAGGCTATGAGTTTGAGTCAGAAACAGATACAGAAACCATTGCGAAGCTGATTAAATATGTGTTCGACAACAGAGAAACTGAGGACATTACATTTTCAACACTGGTGGAGAGAGTCATTCAGCAGCTGGTAAGTTACAGTTCTCACTTATCTAAATCCTCCCTTCATTCCTTTTCAGTTTTCATCGGCATTTATTAGGCAAACCCGCACCAGGTACCTGAGGATTAAAGATGGCTTATCTACAGTGTCTGGCCTTAAAAGGTTGCATCCTTGTAGATATGGGAGGAGTTCTGAGGTTTTGGTGGGGGAACTGCCCAGGAGAGACCCCTCCTTGGAGGAGGAGGTAGAGTAGGCCCTCGTGGGATGGTGGAGGGAGGAGGAGAGGGCTCCAGACTTGCTAGAGTCCACCCTCTGAGCATCGGTGCCATCCATAGCTCCCCCAAGATGGGGACAGTTTGGAGACAGTGTTCAGGGCCAAGAGTCTAGAACATCTGGGGTCAGAGGCTTCTTTGGGTACAAACACTGCAGTTTAAAATATGTGACCCTTTGGTCTTTTCAGTCTTTTTTTTTTTTAAGTAAGTCTACTGTTAAACCCTTTGCCCTATGACTCCTGTCTTAGGGGATCTTAATTTATAAATAAAAGCCTGTCCCATAACTAATGCACAGTGAACCAGTTTAGTTTGCAGCATAGTATTTACTCTTTTCCATTTGTAATTTTAAATTTTGGGAATGCATCCCAGTGGTGGCCCTTTTAAACGTCAGCAGTGTACCCATAGCAACACAGAGCTCTTTTTGGCAGAGACTGGGAAGAACTTTTCTGTTCAGTCCTACTTCATTGTTGACAAAACCAGCAGGGTGAATATCAAGCTCCTCAGATTCTGTCTAAACCCCCTTCATTTGGGGCAGTTTGAAAGACCCTTAGAAACCTAGAGTTGCTGGCCCTGGGATATCTCTGGCACACTGGCCATAGCATGAGACCTTGGGTCTGCCCAGGTTCCCAAGTCTTAGAAATCCAGACTGATAGCTGGCTGTACATAAAGTCAAGTAGGATCCTGGTTAGTATGGCTGGTCAGAATGTAGGAGAGAGTTTTGCATCAAGGCTTTAAATAGGGAGAAAATTTGGAGTCTTGAGTTAGGAGAGCTATATTCTAATTCTGGTTTGCACAAACCAACAAGATAAGACACAGAGTCGTTATTGCCATAGAAATAATAATTATAACAACTCATGCTTCCATATGTCAGGCACTGTTCTAGGCACTTAAAATGCTTTGGCTCACAGAAACCATACAAGATAGCCATGAGGCACAAAGAAGGCTGAAACGATTGCCCAGTTTAGGGGAGAAGCCAGAATTTGAACCCAGGCACTAACGTGTGTTGAGCTAAATGTAGGTCCTAGTTTAGCCCCTTTAATCCTCACGATTGCTCCCTGAGGAGGTACAGTCCCTGAGGCCCAGGGCAGCACCCCTGGCTGCAGTTCTCATTTCCTGAGGTTCTAGCTGTGCAGTCCACCCAGCTCATCACAGAGCCAGAAACTGTTCCTCTGGGCCTGGACAGGGTGATTCGTATTGCTCATGATGAAATCCCCAAGTTCCGGTCTTTGGCACTTGATTGTGGTATGGTCGGTTTCTCTTTCCCCTCCTGACATCCCTGTGCACATACCGTCCTGCATTCAGTACCCTGGGTGAGTGACCCCAGGACCACCTGCAGTGAAGAGGCCCCGGGAGAGCTGTCTGGACTCGTGGACTGACTGGGCTGCAGCCGCCTAGCTTAGCCAGAGTAAGTTGTTCTTCACTCTCCTTTCTTGTCTTTTCAGGAAGGCGCATTTGCCTTGGTTTTCAAGAGCATCCACTACCCTGGAGAAGCCGTGGCCACAAGGTAAGGTGGAATGCCCTGACATTTCCAGTTACAAATAAATAAAATCACTTAGCTTGAGGCACAATGTAGGAGCAGGGCTTCTGGCAGAGTGGAAGGGACTAAGGGACAGCCGTGGCTGGAGTTTCGGATGTAATTAAAAGAGAAACTAGAAAATTGGATATTTATTTGAAATCTCTAGATTTTTTTAGGAATTGACAACAAATTCAAACTAAAAATAAAATTGTATAGCGAGGGCAGATCCAGGTTTCAGGTCAGTTTCAGAAATTCCCTTTAGAAAAAGTATGTAAAATTATGAACATGAAATCAGGAACACAAATGAATGTTGATTTGAGTCCAGTAAAGAAGAGGCCTTGAAAGCTTAAACTTCATCACCTTCACGCCGGGTGTGACCCAAGAGTCAGCTGAGAGGCCTGGGTCAGCCCACACATCCTTCTGTCAGAGCCCTGCGCTGTGTGGCCCCAGTACTGTGTGGGTCACACAAGCGGGTGTGTGAGTGCCGTCATGTAACCACCCACCTGTGCATCCACCATTTGTCTATCTACCCGTTCATCTGTCCATCCCTTCTGTCCATCCACAGTCAATCTGACCGTCTACCCATTCATCTATCCATCACTCCAACCAATATTTGTTGATACTTACTGTGTGCTGAGCTGGGGACTCAGGGCCACCGGACCCTTAAGGACTGGACGGTTGTGCAGGAGGACAGAGCTGGGCTGAGAATGTCGTTCTCTGTGATGGGGGCTGGGAGGCAGTGCACAGGGGGCCCAAGGGGAAGCAGGTGTTGGCCTGGGTAAGGCAGGCCGAGAAACCAGCATGAGCAAAAAGCTCAGAGCCTCGGGTGAGGGATCTGCAGTTAGGCCAGGGTGGTGACAGGGAGGGGCACTGGTGGGACTTAAGGCTCCTCTAGTCTCAGTGGGTACCTACTGACACCTTCTATGTGCCAGGCATGGGTGACAGCAGCGAACAAGGTTGTTTGGACACTACCCCGTGAAACCCAGGAGCTGGTGGGGAGTTGGGAGGTGGGCAGAGGCTCAGCTCTGTAGGATCTAGGGTGCCCTGTGGTTGCAGGCTTCCTGCTGAAGGCACCGGGGAGCCATGGAGAATGTACCTGTGGCCCAGACCATCACAATATCAAGGCAGGACATTATGTGAATGTACTATAATTTTATTTTTTCTGGATCAGGAACTAAATTGCCATTTGGAATTTAAGTCTTTCAAATTATAGAATTATAAAATGCTAGTTGGTCCCTGTCACATTTTGAAACTCCTTTTAAAAATCTGTTATCATGATGTTACTATTTTGAATGCAGAAGAAGGTAGTGTGAAGAAGCAATAAAGCTTTATTTTTCTAAATTATCTATAATTAGTGGTTCTATAACTTCTGGGACAATCTTTGGGATGTCTTGGGGTTACTTTGCCCTAGGAAGGGGGCTTGATGTGGATACCATCTCATGTTCAGAGGACACCCAGCCCAGCCCAGAGTGTCAAGGCAATAGGTAATTCAGTTCCCTCTTATCCTTACAGGAGAGGCAGTCCCCTACTCATCGGAGTAAGGAGCAAATACAAACTCTCCACAGAACAGATCCCCGTCTTATATAGGACACGTAAGTTTCTTGAGAAGGACTTGAGCAGCGCCACACTGTTCCAGAGGCAGCAGCTCCCCTCAGAGGCAGGATGCGTCCCTTCACTCTGCTGGGACCAGGTCCAAACGGTTTTCATGCAACTGAGGCTTGTCTCCATGTTTTCAAAAGCTTTTTATCATGTATATTTTCAAATATGCACACAAGCCATGGGAGCCCCATGTGGTTCTGTTACATAAAGGCACCCATGTCCTGATTTGAGTGTTGATTTGGTTTGTTTTGTTAGCAGTCAATTCAGAGCTCTTCCTATTTGAAGATCTTTTACACAATTTGGCTGATACAGACAAAGCTAAAACTTCCACATTTCTGCACATGTATTCAAACGGGAAACTGGCTTCTTCCTGTTGTTCAGAGGAAATAGTTTGAACAGGATTTGTGATCCTTCCCTTCATTTTCTAGGCAATATTGAGAATGTGAAGAATATCTGTAAAACAAGGATGAAGAGGCTGGACAGCTCGACCTGCCTTCACGCTGTGGGCGATAAAGCAGTGGAATTCTTTTTTGCTTCTGATGCAAGGTAGCTAGACCTTGTTTCCTTTCTTTCCAAGGATGATGTAATCAAGAAAGACTGGCTGAACACCCTCCTTTCTTACTTACCCCCCACTTGAGCTGTTTTCTCAAGGCTCAGCAAGGGGAAGAGGTGACGGCCCTCCCGAGGGAGTCCTCGTCCAGTGACCACTTTTAGCCTGGCTGGCATCAGCACCCCTGCTGGCCAAAGGCGAAGCCCACTGATCTAACAACATGTGGGGCTGTACGGAATAATTGAATTAGTTGCCAACAATGTAAAACTGGGAAATTTTCCATAAAAATCTAAACATCTAACTTTCCTGGAAAACCAGCAGATTTGAGCACACCAGACAGCTCCTTCCAGTCCTTCCTGAGGCCATTCAAAGGCTGCTCCCTTTAGATGGGGCAAGTGTCTCCAGACCTGCGGTCCTTCCTGAACCTTGCTTGCCTTTACCAGCGTCTGACCGTTCATAAAAGAGCCAAGATTGAGGATTCTGGCCCAAAGGATCCCAAAGTCCATGTTCTCATCTGTACGCCAAACAGTAATTCTGAAACTTGAGAAAGTACGCTTCATGGCCGTTTTAGTGTATCCAAAAAATGGATACACACAAATACACTCAGAAAAGACAGCAGCACTTTCCTGCTGGTTGAAATAGAAAACCATCATGTGCTCTTAGTCGCTCAGTCATGTCCGACTCTTTGCAAGTCCATGGACTGTAGCCTGCCAGGCTCCTCTGTCCATGAGGATGCCCCAGGCAAGAACACTGAAGTGGGTTGCCATGCCCTCCTCCAGGGGATCTTCCCAACCCGGGAATCGAACTGGGTCTCCTGCATTGCAGGCAGATTCTTTACCAGCTGAGCCACCAGGGAAACCCTAGAAAACCATCATAAACACCACCTCCTTTATCTAAATCTTGATTATGCCTTTTTTTCCCACCACCCTCTGGTAGGGCTTCGATGCAAAGCAAGGAGGACACCGGGTGAGGTCTCCTGGGAAACATGAAGTAACAGGAGCTGCAGCCCAGGCTGCAAGGCCTATTTCAGCCCCAGCCAGCATTGTACTTAATTCTGGTTAGGAAAGGGCAGCGGTTCCCAAACTGTGTTTCTTAGTGCACCATTTCAATGAGAAACTAATATTTCAATGGTTCTAAGACATATAGTTATCTCATAGATTTTAGTATCTACGAGTCAAAGTGTAAGTCGCTCAGTCGTGTCTGACTCTTTGCGACCCCATGAACTATCCCCATGGAATTTTCCAGGCCAGGATACTGGAGTGGGTAGCCTTTCCCTTCTTCAGGGGATCTTTCCTACCCAGGAATCGAACCCAGGTCTCCCACATTGCAGGTGGATTCTTTACCAGCTGAGCCACAAGGGAAGCCCAGTATCTACGAGTAGCATCTTACAATTATAATTAGCTATATAGTGCAAGGAGATCCAACCAGTCCATTCTGAAGGAGATCAGCCCTGGGATTTCTTTGGAAGGAATGATGCTAAAGCTGAAACTCCAGTACTTTGGCCACCTCATGCAAAGAGTTGACTCATTGGAAAAGACTCTGATGCTGGGTGGGATTGGGGGCAGGAGGAGAAGGGGACGACAGAGGATGAGATGGCTGGATGGCATCACTGACTCAATGGATGTGAGTCTGAGTGAATTCCAGGAGTTGGTGATGAACAGGGAGACCTGGCGTGCTGCGATTCATGGGGTCGCAAAGAGTCGGACATGACTGAGTGACTGATCTGATCTGATCTGATAGTTTTAATTTTTTAGAAGTGCATAAAATAATCACAATCTTAAGATCAATATTACCTTATATTCATTGAAGTATGGTAGATGTTTCTCAAAAAAAAAAAGCCATAAGTACATGAAAGAGTAAGCAATTATTTATAGGCAATATGATTATATACTTTTGTATAATTATATAAAATCCACCTGAAAGGCTGTCAGAAGTAATACTCATGGCTCTTCAGAGTATAAAGATGTGGAAACTTGACATCCCAGCAGTAGCCACTTTGCTGTCAGCTCAATGAGATGGGTATTAGGGGACCACATCCACCCTGTCCCCCACTCATGTCTCCATAAGTGACTGGTACGGCTGGCTCTCAGCAAACCTTTGTTGGATGGAAAAAATAATATATTTACCATGGCTGGGGGAAAAAAAAAAGTTGTACTCCCTTAAAATAAATTTAAATAAAAATAATTCAAAACCTGTTTGGAGAAGACTGCAAAAGTTTACCATAAGAAACAAGAAGGATCTGAACACAGGGAGAGATTCCACATTCCTTGGTAGGAAAGTCATGTCCGACTCTTTGCAACTCCATGGACGATACAGTCCATGGAATTCTCCAGGCCAGAATACTGCAGTGGGTAGCCGTTCCCTTCTCCAGGAGATCTTCCCAACCCGGGAATCGAACCCAGGTCTCCCATATTGCAGGTGGATTCTTTACCGTCTGAACCACCAGGAAAGCCCAAGAATACTGCAGTGGGTAGCCTATCCCTTCTCCAGCAGTTCTTCCTGACCCAGGAATTGAACTGGGGTCTCCTGCATTGCAGGCAGATTCTTTACCAGCTGAGCTACCAGGGCAGCCCTAAAATAAATTTAAATAAAAATAATTCAGAACCTATTTGGAAAAGACTGCAAAAACTTACCATGAGAAACAAGAAGAGATTTGAATTAAGGGAGAGATTACCACATTCCTTGGTAGGAAGGCTTAATATTATTATGAAGACATTAATTGGTTTACAGTTAATTTAATAATTTAAAATTATTTTTAAAGAAATTGACTCTTCTTAAATTAATCTGTAAATTCAATGCTGTCATTAAATCTCTGACATTCTTTTGTTTGTGTAAGTTCTTGGAACTTAAAAAAGTGATTCTACAGTGTAGTGTGTATAGATGAAAAAGTACATATTGGAAAATAAGAGTGGCGGAGGTGACCCTCTCGTATATGAAGGCATGCTGTGGCGCTCTCGTGACAACAGTGACCGGCATGCACTGTGCACTTACAGCTGGACACTGCGCGGAAGGCTTTACCAAGACTCTCCCGTGCAGTCGTCACGACAGGCCTCTGGAGAAGGCACAGTGGTCACCTTCCACTTTGAAGTAGAGGAACCCAACACGGGCTTAGAGGGGTCATGTCTGTGCTGTCCAAGGCCACAGGCTGGTAAGAGACAGGGATGAGGACTCCACCTCAGGTCTAACTCCTGGACCTATAATCTTGATGACTCCCCATCCATTCTGTAAATTAAAACAATGATTATATTTAAACATGCAGATTACATGCACATGTAAATCAAACACACATATTAAGCCCTGTCTGAAGGAAAGTACAGTGTAAGCAGTATTTCTTTATTGGAGATTGAATCAGGCCATTTTTACTTCTTCCTCTTGTTGACTTGTGTGTTCTGCTTTTTATTCAAAAAACATATATTGTTTAAAATACTTTTTCTAGTGCAAGGGCTTTCCATCCTACTTTATCTTTCTTCGCTAGGATATGGAGATGCCTCTCTTAGAGCCATAAACTTGATTGTTTTCTCTTTTTAACTTTGTACCAGCAGTTTTAAGTGCTCATTTTTCTGCACAGGGTACATATTGGTATAGCACTTGGTGGAATGAGCGTTTTTTTCTCTCATGGTCCTTCAAGTACCACCTTCATAGTGTTAAGTGTTAGTCACTCAGTCGTGTCTAACTCTTTGCAACCCCATGGACTATGGCCTGCCAAGCTAGACTGTCCATGGAATTCTCTAGGCAGGAATACTGGAGTGGGTAGCCATTCCCTTCTTCAGGGGATCTTCCTGACCCAGGGCTCTCCTGCATTTGCAGGCAAATTCTTTACTGTCTGAACCACCAGGAAAGCCTGCCTTCATGGCTTTTGCCATATCTGTGTACGACCTGTACTATTGATTACCTTTCTTTTTCATTTACCATCTCAAGGGAAAAATCGTTATTACTTTCCACACAGAGAAAGTTAGTTTAAAAATAAACACAGTGACTGCACATTTCATTAATGGATAGATCTTATAGTTACCTTTAAGTTCCCCCCCTTTGCTTGCATGCATGTGTATGTGTGTATAACAGAAGTCATTTGTCCGAATGAGTTTCCCTCTAAATGGATTTTGTTGTGTGCCTCCTCCGTGTTCTTCTGTATTTCCTGCAAACAGGAGTTTACAGGCATTAGAAGCTTGATCATCAGGTTTGATTTTTTTTTGGCAAGACTATTGAATAGGTAGTGTGTACTTCCATCAGGAGGCACTAAGTTTCATTGTCTTTTTGTAGTATTGTTAAAATCCGCATCACCGGCCTCTTTCATCCATTATAAAGCAGCTCTCAGATTTTCATCTCTTCGTGTCAGTAGCCACTGATAGACCTTGATTAGGGCTATTAACAATTATAAGTTCATAGGTTGGTTATTATAATTCTGTCAGTCCTTCTTTATTAGCTGTGTTTCCCTCCTATAAAGAGAAACTTGCCTTCTTAAAATGTGGTTATTCTGAAAGATAGATCATTTGGAAAGGCAAGATAAATGTTCATACTTTCCTTTTATGATTCGGAATAATGTGTTAGTTCTTGAACATTCTCCAAAGCTGACGTTGTTTGGATCCTGGTTTGAAGAAAACAATTATAAAAGGACATCTATGAGATTATTGGGGAAATTTAAACATACTGGATATTTGATGATATGGAGGAATAACTATTACTCTTAGACGTGATAATGGTATTTGAGTAGGATTCAAAATAATTCTTATCTTTTAGAGCTATAAGCCAAAAGGTTTACAGATGATTTGATGTCTGGGTCTGGCTTAAGGGGCAGGAGATATGAGTTAGTGTAAATATGGCATATTGTAAAGTGCAATTCAGTGCTACTGATACGGACCCACAGTTGAGATGCAGCGAGTAAGTGTCAAGGGTGGGCCCTGTCTCTGACACCCATTTTTTCCTTGCTCCAGTGCTATCATAGAGCACACCAACCGGGTCATCTTCCTTGAGGATGATGACATTGCTGCAGTGGCTGATGGGAAACTCTCTATTCACCGGGTCAAGCGTTTGGCTAGTGATGACCCATCTCGAGCCATCCAGACCTTGCAGATGGAATTGCAGCAAATCATGAAAGGCAAGTGTCTTTTGAGAGTCCCTGTGCAGCAACCTCAGGGGCATGTACTCTGTGAGGGAGACTCTCTTCCCTGTCCAGGGTGGGCACCACAGCCTTCCTGCCTGCCCTAAGCACTGGGGTGGGGCTGCAGGTGGTCTGTGGTTCATGCAGCTCAGGATTATGGGGTGCCTGGCCTGGCTACTCCAAAGGGAACTCCTGACTGTGTCCAGGTACCAGGTCTTCCTGCTTGATCTGACCCCAGTCCATCAACTACCTCCCTTTAGAACTCTATAGGACACATTCCTACAGGCCTGCAGTAACAGGAGACTGTGGACTACTCTCTCCTTGCCAGGGGAGCCCGTCTTCCTGCACGCACACTGGTCTTCCTACACACTCTTCTCCACAGGGCCACCGGGGTAAACTTTTAAGAGCGTGAATCATATCCTCTTATCCTGCTGCGTAAAGCCCTCCAATGGCTTCCCACTGCTCCTTGAATAAAACCCTCCCAGCAACAGCCCACAACCACCCACATCCAGCCGGGCACCACTTCATGCAACCCTTTCTCACTATGCCTCTGTCCACCCATCCCGCCCTCCTCACCGTTGCTCAGACAAGTCGAATGCTTACTTACCTGCAGGGAGTACTCACTCAGCTTCTCACAGGACCGGCTTCTCTTAATCATTTCCCCTGAAACGTCACTCCCTCAGAAAGCCCTTCCCTGATCTGTATCTGCAGCGGCCCCCACCTCTCCTCACTTGCTCTGTTTGCTTCATGTCACTCTTTGTACAAGTCCTCTGCCGAGGGCAGCATTCAAGGACGCTGCAATGCTGGACATCATGCATCTGTGTGTCACAGAGGCACTCCCAGCCTGTTTGCACATCTGTTGACAGGCATCAGGCATAACACCTGTCAGGAGGTCTGGGATAGTATCTGGTTTCATTCAGATCAGAGCCCTGGAAAAATGTGGCTCAAAGGGTTTTTTTCTTTTTTGTTTCAATACAGAAGTTAGGAGTGTATTTGGTTTTGAAAAGTGGTCTATTTCCTTGGACTTGCTTCATGTGCACTTTCCTAAGTAGGGGGGTAGTAGGAAGTAAAGCATCGTACTTTCTTGTGGCCTTGCTAAGAGGAGCATGGCCCAGGAAGGCCAGCCATGCATCTGTTGCTTACATCCCTCCCTCCCTCAAGCTGCGGGGTATGCTATGCACACTGAAGACAGTAATCATGCCTGACCTGACTCATCACCATGAGTCTCAGATGGGACAATACCTGGAGATACCCTTCGTAATCTGTAGTGGCCTTCATACGTGTCCCTGTGACTGCATAACAACTTTTCTTCTTGTTTGAAAGCTAAGCAGTGGTAGTGTAACAAAATTAAAATTGATTCATCTTGTTGATGTTTGTTTGACCAGGTAACTTCAGTGCATTTATGCAAAAGGAGATATTTGAACAGCCAGAATCCGTTTTCAATACCATGAGAGGTCGAGTGAATTTTGAGACCAACACAGGTAATCCCTCATCCAAGCCCTAGGCCTATGCGTGGTCCCTGTGTCGTGTCAGCATTAATGCCCTGCGTGTGTCCTGCAGTGCTCCTGGGTGGCTTGAAAGACCACTTGAAGGAGATCAGACGATGCCGGCGGCTCATTGTGATTGGCTGTGGGACCAGCTACCACGCCGCTGTGGCCGTAAGTGTGACAGGCTGGACCCTCGACAGTGCCTGGGAGGCAGTGTCGGCTAGGGCAAGATGAGTCTTAGATCCTGTCCTGTGTCTGGGCTTCCAAATTCGTTGCCATGAGCCAGTATGAGAGCTGGCGTGGAGCCCTTTCTCCTGCAGTTTGGTGTGTGAATGCCTGAATTTCCCTGCCCACCTGCACGCAGTGGTGTCTTAGAAGCTCAGCTGTCTTTGTCCCTGTAGTGTCCGTAACTGATTTTAATTCCCTTTTTTGTTGGCTTTAGACGCGGCAAGTTTTGGAGGAACTGACCGAGCTCCCCGTGATGGTTGAACTTGCTAGTGATTTTCTGGACAGGAACACACCTGTGTTCAGGGACGATGTTTGCTTTTTCATAAGCCAGTCAGGTAAGGGTTGTAGGTTTTCATTAGCTCACCTCAGGGCTCTGTCCTCTCGGTGAGGCACCGCACAGCTCCTCGCCTCCTCCGTCCAGCGACGTTCTCTGCACACAGACTGTGTGCCACATGCTCTGAGGCACAGGGTCATTTAACCCTCAGAGCCATCAACTGCTGTCCCATTTTATGAGGAGGGCCATGCAGCAAAGTTTTTCCTTCTCCTGACATTCCAAGTCCAGGACTTAAGAGCCCCCTCACTGAGGTACTCATAAATGTGTGCTGGGTTTAAATTAGAGGAAAGTTTCATCATGCTACTGGTTGGTCGTACCTTTAAGAACTGTTTGGGCACCAGCAATCCAGCAGTAGGGGGCATAGACACTGTTCACATGTAGAGAGTCCAGACCACCCTCTCCCAGCTCAGGAAACCCTGTCTGGGTGCCTTTCTAACATTCTGGAGCGTTTGCTCCAGCTCAAGGCAGGACAGAGGGTCAGAGAGGTGATCCACAGCCATGTGCTTGGAACTCATATGCATGAGCTCTGGGAGAATTCTTATAACACTTAACTATGCAGAATTCCAAACCTTTATAGAAGAAAGACTCACATGAGGAAGTGCCTAGGCTAAGCAGTTATGTTATGAAATACCTCACCCATTTTGTATTATCAAAGCCACTTTAACCTCTCCCTTTCATTAGGTTATTTAAAAGTCAATATCAAACATGTTATTTTATCCATAAATATTTCAAAACGTGTCTATAAATGATAAAAGAAAAAATATAACACCAGTATCATTATCACAACTGCAGCATTAACACAATCCCTCGTATCTTTTTATGCTGTGTTCAGTTTGAATTTTTAATAGTATTTCCACTTCAATGACAAGCTAAGAAAAACTAACGCTGACATACCCACTATCTAGCTGACCACCTCGTTCCCAGGTGCTGCCCTCTAACTTCAGTTGCCACTTACCTTTGGGTTTATAATTCTGTCAGAGCCTAAAAATGTTTCGTGAATTGGTGGGAGCCAATTCAACTAATCAAAGAATGGAGGTGCATTTAATGTGGAAATAATGCAGTTTTACCTTATGAGTGACTTCATAGAAGGAGTTTAAAGTTTCATTTTGTTTAGCTCTTTACATTAAAATTTTTTAAACTATCAAAAATGGGGACACTGATGAATATAGATCTGTCCCCAGCTCCCAGCCCTGGCCCCCACTGGTGCTGAGAAAGGGCCATGTGGCCCATTGTGCTAGATGCAAGTCTGAGTGGAAACAGGAGAGGAGCAGTGGGCCGCAGTTCCAGCCAGCACTGGAACAAAGTCAGGGCAGCAGAACCAAGAGTGGTGGCTGTGTGGACACTGAATGTTTGATTTTGTGTTCTGCATCATGTCTAATTTCACTTGAGTTCTTTAGGACTTACCAACAGGGACTTCTTGCCAGTTTATTCAAGAACCTATTTAAATTTTTTTTTCAATAAAAATAATTTGAGTCCACACTCGGAGGCTACAAGAAATGTTTTCCTTTAAAACAAGATCTGTTTGAGAAGCACCATTTAGGAGCATTCTTGCTTTTTAAATATTAAATTTCAGCCCATTCTGAATGAGGTCGTTTAGAGTCCAAAAAAGAATACTGGGAGCCAGGCCCAAGCCAGGTCTACTCCATCACCCACAGCTAATTGGCCTTGAGCAAGTGAAGCATTGACTTCCTCCGTCTCTGAACACCTCATCCTAAAGGGGAAATGGAGGTGATGCCTCCCATCGGGGAGGAGTTGTCATGAGAATTCAGTGAGACAGTGGATGAGAAACTACTTGTCACATAAATAGTAGCGAAATCTTGAATCTGAGAATCCACCAGGGCACAAGGCCAGACAGAGTGGGTTAAATAGGAAATGGGAAGTGAGATAACCGAAGAGTAAGTATAAACCACTCTGTCTTACGATTCAAGAAAAATTAGAGAAGACCAGGGACAAGAGAGTCTTAAGCCATTTTTAGAAAAACATGTCTCACATATTTTTCATGAAAACCTCAATTATGGAATTTAAATGTTCTGTTTAACATTCAATCACACACAAACTTTTAATAAATTCCTTCCAAGTTAGGTCCACTTACGAATCAGCTTTCATCTTCTAATTACAGAAATGATCACAGTAAACCACATTAACTGCATTACTAAACACCCAAGTGATCAAGTGATTCCCATATGCCTCTGTGGTTGTGGTCCGCATGTGGAGGCCCCATCCAGTTGAATAATTTACCAATTTTCATGAGAAAGGTTTTAACATCCCTAGAACATGCACTTCACACTAAAGGGTAAAATGAGAAGTGATAAATTAATTTCAAACTTTGAATCCAAATCCCCACGAATGTTTTATTTCCTATTTACTTTTAAGACTAAAGAATTCTCCTTTTTTCAAGATCTAAGTGCTAATTGTGTCTCTGGTGTTAGCAACCCTTAAATAAAGAACATCTTACATTAAAAAAAAGAGAGAGAATCAACTAGAAAAAATTATTGAGCACACATTTTCCATTCTAAGCACACACAAACTGTGTCTGGGCACCAGTTTCTGCCTGAGAGCCAGAAGTAAATGAGTCGGGGTGGAGGTTAAGGCTGGCAGAGCCACACAGCTGTGAACTGAAAAGAAGGACCTGTGTGGCAGGGGAGACGGCAGACACCCTCCTGGCACTGCGCTACTGCAGGGACCGCCGAGCTCTGACCGTGGGCGTCACCAACACTGTGGGCAGCTCCATCTCCCGTGAGACGGACTGCGGCGTCCACATCAACGCAGGGCCGGAGATCGGTGTGGCCAGCACCAAGGTAGGAGCCACGTGGGCACCCACGGGAGGCCTCCGCTGGGTGGGTGGTCCTGGAGGGGAGCCCCGGGATCTGTCTCATCTTGAGTGGTCACCACATGCACATCGCCCGAGTTCTGCCAGCGCCACTGTTCTGTCCTCAGGCTTACACCAGTCAGTTCATCTCCTTGGTGATGTTTGGTTTGATGATGTCTGAAGACCGCATTTCACTGCAAAACAGAAGGCGAGAGATCATCCGTGGCCTGAAATCTCTACCCGGTATGTTCCAAGCTCACCTGCTCATTGTCAAATCCTGTAGACTGTTCCTGGCTGCTCCTTTGCCTGACTCTCTCCATAAATGATACTGTTAATCATTCCCTTCTCCTCAAAACTTCTCCTTACTGCTAAACTCCTGTAGCAGCCCCCCACTGGGCCAAGATTCCAGTCCACACTTGTCCTCAGGCTGCGTAGCCCTGCACGCTGGGCCCCTGTGCCTCTGACCCTTTCCAGCTCCTTTCCCCTCCAGGGCCTCCCTCACCAACCTTCTGATCTTCAGCAATACCAAGTGCTTTTCACCAGAAGACATTTGTCCTGGCTCTTTCTTTTACCAAAACCCTCTTCCTCCAGCTCTTCATATGACAAACAGCTCCCGTCACCCAAGTCTTAGCTCAAAAATCACCTCCTGAGACCCTCCTTGGCAACCCTAATAGGGAACTTAATCCCTGCTTGCTGCTGCTGCTGCATAGTCAGTCAGTCATGTCCAACTCTGTGCAACCCCATGGATTGTATCTTACTAGGCTCCTCGGTGCATGGAATTCTTCAGGCAAGAGTACTGCAGTGGGTTGCCATGCCCTCCTCCAGGGGATTTTCTCAACCCAGCGATTGAACCAGGTCTCCTGCATTGCAGGAGCACTGAGCCACCAGAAAAGCCCAATCCATGCTTAGCTCTCTATAAAACAGGAGCCCATTTCTTTTCTTTGTATCACATGCCATGATTTGAAATTACCTGTTCTTCTGTGTATTGACCTGTCTTCCCCAGCCATGTCAACTTAGCGAGCACCAACCCTCTCTGTCAGAGTCACTGCTAGTTTACAGGTGTCCAGCCAGGGGCAGACAATCAGTAGTTGCTCAGGAAACACACAAGGAGTGAATGGCCCCAAGGCTCTTCTGGGTGGAGCCATTCCCAGTCTTACCAGACTTTCTTCTGGAACCAAGGGCAAAGAGAAGGCAGTGAGGGAAAACCACTGTGTAGCCATGCAAGGCCTCAGGGTCTGAATCGGACCAAGACAACACGCTAAAAATGTTCTTTTATTAACAAGAAATAAAAAATTTTCTTTTATTAAATTTTTATTAAAATTTTCTTTATTAAAAAGAAAAGCGTTTTAACTTTAAGCCAGGTAATAATCCTGCAAAAACAGGACTCTCTTCTGGTAAGTGGGCAGTTATCAAGATGTGACCCAAAGATCCTGGGGGCATAGAAGACCCTTTCAGTGAAAACTATTTTTGTAGTAATGCAGTTTTTATGATAAAGAAGATGCTTTGCCTTCCTCACTGTGGACATTTGCAGTCGCGCTGGTGGCCGCCACTGGCACTCTCAGCAGTCTTCAGGGCCAAGGCAGCACAACTGTTCTCATGACCAAAATGCAATAGCTTCACTTAGGGATGTCTTTGATTATGTGGCAAAATGCATTAATCTTACTAAATTGTAATACTTTTTAGTATTCTATGTGACACGTGGGGGGTATGCAGCAAGTGCTTCTGCTGCACCCTGAAGTCTGATGGTTGTTCCAGAGGAAAGCACCCTGTGGTTGACTGAGTAGCAAGCTGAGTTGGTACTTGGCAGACATTTTCTCAAAAGTGAACCGAGTTAGCCCCAAACTTCGAGAAAAGCTGATGATAGTATCCATTGCCGATGATAACTTTTGAGCTTTCAACCAAAACAGGATATGGAAAACTTGTAGCTGTCAGCTCGAGTGTGATGACCTCCCAGTACTCAGAAACATCTCTGATAAGCCCACAGTGATTTTAACAAGTCTTATTTTTTTTAAAAAAAATATTTTATAATGCATGTGTCCATTTTTGGAAGATTTGAATAACCCAGTGAACCAATATTTTGCAAATGGCCAATGCAGTATTGCAAAATTATGCACATGTAAAAGATCCATTTAAGTAAGTACACAATAGACTAATACATTTTAAGTTGACAAAGTAGGAAATTTTTATTAATATGATCTCCCTTTTAAGAGATTGTCACTTCTTAAGTTTGTTGTAATATCAAAGACATTCACAATTATTTGAAAAAGTTATTTAAATACTCTTTCTCCAACTACAAATCTGTGAGACCAGATTTTCTTAAACCAAAAAACATATTGCAATGGATTGAATGAGGAAACAGATAAGAGAATCTGTCTTCTATGAAAAAGTCAGGCATTAAGCATTTACAGAAATGTAAAACAGTGCCACTCTTCTCACTGTTTTTATTTTTTATTTTTTAATTTCATGCTTAAATCGTTACTTATCAATGAGTGAATAACTAATTTTCTCAGTTTCTAATCTGGTAAATATTGATAGATAAAACCCACAAAAATAAAGGCTCTTAGAAATTCACAATAAATTTTAAGATTATAAAGGAATCCTGAGACCAAAGAGTTTGAGAAGTGCTGGTCCATCTCACACAGGCTTTTTCCAGACAGAGCACACGGCCAGATGAGGGGTATTATCTGGAGTGTCAGCTCTGGCTGGCCAGCTGGAGGTTTAGCCTCACTGATACTCTGTTGTCTTGCCTGTAAAATGGAGCGAGAAATAACACTTCCCTGCTTACCTTCTGTGCTCAGGAAAATATGAGCACAAATATGAACCACCGTCACAATAAAATCCTAGCCGATAACACAAGCTGTTTCCCCTAATCTGCATTTAAATATGCCACATTATTACTTCTCATTTTAACTTGCTCCTATCTTTTTTGTTTTGCTTGTTCCTATCAATTTCTGTATCATGGCTTATGATTCATACCATGGTTATAATAAAGTAGAATTGCTATTTTAAAAAAATAAAATAAAATAAATAAATTTTTTTTAATGCAAGGGAGACAAGCGTGTAAGCGATGTGAGTTCGGAAGCCTTGTCTTATACACCGTGACTTTTCTTTGTGAATCTTGCTTTATAATTGGTGTGACTGGCTCTCCCCCTCTGCTGTGTGCCTGACTTAGAGCTGATCAAGGAGGTGCTGTCCCTGGATGAGAAGATCCACGACCTGGCCCTGGAGCTCTACACACAAAGGTCGCTTCTGGTCATGGGGCGAGGCTACAACTATGCCACATGCCTGGAAGGAGCCCTGGTGAGCACCCTCTGCCCAACCCCCTCCTCCACTGGCCCCTGAGTGAGCGCAGGCGTGGGAGACACCCCAGGAAACCCACAGGAAGGAGGCCAGGGCGTTGGGCTGGGGAGGGGAGGGCATCGCTCTCTGACCCAGTGTTCGAGCCCTGCTGACATGGAGATGCAGGCTCCTAGTCTCCTGCAGAGAGGGGCTGGGCGCCCTTCCAAGAGCCCTGGGGTGTTCGCCTGCACCAGGCGCTATCTGGGATAGTCCATTCATACCTCACAAGCATCTTCTGAGACTGGCAGTTATTGTTCATGTTTGACCCAGAAGGAAATTGAGCCTCCAAAAAATTCACCTCGCTCAAGATTACATAGTAGAAGTGATCAACCTAAAATTCAAACTCAGTTAAAAAAAAAAAAAAAAAACCTTTGCTTTTTTCTATTACCACAAGAAGCCTGTGTGGGAGGATTTGGGCACACCAGAACTGCAGGGTAAAGTCTCTACAGTTTCCCCTGTTACTCCTCAAACTGCTGAGGTGAGGTGAGAGCCTGCAGGAGATAAGCATAGAAAGCCCTGCATTTTTAATATCAATGGCTGTTTTGCCCACTGCAGCAATAAAGATGTGGCTTGAGAGAAAGCTGATAGAGTAGGGGCAAGATACCAGGACCACAGGGCTACTAAGAGGGTGGAAAGAGATGTACAGAGACCCGAGCCTAGAGCTTGCCTTACTCACTATCCACTTGCTGTTTACGGATCAGATGATCAAGCAAGTGCGGCAGCATCTATAACTCAGCTAGACTCCCCTCCTCTCCCTGTGGGAGCAACTGCCTATACCCCCCACCACCCCCATTTGGAAGAATGATGCCACCAGTGGGAAACAGAGTATTATAGCAGGCAGGGCGTTGGGGTGCGGTGCTAGCCATGAGTTGCCAGATTGCAGGAAGCTTCAGCTCCCACATCCTGCCAGTGCAGACTCTGGCACCTGTGAGGGGCCAAGCACACAGCTTCTCAGGAGCAATAGACTCAGTGCTCGGGTGGGGCACCCTCTTGGTGCCCCACAGCTATGCCTCTGCTGTCTAGTGTGGGGTGCTCAGCTGCAGCTCCTGAGTGTGCTGGCGAAAGATGCATATCCAACTGTGTCTCCAAGTTAGTCCTGGAGGAAAGAAGGAAGCTTTTACACTGCTGCTGCCACAAGCCCGTGGCCCCTCTGTGGTCGCTTGGGTACAGTACTTCCGCCGTCTGCAGCATCCAGAGTGGAACCGCACTTCTGACAATGTTTCCCTGACCCAAGTAGTTCTAGGGGAGTTGAGAAATGTTTTCTTCGACACTTTCACTAGTTCAATGACATGGGTTTAATGGTAACTGAAAAAAAAAAAAAAAGGGATCTCTCTAAACATAGGGGGAAAACTCCATAACACCCCAGTGTGTGTCATTTTGCTTGATAGTTAAGTTGGAGCAACACTTTAGAAGTTATTAATCATCTAGAATTGAGGGGTCGGTTAATCAGATAATTAAATGAAGGTGTAGAATACAATGCCATCATTACAAACTATGACTGTTAGGGAAACCATGGGGCTGGCTCAAAAGGGAAGGGGACAAGCTAGACTGACACTGACTTGCCCATCACGGTGGGGGCAGGGTGGCTGTGCCCCAGAGCTCGACTGAGGACACAAGCTGTGTGCTGGGCTTTGTGCATGCGCTAGGCAGCAGGTAACCCTCTTCCCTGGGCCTGGCCTCACTGGCTACCCTCAGTACCACTGACCACTCCAGTGTGTCCATCTGCCTTGTGGGCCTCAGCTCCCTGCTCCCTGGATCATCCTTTCCCTGGCTTCCCTTTCTCCCCACTGGATGATCTGCTCCCATTAGCAGCATGACACTGATTCCGCCTCATGTTTCCCCAGAAAATTAAAGAGATAACCTACATGCACTCAGAAGGCATCCTGGCTGGAGAGTTGAAGCACGGCCCCCTGGCACTGATTGACAAACAGATGCCTGTCATCATGGTCATCATGAAGGATCCTTGCTTTGCCAAATGCCAGAACGCCCTGCAGCAGGTCACAGCCCGCCAGGTGAGGGCCCTCCAGCAGGCTGGGTCACTTCTCTCCTGTTCTCTTCCACTCAT
Organism: Bubalus kerabau; assembly: GCF_029407905.1. Classification (NCBI taxonomy): domain Eukaryota; kingdom Metazoa; phylum Chordata; class Mammalia; order Artiodactyla; family Bovidae; genus Bubalus; species Bubalus kerabau. The sequence goes on from NC_073624.1 coordinate 170,424,509, forward strand.
GCCCACCTCACCCACTGTTGGCCAGCACCAGCAATGAGTGTTCGTTCCTGCTGGTGAGCAGGTGTGAGCACATACTTCTGGGGTCCCTCGTGCATGGTGCACATTCAGAAAGGGACTGGCCAGCCTGCAGCCATGCCCACAGAAGCTCCTAGGTGAGGCCCAGTGATCCAGATGACCTGGGGGTTCCTGGATCCGAGACATGAGACCAAAGGAGGTCTGTTGGAGATCCCTGGGGGCAGTTCTGATATTGGCCACCCAGAGTTAGATTTCACAGGTGAAGGGCTCTGTCCTCCACAAGACCACCCTCACGTCAGCCACCAACTGCGGTCTTTCAGCTTCTCAGCCCACCCACATTTCTGACCAACTGGATCCAAATTCAGGAGTTTCCATTACTGAAAACAACCCCCACCCCCAGGTGCAGTAATCCACTAGAACTTGGAAAACACAGGCTGCTTCCTCTGCCCTAAACAGTCTTCCCACCTTTCTTCAAGCAGTTGGCCTCTCATCATTCAGGTCTCAATACAAATGCCTCCTTTTCAGAGAACTTCTCAAACTTCCCACTGTCTCCCAATCATGTTACGGGGTTTTACTGCCTTGGTTACATTTATCTGAAATTCACTGCTATTTATTGGTTTGCTTATTGACATTTTTGTTTTCCTACCACTTGACTATGAGCCCCTAGAGTAAGGGGTAAGAACTCCTGCTCTTTGCAAGGCACACTGAAGCCACTCAATAAACGGGTGCTGAATTAATGCAGCAGGAGGCTGCCCCACCACCACAACCACGGAAGCATAGGAACCTTTTTGACAAAAGCCTCCAAACTCTTTGACCTTTACACAAATCAGATACATCACCTGACTCATAACTCCAGCAAAGACAAAAGATCACAATATTATTATTGCAATATGTTGATCTTAGAAACTCTGCTGTGTGTGACAGATTTTTCTCCTTTCAGAGATGACCTGCATCTTGTGATCACATTTTTCTGTCTTAGGGTCGCCCGATAATATTGTGCTCCAAGGACGACACTGAAAGCTCCAAGTTTGCATATAAAACGATCGAGCTGCCCCACACCGTAGACTGCCTGCAGGGCATCCTGAGTGTGATTCCACTGCAGCTCCTCTCCTTCCACCTGGCTGTACTCCGAGGATATGACGTACGTCTAAAAATTGCACCTCATCCAGCACAGGGGAGAGACATAATCCCAGAGTTCCATTTGGTTCTTAAATACTTACTGGGTATAAATATTCATAAGGGAAATATTTTCATTCAAAATAATTTTTTAAAGTAACTTATACCCCCTGAAAACAACGACAGGAATTGCAAGATGTGTAAAGACCATATTAAACCATAAGCTCCTCACCCAGAGGCAATTTGATGAGCAAATTTTTTAGTTTGCTCTTTTCCTTGTGCCTGTAAATTTTTAAAGATTTTTTGAGATAATATCAAGGATGAAATTTCACAACTTTCTCTTTAATACAAGTGTATACAACACATTACAAGTTCTCAGATCTTGAACTTGTAAGCAGCATTTGATCATTGCACAATATTCCACCACAGTCTTATAGATTTTAACAATGACTTAACCAGTCTTCTGTTGTTTAAACTCTTTCTAATCTTTTGGAATATTTGCATAAGTAACAATTGCAGTGAATTATCTTTGTGCATATATATATATCTTCCTCCCATATTAGAAGGTTTATCCTCAATCTAGCAAATCATTCAACATTTTGAGATTCATATTTCAATTTCTGTTCCAGAAAAGAACCAATTTATGATCTCACCAGAAAGTGTGTGTGCATATAGAAGTTTTATTACAATTTTATTTTGAGGAGCTTTAAAAAATACATATCAACACCAAAAACAATATAACAAACATCCAATGGTACATACGTCATCCATCATTGACAATCGCTAGCATTTTGTTATATTTGTTTCTTCTCTTCTTTAATGTTATTGTAAACAAAATAAGACCCTGTAGACAAACTTGAAGCCCCCTTTATCAACCATCCTCAGTCACATTTCCTTCCCAAGCCCCACCTTTAACCAATATTTTAGTGTGTCTACTTCCAAGAAAAGTGAATTTTTAACAGTACAAATTGAGCTGCTGCTGCTGCTGCTGCTAAGTCGCTTCAGTCGTGTCCAACTCTGTGCAACCCCATAGACGGCAGCCCACCAGGCTCTCCCGTCCCTGGGATTCTCCAGGCAAGAACGCTGGAGTGGGTTACCATTTCCTTCTCCAATGCATGAAAGTGAAAAGTGAAAGTGAAGTTGCTCAGTCGTGTCCAACTCTTAGCGACCCCATGGACTGCTGCCTACCAGGCTCCTCCATCCATGGGATTTTCCAGGCAAGAGTACTGGAGTGGGTTGCCATTGCCTTCTCCAAAAAATTGAGCTAGCTGTTTTTAATAGCATGAATCATATCCTTTTAATAGTGTTAACACTGCATGACACATATCAGGTGCAGCATTAACATTTACTGAATAAACATAATTGTTTCTAGAATAAGAAATCCCTTCCAAGATGCAGGTCTCAAGGAGCTCATGGTTGGAGGTGCCCAGGAATATTCATCTTCCTATTGTAAAATACTTTGAGAGCTGGTTTTACAACGCAGTGTGTTGCTGAGACCTGTGGGTCTGAGCAGCTACCTTCTGTCGTTTTAGGTTGACTTCCCCAGAAATCTGGCCAAGTCTGTAACCGTGGAATGAGAACCGAGAGGAGACCACTACCACCTTCAAGACCTGTCCCAGTGAAACCAAGTGGGAAGAAAAGCTGGCATTCGGCGTGTTCTCAGTAGATCCCAATAGAGCTTGACAGCTTTGATGTGCCTTGTACCCAAGTGCTTTGCTTACAGCAGGTAGTGTTTTCTCTGTGTCCTGAAGTCGCCAGAGGAGAAGGGAATCATTGTTTACACATGGGGATCTGAGCAGACTCTTCCAATACCGTGCAATAGAGATACAGCTCTCTTCAGAGTAACTGTGAACCTTTTTTAACCAACACTAAAGACAAAATATTTATAATGACAGTTGTATAGCTTTTAAGTTATTTTTCTAGTATGTGGCTTTCTGTAGCCAACGGTGCCCTCAGGCTACCTAGTGCACCCAGTCCCCTGGCAGGGAATGTACATCTCAGATCTGAGTGCCAGGCATTGCCCCTCTGGACTCTTTTCTCCTTTCCCATCCTCTCTTGGCTGCTACTGAGTCCTGTCCTCTGACCTCGGGGAAGCCCCCTCCCCCCATCTTCCTATGCCTCCATAGGTCCTATCAGATCTCAGCTCCTTTCAAAAGTATCTTCTCATCTTAATCTCTCTGACTCTCCAACTTCTCTTTCATCTCATCATGGTTCTTTTTAAGCCCAGGCAGTATTTTGGTCCCTGCTCCTGCCCAGAGTAAAAACAGCCTGAAAAATCCCATGCAAGAGAATAGTTTCAAGTGGGCTACCCTGCCCTCTGTTTAAAAGCATGCACAATCAAAGTACTATGCAATTTTAAGACAATAAATAACAGTAAAATTGTGTGTGTGTGTGTGATTTTTGTTAATCTTGTTCTTTTCGTGTACATATTTTTTGAGGGCTCCTCAAAACAAACTGAGCAAAAAAAACAAACAAACAAAAACAAACTGAGCAGTAACTCATGGGGGCAGCCCTGTTTCTTGGTAGTCACTGGCATTGTCCCCATACCCATGACCTGTGTGCTTCTAGGAGGAAAATGAGGACTGTGTTAACAGAGTGGAACAAAATGCAGGAGGTTTGGAACTCTGGAATGACAATCCACTCGACAGATGTTGGAGGAGGTTATGCTGCTTGAGATGGCTGCCCAGAGCCTGCACACAGCACACAGGGGTGAAACTCAGATTTGTACTTTTTTCCCCAATGATCCTATAAAGTCACCAATTTTATTAGTAGAATCAGGCAGAAAGATAGAAAGCCAGAGAGCCAGTTCTGGAGTTGGAGCTTGGCTCCCTATGAAAGTGCTATCCCAGACAGCGCGAATGGTGTCTTCACGGCCACTAACTGACATGTGGGGCTCTAGAGCACCAGCAGACCTTAGTTCTGGATTACCTGTGGGCTATCCAGTGACTTTTCCTTCCCCTTCTAGGTTCTCTCCTGAATAACAGGGGTTGGAAACCTGGGAACTACATTTCCAGCTGAATTCCACCAGTGAGAAGCACTCCTGGGAGATTTGAAAGTTTAGAAATTGTATTATCCATTGAGAAATTCATATCACTTATTTCTGCTCTGGCAGAAGTAGATGGGGGGGTCCTATTGTGGCCCTTAGCACCAGTACACCCACTGTGGCAGTGCTTGCTGTGCTGGCCACCAACAGAGGCTTCCTGGGGCTCCCCCAGGATCCCACTTCTGAGAACTGGCAGGAACCCAGGGGCCCTGATGGCATTCTCACACCTTCCTTCTGCCCTTCTTACAAATAAATAAGGGTGTAAGTTCTGCTGGAAATGTCTGCTCTGGTTTCTGTCCTCCTGACCAAACAATGACCAGTACAACTTTTGAGGTTAAGAGACTACAAACTAGCCAGAACATCTTTATCTGAATAACAACCAGAAAAATGTATTTCATCCTTCACTCCTGAGGTGATGACCACCCTCACTTCCATACTAATCGATCCCTTGCTTTTCTTTATAGTTCTGTTTATCACATTCACACAATAACACTCAAACAAAACTACAACCTAGCCTTGAAATCAGAGGACAAGCACACACCAGCCATGCAGAGAGAAAGCAGCACTGCCCACACTGGGCAGAGGCTCCCATAGGAGGTGAGCAGAGCAGGCTGGGGTCATGGTCTGACTTCCATTTCTCCGGGAGGTGACAAGGCCCCTTCTGGGGGAATTTGCAAGCAAAACCATGAGTGAGTTTGAGAAACAGGGCTCTCCACAGTCGGGTGCCTCGCAAGACTGAGGTGTCAACCAGGTGCTGGACATACAGCAGAAGCCTGGTCAGTGAGAGTGGGCTGCTCTGTCTTCTATTTCTGAGCCTGCTGTGGTCTACTTCCTGCTCTCGGGGAAAAGCAGAAAACCTCTGTGAGTGATATGTGTCCTCAGCAGAGCCTAGGAGGAGAGACCCTCATTACACATGGTCAAGTCAAGTACTGATGAGAATCTGGGCCAGTTCTCCTGAGCATTCTGTCCTCAAGTAAAGAAGGTGACCTGATGGAAAGGGGGGTCTTGCTGATGACAGTCCATGTGGTTCAGCTGCCTCCCCATCAGCGGCAGACCTGTCACTCTGGGGTCACCTTTCACCTTCCTCCAGGAAGTCCCGCCTCATCACTCATCTCTCTTGCTTCCTGTCTCTTATACTCTTCTTTTGAATTTCCTTCTTTGTTCTGGTGGAGCACATCCTTCTTGAGTAAAGATGCTGGGAGGTAAATGTTTTGAGGCCTAGCATGTCTAGAAATGACTTTATTACTCATACTTGATTGAAGGTTTAGCTAATTATAGAATTCTATGTCAGATAAAAATGTTTCTTTCAGAATCATAAAGGCAGTGATCCCTTATCGTGTTCTCAGTACTGCACCTGAGGAGTGCAAAGTCACTCTGGTATGCCTTTGTCAGTGACCTCCTTATTTCCTTCTTTTTGTTCTCTATGTTCTCAGATATCACAACAAGGTGCCTTGGATCTCTTTTCATTTAGTGTTGATTTCAGTCTGATTACTTATAACTGTCAGGTCTGGATGTTTTCTTGAGTTACTTTTTTGTAGACTTAATTTTGCTTCTCTGGCCTTTCTGTTATTCAGAGGTGAAGCTGCTGGAGCATATATCTCAGGGGTAGAGCCTTTGACTACAGAGGTCAAGCTACTAGAATGACCTATAATTTCTTATCCTTTCTATTATTCATCTTCTCTTTTTGTGCTACTAATTGGGAGGTTTCTTCAGTTTTCTCTCCCAACCTATTACCAAGATTTTTCATTTCTTCCAAATGATTTAATTTCCAAGAGCTCTTTTTTTAGTTCTGATATGTTTAACTAAAGCCCATAATTTATTCATATGTCCATAATTTGTCTCTAATTCCCTTTTCCTATTCAGGGACATCACGTGTCTCCTTTTGGCTGAGTTTCTCAGACTTCCCTTGTTTGTGATTACTTTGACAGTTTTGAGGACTATTGGTGGGTATTTTGTAGACTGTCTTAAACTTGGATTTGTCTGATGCTATCCTCATGGTTAGACTGGTGCTCTGTGTTTTGGAGAGGAAGACCTCAGAAGTAAAATGCCATTCTCATCATTTCATATCAAGGGTACATACTATCAACATGTCTTATCAGTGTTATGTTAAACATGGTCACCTGACTGAGGCAATGTTTGTCAGATTCTCTATTCCCCAGGGCTTTCTGGGGAATCCACTTTCCATACTGAACTCGTTAGAAGGAAGCCACAATGCCTACCCCACACTTAAAGAGTAAGGGAAGTAGGTTTCACTTCCATAGGAGGGATGTATCCATATTATTTGGATTTCAGTACAGATTTGTCTGTTCTTCCCCACTTTTTTGTTGTTAAATCATCTATTTCTATTACTATGAAACTCACGGATATTTATTTTTATACTTTGAGTCACAACCTAGAACTAGGTTACTTTTATTTTGTTGTTCAAATTTTCCAGCGATGGCTACTGGGAGCTCCTTCAGCTGGCTCCTATGGCACGCCCCCTTGTTTGTGGATGTGCTTCGGAAGCACTTCCCTTCTTGCCTACAGCCTGCTCTAGGCTCATCTTGGATATTCCCAGCCCCTGCCCTAGAATCAGCTATTGCTCTAAGGACCCCTGGTTTCCTTTATTTGAGAATGGCATTAGAAACCCAGGCTCTGGGTGTGCTACTCCTAGGATGTCATCACTTCTAAGGCATCTCAGCTGAGAGCACAAGACATAGTTTGTGTGCTGAATTTTTTTTAATGGTGGTTCTTGTTTCAAGGCACAGAGAAGGCAATGGCACCCCACTCCAGTACTCTTGCCTGGAGAATCCCATGGGCGGAGAAGCCTGGTAGGCTGCAATCCATGGGGTTGCTAAGAGTCCAACATGACTGAGTGACTTCACTTTCACTTTTCACTTTCATGCATTGGAGAAGGAAATGGCAACCCACTCCAGTGTTCTTGCCTGGAGAATCCCGGGGACGGGGGAGCCTGGTGGGCTGCTGTCTTTGGGGTCGCACAGAGTCAGACATAACTGAAGTGACTTAGCAGCTTGTTTCAAGGATGCAATATTTTTTCATATCCTCTGAAGCCTGCAAAGATTTTTTTTTTTTCTGTTAGAATTTCCTTCTCTACATAGCCTGTTTTTCTGTTTGATTTGTCTAAGTTTTCTTTGCCATGTGACCTTGGACTGTTCAGTCAGATTCAAGGTAGGCTGAACAGTCCTAGGCACACAGTGGCACTTATTTTGATGCCGAGATTCACTGCTGGTCAATGTGGTAGGGGACTTGTGGGCAGATGGAGGGTCAGGCCTTTCCTTTAGGCTTCAGGGTTGGTCAGACTTGCAGAAAAGTTTTCTAGTCCCTTGCCTTTGAGCAAGGGTCCAGCAACTGGTACTCTGGGAAACACCTGGAAGAGGAGGGCTGAGGATCACTGCATTCAGTCATGGGGCCATGGGTTCCCCATTCTCATACAGCTCCCATACTTTCAGCTATGCCCCCAGCTCAGACACTCTGTTTCTTATCACTGGAGAGTAAAATCCAGACTTCTGCCTTTCCCAACTGTTTTCTACCCTTTCTCTTTCCATGTCCTCATATGAGACTGACTGACCAGCATGGGGGTGAGAGCCCTGAAGGGCAAGCTATCACAGTCCTCCTATGGGGGGTTTTCAAACTTGATTTGAGACAGAGAGAGCAGAAGGTGACATGGGAAGAAGGAAGCTGACACAGGAATGCGATGGGACAGAAAGACTTCCTCTGGCTGCCAAGGCCTCACCCTAGCTCTCAAGCCTGTAGTACTGAGACCAGCTTTACCCCTGCAATCCCTCAGGTGCTATGGTGCAGGAAGCTCCCCACATTGTCCCCATTGGTTTAAATGCAGTATGGCTTTCTATAACACAACTGAGACAGTACTGATTTGAACCCTCTGACACATCTCTGGTCCTGGTAAGGGCTGGGGAGAAGACAGAGGAGGGCTTAGGGGAGTTGAGGGAGAGTAGGCCATGTGGGGGGAGGCTGAAAGCCCACTCCACATGGAACCAAGGTTCAGATAAGCTAATCCATTGCCCAAAGGACCATAACTGAAGTGGAGAGCCTGACCGGAACCCAGGCGAAGAGGCCCATATGGGACGGGGAAGTGGGCAGTGTCTGTAGCATCCAGGGCAGGGAAGGGCAGCCAGAAACAGATTCTAAAGGGCCTCCTCATGAGCAGGCCAAGGGCAGAAGTCCCCAGTCAAAAACCAAGCCAGGTTTCCCGCTCTGACTACTCCTCCTCTCTCACCCCTATGGCCTATCTCCAAGACCCAACAATTCCACCTCTTAAAGTTTTTTTTCTTTACATTAAGTTTGCTTTGTATAATTTACACACATTAAGTCATCTTTTCTGAGGTGCACAGTTCTGAGTTTTGATACATATACAGTCATATGCCTGTGTGCTAAGTCGCTTCAGTCATGTCCGACTCTGTGCAACCCCGTGGACTGTAGCCCATGAGGCTCCTCTGTCCGTGGTCTTCTCCAGGCAAGACTACTGAGTGGGTTGCCATGCCCTTCTCCAGGGGATCTTCTCGACTAGGGATTGAACCCATGTCATAGTCATATGAGGGCCACCATAATTAAGATACAAATAGAGTATACCCAACAGAAATACCCCAAAAGAAAGCTGACTGTGGGAGAATTGATGCTTTTGAACTTGGTGTTGAAGAAGACTCTTGAGAGTCCCGTGGATTGCAAGGAGATCAAACCAGTCCATCCTAAAGGAAATCAGTCCTGAATATTCATTGGAAGGACTGATGCTGAGGCTGAAGCTCCAATACTTTGGCCACCTGATGCGAAGAACTGACTCACTGGAAAAGATCCTGATGCTGGGAAAGATTGAGGGCAGGAGGAGAAGGAGATGACAGAGGATGAGATGGTTGGATGGCATCACTGTCTCGATGGACATGAGTTTGAGCAGGCTCTGGGAGTTGGTGATGGACAGGGAAGCCTGGTGTGCTGCAGTCCATGGGGTTGCAAAGAGTTGGACACAGCTGAGCAACTGAACTGAGCTGAACTGATCATCCCAAAAAATTCACTTGTGGCTCCTGGTAATTATCTCCCCCTGCCCTCTACCTTGACCTCTGGCAACCACTAATATGACTTTGCTTTTCCCAGAAGGTCATATATATGGAATCATGTGGTCTTATGTTTGGTTTCTTTCCCTTTCTGTTTTTAGTACTTTTCCTTGTTGTGCACTTGCCATCAGGCCAGCTGTCGGGCAATATTCTACTGCACAGGTATACCACAGTTCCTTTCCATTCACTGAATTATGCACACATGGGTTGTTCCCAGTTTTTGACTGTTTTGAATAAAGCTGCTATGAATATTCTTTATGTGAACATGCTTTTATTTCTCTTGGGTATATATCCAGTGATGACACTGCTGGGCAATATGACAGGTGTATGTTTAATGTTATCAGAAAGTATCAAACTGTTTTCCAAAGTGGATAAACCAGTTTGCTTTTCCACCAGCAGTGTATGAGAGTTCCACATCATTGCCAACACTCGCTATTGTCTTTTCTAATACAGCCATCCTATTGGGGTGTGTAGCGGGGTGTGTACTGATAGTGGGTTGTAAATCAATTTGCATTTTCTTAAAGTTTTGAAACAGTTTTAAAATCAGTTCCTTCCTCTTGACACCTGCTGCCTTGGCCCCAGGCCAGCTGTCATCTTCTCTTACAAGGGCTGTAGCAATAGCTCTTTAATTGGTCCTGTGATCTTAAGTCCCTCATCCCTGAAACTTCATGTGCCTTAATGATCTTTCCAAAACAAACATCCCATCACATTGCTCACTTCCCTTCTTAATACTCCACAAGAGCTGCCCATTACCTCTATAGCCAGGTCTCCACCCTGTGATGCCCCAAGGCCCAGTAGGTAAGGGGTGAGTGAAGTTGCAGGCAGCTGTGGGTAATAGGGAGTTAAGACTGTGGTGAACTAGGGGGTCTCACCTAGTGGGACAGCTGCCACTCAGTTCCAGCTGAAACTATGGGAATATGAACCTCACGTTGCCAGAGCTTTAACTATCAGGCAGACAGTGAAACCAACAATCCGAGAGTTTTCAAGGTGAAAGCTCCCAATTTTTAAATGTTGGCAACTAAAAAACATAGAAATATAGAAAAACTCTCAGGGTTAAACAAGGCATTCTGGGAGCTGAAGCCAGCCTATGGGCCTCCAGTCACCTGTGCTAGTCCACCCACCTCAAAGCCCTCATAACTTTCCAGTATCCCTTCTCCATCTCCAACAAGAATAGGTGATGTGTGGTTCCCTGAACACAGTGTGCAGGTATTCACTTCAGAACCGCTGGGTCTGAACGCTCTGTCTGTCTGAAGCACTGGCCCAGCACATTCCTGCTGGCTTTCTATCCTCAGCTGGAGCTTCCTCTTGTCCAGGAGGCCTTCCTCAACTGCTCTTCCCCACCTGGCAGGCTAGATCAGCTGTCAGTCATGCCCATATGTTCCCCTCTCCCCGATCCCTACAGTTCTCAACACACTTGTGGCAGGATCTTCTCACTTGTTAGCCCCCACTGGAATTCTGTACACTCTTCCAAGTACAGACCAGCTCCCTGACCCCTATCCTGTCACTTCAACTGTGTCCATAAATGTTCACTGTACGCCATAAGCCGGAAAGCAGGATCATTTCAGAAAGCTCTACATGAAATGCTCTCCTCTGATGGAGTGAATATGTGTACAATGATTTTTGGAACTCACTCTGCAAGGGGTGATTGCTGCAAAGTCAGGACTGCAGTGTATCTGAGAATGAGTGCTCCTTCCTAATCTGAGAGGCACCTAGGAATGCTTCTTTGTAAACCAACAGTTCTGACAGCCAGACCTCATTGCTGCTACTGCTAAGTCACTTCAGTAGTGTCCGACTCTGTGCGACCCCATAGACGGCAGCCCACCAGGCTCCCCCGTCCCTGGGATTCTCCAGGGAAGAACACTGGAGTGGGTTGCCATTTCCTTCTCCAATGCATGAAAGTGAAAAGTGAAAGTGAAGTCGCTCAGTCTTCTCCGACTCTTCGCGACCCCATGGATTGCAGCCTACCAGGCTCCTCCGTCCATGGGATTTTCCAGGCAAGAGTACTGGAGTGGGGTGCCATTGCCTTAGACCTCATTAGTTTCCCATAATCCTTGATGGTGGCAATTTTTGCTTCCTATTTTCTGTTGTGCATCCGGAGCAGGTAGCAGTATGGTTGGGTGTGGGCAGGAGCCTATCAGGTAGGCCCTTATCAGTGTAGGCAACACTCAGGAACTACAACTTCAAACAGGGATGAGCCATACTTAGTTTTAGAAAACTCGCTCTGGTAGCCAAGATCAGGGTGGCCTAAGGGGAACTCTGTACCTGAATCCCTTCCTCTACACTACTCCTCTTCTGAGGTCCTGGTACCCCCAGCCTGGCCCTGGGTCACAGGCTTGCCAGCGTCCCCAAATTCTGCCACTCTGCTCCGTGCCCCTTAGCTTCCCCATTTGCAGAGTCCTGCTCCTTCCCTCCAGTTTGGCCCTTGCCCTGGCCACCCTATGAGAACTGTTCTCCTTTACAGTTCACAAGTTCCCCCATCCCCAAAGTCCCCTCACCCCATCCACTGACCTCTGAGATTTTCCCCAATGGGTCCAACCTTCGTGCCTCACTTCTAGCTTTGCTAATAGAAACACGGATCTGACAACAACTCTCCCATCATTTCACATCTTCAGACCTGCTGGAACAAGATCCAGAGGCTAGCTCAGGGAGACGCCTCTGAAGAAGGTCACTGCCAACAAATCACAGGTCCTACGGGCCCTCAGCATTGCACTCCCTTCCCTCCATTTGACTCTGCCATTCTCCTCTGAGAAGACCCAGGAATGAATGCTCCTTTGTAAAACCACAGCTCTGACAGCCAGACCTCCTGAGTTTTCCATAATCCTTGATGGTGGCAATTTTTATTCCAGAGGCTTGAACTCTGCTCCTGGCTCACCAGCCAGTCTTCTCCCCTCTGTCACTGACCTGCCGGGGCCAGGGGCCTACACATGGCCATCTCCTCCCATGCCCCTCCTCGGCTTCTGGCAGCAACCCTCAAACTCCTTCACAGTGAGCAAAGGAATCCAAGGTCCATTCCTCTCGTCTCCACGTCCTCGCCGCCTCCGCCTCCCAGTCCTGGACGCCAAGGCCCCGGCTTCCCCTTGCCCTGGCCCTCCCCTCATGGACCTTCTCGGCCTTCCTGCAGGCCGACTCGCCGCTGTCAGTCTGCACCTGCAAGCCCAGCGGCCCGGCTTTCGGTCCCGTCAGTAGCCCTCTCCATCGCCTCCCAGCGCGGTGTTCGGCCGCCGCACCGCGGGCGCCGGTAAAGCTCAGTCAGAGCACCGAGCCGGGCCTGCGTCAAGAGGACGCGAAGCGATCGGCAGCACGGCCGCCGAGCACCGCTCCCAGAAGAACTGGTCAACCAGCGCCGGGCTCGGCCCGCCTCCCCTCCGGAGCCGCCCGGCAGTAGCCCCAGCCCCGCGCGCGCGCGATTGGCCGCGCCCGCCCAGCTCTCGGCGCGCTGATTGGCCGGCGCGTGGGTCGGTCAGGCCGGGCGCCGCGGCGGCGGCTGCAGCGGAGGAGAAGCAATCCAGACCGGAAGGGTCTTAAGCGCCCCGGCGCCCCTCACACCCTTCTGCGGCGGCGGCGACGGCGGCGGCGGGGCGGAGCGGAGGAGAGCGGGGCGGGGCGGCCGGCCGAGCCCGGAGCAGCGGAGCCGCGAGCAGCTAGCGCGCTGCGCCGCCAGTCCGCCCGCCTGCCCTCCCTCTGGCGCGGCGGCGGGGAGGCGAGGTGAGCCCGGCGGGCGGGTTAGGCCCAGCGGGGACTCTGGGACCGAGCCTCGCCGGGGAGGGGCGGCGGGAAGGCCGCGAGGCCAGGCTCCGCGAGGACAGGGGGGTGCGGAGCGGGAAGACCGGGTTCTGTGGGGTCTGCGGGGTGCTGGAGACCCCGGCCGCGTCCCCTCTTTCTCCAGGCTGCCGCACTCACCCCCTTACGCCCGGCTGTCCGCGCCCCAGAGCTGCGGGCTCGCTCCCCGCTCTGGCCCCGGCAGACCTGCTGTAGGGTCTGTGGGCGCCCCCTCCCCCGCCCCGATTGTTTGGCACCCAGCTGCATACCTCCTCCCGGATGCTCAGAGCCTGGGATCTGATTCCTGCGACCTTGGCGAAGGCACTGATCCTTGCTGTTCCTCTGTTTTCCCCTAGGCAAAGTGGGGGAAATGTCTACCCTTTTGGACAGGGTTGTTGTCAAGCTCCATGAATGTGTGTGAAAGGCCCTGGGCAGGAGCCCGCCCGGTGCACACTTGTGGAAAATTGGGCGGGATACTGCTCCTTGCTGGTTTGAGTGTAGCAGAGTCCGCCCAGAGTCCCCCATCCTCGTGCTCCCCAAGTGCCTTGTCATTGCATACTCGGTGCCCAGCAGTGCCCGAGCGGGCCCTGACCAGCTCATTCCCCACAAGTACCCCAACCCGGAGCACTGGTCTCCTAACCTACCCATCTTACTGGCCTTGAACCCTCAGCTCTGTTTACCTCAGGACCTTTGCACTTGTATCCAGTGATTGGAGTTGCCTCCGTGATCTTTGCACAGCTGACTCCTTCTGGTCCTTCTCCTCACATGTTTCAATTTACAGAATGCTTTCCTTGACCACCCTTTCTCCTCCTTGAGTCATTCTGTCTCATTACATTAATTTTCTTCCCAGTATATGGTTTGAAACTATTCTATTGATTTGCCTGTTTATTTTCTGTCTCTCCCATTATGATTATAGCTTTATGAAAACAGGTAGTTGTCTGATTTGTCCACTGCTTTATCCCCAGTGCTTAGAAAGCACACAGTAAGTATTCAGTAAGATCAGTTAAGTGAGTAAATGAATGAATGAATGACCCTGCCAGCCTGTTGCCTCTGCTTTCTCTGTTTGTTTAGTGACTTCTGACTAACTTGTGAAACTTACATGCAGATGGTAGGTTGCTTTAGTTTTGTGAAACATTTTCATGTCCTTGACCCCTTTATTTGGTAACTATCAGAACAAGCTGTAATATAAAATCTGACATTTTTATAATGTTTTAGCTCTAACTTCCTTCCTCGCATTCAGGACACATTGAATTCTACATTATCTAGGTCGGCTTTCTGCTCGGCCCTGGGGACACAAAGTCAGTAGCAACAGGGTCCCTTCCTCCAGAGAGCCCAAGAGACCAGTAGAGAAAGGAGACATGCAGACAGTGCTCGGACAGCTTGCTGTAGAGGAGGGGCTGTGCTGTGGAAACTTGGAGGAGGAGGTGGTGCTTGGCTGGTGCTGGAGTTGACTTGAATGGTGATGAGAAACTTGTCAGGTCCAGGGGAAGACAAGAAGTGGGCAAGGGCAGGGTGAAGGAGGAACTTCAGCCCAATCAGTTTAGTTCAGTCGCTCAATCACGTGCGACTCTTTGGGACCCCATGGACTGCAGCACGCCAGGCTTCCTTGTCCATCACCAACTCCCAGGGCTTGCTTAAACTCATGTTCATTAAGTCGGTGATGCCATCCAACCATCTCATCCTCTGTCATCCCCTTCTCCAATATTCAGCCCAATATTGGGGTCAAAAATCAGCCTGTGGGGCCGGGTGTGAGAGATTGGAGTAGTGGAGACCCTGGAGAACCAGATGCCACTTACCCAGCAATTTTTAGAAAGAAGTCAGAACTTGAGATTTGTATCTGTACTCTCTTCATTTTTAATTGTTGGCAGTAGCTTATTTTAAAATGTTTTCAGTGCTGTGAGCCAAGCAAAATGCAGACCTCATTCAGTTTTATTTCAGGATTGTCGACTCCGGACTTCAAGGCAGGTTGTTTAGGAGGGAAGAGTTGCAGTGAGCTAGAAAGGTAGCACACAACTAGGGGAGCTAGTCCCTATTTGTCCAGGAACTCTCTTTTGTCACTGGAGCCCTGTGATAGCAGCTAGGAAGCCTGCTGGCCTCCACTTTCTACACAGGAGGAAACAGCCTCCCAGAGTTTCGACAGTCTGTTTTGTAGCAAGCAGCTGGAAAGTGAAATTTGAACCCAGGTCTCCCGCAGATCAGCATTCTTTCCTGAGTCCCTTAGCTCTGAGTAGTCTCTTTGGCTCTTAATTTGTTCTGGAAGAATAAAATCCAATCTAGATATCGTTTCCCTTCATTTAACCCTTTTTTTCCCCTTCAAAAGAATCCTACAGGGTTAAAAACAATCCTATTTTGGCATAGTCATCTCTGAAGAGGAATTTTCCTGAGTTTCTTGACGAGAATCCACTCCTGAGAACTTATCTTTTCAGGACGCCACTTTAAATAATTTGTTGACAGATTAAAATGTGTTTATTTGGCCTTCCTAAATAAATGTTAGAGGGTACACCTCAATTTGTCTATTTAAAATAAAATACCTTAATTTTCTGGATAGAGAAAAGTGCCAGATGACGCAATTAATAGTGAGTAAACCAATTTATTTCATGATATATGAGGTAAAACAAAACCACATTTTTTCCTTAACATTGTTGATTTGGCAGTAGGAGGGCATGGCAGCCCACTCCAGTATTCTTGCCTGAAGAATCCCATGGACAGAGGAGCCTGGCAGGCTTCAGTCCATAGGGTCGCAAAGAGTCGGACATGCCTGAAGTGACTAACACACGTGTATGCACAGCTGTCTCTGATCTAGTTATACTTGGTTAAGAAGGTGACATTTTTACATAATTTTCCTTAAGAATTGTTAAATTTGTATTTGCCCTTCTGTGATTGTATGACCTGGTTTCAACAACAGTCTTCGTTGTAACTGTTTTATTATGAGAGATCTCAAACATGTGGGAAAGTAAACAGAGTAGTATCCCCTGCCAGCAATCACTAACCGCTGGCCAACCTGGTTCACCCCTGACCTCATGCCTGCAGCTCTCACACACCCCCCAACACACACTGTGCTATTATTTTCAAGCAAATCCTAACGATTATGTCATTTCACCCATAAATTTTTCAGTGTACGTCTGAAAAATTTTAAAAATAAGAATTCTTTCAAACTTGGAAAAGCAGTAATTAGTCATTCTGTAATATCAAATAGCCAGCCAACACTCAAATTTCCAGTTGTCTCATAAATTTTATAGTTTCTTTAATAGTTTCTTCCTTGGAATACAGATCCAGATAAGGACCATATATTGTGATTGGTTGATAATGTCTTTGAATCTGTAGATCCCTCTTTATTTCTGTTTTTCTTTTCCTTGTAATTTATTTGTTGAAGCGATAGTATTTTTGTTATTGGGATTTTACTGATTGTACCTCTGCAATGTCATTTCTTGTGTTTCTCTGTGTTTCTTGAAAATTTGTAGTTGGATTTAGACAAGGTTTGGTTGGATTCAGGGAGCCTTCTTAGGTGGGGTGTGCGCTTCCTCTAGAGGCAAGTAGTCTTGATTGGCTCACACTATGATGTTAGCTACTGTTGATACTCAGTGCCTGGACCCTTTGATTCATTAAAAGGCCATACTGGGGGGACAAGTTTGTGTATCTTTTGCACAGCAAGAATTCATTTTTTATAAAGTACTGTGGGTCTTTTCAGATTTTAAATTGGCCTTTGGATTGCCAGTTAAAATATTTTTAACTGGTGCCTCAAATCCTCTTTGGAAAATGTTGGGGTGTAAATTAATCAATATAAAAATAATCAGCAATAGTAGTCTCAATTTTAGCATAGGAATTCCTTATAGCTAAGGAAATTTACTAGACATTTGAAAGTGGAATTTAGCAAATTTGATTTTCTTTAATTTCATTCGGTTTCTTGGTTCATTTTTTTGTTTTTGGATTTTATAAAATATTCTACTCCCTCTTTCTCCCAGCTAATTTTACTTAAGAACCTTTCTTAAGCAAAGACTACATACTCTAAAACATTTCAGGAATAATAAAAATAGATTCTAAGGCTATATGAATTACAAATGAGGTGGGTTTTTTTCACCTCCCTTGTGGCTCAGACGGTAAAGAATCTGCCTGCAGTGCAGGAGATCCCGGTTCAATCCCTGGGTCAGGAAGAACCCCCGGAGAAGGGAATGGCAACCCACTCCAGTATTCCTGCCTGGAAAATCCCAAGGACACAGGAACCTGGAAACAACTGAGCAACTAACACTTTCACTTTTTCAAAAGCGAGGTGTTAATGTTAACTCTCTTTATGTTAAATAAATTCTGGCCTGTTTTGAGGTTGTTATTTAAAGTATTTCCATACCTGAATTATTTGGCATTAGGAGAATGAACAGTGTGAAAACCACCTATTAGTCTGTCTTTCCATAGCCAGCATAGGAAAAACCTGGGGATTTGGTTTAAAAACATATTTTTATTTAGAACAAGTTTTTTAAAAAGCATAGCTCTACTCCCTACAATGATTCTGAGAGAAAGAATAATAATGATCGCCTTTAAAACAACTCCTTTTCCTTAAAATATATATATTTATACATACACATATATTTCTACAGAATTGTAAATAATTTAATTTGTTACACTGTTTGAATATTGTGTATCTAAATTGATGCTGCTACTAGTTTGATTTCAGAATATCTAGGCTTAAGGATGCAAACCAGGTAGTGAATCCCCTAGCTGTGATTCTGGAATCAAATCTGTTTTTCTAACTCTTAACTCTCAGAAACATAGCTACTATTATATGTTGTAAAGTGGATGACTTCTAAAACTTTCATGACACACCATCTACCTGCCACAGCCTAGAGCGAAAAGTAAATTCTGTGCGTTGCCTCCTGTCGTGTCTTTCATGGAGGTGCTCACCAGCATTAACCGTGTCATCAGCCTTTGCACTCACCAGGGTTGAGTTCACGTTTTCAGAATGCAGATATTTGGAACAAGCAGAATGGGTGTGGTAAGATCTGTTCTAAGGTCGGCTAAGGTGAATACTCTGGCCTGTGCTGAGCACTGTGCTAGCTGTCCGCTGAGGTTGATTCTGCAGTTATCCCTCTTCTACAGATGAGTATAAGTGCTTGCCCAAGTTCACTCACCCAGATAAATGGCAGACCCACTGCCCTCTGACTTCAGAGCTGCCTTGCACTTAGCATCCCATTTAGTTTTCCTTTAACAAGTATTTACTGGCACCCACTGTGTAATTAGTAGATGACTGAGAAATAGAGGCGCTCACAGAGTAATAGTGGAGATAGACTTGCAAGGCAAACGAATACAGATTGTGGTGCTCAAAAAAGGGGGAGTGCCTGGCACGGTTGGAAAGGAAGCCCTACTGAGGAAGACTTGCAGAAAAGCAGGTGCTTGCCCTGGACTTGGGAGGATGAAGGTTGGCCAGGAACACAGAAAGGGAAGGGAAGTCATTTCAGGCAGATAGGACAACTCAGGCAGACAGACCTGAAGGTGTGCAAGAGCTGGAGTCTGCTGCTCCCCGGGGGGCTTGATAATGCTTGAGAGTGAGCCAGAGGCCCTATAGAACGCCTCTGCTGTTCTCAGGAATCGGTCACTATTGAAGGAACTCAAACATAAGAGTAGTATACTCACAAATCCTTTTCAACAAATCTCTTTAATTCCTATTTTGAAATAACTACAAATCCTAAGAGGTTGCAGAAATAGCACAGAGAGGCCCTGTGCCCCCTCACCCGCTTGCCCCCGATGGCTGTGTGTTTATATAGCTGTAGTGCAATAGCAGAGCCAGGCGTTAGAGTCGGTCCAGTGTTCGTGTGGTTCTGTGTCATTTTATCACATATGGAGGTTCATATAACCACCATCGTCATCATCAAGATACAGAACTATTTCATCATCCCAAAGGTCTCCCTTGTACTATCCCTTTATAACCACACTGCCCCCCTTCCCCCCCACCATCCATAACCCCTCGTGACCACTAATCTGTTCTATATCTCTGTAATTTTTCATTTTAGGGATGTTGTATACATGGATTATGGACCTTTTGAAATTGGCTTTTATCACTGAAATTTCATAATGCCCTATGACCTACCCCAGTTGTTGTTGAACATCAGTAATTCAATCATTTTTAGTGCCGGGTGGTAGTCCGTTGTATGGATGGATGTACGGCACTTTGTTTAACCATTCACCCACTGAAAGACATCTGGATTTCTTCCAGTTTTGAACTATTACAGATATAGCTGCTTGAGCATTCGTGTAAAGGTTTTCATGTGCACAGATCTTTCTAATGTGGTGTGTGTACCGTGGATTGGAGGTATCAGGAATGGAGGCTGGGAGAGCACTTGGGCTGTTGGTGTGTCTCGGGCACAATGAGGCCTTTACTCACAACATTGAGTATCAGGGCTGGAGGTGGGGAGACTGATGACTGCAAGGGGCCAGTGGGAGGCATTCTTGCTAGATCCTTAGGATCCAACTGTGAGTGACATGACAACCAACTATTAGTTTTTATTCTGTGTCATAGTATATGCCATAAGTTAAGAAATGATATTCAAAAGAGTGGCCCTGAGATGCTGTGAGGTTTTTGGTTATTCAGAGAAGATGAAAGTTGTGCTAAGATCCCTGGAGAAGAGAATAGATACCCACTCCAGTATTCTTGCCTGGAGAATTCCATGGACAGAGGAGCCTGGTGGGCTACAGTCTTTAGGGTCTCAAAGAGTCAGACACGACTGAATGACTAACACACACAGACACACACACACACACACACACACACACACGAATACTATTTTTAATAAGAATAAAGTAGGGAAAAAGAACAATTTGATTAAAACTTTTAGCAGCAAGCATTGAAACAAAGAAGGTGATTGTGACAATCTGCTTTTAATCACAGCAGTCAGTTTATTTAAATATTGAATGCCCTGGGTATTCTGAAGCATTAGTGTGATTAAAGGTTGGATTCTGTGGATCACTGCATTATCCTCATCATCAGAAGAAAAGTGTCTAGGTGGGTTGAAGCCAACAAGATAAGATGTGAAGGTCTGTGTTATTTTGTCCTGGTCCTAACTAGCCCTTCGACAATCACTTTACTTTCTAAATAAAATTAAAGCTATTCCAGTAATATATTGGGAGGAACATGGATATTGTAGTCAAATACACCTCAATTCAAATCCAGGCTATGCTACTCTCCAGCTGAGAATCTGGGCAAGTTACTTCCTGTCTCCAAGTTGTTTCCTCATTTGCAGGGTGAGGATAGTACCTGGATCTCACAAGCTGTTAGGAGAGCGCATATAACTGTGTACTGAGCCTGGCCCACTTGCCTTCCTGTCTCCAGTCTCATCTGCCTCAAATCCATTCTCTGTAAAGGGGTCAGAGTGACCATTCTTCAGCTTTTTATTTAAAAGTGTTTTTAAAATGTGAAATATGTGCATAGGTAAAAGAAAAAAAAAGTTGTAATGTCAGGAGTGAAAGTCTGGTTTTCCACTGTTTCTCTGCACTTGCTGGCGTATTGTCTGTGTTTGTGTAGTTTTCTGTACATTGGTATTTACTGCATGTACTCTTCTTTGGCTTGTTTTATTTCCTGACATATCTTAAACATCTTTCCATATCAATGCCTAAAGTCCCTGCATTGTTTTTAATGGCTTTATGATGCTTTTATGCCATGATTCATTCAGTCATTCCAAGGGTACCTTTTAGATTCTTTCTAGTTTTTTGCCTGTTACAAGCAGTGCTGCAAACATCCTTCCTTGCACAGTTGTCTTTACATCCTTGTACATGTGTATTTGTCAGGTGCCTTTGTATAGAATTGTAGGTGCCAGGTCAGGAGTCATGCAGATTTTTCCTTAGATATTACCTATTTTACTTCCAAATAGTGTTTTACGAATTTGTGTAATTCATACTAATTTATACTCACCAGTATATGTGAAAGTACCTGCTTTGTCACAACTGGGCTGTTACTTGCATGCAGGTCTTGCCTCCTCCAGGAAGCCTTCCTCTACATCTGCCTCTCACTCACACATTCCACTTGTTCTCTCCCTCTGCCCACCACTCTGCTGGACTTCTGCCGTGCAGACAGCGCATACCCCCAAGGACACTTCCTGTGTGGTATGATAATGATGTGTTGGTGGTTTGGAGGGAAAGGATTGTCTGATTAGTACTCCATGGTTTCCTTGGTGGCTCAGAGAGTAAAGAATCTGCCTGCAATGCTGGAGACCTGGGTTCGATCCCTGGGACAGGAAAATCCCCTGCAGAAAGGAATGACAACCCACTCCAGTATTCTTGGATGGAGAATTCCATGGACAGAGGAGCCTGGTGGGCTACAGTCTACGGGGTGGCAAAGAGTCAGACATGACTGAACGACTGGCACACAGACACACAAACACACACACATCCCTCGTGTGTGGTACACAGGAGGCTGTCAGGAAACGTTTGTTGGGAGAAGTCAGTAAATAGTAGCTGACATCTCCCCAGGTCTCACACTGCATGCTCTCCACTGTTGTTTCCCATTTTGAAATGTTACAACTGTAAAGCTGTGATGGAAAGCTGTGCTGTGCTGTGCTAAGTGACTTCAGTCATGTCCGGCTCTTTGTGACCCCATGGACTGTAGCCCGCCAGGCACTTCTGTCCGTGGGATTCTCCAGGCAAGAATACTGGAGTGGGTTGCCGTGCCCTCCTCCAGGGGATCTTCCAACCCAGGGATCAAATCCATGCCTCTTCCGTCCCCTGCATTGGCAGACAGGGTCTTTACCACTAGTGCCATCTGGGAAGCCCCAGAAAGCTATAGTTAGAGCTAATTTTTTTATTTAGAAAAGTTAATCAGATTTAATACTGTATTTACAGTACCTGGGTTGTTTATATTTAGAATACTCAGATCAGATCAGATCAGTCGCTCAGTCGTGTCCGACTCTTTGCGACCCCATGAATCGCAGCACCCCAGGCCTCCCTGTCCGTCACCAACTCCCGGAGTTCACTCAGACTCACGTCCATCGAGTCAGTGATGCCATCCAGCCATCTCATCCTCTGTCGTCCCCTTCTCCTCCTTCCCGCAATCCCTCCCAGCATCAGAGTCTTTTCCAATGAGTCAACTCTTCCCATGAGGTGGCCAAAGTACTGGAGTTTCAGCTGTAGCATCATTCCTTCCAAAGAAATCCCAGGGCTGATCTTCATAATGGACTGGTTGGATCTCCTTGCAGTCCAAGGGACTCTCAAGAGTCTTCTCCAACACCACAGTTCAAAAGCATCAGTTCTTTGGCGCTCAGCTTTCTTCACAGTCCAACTCTCACATCCATACATGACCACAGGAAAAACTATAGCCTTGACTAGACGAACCTTTGTTGGCAAAGTAATGTCTCTGCTTTTGAATATGCTATCTAGGTTGGTCATAACTTTCCTTCCAAGGAGTAAGTGTCTTTTAATTTCATGGCTGCAATCACCATCTGCAGTGATTTTGGAGCCCAGAAAAATACAGTCTGACACTGTTTCCACTGTTTCTCCATCTATTTCCCATGAAGTGGTGGGACTGGATGCCATGATCTTCGTTTTCTGAATGTTGAGCTTTAAGCCAACTTTTTCACTCTCCACTTTCACTTTCATCAAGAGGCTTTTGAGTTCCTCTTCACTTTCTGCCATAAGGGTGGTGTCATCTGTATATCTGAGGTTATTGATATTTCTCCCGGCAATCTTGATTCCAGTTTGTGTTTCTTCCAGTCCAGCGTTTCTCATGATGTACTCTGCATATAAGTTAAATAAACAGGGTGACAATATACAGCCTTGACGAACTCCTTTTCCTATTTGGAACCAGTCTGTTGTTCCATGTCCAGTTCTAATGTTGCTTCCTGACCTGCATACAGATTTCTCAAGAGGCAGGTCAGGTGGTCTGGTATTCCCATCTCTTTCAGAATTTTCCACAGTTTATTGTGATCCACACAGTCAAAGGCTTTGGCATAGTCAATAAAGCAGAAATAGATGTTTTTCTGGAACTCTCTTGCTTTTTCCATGATTCAGTGGATGTTGGCAATTTGATCTCTGGTTCCTCTACCTTTTCTGAAACCAGCTTGAACATCATTAAGTTCACGGTTCACATATTGCTGAAGCCTGGCTTAGAGAATTTTGAGCATTACTTTACTAGCGTGTGAGATGAGTGCAGTTGTGTGGTAGTTTGAGCATTCTAGAGGTAGAGAAAAAAATTTTTAAGCATTTCTTTAAATGCTCTAAACAGGCTCT
Organism: Bubalus kerabau; assembly: GCF_029407905.1. Taxonomy (NCBI): domain Eukaryota; kingdom Metazoa; phylum Chordata; class Mammalia; order Artiodactyla; family Bovidae; genus Bubalus; species Bubalus kerabau. Next base: position 170,447,711 of record NC_073624.1, read on the forward strand.
AAACAGATAGGAATGTTCCTCCTGCCCAATGTTTATTCATAGAGTGGGTAGATTTTATTCCAGTATCCTGGAGGGGATACTACAGGAGTCTCCAGTGCTGAAGAAATAGAGGTTTTCAGTTAGAGCAATTCATTTGACAAGCAGCATGGTAAGTGGGGAGGGTGTAGACCTGAGGCAGTTGCCTTTAGCAAAGGCCATGCCACTTCCTAACCTTGAGGCATCCACTCACCACACTCGGGTCTGTAAGCGCAGAGTGTATCCTCCTAGGAGCTTTCTCAGTGGATCATTGGTTGGCATTTATTTAGTAATGTCGTATGAGAGGGAAGACAGGCCCTTCCTCCTTTGAGGAGCTCCTCGCCTGGCAGAGGGAGGCGGAGGCGGACCTGCAGAAGCTGAGTGACAGGGCGGTGTGACGGGCAGTGGGTCCCACTGCTGGGAGCCGAGGTGAGGAACCAGCGCCTGAGTGATGGGAGTTAAGTCAGGGACTCCACCTTCCGTGTGTTGGTAATGTGGTTGCCTGAAGAATTCTTACACTTCTCATTTGGTTGATGTCCATTTTGTTTACGGCTATTTCTTTTGTTTGTTGTTGTTTTTTAGTAGCTGAGTATTGTCTGACTCTGTGACCCCTTGGGCTGTAGTATGCCAGGCTCCTCTGTCCATGGGATTTTCTAGGCAAGAATACTGGAGTGGGTTGCTATTTCCTTCTCCAGGGGATCTTCCCAACCCAGGGATTGAACCTGCGTCTCCTGCATTGGCCGGTGGATCCTTTACTGCTGAGCCACCAGGATCACGAGGTCCATTTTGTTGAAATACATCTCAGGAGTTGATTTCATTAATAGTTAATTTACATGCTTTCTTCTTTTGGCTTGGGGTTCTTTCTCTTGCTCTCATGAAGCCCAGGCTTGGCAGAGGAGGTGGCTCTAACAGATTCTTTGTTAAGTGACTTTTTTTTCCTGCCTGATAAGGCCAACTTATTTTAATTTAAAAATTATTTAAAATCTTGAGATGAAATTGTATTAATTATTGACCTAATGATGTAATATAGGGGGCTTCCCTGGTGGCTCAGATGGTAAAGAATTTGCCTGCAATGCAGGAGACCAGTGTTTTATCCCTGGATTGGGAAGATTCCCTGGAAAAGGGGATGACTTTCCACTCCAGTATTCCTGAATGGAGAATTCCATGGATAGAGGAGCCTGTGGGCTACAGTCCATGGGGTCGCAGAGTTGAACACAACTAAGTAAGTAACACAATGATGTAATATACTCCCCAAATTCACAAAAGCTAATCTAATACTGTACCGGTCAGAGTATGGGTTACAGCAGCTGTAGCAGAGAGAGTTCCAGAATTATTCAACATGACCTAGATTAATTTATGCCAATCTCAGTGTGGACAGGTGGACCAGAATGGCCCAGCTCTGTCCCACATGGTCGTTCAGGACTCTGGCTGGTGGGTGATTCTAGTATCTTCACCATGTAACTTCCATCTCTGGGAGTACAACTACTGATCACCCAGCCAACAGCAAGGGAGAAAGATAGATGGGAAGGCAAGCAACTTTCTGTTTAAAAAATGATCTAGAAGTAACATCCATCAGTTCTGCTCATATCTTATCAGGTAAAAGTTGGTCCTCTGGCCACACCTGGCTGCCAGGAAACTGGCCAGATGTCATCTCTGGCTGGACAGCTGTTTGTCCAGCAAATGAAGGGAGGAGTGGATCCTGGAGTAGGTCAGCAGCCTGGTCCTCTCATACTGTCCCTTGGCCTCTTCAGACTTGTCCAAAGTCAAACTCTCCAACTGTGCAGTTATCTCCTGCCTACCTTCCTCTGTTTCACCTTTATTTCTCCCCGTCTCCTGCAGGGCAACAAGTTACACACACTCGTCCTCTAAGCCACGCATTTCCTTCGTTTCCCCAGCTACCATGATCCTGCCATTTTTGTCAGGTCTGCCCGTTTTGAGCCCTACTCACTCTAGTCACTCCCTTTCTCAGCTTCCCGAATGACCTCTCTTAGAAGCAAGTCTGAGAGCCTGTGCCTCTCGTGCTTTGATGCCTCCACAGCCCTTAGGCGCACGTCCAGACCCAGGTGGGTCCCAGTGGCTTCCAGGGCTTGTGGTGATCTGGCCTTGTTTTCTGTCTCCAGTTTTTTCCCCACGACCCAGCAAAACCAAATCTCAAATGGCTTGTCATGCTTAGAAGGCACCTCCAGCTCTCATCACATGCTCCTTCTCTTCCCTGCACCCTAAACCTCCGTCCTTCTGGCTTTGGGGCTCTCCTTGCATTCACTCTCTTCTGAGTGTACCCACAGTGTGCACTCTCTGTAAACTCGAAACCCAAAAGGCAGGCAGGCTGGCTGTTCTGGCAAGGGACATGGTCCACAGTGGTACCCAAATGCTTTGTGAATGACCATCATGGCTGGTACATTACTATATGGCAAAGAAACAGCAGATTGTATTGGCTCCTTGCTTTTTGCTGAGTCTGTCTCTGATCCTTTGCATTTGTACTCCACTGGTCAAGCTGAGCAATTCACCATGTCTGAGCACAGACAGTTTGAGCTCTGTGCTTCTGCTCTATCTCTGGCAAGATTGTTCAAGGCAAATGCCCCCTCCTCCATGAAGCTCTTCTTGTCTTCTGCACCTGCTGTGGGTTGAACCTCTTTTGCCTTTCAGATTTATTTACATTTTGCTTTTGGCCCTTACCTCTTTGTAACTTGGATTACAATAAAGATAACAGACTCATTCCTCACATTTCTTCCCCAAAGAGTGAATTAGATGATGCTTCAAGACCAATTCCTGGTTGATTTTGCCATGTCTGCTGTATTATTTATCACTTTCTTGTTCAAAGGCACCCCAAAATGTTGAAATGAATTGTCTCAACCTCTTAAAAACTAAAGCTACATTAAGAAAAGGATACTCCTTCAGATGTCAGTAAAATGGAGTAGCATCATGAGGGAATCATGAGCTACAGTGTTATAGGGTCAGATCAGCAAAAGTATATTGAATGCTAACTCTGTCCCAGGGTCCAGGCCCTCCCTGTCCTCCTGTCCTGGAAATACAAGGTGCCACAGTGATCAAGATGGACCTGCCTCTACCCTCTTAGAGCTTAGGACCAGCTTGTCACAGCTGCATGGCTTAGCCAGCTCACTAAGCTTTGGGTCACTCCAGTGCAACACGGGGCTAGCGATCCCTGTGGGTCATTGTGAGCAGTGTGTTAGTTTATCTGGTGCAGTGCTGGCCTCCCAGAGGCAGTCCTCAACCAGTGTGCAATGGCTCTTGGTCAAAGTGGCCGCTGGTGCTAATAGCTGTGCCTCAGCCACTGCCTGAGAATGGTTAAAAAAAAAAAAAATTATAAATTTGATTTAATTCTTTGTTCAGACTTGTTATTGATAAATTTATTTCCATTTTTAATGGAAGTCCTAGACATCATTGTGTTGAAATATTTATCACCAGTACCAAAAATTCCATGAGTAGACATTAAATGTTAGATGGTAGAACAAACAGACAAGAAGCTGGGGCAGCTGTAGAATAAAATTTAAATTCTGTGTTTTTAAATAGTGTGGAATACTTAACCTAAATGATTTTATTGTTGGCTTTTAAATTTTTAAATAATGACCAGTATAAATAACTTGCTAACTTTTGAATAAACATTATCAGACAAGAGCCAGGAAACTAAGTAAAGGTAACTTCCTGCCAATTCATTTCTGTTTGTTTTGTTTTCTGTATAAAATCACATAGGCTCCTGCAGCGTAGAAATCTTAGCTTACTCTCTAAACCACAAAAAGGCTGCTCTGGAGCTGCCAGTTTATACTCATACCTCGTGATTAACATCATAGTGTCCATGTATGGACTGTAGGTTATGACAGAATTCTCTGTCTGTATTGAAGCCCACTAGTGACGTGGGCTGCCGGGAATATAAGCTAGCTCCAGAACCAGCTCAAAAGTTAGGAACGCACTCACCAGTATGCATGGCGCTCACAGATGCCACCAGCCCTCCAACACCCTGTTGTCCTTTAACTTAGCAGTTTTATAATCACTTTGACATCAGATTTGCTTTCTGGTTCATCCCTTTAGCCTGAATTTGTGAACAGAGCAGAAGCCTGGTTCATTTGTTTTTCTGCGTGGACATAGACATATTCATTTTGCAACATCTCCGGAACACCTGCATGTCTGGTTGAGACAGTTCAGCATAATCTGGCCCCACAGGAAACTGATGAGAATTACATAGTGACGTGGTCTTGTCATGACTAGTAAAAATCTGCAAATTCTTTTCTCCAAAGATGGTGGTTTCCTAATCCAGTCCCTTAAGATCTGATCATGCAGGATCTCAAAGTTTCTTCCCTTCATAATAGTCTTGTACATTAAGATAGATGTCTTTGCATTTTTTGTTTGTGGCTTAAGTTCAGAACTTGGTCTGAGTTTATCAGCTTATAACCATAATGTCTTATATACCAAAAATTTAAAACACTATTAAGTGAGCTATGCATGTATAATTTCAGTAAGAGTGCATGTTCATTCTGGTTTTTTTTTTTTTTCAAGGAATCTGACGACTGTACCAGTTCTTTGGAATATTATATGACACTACATCATGAGTGACAGTAAATGTGATAGTCAGTTTTACAGTGTACAAGTGGCAGACTCAACTTTCACAGTCCTAAAGCGATACCAGCAGTTGAAGCCAATTGGCTCTGGAGCCCAAGGAATTGTTTGGTAAGTATGGTCTGTTTCAGTAGTGTAGATTGAGTTTTTGTTGTCATAAAAACTTAATAGTTCTAAGTTGTCAGAATTTAGAAAACACTGATGATAAAAAATACTCTTTGCTATAGGTTTATAAGCTAAATTGAATCAACTTCTTGCTTTAGTTACATGTAGTCGGATTATAGGATACAAACTCAAATTCTTAAAAATGCTGCATAAATTTAAATAGGTAGAAATTTTTCTCTTTTGTTTCTTTTTTCTTTTTTTCCCCTTCTCCATTCCCCCTGTCATAATGATATTAGAATAATAGGTATGACAGTGAGTTGTAACCGAAATTTGGAGTTTTATTCATTTCTTCATCCTGGCCACCCTTCCCCCCTCCCCCTTTTATTCCCAATCACTCCTGTTCATTTCTAGGCGCCATGATTGCAGTGCCTTGCCCTTCATTGGCAGGATGAGGCCAGTCAGTGTCATTATCACCCCATGGATTAACCAGGAAGGGATGCCGTATGAGGGGCTGGGCTGGCCGTCTCTTCCTTGGTGTCTCACTTCAACTATGAGTCCAGCCCAGCCGTCAGAACCGTTGGTCTGACCCTGAACCTTAGTCTCTTGCTTGGTAAGACAGTCAGCTGCCGCGACATCACTGGCCAGCTAAAGGTAAAGTTTTCACATTTTCTAGACTACAGTTACCAGCACCTCCCGAACTTTTTATCCCTTAGTTCTCTGGGCAAAATCTTTTCGTCTTCTTTTGGTCAGTAAAAACAAGATCGCCTTTACATCTAAGAGGAACTGTGGTAAAGCTAAATACCTAATGATTACAGCTGGTAGGTAAAGGGAATGCAAGATAAAAGAGAACTCTTGAATGTTCTGGTTGGGGAGTTTATATTTTTATTAGAGGTACTGAGTTTAGAGAATCTGCATCTGTGGTTGTAACTGATCCTCTGTTGTAGAGACATATAATCAGGGAAGGTAGTTGTTTTCTTCACCCTAGGTAGGTAGAGGTCCTGGGAGCTGAGGAGATGGTAGTCCACAGATTTCTAGAAAAACTAATGAGGGAGACGGGGCTGTTGGGAAGGAATGCTGGCTTGCATCTAAAATAGTGGTGATGTTAACTTTCAATTGATAACATGCTGTATTGGTACTTAAAAACCCAATGCACCAAGAGAATTTTTAAAGTGAATGCATGGCTCATATTAGGATACTTTGATGTCAATAAGAAATTCTAGATGTAAAAAATTCTTTTGATTTATAATATATCTCTTATTTGGAACTGAGTGGTAATTTGATGTAGGAAATTAAGCAAGACAGATAAAAAGGACATTTAATATAATAACCACATTTAGAGGTTGATTAGAAGTTCATAATTATAAAATGGAGGTCTTTATAAGGGTTAGGCAGTTAAAATTAATGACTTCATTACAGCATGGTAAATGATGGCGAACTTACATGCTACTTTATAAAATACTGTTTCTCAGGGATTAGTTTTGATTTCCAGTTTGCATATACTACTCATCTTTGTTTTTTTAAAGAAATGTTTAATAATGAAATTACTCATTATGGGTATATATTTTTCATTTGAAAATTCTAGTTTTGAAATGAAAGCTCCTAAATACACCATTATAAGCTAAACCTCCTCTCATAAAAGCATTGGTAGAATTATAATATGGAAAGTTCTGAATTTTGAAAACATTTTAAAAACTAAGAGTCCAGAAAATCATCTGTAGCCATCTGATTTTCAAAAAGGGTGCCAAGATTATTTAAAGGGGAAAGAACACTCTCTTCAACAAATGGTGCTGGGACAACTGGATACCCACATGCAAAAGAATGAAGTTGGACTATTTCACATCATGTGGAAAGTTAGCTCAAAATGCATCAATGACCTATATATAAGAGTTAAAACCATGAAACTCTTAGAAGAAAACAAGAGGGGAAAGCTTCATGACCTTGAATTCTTAGAAACGACACCAAAAGCATGAGCAAAAAAAGAAAAAAATTGGACTTTATAAAAAAAAATGTTTTGTGCATCAAAGAACACCAATAAGAGAGTGAAAAAACAACCCACAAATGGGAAAATATTTGACCATAGTCTAATACTTATAAAGATCTTCTACGACTCAGTAACAGACAAGACAATTTTAAAAAAAGAACGGACAAAGGACTTGAATAGACATTTCCGTAAAGATTTATGGCCAATAAACATGAAAAGAGGTTCATTGTTAGTCATTTGGGAGATGCAAATCAAAACCACAATGAGGTACAACTTCATACCCACTAGGTGGCCATAATCAACAAAATGGAAAATAAACAATTTTTGACAAGGATGTAAAGCAATTAGAACCCTTGTACATTGCTGGTGAAAATGTAAAATGGTATGGCAGTTTGTGAAAACCAGTTTGGCTGCTCCTCAACGAGTTCAATTCAGTTCAGTCACTCAGTCGTGTCTGACTCTTTGTGACCCCATGGACCACAGCATGCCAGCCCTCCCTGTCCATCACCAACTCCCAGAGTTTACCCAAACTCACGTCTGTTGAGTCGGTGATGCCATCCAACCATCTCATCCTCTGTCAGCCCCTTCTCCTCCTGCCTTCAATCTTTGCCAGCATCAGGGTCTTTTCAAATGAGTCAGCTCTTTGCATCAGGTGGCCAAAGTATTGGAGTTTCAGCTTCAACATCAGTCCTTCCAATGAACACTCAGGTGTTAAACATAGAATTATTATATGACCTAGTAAATATTCCTAGATATATTCCCAAAAGAATTAAAAACAGATGTTCAAAAAAGACTGTATATAAATGTTCATAACAGTACTGTTCACAGTTAACTGAAAGGTCAAAACAGGCCAACTGTAGATCAGTAAATGAATGGATACACAAACTGTGTTCTATACATACATGGAATATTATTTATAAAAAGAAATGAAGCACTGATGTATGCTGTGACACAGATGATCTGCAAAAACATGTTAAGTGAAAGAAGCCAGACATGAAAGGTAGTTTTATTATATGAGTCCAAAGTAGGTACATCCATAGAGAATGCAATCATGCAGCTTGGTGGTTAACTAGGACAAGAGGGAGAGGAATGGGGAGCAACTTCATAATGGGTATGGAGTTACCTTTTGGGGTGATGAAAAATTTGGGGTTTATTTAAAGGTGGTGATTGCACAACACTGAATGTACTAAATGTTACTGAATTGTTCACTTTGAAATGGCTTATTTTATGTTTATGTGATTTTTTTGGAAAAAAAATGTAAGCTGAAGGATGCCTTAAATTAAGGATATTTGTCATTTAATGGATGCTATGCTATGCTAAGTCACTTCAATCGTGGCCGACTCTGTGCGACCCCATAGACGGCAGCCCACCTGGCTCCCCCGTCCCTGGGATTCTCCAGGCAAGAACACTAGAGCGGGTTGCCATTTCCTTTTCCAATGCATGAAAGTGAAAAGTGAAAGTGAAGTTGCTCAGTCGTGTCTGACTCCTAGCGACCCCATAGACTGCAGCCTACCAGGCTCCTCCATCCATGGGATTTTCCAAATGGATACTCTAGTATTAAAATATTATAATATTTAATATGTTAAATATTATAATATTTTCATTTATATTATACAGTAAAATATGTCATCATTTTTTGTAACTTATTTAAATTCTTTTAAAATTATTTAAAAGAAAATACCAAGAGTTAAGTGAAAGTACATTTAACTTTTAGTATTTTCTTTTAAATAATTTTAAAAGAATTTAAATAATAATAAAATTTTAAATAATTTTTTGACAATTTTATTAACATTTGTAAGAGCACCTGTCACCTCACATACATGTAGATGCTAAAATTTTAGCACCATCCTGAATCTCATGTCTTGCAAATTCCATTTCCATAGCCTGAATTTTTATTTTAAGGAAAGATCAAAAAATGAGTTTTTCCCATTTCTCCTCAAGAAAAAAGTCATTATTTTGAACTGATTAAGGTAGCTCTAAATAAGCCCCAGCATAGCTAACAGTTTATTTTATAATCTTTGATGTAATTATTCACTTAAGTTTGTAATCCAAGCCAGTTATTCGTTACCAGATCAAAACCTTTTAGTTGGGTTAACGTTGCTGATTCATGAAAAAGGGGTTAGTTAATTTGATTCAGATTATTGGTACTTTCTTTTAGAAATGTTTGTGCAATTATGAAAATTATTCTTAGGCTTTTGGGATGTTTTCTTCTGGCTTTTAGATGAGGCGCTGTCACGAGAGCTGGGCCTAGATGGTTGGAGACCTGGTTTCCATTATTACTTTACCGCTCCTTTCTACCAGAGCCTGTGCTAGCTTCTGTCAGCCGGGAAGGTGGGTGACTGCTCCTCACCTTCCTTCTAGGCTTGAGGCTTCTCGGCTCCCCTGAACGGCAGCACTGACGCTGCTTGCAGTCCTAGTTCCAGACCGCAAGAGAGATACTCCCCCATCTGTCTTTGGAGGATTTTTTTTCTGGCCGTTTTGCACAGCATCTTGAAGACTGGCATTATACTTTAAAAACTCCTCAAAAGAAAAGTGTTCTTTTTGTACAAGGCATAAGGAAAGGGTATTTTACCTTGTTCTACTGTTTAGATGAAGCAAGAAACTATGAATGGTTCCAGTCAGACTCCTTTCTTCCTTGTCACTGTTGGAAGGGCCTGAGTATGCCCAGCATCAAGCCCTGACTTGCAGGTAGCCTCTTCTCTCCAGTGGTCCCTTCTCTGCAAACCTAACAGGCTCTTTCCCATGCCCATCACTTCTGTCCCCACTGCATCTCCTGGCTGGAGAATTCTCTGCAACCCTGCTGATCTATCCAGACCAGTCTTTTAAGACTTAGCTCTGAAACTCCAGATAGTCTCAGTTCGTGCCTGGAATAGAGCCTTCTTTCTGGTTAAACCAAATGCTGGACTAATGCACATGTGCACACGTGTGCACCTGCATGCTCCAGGACTGTAAGATAATCAATTAGTGTTTTAAACTAGTCAATCTGTGGTAATTTGTTATAGCAACAACATGAAACGAATATATCTGTGTTCTTACATTTTTGAGAAATAAAATATCATAGTAGCAATAATGCATGGTTTATAAAAACTTGTTAATCATCTAAACTAGAGCTTTATAAAGACATAGGGACAGGTAAATTAAAGTGCAGGTACTGATAGAAGATTAAATGGAGGAGCTGGGATCCAAGTAAAATATTTTGACTCCTAATTTTGAATTATAAAAACAACTGTCTGATTTATCTGATTCTATGTTTCTGTTGTTCATTAAAACTGTTAGTAAAATAATTAGGAAGTAAGTTTTAAAATGTTTATCATTTGCAGTATTTATAAAATTAAGTTATTAGTAGAATTAAATAGTTACAAGCTCTATAGGAAAAATGTGTGCACATTTCTTTCATATAAATTCCATTTTTTTTCTCTCCGTCTAAAATCTCAAGCTGTTAATCAAAGCACTAGGGAGTATTTGTTTTACAAAACAATTCTATGAAGTGTTTAACCTCATTTTTTTTTTTTTTTTTTTTTTTTTTGCTTTTTAAAAAAAATTTTAATTGAAGTATGGTTGGTTTACAGTGTTGTTAATGTTTGCTGGACAGCAACGTGGTTCAGTTGTACGTATAAATGCATTCCTTTTTAAACTATTCTTCTCCATTATGGTTTATCATGGAATATTGAATACAATCCCCTATGTGTAGAGTAGGACTTTGTTGTTTATCCATTCTGTATGTAACAGTTTGCATCTGCTAACCCCACGCTCCATCCCTCCCCAGCCCCTCTCCCTCTTGGCAGCCACAAGCCTGTTCTCTGTGTTTGTGAGTCTGTTTCTGTTTCATAAATGTTCGTTTGTGTCATATTTTAGTTTCCACATATAAATGATATCACATGGTATTTGTCTTTCTCCTTTTGACTTACTTCACATAGTATGTTAATCTCTAGTTCCATCCTTGTTGCTGCAAATGGCGTCATTTCATTCTTTTTTTATGGTGGAATAGTGTTCCATTGTACTCTTCCCTGGAAAATCCCATGGACGGAGGAGCCTGGTAGGCTACAGTCCATGGGGTCGCGAAGAGTTGGATACGACTGAATGACTTCACTTTCACTTTTCACTTTCATGCATTGGAGAAGGAAATGGCAACCCACTCCAGTGTTCTTTTGCCTGGAGAATCCCAGGGACGGGGATGCCTGGTGGGCTGCCATCTATGGGGTCGCACAGAGTCAGACAGGACTGAAGTGACTTAGCAGTAGCAGCAGCAGTGTTCCATTGTATATATGTACCACATCTTCTTTATCCATTCATCTGTTGATGGACACTCAGGTTGTGAATAATGCTGCTGTGAACATAGGAGTTACATATGTCTTTTTGAATTATAGTTTTGTCTGGATGTACGCCCAGGAGTGGGATTGCTGGATCATGTGGTAGCTCTACTTTTAGCTTTTTAAGGAACCTCCATACTGTTTTCCATAGTGACTGCACCAATTTATATTCCCACCAACAGTATAGAAGCGTTCTCTTTTCTCTACACCTTCTCCAGCATTTATTATTTATAGACTTTTTAATGATGACCATTCTGACTGGTGTGAGGTGGTACCTCATTGTAATTTTGGTTTGCATTTCTCTATTAATTAATGATGTTAAGCATCTTTTATGAAGTGTTTAACTTTCTTTTTTAAAAAAGTGTATACTATTAGATCTGAGAGTGCTTAGAAGTGACAGTTACAAGCTTGACTTGAAATGGTTGGTGTAGCTTATTCCTTTTTGCTTCCTCTAGTTCTGTATAAGCATGAATGTTGGCCTGTTCTTATACTGTATTATTTTCTGTTAGTATATATAAATGAACGTAATGCCCACAACAATATTTTTGTGATAAAGTAGATATATGATATAAGGCATAGGAACGCTGTGATTCAGGAGAATCGAGTTCTAAGTCCAGCTCAAATCCTCATAGCAGTAGTTCTTAGTTACCTTGGGCAAATCATTGTGTCTTTATGGACCTTAATAGTTATATCCCTAAAATAAATGTTTTGGAGCTTCTTATTTAAATTGGTGGACCAAACACCTAAACAAAGAGACCAGGAGGGCAGTAATCAGTGGATATAAAAGCACATTTAACAAGTTTCTGCAGAGGAAATGAGAATAAGTAGATGAGACATTTGCCACAAAGAAGAGAACCTATCTATAGTAGAACTCAAGAGAGGTTATGGGTCTAGAGATGCCAGATACAGAAAACAAAGATGAAATGGGTGGCAGGAAATAGGGATGTTAATTAAACATGTGTCTCCAAAACAGTTTTGCTAGTTGTCTCCCAGCCTTCCCACCCCATCCCCATGCTCAGCATTTGCCCCTAGATAGTGAGTAAGTAAATGAAAAGTTATTGGGCTAGGATCTGGGAAAGGAGAAGCCTAGTCAGAGGAGCCCAGGATTTGGGGTGGTCTTTCCCTTGAGGGCATTTGAAAATTCTGGTATGGGCAGCTGAGAGATTTGAGAGTCCTTTGGAGTGTCTTGTGGGGCTATAGGAGATAGGGATTGGAGTCCAGGGCCCTCTAAAGGGGCTTAGTGAACTTCCTTTGCTTTGAATTGGGTCCAATAAAGGGCTGCATGCTAGAAATAAGAACAAACCAGAAAGTAACAGGCTCTTGCAGGCACAGCCGCTTAGCTTCATATCGTCTCATTTGCTGAACTCAAGGTGAGGTGAGCCCAAATTGCTAGTGCTTCAAGGTCCAGCAGAAATAAATCTAAATTCTACCTGGAGGAAGACAGCATCATACTGGTTATCAAATTATTTCTAAATAGCAGACAGTTTTGCAAGTTCAAGGTCCAGCACATAGTCAGAAATAACTAGTCACAGAAGGAGATTAGATGACATTCACAAAATCCAACACAAACAACAGAGAAAAGAAATAGATCCATAGGAGTTATTGGCCTTATTGGATCCAAACTTCCAAAGAGCTGTGATGTTATGTTGATAAAAGACAGTATGAAAAATTTGGGGTGGAACATGAAAACTTGAAAAAACTAAATAGAAATTATAGAACTCTTAAGATATAGTAATTGAATTATGAAGTTAATGGGTGGGTTTAAAAGCATATTATTAATAAGTATAACTGAGGAGAGAATTGTGACCTGAAAGATAGTTAAGGAGAAAAGTATCCAGAATGAAGGCTGGGGAGGCAGAATGGTAGAAACATGCAGAAGAGAAGATGTATTTGTTTTCTATTGCCACATGACAAATTGCCATAAACTTAGGGATGTAAAACAAAGCAACAACCATTTGTAATTTCATAGTTCTGTGTAGGTTAGAAATCTGGGTGGGCTTCCATGGGTTCTCTGCATGGCATTTCACAAGGCTGAAATCAAGGTGTTATTGGACCAGGCTCTTCTCTGGAGGCTCTGGGGAAGAATCTGTTTTCAAGTGCATTCAGGGTTCTTGGCAGAACCTAGTTCCTTGCAGCTGTAGGTCAGAGGTCTCTATTCCCTTATTGTCTGTCAGCCAGGGAGCACTCTGCTCCCATTCCTTCTCAAGACGGAACCCCCACGTCCATCTTGACGGCCATAATGTCATGTCTCGTCCTTCTCTGGATTCAGATCTCTCTGACTTTCCCCTCTTCCCAACCAGCCAGAACAAACTTTGCTTCTAAAGGCTCTTGTAATTGGATTAGTGCCCCCTCACAAACCCCTTCCCTTGTGATCTCCCTTTTGTTGAAATAATATTTAGTCCCCTTATGGGACACAGGGTGAATATACCACAAGAAAACCAAATCCCTAGAAATAGGCAGAACAAACCACTTCGGAAAACAATTTGGCATTCAGTTCAGTTGCTCAGTTGTGTCCGACTCTTTGCGACCCCATGAATTGCAGCACGCCAGGCCTCCCTGTCCATTACCAACTCCCGGAGTTCACTCAAATTCACATCCATCGAGTCAGTGATGCCATCCAGCCATCTCATCCTCTATCGTCCCCTTCTCTTCCTGCCCCCAATCCCTCCCAGCATCAGAGTCTTTTCCAGTGAGTCAACTGTTCGCATGAGGTGGCCAAAGTACTGGAGTTTCAGCTTTAGCATCATTCCTTCCAAAGAACATCCAGGACTGATCTCCTTTAGAATGGACTGGTTGGATCTCCTTGCAGTCCAAGGGACTCTCAAGAGTCTTCTCCAACACCTCACTTCGGCGCTCAGCTTTCTTCATAGTCCAACTCTCACATCCATACATGACCACTGGAAAAACCATAGCCTTGACTAGAGGGACCTTTGTTGGCAAAGTAATGTCTCTGCTTTTAAATTTGTTATCTGGGTTGGTCATAACTTTCCTTCCAAGGAATAAGCGCCTTTTAATTTCATGGCTGCAGTTACCATCTGCAGTGATTTTGGAGCCCAAAAAAATAAAGTCTGACACTGTTTCCATTGTTTCCCCATCTATTTCCCATGAAGTGATGGGACCAGATGCCGTGATCTTCGTTTTCTGAATGTTGAGCTTTAAGCCAACTTTTTCACTCTCCACTTTCCCTTTCATCAAGAGGCTTTTTAGTTCCTCTTCACTTTCTGCCATAAGGGTGGTGTCATCTGCATATCTGAGGTTATTGATATTTCTCCCAGCAATCTTGATTCCAGCTTGTGCTTCCAGCCCAGCGTTTCTCATGATGTACTCTGCATATCAGTTAAATAAGCAGGGTGACAATATACAGCCTTGACGTACTCCTTTTCCTATTTGGAACCAGTCTGTTGTTCCATGTCCAGTTCTAACTGTTGCTTTATCTACTAAAATAAAACATGCAGCCCCACTCTTAGCTATCTACTTGTTAAAAATCCATGCATAGGGTACCCAGAACCATGTACAAGAATGTTTATGACCATTCTTTGTTTTTTGTAATTGCTTTGTAAACTGAAAACAACCAATATATCTATAAAAATTATGTCATATAATCATAATGAAGGAATGTTGGAGCAATGACACAGAATGAGCTGTAGCTTCATACAACAATGGATGTATCTCACAAACACCATGTTGAGTGAAGGAAGTCAGACACAGTTTCAAAAACCAGGCAAAAATAAATGATGCAGGGTCTTAAAGATGCATGTTTAGCAGGTAAAAGCAAGGAAGTGATTCTCATAAAAGGCAGAAGTAGTTACCGTCTTTGGAGGGCAGTGGGAATAGTGATTAGTAGGAGACGTGACTAGGGGATTTTGGGGGTGTTGACAAAGCATGATTCTCTGTGATAAATCATTGAGATAAGGAACAAAAAAGGAAGCAAAAGAATGAATACCAGACAGGCACAAGCCTTCTGTGCATAACCAACAGCACTCAACTTTGGCAATCCTGAGAGAAAATTGATTTAAAACTTAGAAGATAAACTATCAATCAAGGATAAAGGAAGAGTAAGATAATTTATCTTCCATGCACTTTTTTCCTGAAGAAATTCCCTTAGGATATATTCCAACCAGAAAGAGACTACGAGAATGTATAACAAGTAACAGTGGAGGCCAGTGAAAAGAAATCCCAGGCTGATAGCTGCACATCAGGCGTTGAAACTTCAAGAAAAATGTCTTCCCCTCCAAATGAAATAGGTTCCAAACAATAGATAATTTGAGAAGGTAGGAAGTACTAGTTACAGGCTCTGGCAAGATATATTTGTCTTCTCTTAATAAGAAAAAAAAAAAGTTGATTAGAAACTTGTAGTAGAAAAGCTAGAAAAAGTCATGATTTAAGAAGGAAATAAATTTAAAGTAACATGAGGTTTGAGAACTGGTAGAATGTAGGAAGAGAATCCATTTAACCTTAATATTGGAAACAGTCTTGTTCTTTTATGAGTGACAGAAAATCATGTGATCTCTGGAAATGAAATGTAATCCTTACTCTGCAAGTAGTAATGTTTACATGTGCGTACATACATACACTTCATATCTTGATTTTTCAACTTTTAGACACATCCTACAGAAGAAACACAGAAGACCTAATTATAGAGACTGAAAGATGTGTTATCAAACTTGACCATTTAAGACAAATTTGGAGGGAAAGAGAGCTGGAAGTAAAAGAAGATGAAGTGTAATATTCTCATTTTACATACTGGGCAGCAAGAAATTCCTTTAAAAGTTGATGAAACAAGCTTAGGCATGTTATTTAAAGTTACAATGGTGACCAAGGAAAAAATTAAAAATAACATGAGAGCAAAAAGCTATGAGGCATCCTTGGGGGTTTCAGATAAGTGACTAAATCCTCAGTTTTCATAATGGGGAGTAAATAGATAACTTCTAAAGTTGATAAATGAGGAAAGAGTGATAAAAGTATATTTTTGGAGTTGAGACATGACTATAAGAAGTAACGCCAGGAATAATTGAAGATCGCTCCTCCTGGAGTTGAAGCTAGGAGTGGGGAACGTGTGTCTGCTCAGGTAATTCAGAATCGGTTCATTTGTCTCATTGGACACAAACTTCTTTGTCCAAAAAAAGATGTGTCTGTTTTTAAATTCTTAAGACTGAGATATATATGTGCTTCCCAGGTGGCTCACTGGTAAAGAATCTGCCTGCAATACAGAAGACTTGGGTTCACTCCCTGGGTCAAGAAGATCCCCTAGAGAAGGAAATGGCAACCCACTCCGGTTTTCTTGCCTGGGAAATCCCATGGACAGAGGAGCCTGGTGGGCTACAGTCCATGGGGTCACAAAGAGTTGGACACAACTCAGCAACTAAAACAATTTTATGTATACACACACACACGTATAAGTGTACAAATCACACATATATATTAATGATTTGTTTCACAGATTTAATTTTAACATTTTGTAATTCATATGAATATTATATTTGCATATGGGCATGTGATTTTACATCTGTGTATACCTGTACACATAATGTGAACTGAGTTAAAGAAAAAACAATTTCAAAGTAACTTGACAGCTTTCCGTTTTAAAAAGTTAAAATTGAATTAAGTTTGAGTTTCTTGGCAAACAGATTATTCACAGAAGTGAATAAGTGTAAACAGTGTGGTAAACCGAATAGAATAAATAGAAACAGTGTTTTAAATGGTGCTCAGGTTCTCAGATGGTCTTTAGCAGCTTTGAACCGCCAGTGAAGAGCCAGAAGGTAACAGTAACAGCAACTGATGCTAGTGCGAGCTTGAAACTAGTACACAAAGTATTCAATTTTTCCTGTGTATTTTTTCTAGGAAAATGGATAGTAAATTTCAGCTGGGAGCTTGAGATGCTAGAAACTGATCCCCTAGAAGATTTTATTTCTTACCATAGTATTAATAATATGAAGAGGTATTTCTAGTAGAATTTTGTATATATAGCAATTGCTTATGTTAGGGATTTTGTATCTTGGGGATTTACCATGAGTTGAGATTTTGGCTTCTGCTTTCTTTTTAGATTCTTTCATCTAGGAAAAAACACAATCAATCAAAACTTAGATTTATAATATTACATTCTTCTCAGGAGCTCAAACCATTTTCTCCACTGTGATATTCCAAAATATACTTATGTTTTATTTTGTGATACCAGTGAGTTTTTTCAACTTATTGACATATTTAAACTGAAGATTTTGTTTCCTGACCAGACGTATGTGCTCTATAGTAAATTACCTGGTTCTGAAGATAGTAATCTCAACTAACATAATGAGATGTCAGTGTGCAAAGAATTGCTGAATCCCATCCTAGCTGCAGCTGCCAGGTCGGTGCCACTGAAAGGAGTCAGTTCATCCTGCACTGTTAGCCAGCTCCCTTTGCTCTTCATGTGCAGAAGTACCCCGAATGAAAGCAAGCAGATGTTTCCTTATTTGTTACTCAGTTAGATAACATATTGAATGTACATTCTGCATTGCTGTATTTTCCAGAATTATCCTAATGGGTTGCTTATTATATTTCTTAATTATAGTGCTGCTTTTGATACAGTTCTTGGGATAAATGTTGCAGTCAAGAAACTAAGCCGTCCTTTTCAGAATCAGACTCATGCAAAGAGAGCATATCGTGAACTTGTCCTCTTAAAATGTGTCAATCATAAAAATGTAAGTAATGTCTGTGTTTCCACTATATACTTTAATGTTGTCAATAACATGTGATAATCTTCCGGGTCTTTGAAGATACAATGAGTTTAGACCTAGAGTAAGCTAGTGATAAAAGTACTATTTAAATGTTTATATTTTATTGATAAAATTGTTAATCAACATTGGGGATATTGAGTCAACAAAAGGTATCGTGGTCCATAGGAATTTAGGTCACTCATTAGGAATGGGAATGTTCTTGTTACCATTTGGTTTTCACTATTTCAGTGTGATAAAATGGCAAGAGTATTGACCTGACAAATTGAAAAATAGTTAAATACTTTTTAGAAAAACACTGTTCTATAAGTAGCTTTTACATATTCCTATTTATGGAAATAATTGTTATTAGATGATGCTTTATTCAAGGTAGTTCTACTTGGCACAGAAATCAAAGCCTTGTACATTGTAAGGAAAAAAAATGTATCTCTAGAAAATGAGGTACTTAGTCACGTTTCATGTTCTTTAGCTGATCCCTGAATATTATGTGGAACATGATTTTGATAGCCTTGCCATGTTATAAGATTATAAGATGGTAAGCCTAGAAGGGGCTTTGGAGACCCCCTCCCATCTGAATTCTCTTTGTTGCAAAGTTGAGGGGATAAGTATCTTAAGATTACACTCAGCTCCATATGGCTCCTTTTGTTGTGACATTTCAGCTGGATTATTCTGGTGTAGGGACAAAAAACTAAGGTAATTTTAATCTTTTGAGTCTGTGATTTGAATTTGTTTTTAATTTCTCCAATGCATGTTTTATTTGTTGTTCAGTTGCTAAGTCATGTCCAACTCTTTGCGACCTCATGGACTGCAGCACTCCAAGCTCCCCTGTCCTCCACTATCTCCCAAAATTTGCTCAGATTCATGTCCATTGAGTCAGTGGTGCTGTCTGTCCATCTCTTCCTCTGCTTCTCATTTTGCCTTCAGTCTTTCCCGGCATCAGGTCTTTTCCAATAAGTCGGCTCTTTGCATCAGGTGGCCAAAGTATTGGAGTTTCAGCATCAGTACTTCCAAGAAATATTCCGAGTTGATTTCCGTTAGGATTGACTGTCTCATCTCCTTGAAGTCCAAGGGGCTCTCAAGAATCTTCTCCAGCACAGCAATTTGAAAGCATCAGTTCTTTGGTGATAAGCCTTCTTTATAGTCTAATTCTCACATCTGTACATAACTACTGGAAAAACCATAGCTTTGACTTTATGGACCTTTGCTAGCAAAGTGATGTCTCTGCTTTTTAATATGCAGGTTTTTGTGTCTAGGTTTGTCACAGCTTTCCTTCCAGGTAGAAGCATCTTTTAATTTCATGGCTGCAGTCACCGTCTGTGGTGATTTTGGAGCCCAAGAAAAGAAAATCTGTCACTGATTCCATTTTTTCCCCATCTATTTGCCATGAAGTGATGGAACCAGATACCATGATCTTAGGGTTTGTTTTTTTTTAATGTTGAGTTGCAAGCCAGCTTTTTCACTCTTCTCTTTGACCCTCATCAAAAGGTTCTTTAGTTCCTCTTTACTTTCTGCTATTAGAATGATATCATGGCATATCTGAAGTTCTTGATATTTCTCCCAGCAATCTTTATTCTAGCTTATGATTCATCCAGCTCAGCATTTCACATGGTGTTCTCTGCATATAAGCTAAATAAGCAGGGTGACAATATACATCCTTGTTATACTCCTTTCTCAATTTGGAACCAGTCTGTTGTTCCATGTCCAGTTCTGTTGCTTCTTGACCTGCATACAGGTTTCTCAGGAGACAGGCAAGGTGGTCTGGTATTCCCATCTCTTTAAGAATTTTCCACAGTTTTTGTGATCCACACAGTGAAAGGCTTTCACGTAGTCAATGAAGAAGTAGATGTTTTTCTGGAACTCCTTTGCTTTCTCCATTATCCATCAATCATGGCAATTTGATCTCTGGTTCCTCTTTGAAACCCAGCTTGTACATCTGGAAGTTCTCAGTTCATGTACTGCTGAAGCCTAGCTTGAAGGATTTTGAACATAACCTTGCTAGCATGTGAAATGAGCATAATTGTACAGTAGTTTGAACATTCTTTGGCATTGTCCTTCTTTGGGATTGGAATGAAAACTGACCTTTTAGAGTCCTGTGGTCATTGCTAAGTTTTCCAAATTTGCTGCCATAATGAGTGCAGCTCTTTAACAGCATCATCTTTTAGGATTTGAAATAACTCAGCTGGAATTCTGTCACTTCCACTAGCTTTGGTTGTAGTAGCTTCCTAAGGCCCACTTGACTTTACACTCCAGGATGTCCGGTGTCTGGTTCTGTGTATTCTTGCCATCTCTTCTGTTTCTGTTAGATCCTCACCATTTCTGTCCTTTATCATGCCCATCCTTGCATGAAATGTTCCCTCGATATCTCCAGTTTTCTTAAAGAGACCTCTAGTCTTTCCCATTCTATTGTTTTCCTCTATTTCTTTGCATTGTTCACTTAAGAAGGCGTTCTTATCTCTCCTTACTATTCTCTGGAATTCTGTATTCATTTGGGTATATCATAAAAACAAAAGTAAAAAAAAATTTCTTAAAAAAAATATGGTGGAATGTTGCTAGATCTCATGTACATTAATGAACATAGATATAAACCATTTTTAAATAGCTACATAATACAAATGCACAGTAATTCATTTAACCAATTGCTTATTATCAATTAAAATAAATTTATATTTTAAAAATTAAAAATTAAAACATAAAAAAGCATAAATATTTAGATTGTGTCTAATTTTTTACTACTATAAGCAGTGCTGCAGTGAACATCCTTATACAGGTGAATTCTTTGGCCAAGATTCTGGGTCAAAAAGTATGCACATTTCTGATTTTAATATATACTGACAAATTGACCTCAAGGAAGACTATCAGTTTTACACTTTCATTGAGTGTCTGAGTATGGCTTTTATTTCAGAATACTCCAGAACTACATATTGTTGATTTTTTTTGTTTCACCTTACCAAACTGATAGATGACAAATGATACCTTATTTTTATTTGTGAGGTTGATTTTCTTTCCATATCTCTACCAGCCTTTTATTTTTATTTCTTTAGAGTTTGTTTTCCATGGCCTTTGTCCATTTTTCTCTAGGACTGTTGGTTTCTTTCAATGCAGGAGATGCAAGAGACTCAAGGGGGGGAAAAAAAACTGGATTCATATGTCAGTCTTTACACCCAGATAAACTCACCAAGATAAACTTAAAATGAAACAAAAACTTAAATCTAAGGCATGAAACCATGAAACATTAAAATATTTATAAACATATCCCTTGCCAATGCAGGAGATGCAAGAGACACAAGTTCAATCCCTGGGTTGGGAAGATCCCCCTAAGTAGGAAATGGCAACCCATTAACAGTATTCTTGCCTGGGAAATCCCATGGACAGAGGAGCCTGGTGGGCTACAGTCCATGGGGTCGCAAAGAATCAGACATGACTGAGTGACTGAGCACACTTCTCTTATGCATTTAGAGAAGATCTTTGTATATTAAAGCTATCAATCCTCATATCTTTTCCGTTTGACCTAATTTGGGTTGTTTTTCAGAGAAGGCAATGGCAACCCACTCCAGTACTCTTGCTTGGAAAATCCCATGGATGGAGGAGCCTAGTAGGCTGCAGTCCATGGGATTGTGAAGAGTCGGACACGACTGAGCAACTTCACTTTCACTTTTCACTTCCATGCACTGGAGTAGGAAATGGCAACCCACTTCAGTGTTCTTGCCTGGAGAATCCCAGAGACGGCGGAGCCTGGTGGACTGCCATCTCTGGGATCGCACAGAGTCGGACACGACTGAAGTGACTTAGCAGCAGCAGCAGCAGGTTGTTTTTGCCATAGATTTTTGTCGTTGAATGTAATCAAGTCTTGTAGATTTCGTGTCATTCTTAGAACAGACTTTTCTACACCAGAGTTGTATGAATGTTTATCCATATTTTAATGTTTCATGGTTTGATGCCTTAGATTTAAGTTTTTGTTCCATTTTTCTTGGTATAAAGGTTAAAGTATGAATTCAGTTTTCTTTTTTCCCCCTTGGCTATCCAGCCACTCCAATCTTCAGTCTTTTATACTGAATAATTCAGCTTTCCCTCAGTCATTTGAAATGACTGAGGATGTGTTTTTAATGCTCAAGTAGCAGAATTCATTGTTTAACATTGGAGTACCAGGACCAAAGCCTGCGATGGGGTCAGTTTTTGAACCCTCTTTAGGTAAATACATAATACTGTGAGGCATTTCATCTTTATTGTACCGAAATATAAGCTTAGCCCTCATATTTCAAAACTTTCTTGAAATTTGCACATTGTATTTAAGTTTTCAGAGTTAACATATTGCTTTATTTAGTGTTTTTCTACTTATAATTGATACTATTTTATGTTCAAAGCTGGAAAGCATTATGTGTCAAAATTCTGTAATAATAAGTTACCAGGGACACATAAAAGTGATTTGATTAAAAGTGCATCTTATTTCCAAGGTGAGAATCCTAATCATTTAACTTTTGAAATGCTGTATAATAGAATATTCTGGTAAAAGCAGTAACAATAATAAAATTACAAAGCTCTGCTGTGATTTTTTTCCTAGTTTTTTATACATTTTAATGTTAAACTTAATGTTTATAGTCAAGTAGAGTTTTTTGACATACTGAGGTTTAATTTTCTCTTTTCAGATAATTAGTTTGTTAAATGTGTTTACACCACAAAAAACTCTAGAAGAATTTCAAGATGTGTAAGTATAATTTTTATTCAGTAATACACTGTGCATGAAAGACTGAGAATTTAAGAGAACATGACTACTTTTTTTAACTTAGGAAATGCAGACAATATAATACATTTTAAAATGATATCTTAGCCACTTTTCACTATGAAATAGAAACAGTAAGCAAAAAAAATAATAATATTCAACTACTTGTGCCTATGGACTTCTCAGGTGGCTCTAGTGGTAAAGAACCCGCCTACCAATGTAGGAGACGTAAGAGATCCTGGTTCGATCCCTGAGTGGGGAAGACGCCCTCGAGAAGGGCATGGCAACCCAGTCCAGTATTCTTGCTTGGAGAATCCCTTGGGCAGAGGAGCCTGGCAGGCTACAGTCCACAGGGTTGCAAAGAGTCAGACATTACTGAAGCAGCTTAGCACGCATGTGCTTATCCCTAGACGGTTATCATTTTTACAACAGATAAAGGATGACTGAAAGTGGATTCCTTGGAGAAGACAGTGCCATTAATGCTGCTGATTTGCTTTACTGAAATATAAAATGTTTTTCTCTAGTCCCCTAAAATCCAGGATTGTAGGGTTTAGGGGTTTATGGTTGTTATATGAAATGGGTAAGTGACTAAATATTGTATGTTTTCCAAAATCTGAAATAGAATTGTTTTACTAACAATGAAATGAAATATTAATTTATTATTGAGATATAATGCACAACTTTATCTGAAATTTATTGGTTTATTCATTCAACAAATATTTGACTGCTAGAAATTCCCTGACAGTCCAGTGGGTAGGACGCCATGCTTTCAGTTGCACAGCCAAAAGGAAAATTTGATTGCCATCTGTGTGCTAAGCACTCTCTTGAACTTGACATACTTAGTGACCAAAACAGGCAAAAATTCCTTTCATTATTTAAGAATTGCGGATGATCATATTTCTTCCTAGAGCTTGAAGGAAAACCAGGGAAGATAATCAACATAACAAATAGGGAAATTATGTCATTCATTAGAATGTGGCAAATGTGGAAGAAATGAAACTGAGAGGGATCAGAAGTGCTGGGGGTTAGGAGTCAGGCTGCAGTTAAGTAGGATAGTTAGGGAAGGACCTCATGGGATTGGTGACGTTTGAAGAAGCCTTGAAGGAAATGAGGGGGTTAGTCCTACAGATATTTTGAGGAAGGTAGTATCAAGATAGAAAGAATGGGCTTCCCTGGTGGCTCAGTGCTAAAGAATCTACCTGCCAGTGCAGGAAGCAGGGGTTCAATCCCTGATCCAGGAAGATCCCCCAATGCCAAGGAGCAGCTAGGCCCGTGTGCCACGACTACTGAGCCAGCTCTCTAACACTTGGAAGCCACAGCTACTGAGCCCACGTGCTGCAGCTACTGAAGCCCACAAGTCATAGAAGCCGTGTTCCACAAAAGGAGAAGCCACTGCAATGAAAAGCCCACGCGCTACAGCAAGAGAGTACCCACTGCTTGCCGCAACTGGGGAAAACCTGTGCATCAGTGAAGACCCAGCACAGCCAAAATTAAAATAAATACAATTATATTTTTAAAAGATAGAAGGAACAAGCAGTGTAAAAGAGCAGACATGGGAGTGTGCCTGGTGTGTGCTCTTGAAGAGCAAGAGCCCGTTTGGCTGGATCGAAGGAAGCAGAGAAAAGTAGGAGAGATCGGCTCAAAGAAGTGGCAGGGCCAACACTGCTGGGCCTCTCGGCCGTTGTAAGGACTTCCCTTTACAAGTAAGACTTTCAGTAGAAGACTGAGTTTATCTAACTTACATTTTAAAACAATACTTGGTTTCTGGACTGAGAATCCACTGTATGGGGTGGAACACAGAAGACCAGTCAGGAGGCTATTGCAGTAGTTCAGGTGAGAGATTATTGTGGCTACATTTAGACCAAAGGCGTGATAGTGATGGTAAAGGCATGAGATTGGATGTCGACACTGTTTTGAAGATAGAACCCCAGTGTTTGCTCTTAGAGAGGCTTTGAGAGAGGCTTTGTGTGGTTTGAGAGAAGGAGTTGCTGAGAACATTTGGAATTTTGGCTCAGGTGCTCACCAGAAGGATAAAAGTTCTCTCAGCTGAGATGAGGAAAGCTACAGGAAGAACAGATTTGGGGGTGGCATAGAATCAGGAGCTCAGTTTCAGACAGGGAGTCTATTGGGCACCCAAACTGATCTGTGAAGCAGTCAGTTAGATAAATGAGCCTGGAGTTCAGGTGGGATGTCTGGGTTGAATGTATTAATTTGAGAGTTGACAGTCTATAGATGGTATTTAAAGCCTTGAGATCAGAAACCAGAGAAGATCGTCATGACTATGAGTACAGTAGAGAGAAGAAGGCCAGGAACAGGTGCTGGCACTCCAACAGTAAGAAGCCAGTGGTAAGAGAAAGTCACGGTCAGCCGGGATTGTAGGACTAGCCACTGGGTTTAGCAACATGGAAGGTGTCAAGAACCTTGAGGACAGTTTCAGCAAAGTGGTGGGGGCAAAAGCCTAATGAAAGTGAGATTAAGGAAAAATGGGAGAAAAAATTGAAGATGATGAGAGTAGATACCTCTTTGGGGAGTTTGGCTTGCAGGAAGAGCAAAAATACAGAATCATAGCTGGTAGGGGAGGTAAGTTCAAAAGTTTTCTTAAGATGCAAGCAGTAACGGCATGGTTTCTATATTGGTAAGAATGACCCAGTAGCAAAAAATTTTAAATATAGGAGTCTTTGCATGTTTGAGATTCTATTTACTATGTTATTAAAATTGCTTCTTTTCAAGATGGCTTTATAAATCAAGATACCTAATAAAAGCAAGTTATCTTTTTACTTTAGCCAGTACAGTGACTAGGTATGAAGTTAATTACTTTTTTATAAAAATTCTGATTTAATACCATGAAGGAATTTGGATAATTTTCATGTGTACATGGCTGATCATTTATTTCCTCAGGTATTTGGTTATGGAATTAATGGATGCTAACTTATGTCAGGTTATTCACATGGAGCTGGACCATGAAAGAATGTCCTACCTTCTTTACCAGATGCTCTGTGGTATTAAACATCTACATTCAGCTGGTATAATTCATAGAGTAAGTAGTGATACTGTATTGTTTTTTTTCCTTTTAATCAAAATCATTTTGTTATTGTAATCTTCAGATACAAAAAAACCATATTTTTAAAAAATTTGTCAATGTTGAAAATCCAAATAAACTTTGGGATCATGTTACTTTCTCAAAGATTGTTGAGATTAGAAGACATTTGTAGAATGCCTGGTTTGCCTGGGCCCATCTGAGCCACCCTGGGTGCAGATATGAGCCAGCTTCCCAGACTCATATACAGAAAATGCTTCTTTTTTTTTTTTTTAAGTTTTTATTTGGAAATAATTTAAAACTTAGAGAAAAATTGCAAGAATAGGACAAAGAACTTCCAAATACTATTTACCCAGATATCCCTGGTGTTAATAGTTTTGTCATACTTGAGATCTTATTTTTAGTGCAAAGAATTTGAATTTGGGGTGGGGGAAAGTTAAAGGCCGAGTAGTATATGATACAGTTGCTCTAGAAGTTTTATATGAGTTATCGCCCAAGTATTCATTTCTTACATTGTAAAATTCTACCACTCCAGCATCCCAACCATACCAGTAGGAACTCTTGGAAAGGCTCCAGGCAAACCTCTTGGCTAGGCCAAGGCTGGAATTTGAATGGTGGTGTTGCCTGTCAGGGAGTACATATTTAAAAACCAGAGAGATGTTCTCTAAGCTTTTGTTATTTTTTGATCTGTACCGCTGTGTAAACAGATCATGATAAAGTTTTTGTTTGTTTCTTTGTTGTTTCTTGTTTTTTTTTTAGCAACTGAAGTGTTGAGTGAGGCTAGAGGCAGAGATAATAATAGTTTTATTGAAAGCATTCTTAGCATTCCTTAAATAATTACTATATTGATTTTGTTGACTGTCTTTTGATACTATGTTTCAATAGCAACAAAAAGTTGTATTTTCTGTCAACTAAAGTCTGTGGGGGGAAGAAGTGATATAAGAACAATGAAACCTTTTCATACAAAAAAGAACAGAGAGATTTTTGATGGTATAGTAGTAGTAATTCTTTTGAATCTGTTGAGTGGTTCCATCACAGCCACTGAACAGAGGCCTAACACAGTAGCAGAGCCCACAGTTCACAGAGGGCCAAACCCTTGCCCCTTGTGAGCATGAGGCCTGAGGCCTGAGTGAGGTCTGCCACCTGAGACCAGCCCTGGCCCTCCCACTGACTACTGGGGGCCTGCCGCAAAGATTCCTGGCCAGTCTTCAGCCTTTGCTGCTGCCATGTGGTCAGTTAAAATAATATAAATTCAGTTGATGAATTTGCTTTAAAAATAGTGACACTAGTCATTTTAATTAAAAATGAAGATTTCCTAGCATACCATTCTATTTCTTTTCCTGAAACATTCACAGACCTTTATACAAATTAAGGCACTCTTAATTTCTCTTAAATACATATTGTATTAAAGTCTTGCCTGAGAATAAGTTCTCAGATAATTAGGCTTCATTATTGTTAAGCTTTATTAATTTTGCACAAGCAAACGGTTTGTCTTGCTTGTGTCTCCCCCCTTGGGCCCAGACATACATGGGGAAGCAGTGTCCTCTCGTTTCAGGGGTGCCTCGTAAGAGCTGTAGCATACACGTGCCTGTGTTGGGTGATGTTTGGTCCTTGCAGTGTAGGCCCACACCTGCAGACCAGAAAGTCGCACAGGGTCAAGGAAGTTTTTGGTTTGCCCAGCATGATTTCGCCAACCACATCTCCATCCTATTTATCTCCCCACTGGCTCTCCCTCCCCTTGTTGTATGCCATCCTGCTCACACATCAGTAGGACTGCAGACTTTGTGTTTGCTTGAAAGCACCACGTGCACATTGTGGGGAAGGTGAATAAGGCCCCTGTTTGCACACCCGCCCCTCCTCCAGGTCTCGAGAGGTGAGCAGCCACAGTTACCCTTTAGTGTGTTAATGGTTTCCTGTGAACTTTTCCTGTCCTTTTTCTCTGTATACAATACCATAGATGGAGAACCCACTCCAGTGGCAACCCACTCCAGTATTCTTGCCTGAAGAATCCCGCGGACAGAGGGGCCTGGTGGGCTGCCGTCCACTGGGTCACACAGAGTTGGACACGACTGAAGCGACTTAGCATGCATGCATGCATTGGAGAAAGAAATGGCAACTCACTCCAGTATTTTTCCCTGGAGAATCCCATGGACAGAAGAGCCTGGAAGGCTGCCGTCTATGGGGTCGCACGACTGAAGCAACTTAGCAACAGCAGCAGCATATAGACAAAACGTGGTCCACTGGAGAAGGGAATGGCAAACCACTTCAGTATTCTTGCCTTGAGAACCCCATGAACAGTATGAAAAGGCAAACAGATAGGACACTGAAAGATGAACTCCACAGGTCGCTGTGCGTGTGTGTGTGTTAGTTCCTTAGTCGTGTCCGACTCTTTGCAACCCCATAGACTGCAGCCCACCAGGCCTCTCCATCCATGGGATTCTCCAGGCAAGAACACTGGAGTGGGTTGCCATTTTCTTCTCCAAAAGGAACTATAGAAAGAAAGTGAAGTCACTCAGTCGTGTCCGACTCTTTGTGACCCCATGGACTGCAGCCCACCAGGCTCCTGCATCCATGGAATTCTCCAGGCAAGAGTACTGGAGTGGGTTGCCATTTCCTTCTCTGCCCCAGGTCAGTAGGTGCCCAATATGCTACCAGAGTTAAGTGGAGAAATAACTCCACAAAGAATGAAGAGATGGAGCCAAAGCAAAAACAACACCCGGTTGTGGGTGTGACTGGTGATAGAAGCAAGGTCCGATACTGTAAAGAGCAATATTGCGTAGGAACCTGGAATATTAGGTCCATGAATCAAGGCAAACTGGAAGTGGTCACACAGGAGATGGCAAGAGTGAACATCGACATTTTAGGAATCAGCGAATTAAAATGGACTGGAATGGGTGAAATTAACTCAGATGACCATTATATCTACTACTGTGGGCAAGAATCCCTTAGAAGAAATGGAGTAGCCATCATAGCCAACAAAAGAGTCCGAAATTCAGTACTTAGATGCAGTCTCAAAAACAACAGAATGATCTGTTCATTTCCAAGGCAAACCATTCAGTGTCACGGTAATCCAAGTCTATAACCCCGACCAGTAATGCTGAAGAAGCTGAAGTTGAATGGTTCTATGAAGACCTACAAGACCTTCTAGAAATGACATCCAAAAAAGATGTCCTTCTCATTATAGGGGACTGGAATGCAAAAGGAGGAAGTCAAGAAACACCTGGAGTAACAGGCAAATTTGGCCCTGGAGTGCAAAACAAAGCAAGGCAAAGGCTAACAGAGTTTTGTCAAGAGAATGCGCTGGTCATAGCAAACACCCTCTTCCAACAACACAAAAGAAGACTCTACACATGGACATCACCAGATGGTCAACACTGAACTCAAATTGATTATATTCTCTGCAGCCAAAGATGAAGAAGCTCTGTACAGCCAGCAAAAACAAGACGGGGAGCTGATTGTGGCTCAGATCATGAACTCCTTATTGCCAAATTCAGACTGAAATTGAAGAAAGTAAGGAAAGTCACTAAACCATCCAGGTATGACCTAAATCAAATCCCTAACGATTATACAGTGAAAGTGAGAAATAGATTTAAGGGACTAGATCTGATAGAGTGCCTGATGAACTATGGATGGAGGTTCATGACATTTAACAGGAGACAGGGAGCAAGACCATCCCCAAGAAAAAGAAATGCAAAAAAGCAAAATGGCTGTCTGAGGAGGCCTTACAAATAGCTGTGAAAAGAAGAGGAGCAAAAAGCAAAGGAGAAAAGGAAAGATATAAGCATCTGAATACAGAATTCCAAAGAATAGCAAGGAGAGATAAGAAAGCCTTCCTCAGTGATCAATGTAAAGAAATAGAGGAAACCAATATAATGGGAAAGACTAGAGATCTCTTCAAGAAAATTAGAGATACCAAGGGAACATTTCATGCAAAGATGGGCTCAATAAAGGACAGAAATGATATGGACCTAACAGAAGAAGATATTAAGAAGAGGTGGCAAAAATACACAGAAGAACTGTACAAAAAAGATCTTCATGACCCAGATAATCACGATGGTTTGATCACTCACCTAGAGCCAGACATCCTGGAATGTGAAGTCAAGTGGGCCTTAGGAAGCATCACTATGAACAAAGCTAGTAGAGTTGATGGAATTCCAGTAGAGCTATTTCAAATCCTAAAAGATGATGCTGTGAAAGTGCTGCACTCAATATGCCAGCAAATTTGGAAAATTCAGCAGTGGCCACAGGACTGGAAAAGGTTGGTTTTCATTACAGTCTCAAAGAAAGCCAATGCCAAAGAATGCTCAAACTACCGCACAATTGCGCTCATCTCACATGATAGTAAACTAATGCTCAAAATTCTCCAAGCCAGACTTCAACAGTACATGAACCGTGAACTTCCAGATGTTCAAGCTGGTTTTAGAAAAGGCAAAGGAACCAGAGATCAAATTGCCAACATCCACTGGGTCATCAAAAAAGCAAGAGAGTTCCAGAAAAACATCTATTTCTGCTTTATTGACTATACCAAAGCCTTTGACTGTGTGGATCACAATAAACTGGAAAATTCTGAAAGAGATGGGAATACCAGACCACCTGACCTGCCTCTTGAGAAATCTGTATGCAGGTCAGGAAGCAACAGTTAGAACTGGACATGGAACAACAGACTGGTTCCAAATAGGAAAAGGAGGACGTCAAGGCTATATATTGTCACCCTGCTTATTTAACTTATATGCAGAGTACATCATGAGAAATGCTGGGCTGGAGGAAGCACAAGCTGGAATCAAGATTGCCGGGAGAAATATCAATAACCTCAGATATGCAGATGACACCACCCTTATGGCAGAAAGTGAAGAGGAACTAAAAAGCCTCTTGATGAAAGAGAAAGAGGAGAGTATAAAAGTTGGCTTAAGCTCAACATTCAGAAAACAAAGATCATGGCATCTAGTCCCATCACTTCGTGGCAAATATATGGAGAAACAGTGGAAACAGTAGCAGACTTTATTTTCTTGGGCTCCAGAATCACTGCAGATGGTGACTGCAGCCATGAAATTAAAAGACGCTTACTCTTTGAAACAAAAGTTATGCCCAACCTAGACAGCATATTAAAAAGCAGAGACATTACTTTGCCAACAAAGGTCTGTCTAGTCAAGGTTATGGTTTTTCCAGTAGTCATGCATGCATGTGAGAGTTGGATTATAAAGAAAGCTGAGCGCCAAAAAATTGATGCTTTTGAACTGTGGTGTTGGAGAAGACTCTTGAGAGTCTCTTGGACTGCAAGGAGATCAAACCAGTCAATCCTAAAGGAAATCAACCCTGAATATTGATTGGAAGCACTGATACTTCAGTGAAGCTGAAACTCCAATACTTTGGCCACCTGATGCGAGAGCTGACTCACTTGAGAAGACCCGGATGCTGGGAAAGATTGAAGGCAGGAGGAGAAGGGAACGACAGAGGATGAGATGGTTGGATGGCATCACCATCCAACCAATGGACATGAATTTGAGTAAGCTCCCGGAGTTGGTGATGGACAGGGTGCCCTGGCGTGCTGCATAGGGTGGCCTAGCATGCTGCAGTCCACGGGGTTGCAAAGAGTTGGACACAATTGAGCGACTGAACTGAACTGAACTGATGCCATAGGCATAGATACACACGTTCAGTTTTGCTTGCTAAGATAATTTCATAATAAACATAGAATTTAATTACTTGAAAAATAAAACAGCCATAATCCTACCACTTTTGTGTTGTATAATTAAAAACAAAGGGAAAGAAAAGTCCCCCAGCCCTCCATTGTCACCTGGAGGAGGCCATTGATGGCATTTGGGTTTTTTCTTCCTACCTTTACATTGATACATCTTCTTACTTATGTAATACCAGTGTATCTGCTTATACTTATGTCCTTTATAACTTATATTTTTTAAAAATAGGATCATATTGTACATGATTGTTCTGCAACTTGCTGAATGAGTTGGTCAGTCTGTTTTTTTATTTTTATCAAGGATAACTTATTAAAAAGGAACCCCCACCTCCTCCCTCCTCTTTCTCTCTCTCCAGAAGCATTCATTCAGTTCTTGTAGCTGTTATTTTGGTGTTTATATCTTGAAACAATAGGATTAGATCTCTATTTGTTGATCTCTCTTCAGTTTGGGACATAAGGTACTGATTTAGCTCTCTTTCACTCCCCTGTCCTCTCAGTTAGTTACAGTATAATTAGTTTAGATTAGATGTCAATTTTACATCATCAGGACCTATAAACACTTTTCTCAGTTAAGCTTACATTTATACCATGATTATATTTCTTTTCCTTTCAACTTTTTGTCCCTAGAGTTAACAACACTTGTCTTTCACATGTTAGAGTTGTGGTCTTTGTTGTTTGTTTGAAAGAGGAAGCAGTTTTCCGTGTCTTTACTGCTAATTAAACCCTACGCTTTCTGCCAGGTGTCTAAGTGTTCTCTTGCTGAAGATGACTTAACTGTTTCATTGGTTTGATCGTCTTGTGGAACCTCAGCCCTCCTCACATCTGGACTGGCCACGCCCATACCTGATGCCAAGGCCTTATCCTGGCCTTGCCCCAGCATTTTCCTGAGGATTTCCTTCACCTCTCTCTGCTTCCTGACCCCCCCATCTCTCCTTTGTTTTGGTGGGACCTATCCTCCAATAGCTTCCCCAAAAGTAGTGCCTGGAAAGTAAAGTTTTTAAGTCTCAGATATCTGAAACTCTTCTTCTGCCCTATCGCATGATTAATGATTTGGTTGGATATAAAATTCTTGGTTATAAATCAGTTGCCCCTGAGGTATAAGTACTGTACCATTGTGGTGTAGTGTTGTATGGCTTTTGAACTTTCTGATGCTATTCTTATTACAGATCCTTTGCAGATGCCCTGGTTTGGGTTTTGTTTTTATCTCTGAAAACATCTTTTAAAGTTTCTTTATTTCTTGTATTCTGAAATGTTATAGTGATATGCCATCATATGGAAATTTTTTTCATTAATTGTGGTGGGCACTTCAGTCTGGAAGGACATGCCATAGAGTTCTGGGAACTTTGTATTATTTCTTTCAGAATAGAAATGTGTTCTTTATTCTGTCTTTCTCTGAAGTACCAGTTAGTTGGAGCTCTTTCTTATCTTTAAAAGTTCCTTTTTATAGCATTTTGTTCTTTTTTTTTTAATTGGAATATGATTGATTTACAATATTGTGTTAGTTTCAGGTGTACAGCCTAGTGATTTAGTATTTTTGGAGATTATATTCTATCATAGGTTGTTATAAGATAATGGTATAATTCCTTGAGCTGTACAGTATATCCTTGTTGCTTCCTTTATATATCTTCCTTATATATGCTAGTTTTATCTGTTAATCTCAGACCCCTAAATTGTCCCTCCCCACTTCCCTCTCCCTTTTGTTAACCACAAATTTGTTTTCTATATCTGTGAGTCTGTTTCTATTTTGTATATACATTTATGTGTATCATTTTTTAGATTCCAAGTGATTGATATCATATAGTATTTGTCTTTCTCTGACTTATTTCACTAAACATAATATGCTCTAGGTCCATTTACATTGCTGCAAATGGCAATATTTCATTCATTTTTATGACTGAGTAATATTCCATTATATATATATATGCTTAGTCAATCAGTCATGTCCACCTCTTTGCGACCCTTTGGACTGTAGCCACCAGGCTCCTCTGTCCATGGGATTTTTCAGGCACAAATACTGGAGTGGTTTGCCATTTTTCTCATCCAGGGGATCTTCCCAACCAAGGGATTGAACCCACATCTCCTGTATTGCAGGCAGATTATTTACCTGCTGAGCCATCACAGAGGCCTATATATATATATATACACACACACACACACACACATACAATCATACAACACATCTTCTTATTCAGTCATATTATTAGGCACTTACTTGGGTTGCTTCCATGTCTTGGCTGTGGGAAATTGCATTTTCTTCTTGCATGAAGGCACTGTCATCTCTACAAGGCTAGAATTTCTTTGCATTTTTTTTTCTATTAAATGATAGTTTTACTGTTACAGAATTGTGTTATTTTCTGTTGATCAATCATGATACAATAGTTACATAATCACAATAATAAAAGATGTTTATCAGTTTTCACAATCAATATCCAGACCAGAAAAAAGATAATTACAATTGCAAGCCACAATAGAGACATGATTAACCTAAACAATGTAAGATAATTACATACAATTTGGAGGGGTTAAGTAAAGTAATGTGGTAAGTGAAAGTGCATACACGCACATGTTTTCATCTACCCAGCTGGTCTGTGTGTTTTGGTTGGTTCATTTAATCCATTCACATTTAAGGTAATTTTCAATATGTATGTCTATATAGTCAAAACTATGGTTTTTCCAGTAGTCATATATGAATGTGAGAGTTGGACCATAAAGAAAGCTGAGCGCCGAAGAATTGATGCTTTTGAACTGTGGTGTTGGTGTTGGAGAAGACTCTTGAGAGTCCCTTGGACTGCAAGGAGGTCAAACCAGTCAATCCTAAAAGAAATCAACCCTGAATATTGATTGGAAGGATTGATACTGAAGCTGAAGCTTCAGTACTTTGGCACCTGATGTGAAGAGCTGAATCATTGGGAAAGACCCTGATGCTGGGAAAGACTGAAGGCAGGAGGAGAAGGGGATGACAGAGGATGAGATAGTTGGATAGCATCACCGACTCGACG
Organism: Bubalus kerabau; assembly: GCF_029407905.1. NCBI lineage: Eukaryota > Metazoa > Chordata > Mammalia > Artiodactyla > Bovidae > Bubalus > Bubalus kerabau. The sequence goes on from NC_073624.1 coordinate 170,481,852, forward strand.
GACGTGAGTTTGAGGAAGCTCTGGGAGTTGGTGATGGACAGGGAGGCCTGGCGTGCTGCAGTTGGACACAACTGAGCAACTGAACTGACTGATGGGAAGTGAAGAAAGAACCAAGATCTTCTGTGGGGATCTGAGAGGTCTGCCTTTACCTTTCTGCGAACCTTCCCCCCCACCCCCATCCCCTGAAAATCCCTCAGCACCCTGCTCCCTACCCCGTCCTGCCTTCTGCAGTACTTGTCATTCAATTCCGCAGCCCTTTCCAGAGTTGTGGTCCACATTATCTCACTGTGGGCCACTCACTGAGGTTGGGATTACTCCACTTGGCCAAGTTGTTTATTCCTGTGTGCTGACTTCCATCCCCATAGAGCATATGAGGTTTTTCACTGAAGGCATTAGTGTGCCATGATGGCATTAGACATGCAGGAGATGCAGGGAGAAGGCCTCTGAGGAAGAACAGAAGGAGGGAGTCAGAGGAGGTGGGAAAGCTGGCAGGGGACAGCACAGTCTGACCCCTTGGCATAGAGAGGGTGTGAAGAAGGGTTGGAAGCTGTCTGTTAGAGGAATCCAGTATCTCATAGGAAAGGACCTCCTTCTCCATATGCAGTTGCTGGCCAAGAGCCGCTGTGGGACTTATGGCCTTGTCGTGAGCGGAGGGGAGGCTTAGGGCACATCAGGGGGTGTCTGTCAGTTGCACTCCCACGGGAGAGAGACAGGCATTTTCATGGCTACCACTGTCCACCCCTGTCCTTCTCAGCTCTGCTTCTGCACACAGGTCAAGAGCAGGCTCCTCGTGAGCCTCCCTTCCTGAGGGGAAGAGACAAACCATAGTCCCTTTCATCCCTTTCACCAGGTGGTTGATCTCGGAGCCACAGCAGGTCCTCATTCTCTGCACTGTTCATTCCTGAAGTGTACGAGTCGGGTGGTCCAAAACGGACCCTGTGGTCCATGCAGCAGTCATCTTCCCAGTCCTCAAGTATGTGATTGGAACTGATACACTTGACAGTTGATACTCCTGACAGATTGACCCCTGCATTTGTTCTTTGGTCTGGAGTTGAGTTATCTTGATTGGCAAGGCCAAGTGGAAACGTAAAACTGCCATCCCCAAGATAGTACATCAAAAACGGTATTGAACTCTGGGAGATGGGGGAGAATGGAGGAGATTACTGCCACCATTAGAACCTAAAAATGTCAGGGTGGTGGTCCCTCCTAGCTCAGTTTAATTCACTAGTCCAGCCCTTGAAGAAACTAGATGGATGCTAGAGAATGTCGACCACCGAGACTTAGCTGACCAGGGGTCCTGATTGTAGCTGCTGTACTGGACACGGTGTTGTTGCCAGAGCAGATTAATAAGGCCTTAGGTGTGTCATATAGTCATTGATTGGGCAAATACATTTTCCCATACTGATTAGATCAGAGGATCAGAAACCATGTGAGACGGACACCAGTCTTCTTTCACAGTTTTGCCCCAGGCCAGTGTCATAATATAGTTGGAAGAGATCTGGACCAGTCTCCATTTATTAGCTGGCCTCCATGACCACCCCCTACCACCAGCTGGGGGAGGCATGATGTTGTTTTGAGTCTTTGACTTTCAGTGTCCACTTAGAACTTACGTCTAATACTTCTCCAAATGTCTTCTTCAGCTCCTGTCCCCAGATACAGTCATCCGAGTAAGCGGTCATAGGTACATGTGAGGAAGTCAAGTCGGTGGACAGTTGTTAAACTTCTTCAGTCAGCGGGTTCTAGATGGAGAGCTGATGAGGGATGACAACACCCTCGGCCTCAATTCCTCTGCTCCTGCCCTTGTCTGGTTACAGGTGTTTCGTATACCCTTGTTGGCTGCTGCAGGGGTGCCATCCCCATACTCTGTGCGTCAAGCCCCCAGATTTAGGTCTCATTTGTATTTTACTGTGTATTTCTTGTTTTCCTTCTTTGGGATGGTTTTCAGGATTTGAAGGGGCAGAATTGTCTTTACTCTGCCATCTTCAAACTACAAATCCACTTCCTTTGTGGAAAGCTGCTTCTGGTTGTGTGTGGAGACTGATGAGGCCGTGTGTGGGGGGAACCCTCAGAAGCCCCAGGACCTCTTTAGGTACCTTCCCTTGCCTCCCAACTCGGCCACCTCTACCATTCCAGCCAGGATAAAATCCACACCTTTCCACAGCTTGATTCCACAGGTTTGCATTTGACTATCATAGTTGTCCAGTAGATGGCAGTAAAGTCCGTCTTTACTTGGATGGCAGTCAGTCCAACTAAATCAGTGCAAGAGGACACTCTTCTGACAGGTAGACGTGGCTGGCATGGGCATGTTTTCTAACCACACAGCAGTTCATCAGGCTGGATGACACTACTCTGATCATCCTTGTTAGTGTGGCTGTGTTAGCTCAAGGCCAGGCTGGATTTCAGGGACTGCTTGGTGGTCAAGTATGTTGTTAAGTCATATTGCTAAGTCATGTCTAGCTCTTTGCAAGCCCGTGGACTATAGCACGCCAGGTTCCTCTGTCCTCCACTATCTCCTCGAGTTTGCTCAAATTCATGTGCATTGAATCAGTGGTGCTATCTAACCATCTCTTCCTGTACCACCCCCTTCTTTTGCTTTCAGGCTTTCCCAGCATCAGGATCTTTCCCAATGAGTCAGCTCTTTGCATCAGGTGTCCAGAGTATTAGAGCTTCACCATCAAAATCAGTCCTTCCAATGAATATTCAGAATTGATTTCCATTAGGATTGACTGTCTCATCTCCTTGCAGTCTGACGGACTCTAAAGAGTCTTCTTCAGCACTACAATTAGAAAGCATCAATTCTTTGGCGCTCAGCTGTCCTTATAGTCCAACTCTCACATCCATACATGACTACTGGAAAACCCATAGCTTTGATTATGTGGACCTTTGCTGGCAAAGTGATGTCTCTCCTTTTTAATATGCTGTCTGGGTTTGTCACAGCTTTCCTTTCAGGGAGTAAGCACCTTCTAATTTCATGGCTGCAATCACTGTCTGCAGTGATTCTAGAGCCCAAGAAAAGAAATTCTGTCACTGCTTCTACTTTTCCCCCTTCTGTTTGCCATGAAATGATGGGACCGGACACCATAATCTTAGTTCTTTTATGTTCAGTTTCAAGCAAGCTTTTTCACCCTCATCAAGAGGCTCTTTAATTCCTCTTCACTTTCCCCATCAGAGTGATATCATGTGCATATCTGAAGTTCTTGATATTTCTCCTGGCAATCTTGATTCCAGCTTGTGATTCTTCCAGCCTGGCATTTCCATGATGTACTCTGCATATTATAAGCACGGTGACAGTAGACAGCCTTGTTGTACTCCTTAACAAATTTGGAACCAGTCAGTTACTCCATGTAAGGTTCTGATTGTTGCTTCTTGGCCTACATACAGATTTCTCAGGAGACAGGTAAGGTGGTCTGGTATCCCCATCTCTGAGAATTTTCCACAGTTTGTTGTGATCACACAAAGGTTTTAGCATAACCCAAGAAGCAGAAGTAGATTGTTTTTTTGGAACTCCCTTGCTTTCTCCATGATCCATTGAATGTTGGCAACTTGGTCTCTGGTTCCTCTGCGTCTTTGAAACCCAGCTTGTACATCTGGAAGTTCTCATTTCACATACTGCTGAAGCCTAGCTTGAAGGATTTTGAGCATAACCTTGCTAGGATGTGAAATGTGTGCAATTGTATGGTAGTTGGAACATTCTTTGGTGTTGCCTTTCTTGGGGATTGGAATGAAAACTGAATTCTTCCAGTATTGTGGCCACTGCTGAGTTTTCCAAATTTGCTGCCATATTGAGTGCAGCTCTGTGACAGCATCAGAGTGTGATGCTTCCTAAGGCCCACTTGACTTCACACTCCAGGGTGTCTGGCTCTAGGTGAGTAACCACACTATCATGGTTATCCTGGTCATTAAGATGTTTTTTGTATAGATCTCCTGTGTATTCTTGCCACCTCTTCCTAATCTCTTCTGGTTCTGTTAGGTCCTTAATGGTAAGGACCTTCTGTCCTTTATCATCCCCATCCTTGCAAAAGATGTTCCCTTGATATCTCCAGTTTTCTTGAAGAGATTTCTAGCCTTTCCCGTTCTATTGTTTTCCTCTATTTCTTTGCGTTGCTCATTTAAGAAGGCCTTCTTATCTCTCCTTGCCATTCTTTGGAACTCTGCATCAGTTGGGTCTATCTTACCCTTTCTCCCTTGCCTTTTTTTGCTTTTCTTCTTTCCTCCGTTATTTGTAAGGCATCCTCAGACAACAACTTTGCCTTCTCACATTTCTTTTTCTTTAGGATGGTTTTGGTCACTGTCTCCTATACAATGTTATAAACCTCCATCCATAGTTCTTCAGCACTCTGTCTACCAGATCTAATCCCTTGAATCTATTCATCACGTCGCCTGTATAATCATAAGGGGTTTGATTTAGGTCATACCTGAATGACCTAGTAGTTTTCCCTACTTCAATTTAAGCCTGAATTTTGCAATTAGGAGCTCATGATCTGAGCCACAATCAGCTCCAAGTCTTGTTTTTACTGACTGTATAGAGCTTCTCCATCTTTGGCTTCTAAGAACATAATCAAATTTTGATATTGACCATCTGGCAATGTCCATATGTAGAGTAGTCTTTTGTGGGTTTTTGAGAAAGGGTGTTTGCTATGATGAGCACATTCTTATGACCAAATTCTGTTAGCCTTTGCCCTGCTTCATTTTGTACTCCAAGGCCAAACTTGCCTGTTATTCCGGGTACCTCTTGACTTCCTACTTTTGCATTCCAATCCTCTGTGCTGAAAAGAACATCTCTTTTGGGTGTTAGTTCTAGAGGTCTTATAGGTCTTCATAGAACCGTTCAGCCTCACCTTCTTCAGCATTACTGGTTGGGACATAGAGTTGGATTACTGTGATGCTGAATGGGTTGCCTTGGAACCCATTCAGTCATTTTTGAGACTGCACCCAAGTACTACATTTTCGACTTTTTTGTTGAATATGAGGGCTATTCCATTTCCTCTAAGGTATTCTCGCCCGCAGTAGTAGATAGAATGGTCATCTGAATTAAATTCACCCATTCATGTCTGACTTCCTACTTTTACATGCAAAAGTAGGAAGTTAAGAGATACCTGGAGTAACAGGCAAATTGGGCCTTGGAGTACAAAATGAAGCAGGTCAAAGGCAAACAGAGTTTTGCCAAGAGAACACACTGGTCATAGCAAACAGCCTTTTCCAACAACACAAGAGAAGACTCTACACATGGACATCACCAGATGGTCAATACCGAAATCAGATTGATTATATTCTTTGCAGCTGAAGATGGAGAAGCTCTATACATTCAGCAAAAACAAGATTGGGAGCTGACTGTGGCTCAGATCATGAACTCCTTATTGCTAAATTCAGACTGAAGAAAGTAGAGAAAACCACTACACCATTCAGGTATGACCTAAATAAAATCCCTAAGGATTATACAGCGGAAGTGACAAATAGATTCAAGGGATTAGATCTGATAGAGTGCCTGATGAACTATGGACAGAGGTTTGTGACATTGTACAGGAGGCAGTGATCAAGATCATCCCCAAGAGAAAGAATACAAAAAGGCAAAATGATTGTCTGAGGAGACCTTACAAGTAGCTGAGAAAAGAAGAGAAGCAAAAGGCAAATGAGAAAAGGAAAGATATACCCATTTGAATGCACAGTTCCAAAGAAGAGCAAGGAGAGATAAGAGAGCCTTTCTCAGTGATCAATGCAAAGAAATAGAGGAAACCAATAGAATGCGAAAGACTAGAGATTTCTTCATGAAAATCAGAGATACCAAGGAAACATTTCATGCAAAGATGGGCACAATAAAGTACAGAAATGGTATGAACCTAACAGAAGCAGAAGATATTAAGAAGAGGTGGCAAGAATACACAGAAGAACTATACAAAAAACATCTTCATGACCCAGATAACCACGATGGTTTGATCACTCACCTAGAGCGAGACATCCTGGAATGCAAAGTCAAGTGGGCCTTAGGAAGCATCACTACGAACAAAGCTAGTGGAGGTGATGGAATTCCATTTGAGCTATTTCAAATCCTAAAAGATGATGCTGTGAAAGTGCTGCACTCATTATGGCAGCCTGTTTTCAAAACTCAGCAGTGACCACAGGACTGAAAAAGGTCCTTCATTTCAGTCCCAAAGAAAGCCAATGTGAAAGAATGCTCAAACTACTGCACAATTGCACTCATCTCACACACTAGCAAAGTAATGCTGAAAATTCTCCAAGCCAGATTTCAACAGTATGTGAATTATGAACTTCCAGATGTTCAAACCAGATTTACAAAAGGCAGAGGAAACAGAAATTGACAACATCCATTGGATCACATCAAAAAAGCAAAGAGAGTTCCAGAAAAACATCTTCTTTATTGACTACACCAAAGCCTTTGACTGTGTGGATCACAACAAACTGTGGAAACTTCTTCAAGAGATGGGAATACCAGACCACCTGACCTGCCTTCTGAGAAATCTGTATGCAGGTCAAGAAGCAACAGTTAGAACTGGACATGGAAAAACAGACTGGTTCCAACTAGGAAAAGGAGTATGTCAAGGCTGTATATTGTCACCCTGCTTATTTAACTTATATTCAGAGTACATCATGAGAAATGCTGGGCTGGATGAAGCACAAGCTGGAATCAAGATTGCTGGGAGAAATATCAATAACCTCAGATATCCAGATGACACCAGGCTTATGGCAGAAAGCGAAGAAGCACTAAAGAGCCTCTTGATGAAAGTAGAAGAGGAGAGTAAAAAAGTTGGTTTAAAGCTTAACGTTCAGAAAACTAAGATCATGGCATCCAGTCCCATCACTTCATGGCAAATAGATGGGGAAACAATGGAAACAGTGACAGACTATTTTCTTGGGCTCCAAAATTATTGCAGATGGTTACTGCAGCCATGAAATTAAAAGATACTTGCTCCTTGGAAGAAAAGTTATGCCCAACCTAGACAGCATATTAACAAGCAGAGATATTACTTTGCTAACAAAGGTCCATATAATCAAAGCTATGGTTTTTCCAGTAGTCATGTATGAATGTGAGAGCTGGACTATAAAGAAAGCTGAGTGCCAAAGAATTGATGCTTTTGAACTGTGGTGTTGGAGAAGACTCTTGAGAGTCCCTTGGACTGCAAGGAGATCCATCCAGTCAATCCTAAAGGAAATCAGTCCTGAATATTCATTGGAAGGGCTGATGCTGAAGCTGGAGCTCCAGTACTTTGACCACCTGATGCGAAGAACTGACTCATTGGAAAAGACCCTGATGCTGGGAAGGATTGAAGGCAGGAGGAGAAGGGGACAACAGAGGATGAGATGGTTGGATGGTGTCACCGATTCTATGGAATGAGTTTGAGTAAGCTCCGAGAGTTGATGATGGACAGGGAAGCCTGGCATGCTACAGTCCATGAGGTCGCAAAGAATCGGACACAACCGTGCAACTGATCTGAACTGTTTCCTGTCTGTTTTAGTTCACTGATTACTAAGATGTCAGTGTTCAATCTTGTCATTTCCTGCTTGACCATCTCCAATTTATCTTGATTCATGGACCTAACATTCCGGCTTCCTATACAGTATTGTTCTTTACAACATCAGACATTACTTTCACCACCAAGCATATTCACAACTGAGTGTCGTTTCCACTTGGCCTAGCCACTTCATTCTTTCTAAAGCTATTATTAATTGCCCTTTGCTCTTCCCCAGAAGCATACTGGACACCTTCAGATCTGGGGGCTCATCTTCCGGTGTCATATCTCTTTGCCTTTTTATACGGTCCATGGTGTATAAAAAGGAGAATCTCCTTGGAAAGAGGAGGCTGACAGGCTACAGTCCATGGGGTTGCAAAGAGTTGAACACAACTGAGCGACTAAGCACAATTTGTATCCTGAAATACCCGTTCTTCCCATATTCTTTAGTTCTAAAAACAGAACCTAGGAACAAATTGGTTTGTTTTACCTTAGCTGCATTACTGCCTCCTCACAGGAAAAGGTCACTGGTTTGAGTGTGGTGCCTATTCTTCCCATGCTTTCTTTTGTGCAGCCTCGCAGCTGTGGGTGGGGTTGGCCATGCTCCCCTCAGCACTTCATGTTGGGACGTGCATGGAGGAAGTGCTCTGGGACCAGCCAGGGACCAGTGCATCTGCATGGGCTTGGTAGGAGTTTTCATTATGTTTTTAAGCAATGCATAGTTATGTTATATTTTACTGAATTCCGAATTTTCAGAAAGAAAGCCCTTAGCAGTAATGAAACATAGTTTTGATTGATATAAACTTAAATGTTGTTCTACTTATCCCAGTAACCTTTGGCAGCTGTCACTCAAGGCACACCTATGCCCGTTGGTGATGCATCAATTGGAAAGTTTCAGCCAGGTGCTGGTCCTAAAACATCATTTACTGTGTGATGTGACTTGGCAATTTGACATTGTAGCTACACATTGGAAGGCACTTGTCAAAATAATAGATTGTTTAGAAGTCATAGTTTCTAGGATGAGTTTTCAGGCCGAAGTTCCAGGCAAGAATCAAATTCCTGTAGCCTGAGGAAGGGTCTAGGATGTAGGGGATCACCATAAAGAAAGGCCCTAGAGTAACGAAGGAAAAAGCTGCAGAAGTTGTGATGAGTTGTGTTGAGAGTGTGGTGGAGTGTGATGTGTACATTCACCTGCAAACATTTTCTGAGAATCTGCTGTGCCAGACTCCATATGCTGGGAGCACAGAGAGACCTTGAGGCCTCCTCTCACAGAGCCCTCACTGGGAGGGGTGAAGAAGGGACTTTAAGAGTAGTATGTGTGCCGGGGAATGGCAGGTCCCAGGGGATGGGAAGTTCGTGTTGGTAGTCGTGGGATTCTTCTTCCAAAGCAAGAAGAAGCCTTTGGGAGATTCCAGGGCCCGAGAATTCTAGCCCTGTGCTGTCCAGCATCATAGCCACTGGCCATATGAAGCTATTAAGTACTCAGAATGTGGCTATAATTATAAATAAATACTGGATTTCAAAGATAGTACCAAAAAATGTAAAATACTTCTATAATGTTTATATGTTGGTTACATTTTAGAAATGAATACTATGGAAATACACTGTATTGGATTAAAGAAAATATCATTAAAATTAAATCTTCCCTTTTCTAGTCACTTTTTTTAAGGTGGCTGCTAGAAAATGTAAGTTACACATGGGGCTTGAATTGTGTTTCTGTTGGATAGCAGGGAAGAACCGGAATGTTGGGAACTGAAGGATGACTGGGCGTGGCAGGAGGGAGGGGAGGATGTTGTAGAGACTCTCAAGGATTTAAGCAGAGCAGTGTCACAAAGGCTTCCACACAGAGGATGAGGGCACGCGTCCGGCCTCTCTAGACTGCTCTGTGTTGGTTTCCATTTGAGAGTTAGGTTTTCCAACATGATTCTAAAATCCCAGGGTTCAATTCTAACTTTCTTCCTTCTCCCAGCACTCACACATACTTCAGCGATCACTGACCTCACAAATCCTTAACCAACGTGAGATTGTTTACTTAGCATGCTTTGGTTCACTGTATTAATTTTAACCTTCTCTGTCCTAGGATCTGAAGCCTAGTAACATTGTAGTCAAGTCAGACTGCACCCTGAAGATCCTCGACTTTGGCCTGGCTCGCACAGCGTGCACCAACTTTATGATGACTCCCTATGTGGTCACGCGGTATTACCGGGCACCCGAAGTCATCCTGGGCATGGGCTACAAAGAGAACGGTGAGTACAGACAGGACTGGAAGAAGCCGCAATGTTTAAAATTAGTGCTGTTAGTCATCACGAGCTTTCTTCTCTTTCCTGTGAACTGTATGAAATATAATATGGAGACTGTGTTATGCATAGATTATCATAGTTCACAGATGAGAAATAATTTTATATTTCCATTGGTTAAAATTATTCACTTTTGAAATGAATATTTTGAACATTTGTCAAAGTATAATATGCTTACAAAAAAAAAATGTGAATCCCAGGTGTGCAGCTCAGTTGGAGCACACCCATGTAACCAGCAGCATAACTGAGGCCTCCCCAGGACCCCTCTGGGTCTCAACTCCCAAGGGAAGCCATTATCCTGATTTCCAGCACCATAGATTGATTTTTCTTATTTTTGAACTAGATATAAATGGAATAATACAGCATGTGCTTTTTGTGTATAAAATTGGTGTTTTTTTTTAACAGCAAAACTTATTCTAGCAATATCAGAGCTCTTTGAAACTTAGCTTTTGAAAAATTTGTCAAAAAGAACTAAATCACACTTACTTATTAAAAAAAAAAAAAAAAAGGAGTCTGAAAGTTTGCCTAAGTCATCTGAAATGAACTGAGCTTCAAGTTTATCCAGATGTTTTAGAACTTGTGCTCCCATTCAGAGAGACACAAGTCTGTGGCCTTCCAGTCCTCTATGGCCATGGAAGGAAATTCGGTCCCCTGTTAGCGTCTCTAACCCCACCTGCACCAGCAGGGGCACTGAAGAGCTCTCTGTCTCGGCTTCTGAGGCCTTGATTCAGCTGGGCCCTGCAGAGGAGGGGGGACAGCCAGAAGCTGAGGCGCCCCTGGCCCTCGCCTGGAACCCAAACAAGCCTGGCCCTGTGGGGCCACACTGCCTTGACAGTTTAGAAATGGATCATTCTGGAGGCATGGTGTTCATATTTTACATGAGTACTACTAACAAGCTGGGTCTGTCTTTGTTTGGGAGGGGATTTGAGAAAAGACATGCGTGGGGGCGGTCTCTGGCTGGTTTTAATCACCTGGTATTTGGTAGTGGACATCTGGTCTGTCGGGTGCATCATGGCAGAAATGGTCCTCCATAAAGTCCTGTTCCCAGGAAGAGACTGTATCCTTCACAGGGAGATACCTGGTGCTGACCACAAGGCCGGGAGCCGGGGTGGGCTCGTGCCTGGAAACAGCTTTCTGGGGACAGGCACTCCTAATTTCTGGGACTTTGTCTTTGAAGCTGTAAGGTATTGGACTATTTGGCACTGAAAGCCAAGATTGCTGCAAACTGAAAGCCAAAATAGAGGTCAGCAATCTTTCATACTGTCTAAAACAGTTCACCCTTAACTGGCCGTTTATTTTCCATATTTATGTGTTTAGTGCACTGTTAGAAATCTTTTCCTCACCTTTGTTTTGTTCATGGCACTTCATAATTTTGTCATTTCACTTTATTTTCAGTTGATATCTGGTCAGTGGGTTGCATCATGGGAGAGCTGGTGAAAGGTTGTGTGATATTCCAAGGCACTGATCGTATCCTTCCCGGGGACCTTCCCGGCCATGTTTTCCATAAATACCAAAGGCAGCAGGAGCTCAAAAGGAAAATGTCGTAATTCTAGACTGTATTCTAAGGAGGTCTTGATTATATTTGTTAAATTAGTGTCACAGATCAAATGGCTCAATTTTATGTTTTCTCTTTTACTTGACTTAACAATTTTATTAACACATAGAATTAAGTTAAACCAATTTATATTCTTAATTTTGTTAAAAATAACTTATAAGAAATGCATTTACTCTTTGACAAATGTATTCTGGTGTTTAAATGAAAATACTATTTAGTTAATTAATTTAACTATTTAGGGAGTTGTCTAAATTTAATAGGCCAATATTCTTATGTAATTTGTTTAATATACTATTTCATCAGTTACCAGGATGCAATAGAATATTTTCCTCCAAAGTAAGAACTGAAGCATGCTACATAAGACGTAAAGGGAAAAGTTTGTGAGGAACAATATTTGCTAAATTTTTTGTTTGTTACTCTTCTGACATTTTGTGGAAAATTTTAGAAGATCCACTTAGATGGTTATTTTGTGACTTCCCCAGTGGGGAAGTCTAAATAAATATAAAATGCAAAAGGTTAACTTATACTGTGGTCAGCAAATCATATTATGATATGTAGCATAAGGAAGAATAGATAAATAATAGTTTCAATAGCTTTCTTTTCTCATATTCCTCATGTTCTTCCATCTTCAATATTTTTTACTCTAACTTAGTTCTTCACATATACCCTTTTTCATTTGTGTTCTCACCACCTAAAATTTTCATTAGTCTTTTGATTTTATTTTTTTGTTATGAAAGCTTTAAGTAGTCTCTGCTGGCAGATTGATGGTTATCTTTAAGAGAAATTAAGTTGTATAGTCAATGTTTTATATATATTTTATTAATTTTCATTTTTATGATTTTATGAGGGTGATTTTCTTATAATATAAATCTTCACAACACAAACTTGAAATGAAAAAATTTTATCCCTATCATTTTATTTACCTTCCTTAATAGTTTTCACATCACAGATTTTATGTGAAGTTAAACATAGCATTTTATTTTGTTCTAATACATTTTCTAGCAATTTTTCATAGCCTTACCTTAGATTCAGTTGTTTCAAACTGTAAATAGGAGATATTTAATTTGCAAATAAATTCAATATAAAAAGGAAAAGTTGATGTATTCTAAAGATACATTTATTTATTATGCCAAGCTACGAGGCTTGTAGGATCTTGGTTCCCCAGTCAGGGATTGAAACCACGCCCTCAGCAGTGAAAGTACCGAGTCCTAATCACTGGACTGTCAGGGAATTCCCTAACGATACATAATTGGAAGTGTCTACTTAACATTCAGTTTGTCTCAATTTTTAATTTATTTTGCGTCTTTCTTTTCTTAATTAACTGTGATATCTTCAGATAGTACAGATATGAAAAGTGTGGGTACTTTCTGGTGCATTATTAAATAATGTTAAAATTCTTAGTTTACATATTAACATCTTACAGTATCTGTAATAATAATTTTATGTATAAGGTCATCTAATGTCATCCTTAGAACACACACAGAGATTAGCATCATTTTCCAAAGACAATTTTGCTCTTTTTTCAAACATTAGATAGAAAGAGATTCTGGAAACCAGACTGCAGTTGTCAGAGATTTGTTTTAGGTTCATAAGCGAAGGTAGAAAAGAAGTCCTCGTGGCTTATAAGAAAGAGAAGGCTTCTGCCAGGTACCCCTCAGAAAGCACGGGGCTCTGGAGGCCAGAAGCAGATTACTGAGGGGGCACGTGGACACTGTCACAAAGCTGAGGACTGAGAGCTGAGGAGCGCCCATCTGCAACTGTGACGGACACAGTTTTCATGAAATGATGGGTGAAGAGAATGGTTAAGAGAGCATGACAGGTTGGGAATTAAAGATATAAACAACTCTATTGCTGCAAATGGGAATGGTAGCTAAGCTACGGAAGTTCAAAGGAAAGTGACTTGTTTTAAGATGAGAGGGAAAAAATTATGTTTGACTGGTGATGGAAAGCTCCAGTGGAGAGCAAAATGGTGATGGTATACCAAGAAGAAGAAAGACATCACAGGAGATGAGAGGGCCTCCTCCTTTGTTCTTTGAAGAACATGTGTTTGTTCCCTAGGTTCTTTCACAGTAATGTCATTTTATTTTTCTAAGACATACCTCAATTAATAACTTTTTAAAGATTCTGTTTATTTATTTGATTCCTCTGTTTTGTGTTCTCTTATATAATGTTTATGGTTTTAGAATCACTTTCCACATTCATCTTGCCAGTTATCTCAAGCTCCCAGAAAAAGAGACAAAGCTGGCCTTGTCTGCATTTTACAAATAGGAAGATGAAACCTAAGGGAGATTGACTGCCTGACACCTAGTGAGTGACTAACACACAATGGAGTCTGCAACCTAGGTCATGTACTTGGAAAGGAAATAAAACACACTCATTTATATTGCAATGATAGCCAGAGTCAGTGCCAAGTAAAACTTTAGTGACCTCTCAAAGCTGTCGCTGCTCAGTGTAAGCCCAGCCACAGTGGGAGATGACATGATGCGGGCTTAGAAAGTCCAGAGCCCCAGCTCCTGCTCCCTGCCTCGTGCACCCCATCCTGCCAAGCCTACAAGGTGGTTCCCAGCCGTAAATTAAGCAGTCAGTTAGGTCTTTCTATTTCAGGGAGCTTTATATCTAACATAGCTTTATTAAGAGAAGTGGAGGTGTGAAAGTCGCTCAGTCGTGTCCAACTCTTTGCGAACCCATGGACTGTAGAGTCCATGGAATTCTCCAGGCCAGAATACTGCAGTGGGTAACCTTTCCCTTCTCCAGAGAATCTTCCCAGCCCAGGGATCAAACCCAGGTCTCCCGCATTGCAGGCAGATTCTTTACCAGCTGAGCCACACAGGAAGCCCAAGAATACTGAAGTGGGTAGCCTATCCCTTCTCCAGCGGATCATCCCGACCCAGGAATCAAACCAGGGTCTCCTGCATTGCAGGCAGATTCTTTACCAACTGAGCTATCAGGGAAGCTCGTTATTATGAGAACTGATTTCAATTTGCCTACATAATTATTACCTACTTTCATGTTTAAGCCTTTCAGTCATAGGTATTCTTCAGCTTCAAGATAACTTTATTTTGATCTAGAATAGGAAGCCATAAAGACTTCATTGTGTTGATGTAATAAACTGTGACCAGAGTTTATATGGTGCAGAGCTTATTTGTTTTTTTTTTTTAATAGTCTTAACTAGGAACCCAAACCTTATTTGAATATTATTTCAGAATGCTTCTGCTGACCCAGTGAGCTGGCCTGATTAATTATTCATTGATAAGTATAATTTAAGTTTCTCTTTGAATGATGCAACTTATGTAATATGAATATAAGGCATTTCAGTTGTATTTTCCTCAAGAGACTCCTTAGATATTGATCAGTGGAATAAAGTTATTGAGCAGCTAGGAACACCATCTGCAGATTTCATGAAGAAACTTCAGCCAACTGTGAGGAATTATGTAGAAAACAGACCAAAGTATCCTGGAGTCAAATTTGAAGAACTCTTTCCAGATTGGATATTCCCATCAGAATCTGAACGAGACAAAATTAAAAGTAAGATATCCTTTTTTCATATACTTGTTTTCATAATCTGGTGAAGCTTTTTTATGTTTGCATTCTAAAATCTGTGAAAACTGAAAGATGAAATAGTTGAAAACCCTCAAAGTCATTTATAGGCTAGAATGAAGGCATTTCAGAAAGAAAGCTTAATGACCTTGAAGTTTTGTCCTCAATAAAGGGGACAAAACTGAAGCCTCTGGTCAAAATATTTACATAGTCTGAAAGATTCTTATATTAGTTACAGCAAATGGAATTTAAACTGTTACCAAGTATAAAGAATACTTGAATAAAGATTGTCACCCATTTGAAGAGGCAGAAATTTTAAAAGGCCTTCTCCCCTTATCCTGTGCCCATCACATTTTAATGTGTTTAAGGGAAAAGAATAGATTTGATTTTCTTTGCATCAAGACAAACTGTGCCTCATTCAGAAGAGTTCCATCTCTCCTTTGCCTACACATGTGAACTTTGTTTGGTTTTGGTATTCATTTGGCTGTCTTGGGTCTTTGCTGTGGCGTCTGGGGTCTTGGGTTGCACGTGCAAGCTCTCAGGTGGAGCATGTGGGGTCTAGTTCCCTGACCAGGGGTTGAACCTGGGCCCCTGCACAGGAGTGCAGTGTCTCAGCAACTGGAGCACCAGGGAGGTCCCACCTGTGAATTTTAATTGCTGAAACCTAGGTGAGCCTTGTATTTAACCAAGTTATTGAACTTGTTAAATTTTTTTCTAGCTACTAATCTCTAGATTTTTTTTTCCTAAGTGTACATTGTATACAGGTAGGCAAAACAGAGGGCTTCCCTGGTGGCTCAGTCAGTAAAGAATCCACCTGCAGTGCAAGATACCTGGGCTTGATCACTGGATTGGAAAGATCATCTGGAGAAGGGAATGGCTATCCACTCCAGTGTTCTTGCCTGAAAAATCCCAAGAACCGAGGAGCCTGGTGGGCTACAGTCCATGGGGTTGCAAAGAGTCAAACACGACTGAGAGACTAAGCACAGCGCAGGCAAAGCAGATATCTGTGAACTGTTCTATATGATGCAAATATGAAGTCATTGTGTGGCTTAGTCTGTTCATCAAGAGAAAAGGCTTGCCCGTGCTTCATGCCTGCCCTCTCTGCAGTGCCACACTTGGCCTAGCTCCTGTACCCTCCCTGCCCATGGCTTGTCAGTCTTATGCCCTGTCCTTCTCCCCTCCCATACTCAGGCCAAAAGCACCTTTGAAAGCCTGGTTTGTAGGAAATGGCTGCTTGATTTACCTTTAAAGAAAGAGACTAATAATCCTGAATTTATCACCAGTTTCTCAGAGTTAGTATATTTTTGTTCTGTCTGTGCTGTCACATTTAGTTCTTTATTGTGTGATTCTCCAGTTAAAATTGTTTCTTTATTAATCTAATATTTGTTTTTACCCTAGCAAGTCAAGCCAGAGACTTATTATCAAAAATGTTAGTGATAGATCCCGACAAGCGAATCTCTGTAGATGAAGCTTTGCGTCACCCTTATATCACTGTTTGGTATGACCCCGCTGAAGCAGAAGCGGTAAGCATCTATTTTGAAAAGACTTGTGTGTAAAGGCAGGGCATACATTTCCCTGGATCTTCTGTCTATCTGTCTGAAATGGCTACACAAAGATTTATGGTTAAAAGGATTCCTGATTACTTTGAGGCCATATCAGTTCAGTTCAGTCACTCAGTTGTGTCCAATTCTTTGCAACTCCATGAATCACAGCACACCAGGCCTCCCTGTCCATCACCAACTCCCGGAGTTCACTCAGACTCATGTCTATCGAGTCAGTGATGCCATCCAGCCATCTCATCCTCTGTCGTCCCCTTCTCCTCCTGCCCCCAATCCCTCCCAGCATCAGAGTCTTTTCCAATGAGTCAGCTCTTCGCATGAGGTGGCCAAAGTACTGGAGTTTCAGCTTTAGCATCATTCCTTCCAAAGAAATCCCAGGGCTGATCTCCATCAGAATGGACTGGTTGAATCTCCTTGCAGTCCAAGGGACTCTCAAGTCTTCTCCAACACCACAGTTCAAAAGCATCAATTCTTCAGTGCTCAGCTATAGCCGGGGTCAAACCCCTTTTAGGACTCCTTACTGGGGCTGAACTCCAAGTACCTCAGGAATGAACATGCTTATGCTGTGGTGATATAATTGTCTTCATTTATGTCAATGCTGATGTGTGATCACAATATCACCTTTTTTAGGCATCCATTTGTGTACCTGGTACCATACCTGGGTTTTGCTTTTATTATCTTGTTTAGGTATCCAGTCAGGCTCAGAAACTTGCTGAAAATCACAGGTCTGGACATCCTTCCCCAGAGGTACCTGTTAGAGGAGTTCCACTTCTGAGTGTGGTGCTCATGTGCATTTTTCTGTAGCATCCCTGGTATGGATGGTCTTTAGTTGGAAGTGAAATAATTACATGGTGGCATGCTCATTATTGGGCTTCCCTCATAGCTCATCTGGTAAAGAATCCGCCTGCAGTACAGGAGACCTGGGTTCGATCCCTGGGTTGGGAAGATCCCCTGGAGAAGGGAAAGGCTACCCACTCCAGTATTCTGGCCTGGAGAATTCCAGGGACCATACAGTCCATGGGGTCACAAAGAGTCGGACACGACTGAGTGACGTTCACGTTCACGTTCACATGCTCATTATTAGGTTTTGTCCTGTGCATTTAACCACCATTTTTTGAAGCAGTCCACTTATGATTTGGGGACTAAATTTGGGAGTTCTAATAGGAAGAAATAAAAACTTGAGATATATTTTGCAGCTTCTGTATTTCCTAGCACAGTACCTTGTCCAGAATGGATCTGTAGGAAGCAGCCTGTGATTGCTAATTTTATAATTACATTTGGGCAGATGTCCTTAGAGTGTAATTATTAGCAGGACTATAATAGGTCTATTTTTTGGTTAATTATTCTGTAATTATTTTGATTTTGAAACCAATGTAAATATACTTAGAAATCTTTAAGCCACATATTGAATGAAACTATATCAATATTATAAATATTTTATTTTATTATTTTTATAAGTATTTTAGAAGTCTTACAAGTGATTCATTTTCTTCATGCCTTATTATTTTTTCAACTATTAACTTTACCTGTAAAATTTAATTTTTAGCCACCACCCCAAATTTATGATGCCCAGTTGGAAGAGAGAGAACATGCAATTGAAGAATGGAAAGGTAAAGATGGAATTTATTTTGATTGTTACACATTTCTTGAAATGGGGCAACTTAACACTTTTTGACAGTAGCCTTTCTAAGGGAGGGGTGGAGACCCTTCAGCTCTATCCTCTCTCTTCCCACTTCCCAGTAAATGAAGAACTTGAAGATAACAAAATTAGAGAGGAACGTGTATGAATTGCATATTTGCTTCAGAAGACAAAAACAAAGGCTTTTCACACATCTCACATTATCAAATCTTGATTTGTAAACTAAATTCAGTAAGTGTATTACACTTAACTTGATAACGTGTTGCAAACTTTTGAGTAACCCCAATTCACAGGCCCCTGTAAAGCAGATATGAGAGACCCCACTGGGGTCAAGGGAACTTCTGCTGTATTGGTAAGCCTTGTAGTTATGCGTTTTAAAATAAGAGTTGGGGGGAAATTGCAGATCAAAAATATGCAAATAGTTATTACCACCACTCGAACCAGACAACCCACAAGAAACTAAACCAGTAATAAAGAGGTTAAACTAAAAATATTTCATTAAAAAGCAGAATCAATAATAGTTGAGAACTGTGGTCAGCGCAAGTCAAACATGGCAGCGTGTCCTGCCCAAGAGCCGCTCCCTGGGCTGCAGGGAACAAGTGACTCGCAGTGCACACAGCCACAGCCTCGCTCGGTGCCTGCACTGTGCTGATTTTATTTCACGAATACCAAACTTGTAGGATGCTGCTAGTATCTTACCTAATAGGTAGTTCTTCTGACAAATGAACATTGAGGAAAACTGAGATTGAAACCAAGAAAAAACTTAGGTAACTAGACCAATTTCTGGCCAATCTGGAGGAGTTTACATTTGAAGAACCACAATGGTGGAGGAAAAACTGTGCAAAAAGATGTGATAATATCCAGTAGTTAAACTGTTCTGTTAGAGTCACTTTGCTAGTACTTTCCTCCTTCTCTTCCCCATTCCTCATGTCTCTCTTTCACTCTCTCCCTACCCTCAACTTTGTAAAACCCACTAGTGGATCCAGAGCTACCCTACTTTTATGGCCTTCATAATTGGTTGGTTGAAAAGATACAAGGAATCAAATTATATTTTGGTCTAGGTAAACTATTACTTGTCTATCACAGTTAAAAATAGCACATCACAGTGTCCTTGGAGTGGTTCCAATTTATTTGGAAGCAGGGTTTAGAGATGCAGAGAAACTGATGAAGCATTCTAACTTGCATTTCTGTTTGAAGAGCTAATTTACAAAGAAGTGATGGATTGGGAAGAAAGAAGCAAGAATGGTGTTGTAAAAGATCAACCCTCAGGTTAGTGATTGCTTTAATAGTTGGATTGCATAATACTTTTCTTTCTCTATTCATTTTTTGTAAATGGCAACAGCATGTTTTAAGTGCCACCTTGACCAGCATTGGATTTGAAAACTCCTTGTGTGAAATACTTTTCTCTTTTTGGTCTGCTCTGGTTGTGGCAGCTAACATTTTATTGATGCCAGGCAGCAAACTAACTGTTTTGTGAACATTTCTTGGTTCATCCTTGTAACAGCCACTGTCATTTTCATTTATAGATAGGGGAATTGAATTTAAAGCTTTCAACGTGCATGACCTTCTTTATATTGCCCCCAACCAATTAAAAAAGAAAATTAATATGAGTCTAGATAAAGTGGAATTTGGTTTTCTTTTGAGAAAATTGTTCATATAATTCTCCTATCTTTCTGCTTGATCTTAGTGGTAGCAGTCTGACTAACAATTAGGAAGCTG
Source organism: Bubalus kerabau (assembly GCF_029407905.1). NCBI lineage: Eukaryota > Metazoa > Chordata > Mammalia > Artiodactyla > Bovidae > Bubalus > Bubalus kerabau. The sequence goes on from NC_073624.1 coordinate 170,501,624, forward strand.
TATGACTATTAGAGGCGTAATATATATGGTATTAACTTATAATACCATCTATAAGGTTCTACCTTAAACAAAACTCTTTACTTACATTTATTTCACATTTGTATTCACTCCACTCCCACTGGAAAGCACATGCACGCCACACACACATGTAAATACATATGGGGCTGTTTCTTATTCTTGAATTTTATATTCAGCATGACATGTGTCAAGTGTCTGGAGATTATATAACTTCAATAAAAATTTAGATGCTTATAGTTAACCACAAATTTAAGACTGACCTCTGAGACCCTGGATGTTTTGTTTTTGTTCAAACCAGGCTAAAATATAGATAGTGGAAAACAGATTAGTTTCATTTGCCTTAAAATATCAGTTTTGGGGATTTAGAAGGCAAAAATAAAATGAACAAGAGTCCACTAAATTTTGTTCCTATTTTTTTCTTGTTTGTATCATTCCTCCTTTTAGAAGGTATTTTTTATTGCAAAAGAACTCTTCAAAGGTTGATGTTTTTTCCCTTGGATTAAGTGTTTATGATTATAATTGAAATGTCTGATGACACTTGAATCCTACTTGGACTTGAGCCTTTTGTGATCCTGATAGTTTTAGGATAAATTCAACAATTTTCTTTTAATATCTTTTTAAAACCAGAAGGTATTTTTAAAGTAGTTAACATGACTATACATGTGTGAAGTTTAGCCACCAGGAAGAAAGAGAATATTGCAGTGAAAGACAAAGGAATATTTGGGATTTTGAGCCTAAAGAAAGACTCCACAAAAAGTTCAAAATGTACAGTCAACTAACTTCTTGTTTATACTAATAGTATAGGAAACTGCAAAAGGACAGAGCTGAGAAGTGGCCTGAAGTCTCACTGCCTGGATCTGCAGCAGTGTCGTGCCTCAGATTTTATTATATTTGGTTTTCTTAGCACAGATGCAGCAGTAAGCAGCAACACCACTCCTTCTCAGTCGTCGTCCATCAATGACATTTCATCCATGTCCACGGAGCAGACGCTGGCCTCGGACACAGACAGCAGTCTGGATGCCTCGACAGGACCCCTGGAAGGCTGTCGATGATAAGTTAGAAATAGCAAGCTTGTCATCAGTGAAGGAACTCTCACTTCCATGGGCGTGAAATACTTGGGAGTTGATGGAACCAAATAGAAAAACTCCATGTTCTGCATGTAAGAAACATGATGCCTTGCCCCTACTCAGTTGTACTAGGCTTGCCTTGCTTAGATTATAAAATGAAGCAGATTAAAGAAAAAAAAAAAAATACAAACCACACATTTAGAAATTTTGTTCAAGGTCATTTCAGGTGAGCAATTAGAATATATGAATTTTTTTTTAAGTTGTGCGGTAATAGTGATCATTTCTCATCCTCAGTAACTGTTGGGATTTATATGCATGACACAGATGCTTGCTTGGATTTGCCCTCTAGCACTTTGGAAATCAGTATTTATAAAGCCAAATAATCTTCAAGGTAGTGCTGCTTCTAGAATTGTCTCTTAATCCTCTTAAATAATTTTGTGTTTGTCCAGAAAAAAATAGATTTATGTGTATTAATTGGCCACCATCATATTATAATATCTTACCTTCTTTTAGGGTATGAATTAACTTTCTTTCATATTTCAGAAGGAATATAATTAAATCTATATAATGAAAAAAATGTAACTTTTCTTTAATTTGTCATGTTTTAGGCTGAGAATTATCACTGCTAAGACCAGGATACTTTGTTTTCTCTAAACTGTGTTAGTCTGGATGACTGTACATTCAGTTTTACTGCACGATAGCATTTTAAGTTTTGTTTTATGCTGCTTAAAACATATATATGTTTAAAATCCTACTACCCCATCTCTTTTTTCTTGGTCTTCTGGACTTATTAATTTGAAGTGCTACCTAGAACTTCATCTTCTTTATTAGCCACCTAACACCCATGTCAATCATATGATGGCAGATAGATTCTTGACCCCATCACCTGCTGTTAGAGTAGAATTTTACGAAGTGATCACTAAAGATGATGGCAGTCACTTGCTGAGTGCTTGTTTTGCTTGCGCCTGGACTGGGTCCTTTCTTACCTCCTCTAGGGTAAGATACATGATTTCACAAGGCAGAGTTTCCCTCTTCCAACACAGCATTCTTCCTCGACTTTCTTTCTTTTATGAAAGAAACCACCTAAACCCACTTTGGTCTATTTTAGGAAGCAAGCTGGTTCACAATGGCTGTTTGTGGTGGTTTTCCACTTTGTGGAGGCGTTTCCTGTTCCTAAGGGAAGACCTTCTGAGAGATAGGGAGGAGCTGTCCTAAAGGGCAATTATTAACTAGTAAATATTTCCTGATTTTAAGCTGCTCACCTGAAATTGATACTTTCAGACTAATATGGAAATTATTCAAGATTCAGTAAAATACTGAGTATTGAAGTGTCATTGCAGAAATGGAGTTATGATGGTCACATATGGCTACCTGTGCTTGTAATGCTTTCCCCTGGAGCTTATTCTATTGCAGATTCATATCTTTTGTTCAGTTATTTTGGAAGCTATTGAGTCAACATTGTCACATTCTATGGAATGTGTTCTGAGGAGGAACTTTGTTAAGAAAGTTTATTATAAATATATCTAAAATATATGATTCTCTCTATACCATTTGTATCTTATTGGTCTTGTCACTGGAAACTGGAACCCTTGATGAACAAAATTAATATTGAAGTAATAAATAGTTTTCTATTGTGATGTTTAGACATGTTCAGCTGTAAGATGGAATACTAACTTGGATTGGGGCAGAAACACCTGTTACATAGCTGAGGATTATTTTGGCTTCAGAGGCCTGATGGTATAGTGAAGAAAGTTACTGCTGTACATATATAAACATCTTAAAATGACCTAATACACATTCTTTAAAAAGACTTTACTAAATCTATCTTTGAAAAGAAAAGGAAAGGGGAGAGTTTTAAAAATACATGATCTGTCCTCAGCTTATGTACATGCAGCACAGGAACGCGAGGGCACGTGGAAGTCCCACCGGGTGATTGTACACTCACCAGGTGCCGTTTATAAATGGAGCTAGGTGCCATACAGAGTGGCTTTCTGCTCACTGACTCCTCCTGTGTTCACGGAGGAAGTCCGTGATGGTGTGGACGGGTTTCCTGCCAAGACCACCTTCCACCAGCGAGTGACGAGTGCACCCCGGCAGGCCATGGTGCTGCGGACCGCAGAGCTCCATAGAAGTACCTCACCCCAGTTCAGGGCCCTCCCTCCTGAGCTGGGACGTGCCAGGGACCTGGTGCAATGCAGATGGTTCCACACTGCTCTCCATGGATAAATTCTGGTGTTGGATAAAGAACTGAAAAATGTGCTCAATTTTTCATCTTTTCTATTTTATTTTTGTAATTTATATTGTACACAACCCTGGAAGTAACTATTTTGGACACATATTTTTATAAACCAGGTAATTTATTATTAGCCTGGAATTTGAACTAGGTTCATTTTGTTTGTTGACTTAGTTTTTTGTTAAAAAGGAAATGACTGCCTTCCCTGTCAGATCTTGACTTCAAGTGCAGGTTCCAGAGAGCAGACAGAGTCTGTCAGAGTAGGAGAGCATTCTAGAAGCATCCTGCTCAGTGTTGATCCACTGTGGAAACAGGAGACAGAATCAAGGCTCTGTGCTTATCTGTGCACCATGAAACTCAGAGCTGCAGTCCTGAAAGGAGAAAATGCTTGGTAGGGCCCCTTACTGACACCCAGAGTCCAAAGTTGAAACACTGAATGGCAGACTGAATCCAGATTTGATGCTGTGTAAAGTCATGGTAATGATATATGATGAGTTCATACGGTTGATTTCTAATGTAACTCCTCTGGTGTTTCATACTGGTAGTAAACACAGGTGTGACCTTTCAGATTGCATATCTCAAAAGTAACATTGCCTAATGTTTTATAATAAAATATATTACGTGTGTTTTGATTGGTGAAAATAATACAAATACATTTTAAAAGAGAAGTATATAACATGTCCAATTTTTGTGTGTTTTTAAATGACATTTGACTGTGTATTTCTACATCACCATCTCTGATTACAGATTTAACGTGAACACAAGCAGATATTGGAGTGTTGTCATCTCAGTCAATATTAATAGATGTTTTTAAATTGAAAAGCAAAAGGGATTCTGTTAGATCCCTTACTGAAAATATTCTGCAACTTCCTGAAGCTAAATTTTCAAAACCACACAGTGCAAGACTGAATATTTGGAATAATTGTTTTCTCACAAGAGTGGCCAGAAGAATCCACCGATCAGTCTTTCCTTGTATCACTTAAAATCCTTAGTGCTGCCTGTGTGCTTGTGGTTTTCTGCATGGATTCTGCTTCTGGTTCTGAGGTACTTTAGGATGTTTACTACTTAAAGCCGCAGGAATGGAAGGGCGCGCAGTGGCTCACTGGCTTCTTGCCGGGACTAGAATCATTCCAGATGGGTCAGTACCAGTCTTACTTTTAAAGATCTCTAGGAAAGGAGAGTGAAAGTCCTTCCGTCGTGTCTGGCTCTTTGTGACTATACAGTCATATGGAACAGGAAAACATGTCTCTTGATAATGATCTGGGCTCCATTTCTCTCTCTCCCTCTTCCCACTTTCAATGTAGATAGTACTGAAATACTCTACATTTATTGACTTAAATGGCACATACAGGTTTTTGTGGGATTTTTTTAATGGGAGGAGGTGTGGTGGTGTTCAGTCACTAAGTTGCGTCCAACTCTTGGTGACCCCATGGACTGCAGCATTCCGGGCTTCCCTGTCCTTCACCATCTCCCGCAATTTTCTTAAACTCATGTCCATCAAGTCAGTGATGCCATCCAACCGTCTCATCCTCTGCTGTCCCCTTCTCCTCCCACCTTCAATCTTTCCCAGAATCAGTATTTCAAAATAACTTACTGTATACTTTCCTGAAGATTGTATTTTGTATTTAAGTGGTAAGCTTACCTTTGGCAGTAAGGCAGTTATTTGATGTTGTTGGTCTTTCATCAGGAAAGTTGGTAACCAAATCAATAATAACAGTAACAAAGTGGCCAGTAACATCTCTTTGAAGCCAAATGTGACCATGACTTAAGAGGGATATGCCTATCACAGCAGCCACTGGGCACTTGTCACTCACTGTTTCCTCAGGGCCCAGGGAGTCCTTGTGAACAAGGCTGTTTGCTCTGCCATTTCTGTGCTGTGGGTCTTTAGCATTGGAAAGGAAATTCAGAATCAATTTTCTGAACCCCTGCACAACAGTTGAGGAGGCTGCAGCCACGTCAGAAGGGCACCACAGGGCTGCCCTCAGAATGCTGTCGCACTCATGCGGGTCTTACTGTTCTTACAGTCATGAACACACTTGAGAGTCTAATGAAAACTGTGAGCCCCGCCCCCGCTTAGAAAAAGGCCACGAGCACAAGACGTTGCCAAACTTTCTGAGGAATCCTGAACCCTGGTGGTTTCCATGTTAAGAGCCCCTTTGTAGAAGCAGTTTCTAGATGCTTTGTGATCTTAGAGGGAAGCAGAGCCTGCAGGAGGGTTCTCGTGATCTTCTCTGTTCTAAATGGTTCTGACACTTTTGCAGACAGATCTTGGGTATAGATAGGGACATTTTTACTCTCAGCCCCAGCATAAGTCGGCATTCTTGTTCTGTGTCCAAAAGAGCATGGAGACTCAATTCAGTAAAATAGGTTGTTTCCAGCATTCCTTCCACATGGAACTTAGCTGCAACATAGGAACTGTAGGTTTATAATACAAAATTCATAGAAACGTAGATATGATTAAATTCATCTCTTCATTTTAAAGAAGTAGTTCTGTGCTGAGCTTTGACATACAGTCTTGGCTCTATTTTGTCTATGCACTTAGATTTCATCGAGAATAGGAATGGACAAGAGGTTCTGTAGTTCACATTGCCATTCAAGAAGTTATCCAGCCTCTGCTCAGATGGTTTTAATGAAGAGAATGCTCCTCCCACTGCATTTTTTTTTTAAATGGTTTTGACTGTTAGAAAGTTCTTTCCTGGGACTCCCTGGTGTTCCAGTGGTTAAGAATTCTGCCAGTAAAGGGGACATGGTTTCGACCCCTGATCCAGGAAGATCCCACGTGCTGCGGGGCAGCTGAGCCTGTGTGCCTCCCGAGCCCACGCCCTGGAGCCCGCGAGCCACAACTACAGAGCCTGTGCCCCTAGAGCCCACGCGCCATGACGAGAAGCCCCTGCAGTGAGAGGACGCCCGTCCACCGCAGCGAGGGAGTAGCCCTGGTCCCCTACTATAAGCCAGTGTATAGCGAGGAAGACCCTGCGGGGCCAAAAGGAAATAAACAAATTTTAAAATAAGTTCTTTCTCTAATTGAACAGAAAACTTGGTTCTCAAAACTTCCACCCATTGGTCCAAGGTCTTTCCTTTGGGTGAAATAGAGTGAGTCCGACCCATTTTTATGAGACCTGCTTTAATACATTAGTTGAAAAGATACGCTCCAAGTCTTCCCTTCTCTAGCTTAAACTCAAAGTTCTCACAACCCTCTTTCATATGAAAAAGCCCCCAGAGCCTCATCACCTCAGGGCACCCTAAAATTATGGACGCATATGTGAATGTAATATTTCTGCACAGCCTGAGCACGCACCCTCCAAGTGAGGCCACACTCATGAACAGAGTCTCAGGTGGCCTGAGCTTGAGAAGCCATGTTCCACTAGGGGCCTGCAGTCTAGCAAAATGACTGGGTTGTGTGATGCTGCGGTTAATCCTGATGCTGTCACTCCTCGTAAGCATTCTGTCCGCCAGTTTGCGACATCCATCAGTTTTATGAGCATGAACAGGCCTTCTGACAATTTATCCACAAGGTGACTGACTGCCTTGAGTGGCAGGACCGAGCCTTGAGGCAGACCTAGCAGTCACAGTGCCCAGAGCCGCGTGGCCAGCACTTTGCCAGCCTCCTCCCTAGAGTTCTCAGCCCAGTGACTTGTCATTCAGCTCTTGTGGAGTGTTATCTTGCCACAAGGTCAGGGGGAAGCATCTTGATGGACACCGTGCGGAAATAATGAAAACACTTCAGCAGCTGCCTCTAATCTGCTTGCTTCAAGAAAAGAAGTTAATTTGGCAATTGCACTGGTTTTCAGAGTTTATGCTTTTATTTTCTCTTGGGAGGATCAGGTAGTAAGTGCCAGCTTCCCCTTCGTTTTTACACCTTTGATATCTTGTGGCCACTAAGAAGTGTGACCAAGTGCTCTCTCAGTGTTCACAGGTCGGTGCGTGGGCAGGGAGCAGGGCAGAAACTTGTGTTGGCCTTATTTTGTTTCCGTGAGAATAAAGTGATGTGTTTTGAAGAGTACACAATTGTGATTCCACAAGAGGCCGAGCTGCCCTCCAGTGGCTGTTAGAGAATTGTGTCCATCCAGCACAGCCTGCTCAAGCTGGGCCTGACTTTAGAAGTTTATCACCTTGAGCATACCTTGCCATTTCTCATCTAATGGCAGTCACGCTACTTTGTTTTTATTTGATTTTAATCTAGGCTAGAGCTGCCATGTAGAATTTCACTGATAGTTAAGTTTGTCCAGCTCTCTGTTGTAAAGTTGATGACTTGGGTGTTTTAAGCAGCAAATTATCATTCTAAAGATGCTATTAAAAAACAACTATTTGACCAGAACCCTCGGTTGTGTGTGCTTGGTCTCAGGTTTTCTCAGAGAGCTCCCTCACCACACGTCACAGCGATAGAGTGCAGCAAGTGGAGGCCTGCCTCCTCTCCCCTTACCCACCCTCCTCACCTTGACTGTCCCTGCGCCCATGAGAGCTGACCCCTGCCCCTTTCAGGAACTCCGCTGCCACAATCACCTCTGTCCTGTGTCATCACCACCCCCTCCTCTTCCCCATCACCTGTCATCTTTATGTCACCCGCATGAAAAAGAAAAAGCTGCTGAACCCAGCATCACCCTTGAGTTGCTCTCCTTCACAAGAGAAATTGAAAAGCAGTTTCATTTTCTCTCCCTTCTCTCTTCTCTCATCTACTTCCTTTTTTAATAAAAAAGATACACACACACACACACATGAAAACATAATCAAGAATGAGAAATTAAACATATTACCCCATCTGGAGATGACCACTCTTTATACTTAACTGTACTTGCAGATCGTTTTCTATGGACACATACTTATCTAGATGATTTTTTGTTTTGCTTTTTGCCCAAATGAGGTCATACTGTGTGCGCATGTTAAGTCATTTCAGTCATGTCTGACTCTTTGCGAACCCATGGATTATAGCCCGCCAGGCTTCTCTATCCATGGGATTTTCCAGGCAAGAAAGCTAGAGTGGGTTGCCATTGCCTTCTCCAGGGGATCTTCCCCACCAAGGGATCAAGCCTGAGTCTCCTGCGTCTTCTGCATTAGCACTGGCAGGCAAGTTCTTTACTGCTAGCGCCACCTGGAAGCCCAGTCATGCTGTGCCTGCCATTTATAACCTTCATTTTTCAGTGAATGGCCTCCAGCGGTCCATATCAGTAAGCTTCCATCAGTTTTAATAGCCAGGGCCTTGGGATTTCCCCAGTGTCCCCAGAGTCCTTTACTAGTGTGTCCTGCCAGGATCCAGTTGAAGCCCTTGCATTCCTGGTGTCTGGTTTCTGGTTGTCGTGTTCTTAAGATTGTCCTAACCCTCCATGACACCAACCTAACCTTGTCAGGCAGGTCAGCCTGCAGTGTGCGTAACTCCTAGCTCTGTGTGGCTGCTTCCACGGGGTTGCATCGACCATGCCCTCTGTCTCTGATATTTCTTGGATCTAGAGAGCATATCCAAAGGTTTGATAGACTCACTGACATCTTTGGTTATTTAAATAAAATTTAAGTGATATTGTGTCCTTTATATTTATATAAAGGGTCTGCTGCTGCTGCTGAGTCGCTTTAGTCGTGTCCGACTCTGTGCGACCACATAGACAGCAGCCCACCAGGCTCCCCCGTCCCTGGGATTCTCCAGGCGAGAACACTGGAGTGGGCTGCCATTTCCTCCTCCAATGCATGGAAGTAAAGAGTGAAAGTGAAGTCGCTCAGTCATGTCCAACTCTTCACGAACCCATGGACTGTAGCCTACCAGGCTCCTCTGTCCATGGAATTCTCCAGGCAAGAGTACGGGAGTGGGGTGCCATTGCCTTCCCCCATATAAAGGTTCAGGGGTCCCCAACTAGACCATTGACTGGGGAACCAGAGGTGAGTGTGGCAGGCGAGTGAGTGAAGCTTCATCTGTTTACAGCCGCTTCCCATCGCTCTCATTACTGCATTATGACAGTGTAATAATAATAAAGTGCACAATAAGTGTAATGTGGTTGAATCATTCTGAAACCATCCCCCTCCCTGGTCCGTGGAAAAATTGTCTCCCACAAAACCTGTCCCAGGTGCCAGAAACGTTATGGCCCGTCTGCTACTTTATATGAACTCCCAGCAGAAGGTGTTTAGTATCTTCTTGACCCACTGTCGATGATGCTAAATTGACCTCTGGGTTCAGATAGTGCCAATCCAGTCCTCTGTCACACTCATGTTTTGTCTCATAACTAGAAAGTCGTCCACATGTGCTTGCTTTGGCAGGGGGCCCATCCACCATGTACCTGGTGCAGTTATGAACCTCAGGTGATAATCCTTGCTGTGAGCAGGAATTTCACAATTCGTTCATCCCGTTGATATCTTTCACCACCACTCTGTTATCAGGGAGAGCTTCCTGGCATCAGCTCTGGCCAGAAGGCAGGGTCCACACCTGGTTCTTCCCTTCAGCAGCCTGTGCTCGGAGTAGGGTGTGGGTTCAATTGCCACCTCAGATGGGATCACAAGAGGGTTCATATTTCTATCTTTGAGTATTTCCAGTCATTCTTTTTGAGACTTAAATTGCTATACTGGGGCCAGGGAAGCTGATTCTGTCCAGTCTTTTTGACTGATTGCATTAAGTTTTTAACTTTTTATTTTGAAATAATTTCGAACTGACAGAAAAGTTGCAAAAATAGCCCCAAAGGTTCTTGTATATCTTTCCCTACCCCAGCTCCCCAAAGGTCAACATTTTACCACATGTGCTTGAGCCTTCTTTGTCTGCATACATGCAGTTAGTTATTACACATGCATGCATGCACATCCGCTTATATAGACACATATGTTCCTATATGCACACATTTATGCTGATACATAGTCACTGATTTCCTTTCACCAATTGTTTTTACATTCAGCCTGATTTTTTAATGTTTGTAAACTCATGAATAATGAGGTTTATGTATGTACTTTACAGACAAAGACAGGTATACATTATGGTATACTTGTATAGCGTTACAAGTATACATAAACATGTAAATAAATATTGCGTGGATATGTTAGTAGTGTTTATAATAGGCATCATTCATGTGGGTAAATGTGTCCACATGACTTAAGAGAACCTACTAAAGAATCAGCGTGTGTGTGTTTGTGTGTGATAATTGAGAGTACCAAGGGTATAAGTAAATTTAAAAGGTAGTGGAAATCTGAATGCTTTCCTCTCAGTAAATGCTTTCCTCTTCAGTAAAAGACTGAAATGCCAGTTATTTAATTTGGACTCATAATAAAGAATATTATACCCAATAGGCAAATTCCTTTTGATCACACAGAGAATTTAAAGGAAACTGACTATACACCAGGTCACAGAGGATGATCAATAAATTCTGAAGTTAAAAATACACAACTGTTTTTCTATGATAATGCAATAAATTTGAAAAGATCTCCCACATCTGGAAACAACAATACACAGAGCAATCCAGGTGAAAGAGAAAATCATAAGGAAAATTATGAAATTCCTAAAAGTGCATGACCTCAGAATTGCACCACATACCAAATTTGATCCAGCTAAGGCTTAAATACTCTTATCAAAAAAGGACAGTTTTTTTTTCTTTAAATGAGTTCAGTTTTCAAGAGATTGACAGAAGACCAACAGAGCAAGCTCAAAGGCAGAGAAGAGGAAGAATAATAAAGGCAGGGACAAGAAACTAGAAAATAAAAATGAGAGAAAAAAAATCAGCAAAACTGAAAGATTAATAAGCTAGGCAATATGGTCAAGAAATAAAGAATATGCAAGTAACAGACAAAGTCGAAAAGAAGTTATGATAGACATTTTTTTTAAATCTATAGTATTCTAACAAATGTGATGATCATCAAGAAGTAGACAAATATTCTGTGGAAATTAAGCTCAAAAATTGTCTCAAGAATGATGATACTAAGCACACCATACATATGAACTTATTTAATCTTCTCAACAGTTCTATGAGGTTGGTATCATCTCCATCTTAAAGTCTGGGAAATGGAGGCAGGAAGAAATCATAAATTCCCACAGCCAGAGTATATAGAAATGGGGTCTGAGGCCAGAACAGCTGGTGCAAGCGCCACACTCTTGGCCACTGCACTGCACAGCCTCCCAACAAGCTGACTGGATCAGTGGCCATCAGAGGAAGTGAAATGGTAGTCAAAGAGTTCCCCTCCCATCCCCAAATACTCTCCAGGAAAAATCAATCTTACAGATCAGTTTTCACTAAATTTTCAAGAAACACACAATCTTATCTAGCTTTTCAAAGCCACCCAACTCAATTTAGGCTGGATTAATCTTAATTCCAAAATTGGATAAAGAGAGATCAAGATTATGCTATTTTTTCATGGATCCTGGCTGAATCTAAGATTGTGGTGTTTATTTCCAAATTCAAGGGTGACTCAACACAATTGTTTCAATAAATAACGTATTTTTGTTTAGTTTTTCAACTCTCAGAAAACTGAATAGAAAAGAACTTCGTTTGGGGAGTGGCAAGGCTTATTCTGCGAAGCGCTGCTGCTGCTGCTGCTAAGTCGCTTCAGTCGTGTCTGACTCTGTGCGACCCCATAGATGGCAGCCCACCAGGATCCCCTGTCCCTGGGATTCTCCAGGCAAGAACACTGGAGTGGGTTGCCATTTCCTTCTTCAATGCATGAAAGTGAAAAGTGAAAGTGAAGTCACTCAGTCGAGTCCGACTCTTAGCAACCCCATGGACTACAGCCCACCAGGCTCCTCTGTCCATGGGATTTTCCAGGCAAGAGTACTGGGGTGCCATTGCCTTCTCCGTCTGGGAAGAGTAGGAGACATCAAATGGTCAAATGTGCATGGTTGAGCTAACAAAGAAGTACAAGGTATAATAGCCGTGAGGGACCGCCTCGGACCATCAGACCCAAGACCCTGGGGCGGTCAGGATGGTGACAATGGGAGGATGTGGGGCTTGTGGCTGAGCACAGGCAGGCAACCTGGCCAAGTCTCTTCCCAATCCCCTGGTCTAAGAACAGACCAGCAGCTAGCTGGAGGCAAAAAGTCCCGCTCCCCAAGGACTCACTGCCAACTCTGCACAAAATCAAAATGCATCCTTCTGCACAACTATGTCGGGACTCCTCATCTGGGCCAAGATGCTTCCCCGGAGCCCCCACTTCCAGGACCGCCTCTGTCCCCTCTTCCCCTGCAATGCCTTCATTTTTCAACAGATACCTGCTGAGAGGCTTCTGTGTCCCATTAATAAGACACAAATGGTTACTCCAGCTGAGCTGATGACTGAGGACAAGAAGTTGCCTGGGTAGAGGAGTCTCCAGTCCTGCTGGCTCCATCTCCAGCAGATGGCTCAGCAGTGGCCATGATGCTCCTGGCTTCCACTCTCGTCCAGCCACCACCCAGCCTTTACCTCTCCTTGGACTGAGCCTGCTACGCTGCAGCTGCAGCTGCATGTCACTGCCTCTGTGGCAGCCTCCAGAGGTCCCAGTTGACCAGATGGGTCTTAAACCTGGGTTCCCACTGCCACATTGCTCAGACACACTTTTACATGATCAAGGTTGCCAGCATCACATTTAGGATATTTGGCTGTCCTAAAACCAGCTTCTGTGTTTTTATTCTGCTGGTAGATTCTGAACAATTGAAGGTCAGTAAACCATTTTGACCACATCCATTTGATCATAGAAAAAGCAAGAGAATTCCTGAAAAAAAATCTACTTCTGCTTCCTTGACTGCTAAAGCCTTTGTGTGGATTACAACAAACTGGAAAATTCTTAAAGAGATGGGAATACCAGACCATTTTACCTGTCTCCTGAGGAATTTGTATGCAGGTCAAGAAGCAGCAATTAGAAGCAGACATGGAACAACGGACTGGTTCCAAATTGGGAAAGGAGTATGTCAAGGCGGTATACTGTCATGCTGCTTATTTAATTATATGCAGAGTACATCATGCGAAATGCCAGGATGGATGAAGCTCAAGATGGAATCAAGATTGCCAGGAGAAATATCAATAACCTCAGATATGCAGATGATACCACCCCTCGGGCAGAAAGTGAAGAGGAACTAAAGAGCCTCTTGTTGAAGGTGAAAGAGGAGAGTGAAAAAGCTGGCTTAAAACTCAACATTCAAAAAACTAAGATCATGGTATCCAGTCCCATCACCTCATGGCAAATAGATGCGGGAAAAAATGGAAACAGTGACAGATTTTTATTTTCTTGAGCTCCAAAATCACTGTGGACAGTGACTACAGACATGAAATGAAAAGATGATTGCTTCTTGGAGGAAAAGCTATGACAAACCTAGACTACATATTAAAAAGCAGAGACATCACTTTGCAGACAAAGGTCTGTATAGTCAAAGCTATGGTTTTTCCAGTAGTCATGTATGTATGAGAGAGTTGGACCATAAAGAAAGCTGAGTACCAAAGAATTGATGCTTTTGAACTGTGGTGCTGGAGAAGACTCTTGAGAGTCCCTTGGACTGCAAGAAGATCCAACCAGTCCATCCTAAAGGAGATCAACTCTGAATATTCATTGGAAGGACTGATGCTCCAATACTTTGGCCACGTGATGTGAAGAGCTGACTCATTAAAAAAGACCCTAACGCTGGGAAAGACTGAAAGCAGAAGATGGTGACAGACCAAGGATGAGATGATTGGACGGCATCACTGATTGAATGGACATGAGTTTGAGCAAACTCCAGGAGATGGCGAAGGACAGGGAAGCCTGGTGTGCTACAGTCCACTGGGTCACAGAGTTGGACACGACTGAACAAATGAACAATAATGACAAAATAATTTTGATGCTGTGATGCAGATTCCCGGGTCCCCACACAGACCCTCTGAGTCCAAAGGCTTGGTCATCTGTGCTGTAAATGAGCTCCCAAGGAAGGCCCAATACACATCCACTCTGCCCGGTGTGGGCCCTTCTGAGGGCAGCAGCTTGGTCCTGACCTCCCTGCCTCCTACTGTGCCTCTAGGGCAGTTAATGGGAAGCATGCGGGGTTTGGGCCCCCAGTTTGCAGTGCCACCTCCATACGTTGCCTGCCTGCTCTGAGCCTCTTTTGTGGAACAGTGTCTGAGTTTCCCATTACCACTATTGCAAATTACCACAAACTTACTGGTTCAAAACAAGTGAAAATTGATCGGTCGTGTCCAATTCTTTGTGACCCCATGGACTATACAGCCCATGGAATTCTCCAGGCCAGAATACTGGAGTGGACAGCCTTTCCCTTCTCCAGGGGACCTTCCCAACCCAGGGGTTGAACCCATGTCTCCCGCATTGCAAGCGGATTCTTTACCAGCTGAGCCACACGGGAAGCCCAAGAATACTGGAGTGGGTAGCCTATCCCTTCTCCAGGGGATCTTCCCAACCCAGGGATCGAACCCATGTCTCCCACATTGCAGGCAGATTCTTTACCACTGAGCCACATGCAAGTGTATTCGTGTATAGTTCTGTAGGTCAGAAGTCTCCCTTGTGTCTCACTGAGCTTAAGACAGGTGTCAGCAAGGTTGGTTCCTCCTACAGGCTCTAGGGGAGAATTCGTTTCTTGCCTTTCACAACCACCAGAGGCCTCCCACATTCCTTGGCTCATGGCTCTTTGCTCCACACTCAGAACTAGCAGAGTTGCTAGCATTTCTCTGACCCTGCTTCCATACTCACATCTCTTTCCCTGACTCTTCTTGTGTCTCCCTCTTCTGCTTTTGAGCACCCACTGATTATTTGGGGCTCACCTTGATAATCCAGGGCAATCCTGGGTTGAGGTAATCCTCACCTCAAAGTCACACCTGCGAAGTTCCTTTTACCATGGAAGGTCACATATTCACTGGTTCTGGGGTTTAGGCCTTGGGCATCTCTGGGGGCCATTATTTTGCCCATCACAGATGGGCGGGTTCACCCTGTACCCCTTGTAATCAGCGTTTCTCGAAGTGTGACCCGTCTTCTGCTGCGTCAGCCTCACCTGGGGCTCCCATCGTAACTGTGGAGCATGTTCACCAGACCCCACTCAGCTCAAGAAGCTGCCAGGAGGCGGTGACCACAGCACCCTCAGCACAGGCTACAGCACTGATACAGGATACAGCAATCTGACCTCGGTGGCAGCGAGAAAGGATGAGTTTTCATCAGATCCAAGAATGGGTGAGTTAGGAGTTTCACTAATAAAATGCACTTGCCAGAGGCTACAGTTGTCCTCAGTGTTCTCTGCTTTTACAGGGGACAGTACTTGGCAGCCCGCGTGGCGTGATCTGGTTCCTGAGTCGCCTGCCGCAGGTGGACCAAGCACTGGGGCCGACATGCTGCAGGGCCCTCGCAGGCTGCAGCCACTGCGTGTCTGTGGCAGCGAGGACCACAGGCTCACCTTCCTCCACCTCATGAAGGCCCACACCAGACTCTGCACCCACAAGTCCCACTGCCTCCAGCTGGCTCCCCAGTACCTCTCTGGCCGCACAATCTCAGCAAGTCCCCCATCCACCCTGGCCACACCCAACTGCCTCTCACTTCTCCCACCTTCTCCGCATGTTACCATCATCCACGCCCCCAGCCCCTGCCCCGGACCAGGGCGTGTGCTTCTCAGATGCCTCCTGCCTGCCGTCTCCTCCATCCTGTGCAGGTCAGCGCAGCAGCTCCAGGGGTGGCCTCCTCAGAGGATGAGGACTCCAGCCCTGCCAGCCCAGTGCTGGGTGGGTAGGACACACTCAGGTGGCCCCAGGGTCAGATGTGTGTGGGAGATGCCGTCTGGACCATGGACGGCCAAAGCAGGCGCCGGGGGTGCCGGGAAAGGGCCTCATGGATGTCACAGCCAACACGCCTCCTGCTGGAGGGGCTACCAATGGGGTTGGGGTGGAGCCTACCCTGGGCCACACCTGGAGAACAGAGTCCCAGCTCCTTGCCCGCCAGGAGGCCCAGCCTGGCCCCGACTGCTTCCACCGGGGCCTCTGCACCCTCCCCACCCTCTCCTCCAGGCACACCCGCCTCCTTTCTTTGTCACAGAAGCAGGACGCATGCTGGCCACAGGGTCACTGCTCCTGCTACCCTCTCTAGCAAGGACCATCTTCCCACAGACCGTGTAGGGCTGGCTCCTCCTACAGGTCTCAGCGCAGACCCTCTGTGGGCAGAGAGGCCTTTCCTGAGCCCTCCCATCTAAAGTAGGCCCAGACACTCTCCACCACCTCACCTTGTCTTGGTGACTTCATGGCACTTAGCATTCTCTGAAAGGTTCATTTTTATTATCCTTTTGTGTGTAAAATTTGTCTTCAGTCTCCTCTCTCTGAACAGTGGGCTCTGAGGTGGCAAGAACCACATGTCCTGCTCCCTGCAGGATCCCAGCATCCAGCACAGCGCGCGGCGCACACAGCCCCTCAGGAAATATCCACCGGAGGTGTGTCTCAGGGCAGGGCTCAGGCAGAGGAGACTGAGCTGAGAGCTCCCCGGGTCACTCACCCTCTGTCCCAGCACCAGACTGTCTGGGGCTAGTCCCTGGGCAAGGACTGGAGCAAGAAGATAGGGCTGGAGTAGGGCAGGCCAAAGGGACTTGATGGATGAGGCGGGCTAGGGAGGCGCTGGGGAAACATGGAGCCTGGGGTGGCCCAGTCTTCTCCCAGGGTCCAGACATGGCTCCTGCAGCCAGTGTCCGCAAGCTGGGGACAACTTGGAGCAGAACTCCCTGCTGGCCTCAAGGCTGAGTTCAAGGACTGCGTGCTGTACCCTCAACACAGCCCTGACCTCAGGGACAGCGAGAGAGGCTGCAGGAGGCATCAGGAGGTACAGCCTTCTTCCCTGTCACAGGAATAGCCCTGCTCACTCAGCCACTTGAGACATGCGGGGTGGCCACAGGCAAGTCCACCCTGGGGTTCCAGTTCCTCCACCAAGCACTGCCCTGACTTCAAGCAGCCCCGCCACTGCACCCAGTGTGACAACAGCTCCTCAGTGGTCCCCAAGCCTTTGCTCACAGAGAGGGGTGGGGTGGGGAGAGACCTGCCCTTCTCCTTTGAGCAGCACTCTGTGAGGGGGCCCTGAAGTGCTGCTCAGGCCCCAGCAAGTCACAGGTGAGTGGGCTCGCTCTTCCGAGTTTTCTCATGCAGCCCTCTCTCCTAGAACCCCAGCATGCCTCCAGCAGGCATGCAGGGCCTGACCTGAGGGCTCCAGGCATGCGGTGAGAATCCGAGAAGGTTCACCAGCCTCAGGACTGGTCTTAGTACCTAAGCCCCAAGGTGAATCTATATGCTGGGAATCTCCCCCAACCTTCCTGTTTCTCCGTCCTCTTGACCGAGGCCAGGTTGTTGACACTGGTCTCAGGCATGACCCTCACTGGGACCAACCTCTGGCCCTAGCCTTGTCATAAAGCTCTGCTGCTCCCTGCCCAGCCCCATCCAACTCACCTGCCCTAATACATCTATGTGCCCCAGACAGATGCCTTCTGTCTCCAGGCCTCAGTTTTGCCAACGGTACGAGATACGAGCATTGTTGTTTTTATTTGTTTGGTCTTCTACAAATAGCCTTTGGCGCATGCTAGAGTAGTTCCCTACTCCATCTTCAGGCTGAGCACAAGGGCTACTTCACCTTTGGTTCCAGGGAGGCAACACCTAGGCCTGTAATCCTCATTCTTCAGGACTTTGGAAATGGCCAGAGCCGACCTCTTCAGGGTCTGTGTGGCAGTTCTGCTGTTTCCTGGGAATATCAGGCAGCTGTGCTCTTTCTGACAATGTCAATCCAGACATAGCAGGTCTAGGAGAAGGGAAAGGTGGATTCCTATTCATCGCGTTTAAGTGTCTGGTCAACAAAAGAGTCCGAAATGCAGTACTCGGATGCAATCTCCAAAACGACAGAATGATCTCTGTTCGTTTCCAAGGCAAACCATTCAATATCACAGTAATCCAAGCCTATGCCCCAACCAGTAACTCTGAAGAAGCTGAAGTTGAACGGTTCTATGAAGACCTACAAGACCTTTTAGAACTAACACCCAAAAAAGATGTCCTTTTCATTAGAGGTGACTGGAATGCAAAAGTAGGAAGTCAAGAAACACCTGGAGTAACAGGCAAATTTGGCCTTGGAATACGGAATGAAGCAGGGCAAAGACTAATAGAGTTTTGCCAAGAAAATGCACTGGTCATAGCAAACACCCTCTTCCAACAACACAAGAGAAGACTCTACACATGGACATCACCAGATGGTCAACACCAAAATCAGATTGATTATATTCTTTGCAGCCAAAGATGGAAAAGCTCCATACAGTCAACAAAAACAAGACCAGGAGCTGACTGTGGCTCAGATCATGAACTCCCTATTGCCAAATTCAGACTTAAATTGAAGAAAGTAGGGAAAACTACTAGACCATTCAGGTATGACCTAAATCAAATCCCTTATGATTAAACAGTGGAAGTGAGAAATAGATTTAAGGTACTAGATCTGATAGAGTGCCTGAAGACCTATGGATGGAGGTTCGTGACAGGATACAGGGATCAAGACCATTGCCACGGAAAAGAAATGCAAAAAAGCAAAATGGCTGTCTGGGGAGGCCTTACAAATAGCTGTGAAAAGAAGAGAAGCGAAAAGCAAAGGAGAAAAGGAATAATATAAGCATCTGAATGCAGAGTTCCAAAGAATAGCAAGAAGAGATAAGAAAGCCTTCCTCAGCGACCAATGCAAAGAAATAGAGGAAAACAACAGAATGGGAAAGACTAGAGATCTCTTCAAGAAAATTAGAGATACCAAAGGAACATTTCATGCAAAGATGGGCTCGATAAAGGACAGAAATGGTATGGACCTAACAGAAGCAGAAGATATTAAGAAGAGGTGGCAAGAATACACAGAAGAACTGTACAAAAAAGAGCTTCACGACCAAGATAATCATGATGGTGTGATCACTCACCTAGAGCCAGACATCCTGGAATGTGAAGTCAAGTGGGCCTTAGAAAGCATCACTATGAACAAAGCTAGTGGAGGTGATGGAATTCCAGTTGAACTATTTCAAATCCTGAAAGATGATGCTGTAAAAGTGCTGCACTCAATATGCCAGCAAATTTGGAAAATTCAGCAGTGGCCCCAGGACTGGAAAAGGTCAGTTTTCATTCCAATCCCAAAGAAAGGCAATGCCAAAAATGTTCAAACTACTGCACAATTGCACTCATCTCATATGCTAGTAAAGTAATGCTCAAAATTCTCCAAGCCAGGCTTCAGCAATATGTGAACCGTGAACTTCCAGATGTTCAAGCTTGTTTTAGAAAAGGCAGAGGAACCAGAGATCAAATTGCCAACATCCGCTGGATCATGGGAAAAGCAAGAGAGTTCCAGAAAAACATCTATTTCTGCTTTATTGACTATGCCAAAGCCTTTGACTGTGTGGATCACAATAAACTGTGGAAAATTCTGAAAGAGATGGGAA
Source organism: Bubalus kerabau (assembly GCF_029407905.1). Classification (NCBI taxonomy): domain Eukaryota; kingdom Metazoa; phylum Chordata; class Mammalia; order Artiodactyla; family Bovidae; genus Bubalus; species Bubalus kerabau. The sequence continues at coordinate 170,521,260 of NC_073624.1, forward strand.
TACCAGACCACCTGACCTGCCTCTTGAGAAATCTGTATGCAGGTCAGGAAGCAACAGTTAGAACTGGACATGGAACAACAGACTGGTTCCAAATAGGAAAAAGAGTACGTCAAGGCTGTATATTGTCACCCTGCTTATTTAACTTATATGCAGAGTACATCATGAGAAATGCTGGGCTGGAGGAAGCACAAGCTGGAATCAAGATTGCCGGGAGAAATATCAATAACCTCAGATATGCAGATGACACCACCTTTATGGCAGAAAGTGAAGAAGAACTAAAAAGCCTCTTGATCAAAGTGAAAGAGGAGAGTGACAAAGTTGGCTTAAAGCTCAACATTCAGAAAACTAATCATGGCATCCGGTCCCATCACTTCATGGCAAACAGATGGGGAAACAGTGGAAACAGTGTCAGACTTCATTTTTCTGGGCTCCAAAATCACTGCAGATGGTGACTGCAGCCATGAAATTAAAAGACGCTTACTCCTTGGAAGGAAAGTTATGACCAACCTAGATAGCATATTCAAAAGCAGAGACATTACTTTGCCAACAAAGGTTCATCTAGTCAAGGCTATGGTTTTTCCAGTGGTCACGTATGGATGTGACAGTTGGACTATAAAAAAAGCTGAGCACTGAAGATTCAATGCTTTTGACCTGTGGTGTTTGAGAAGACTCTTGAGAGTCCCTTGGACTGCAAGGAGATCCAACCAGTCCATCTTAAAGGAGATCAGTCCTGGGTGTTCATTGGAAGGACTGATGTTGAAGCTGAAATTCTAATACTTAGGCCACCTGATGTGAAGAGCTGACTCATTTGAAAAGACCCTGATGCTGGGAAAGATTGAGGGCAGGAGGAGAAGGGGACGACAGAGGATGAGATGGTTGGATGGCATCACCAACTCAGTGGATATGGGTTTGGGTAAATTCCAGGAGTTGGTGATGGCCAGGGAGGCCTGGCGCGCTGCAGTTCATGGGGTCACAAAGAGTCAAACACGATTGAGCGACTGAACTGAACTGAACTGAACTGAAGCCAATAAATTATTTTTGCTAAAGCTGATTGGGTTGGGTAACCTGCCACATCTCCTTAAGTAGGTCCTGACTGAAGCAAAGGACAGATATCCTGACTTTTACACTGGGACAAACCAGGACACTTTTAATGTCCAGCTGGAGCCAGCTGAGGAAGGTCACCCAATCTCGTTCAGGCTCCCTCCCCCCATTTTAAAAGTGAAATAGCAACAGGTTATCCTCCTAGCAGCTCAGTGTCTTCAGAGTGGTGAGCCACCCTCCCAGTGGGCCAGTTCCTAGGACCACCTCCCCAATAGAAGACGCTTGGTGGGTGATGAGCAGTCTTCCCATCCTTTGATGCCCACCCTGTGCCCACCAGACAGGGAGCATAGACACACCACAGATCAGCGGCCATCACAGGAGGAGAATCCAGAGGAGCGGCCAGTAAAAGAGGTGCATGGGATTTTAGGCTGCCAGGGGTTTTCCAGGTGAGAGAGTCGGTAGTGGGGAGGGGCCAGTTCAGCTGCAGAGTCCAGCAGGAGCCATGACGTGAGCGTGCCATCTGATGCTTGTAGTGGGTCCCACCTCCAGGGGGTGGAAGGCGAGCCACAGCGGAGGGTCCTGAATGCAGGGCTGGACTTATGGCCTTGATCCTGAGGCCCGCAGCAGAGCAGAGGCGGGGTGAGCGGGGACGCCTTGGGGATGGGTGGCCTCAGAAGGGAGCGGGAAAGGGAGCCCCGCGGCAGGGTCCTCCGCAGCCCCACCCGGAGCTCTGCGCGCCCAGCCTTCCCCGTGCGGCCGCGAGGGGGCGCCGCGCCGCGCCTCTAGGGCGGCCGCCGGAGTGAGGCGAGCTGCGCCCCGGGCCGCGCGCGGCGAGCGGCGGGCGGCCGGCAGGGTCCGCGGCGCCCCGGCTCAGCGGGAGCGGCGGGCTCTGCCCATGGGCCGAGCTCCGACACGGGGCGCGCCGGGAGCCGGTGAGTCGGGGCGCGGCGCTGCGGGCGGGGCGCGGGGAGGAGCTGCGGCGGCGGCGGGTCTCGACGCTGAGAGGCGCGGCTGCGAGCCCGCGGGCCGGCAGGTGTCCGGGCCTCCGCGCGCGGACTCGCGGGCTGACCACAGGCGCGCGGGGGTGACAGTGCGCGTGGCCGGCCGGCTGGCGGGGCCGGGGAGCCCCGGCTCGCCAAAGTGTGCGCCCCTCCGGCAGGGACGGTGGGAGGCGGAGGGGCTGCGGGGCGCGGGTGCGTGCGCGGGGAGGGCGCCAGGAGGAGACCGGCGGAGCGCGCACCCCCGGCCGCCGGGGCTCGTGACTCACTCTGCCGCGGGAGCACCTCCACTCGCCTTGGCGCGAGGAGCAAGCTTCCTCAGCTGCTCGAGTGGCAGGAAAAGCCAGCCTGGGCCCAAAGCCTACCCAACACGAGGCCTCAGTTTCCCGGACTGTGAAATGGGAACAGGAAGGCTGACCTGCCGACTGCTTGTGAAGATGGCAGAGGGCCTTGTGTGTGGGAGAAGAGGATGTTGTCAGCTCTAAAGCTGGGATAGGATTGAGGAAAGGATCGATGCGAGAGAGCCTGCAGGGGCAATGGGGTCAGCGCCGGGTTCTGGGTGTGTTCCTCATTAGTGACGGTGGGCGGGGCCAGGAAACCTGGAGTCCGCTCACCTCTGCGTCCAGGAGGGGATTGGGAGGCCTGGAGGGGAAGAGGCCAGGGAGGCTCCTGCCCCTGCCCCAGGCTCAGCGTGGGGAGCAATGTTAAAAAGACAGACAAGCCAGCTTGGGGTATGGAGGGGCTCACCCCTTGTCCCTGTCTCCTGGCTCTCTGAGGCAGGTGTTCTGCTGAGTCTCAGGAGTCAGAGCAGTGTCCTGGGAAGATTTGTTTGCAGGGCAGGTGCTGTGTTTCCGTCTTAGTTGAAGTTACTGAGGCTTAAAGCAGTCACAGGATTTGTTCAAGGTCTCAGGACCATCAAGTGGCAAAGTTGGAGTTTCAACCATGGTAGGACTGGTTCCAAAAGCCGTACTCCAGTCACTGTGCCAAGTAACCAGGAGAGGCCAGGGTTTGTGGCCTCACTTGCCTACAGCATTGCATTCCTTAACCTCCTGTGTGCTGTCTGCTGCTGGCCCTGAGGAGGGCTTACAAGCAGATGTGGGAGAGGGGAGCTGAAAAAGTCATCTAAAGAAAAGCCAAGGTAATGGCAGGAGATAAGTGGTAGGGGAAAAAAAATAAAACCAGAGTAATTAGGGTGGAGACTGAGGAGGGGGTGAGGAGAAGCTTGTCTGCCATCCTGGCAGAGCCAAGGGCTCAAGAAGGGCAGGGTCTTTTGCAGGTGGTGGGGTTGTTAGCTGTTGTGGACAAGAGAACCAGTTTGGTCTGAAGCCCTACCCCTCTTCCTGCATCCTTCCGGGTGCCCATCTCAGACCTCCCTGTGCCTGGCAGGGGAAGGAGTGCCTGCCCCGAATGTGTAAAGATGAGATGCTGGGTGTTCAGGTTGATCTCTGCATTCTTTCATATGTTCCCATAAGTCTTTGAACTAATCCAGCTCTGACTTGTACTTTGACCCAGGCCTAGAGTCAGCCATTTCTCAAGAAGCCTTGGTGTCTTTTAGTGGGGTTGTGGTAGGGGTTAGAAACCAGTATCTGAGCATTAGATAGAAATGCTCATTGCTACCATGGCGTCATTGACCCTAGACCTTCTCAGTGGACTGAACCAAGAACTGCTTTTTTAAAACTGAAAGTTAATAGTTGCATCTCCTTTCTCCTACAGTAAGAACCTGGTTCCCCCAAAATATCAATATAAAAGTTGAGTTATATTTTATTCAATGGAAATTTTTAGGACTTAAGCCCAGGAGGCAGCATCTCAAGTAACCCTGAGAGAACTGCTCCAAGGAGGCGAGAGGGGGAGCCAGGTTATATAGAAGTTTTGCAACAGAGGGCAAGTAGTCTAAAGTCAAAAGATTACCGTAAATTAAAGAAAACCAGATATCTCATGTTAAGGAACCTAGCACTTTTCTATGTATGGGAAGATGCAAGAGTCTGGGCTTACTGAAATCATTCCTTCATGCTCCTCAGCTAGTATCCTGTGTTTTCAAATCCTGAGTTTCCTCCGGGCTCACCATGGGGAGTGGCTGCAGTCTGATGGCTGCTAGAGGGCAGGTATTGTTCTTTCCTGAGTTCCCTCAGGGCTCGCCAGCTCACCATCCATGCTGGCTGCAATTGCTGATGACCGTGACATCCTTTGTTTACTGACATGGCAGGCAATATTCCATTTCTCAGTAATAATTTGCTTAACCCTAGAATACACCCAAAATACTTTCAGAATCACTACATCCAAAGCAACCATAACCTACCAGGTCACGTTCAGGATTTCTTTGGCTGTCAAGTCAGCACTATGTAAATATGTTATCAATTTGATATACCATTAGTTTCATCTGTTTCTGTTTGCACACAATTCATTTTTTTCCCCTTTATGATATAATTTAATTTTTGAACATTTGTTTTACATGGTCCAAAGGTCAAAACTAAGGGGAAAAAAAAAGCTGTATTTGAAGTCTCAATCCCATTCCTGCCTCTTTCTTCTTGTTCCCATACTATGGTATTTGAAATAATTTCAGATTTATTCTTCCTGGGTCTCTTTTGTTAAGCAAGCCACTTATAAATTATTACAAAAGTTAGTATATATACATCTTTTTTGTGCCTTCCTTTTTTCAGTTAGAAATGTCTTTTTACTGGTTCATAGAGATGCTCCTCATTCCTTTGTACTCCACATTGTACTCCATTCTGAGGCTGTTCCATACTTATTCAACTATCTTGTGCATTGACATTTGGGTTTTTTTTTAACAAGCCTTTGCTATTAAAAATAATGGAATAATAGATAACCTTGCACATAGGTTGCTTGTATTTGTGGAGGCATATTATTCATTCCAAGAGGGCAGAGTAAATAAGTATTTATTTTGTTAACTATTCTTGATTTCCCTCTCCCCAAATTCTACACTCCTACCAGCAGGTGTGACAGTGTCTGTTTCCCCCACACCTGCATGGACCTGAGAGCCAGTAAATAGTGTTTCAATACATTTTAATTTACATTTCAATTATTTTGAGTGAAATTAGCTTTTCATTTGTTTATGAGTCATTTGATCATCTTCTTTCTGTAAATTGCCTGTCTATATATTTTGTCCATTTCCTTTTGGATTTGAGGGTGTTCTTTTCTTTGGATTTAAAATTTTGTCTAAAATACATATTAGAGATATTAGTGCTTTATCTTTGTTAAATTGCGACTATTTCTCCCAGGTTTCTTTTTACTCATTCATAGTGAGTTTTACCACTAGAAGCTTCTGTTTTGAGACCATTAATTTAGTCATTCTTTTCATTTATTTCATCTAGACTTTGAATCGTAGTTAGAAGGGCGTTTCTCAACCCAACTGTAATGGAATTCACCTCTGCTTCCTAATAGTCTTTTGGTTTTGTGCTTAGTTTACAGATCCAATAATCTTTTTCCAAGTATCTATCCCAACATTTTTTTTTAAAGGCCATCTTTTCTCTTGTGATCTGAAATGCATTTGTGTCATATACTAAATATCCAAATGCTGTTGGACCTGTTTCTAGTCTGTCACACAGCTTTATCCCTTTGTGTGCTGGTGTCACGTGTAGGAGTTACACTGTGTGTGTCTGTGTGAACAGCAAGGAAAACTGTATCTACAACTGTTGCAATAGAGGAAAGAGATTGAACTCAATTCCCATTATTATGTTTTGATATCTGGTAGGGCTAATCTTCCTTCCACTGCTTTTATTTCAGGGTTTTCCTAGCTATTCTAATATGTTGCTGATATCTTTTGTTAGGATCATGTTAACTTTATGTATAATTTCAGGATAATAGATGTTTTTATGAAGTTGAGTCATCTTGTCCAAAAACAAGGAATGTCTTCATTTGTATTCAAGATTCCTTACTTTTTATTTGTTCAAGACCACTTTCAGGAGCATTTTGAAGTTTTCTTCATGGTCCTTGTCAAGTTTATTCATGAATATTTTACCTCCTATTTGTTTGTTCCTATTGTTTGAACATCCTATTGTTTGTTCCTATTATGATGGGGAAAACTTTTTTCCCCATCATATCTTTTTTTTCATGGCTTATATCTTTTTGTTTATTTCTTTTTTCAACATAATTAAGATTTATACAATTCTCACACAACAGTATGATACAAATTCTATTCAAGTTCCCATAGATGGTAAATTAGGAAACACTAAAATATATTCAGGGACATAAAACAAGGTGCAAAAATTACATGATCTAAAGATATTGAAATCATGCAGAGTCTGTTCTCTTATGACTATGGAATTATGTTAGAAATCAATATTGAAGATATTTGAAAATAACCCACATATTTTTAAGTGCAGTGTGACGTTTACCAAGAGAGATCTTCAAGTTAGCCATCACAAGCCTCAATAAGTTAGACTAAAAAAACACAGAGGGTGTTTGCAGAGAATAAAGCATTGAAATGAAAAATTAATACTAAAGATACTTTAAACAAAATCCCATGTGTTTGGAAATTAAATGATGGGTGTTTCTAAGAAGCCATAACAAGAAAAATTAGACAATATTTGTAATAGAATAATAATGAGAAAAGAGTTTACCATAATTTATTTCACACAGCTGAAACTACTTAATGCATTTAAATACAAAGTGGAGTCTTGAATAAAATATGAAAATGAATAATGGACAGTGGCATGAAACTTTGTGAAATTTGAACAAAATCTGAACTTTTGGTATCTCTTGCTAATTCCTGTTGTTGTTGTTTTTCTTTATAACTTAGTATTTCTTTATATTCTCTCAATTGGTTTAGAAGTTTCAAGCCTCATTCACAAATGTTTTTAATCACTAAGATAAATTGCCTAGACTTTTAGCACTAATACTAGATGCTAAAAAGCATGGAATTATATCAAAGTTTTGCACAAATATATATTAGAAATGTAGCATTCTACACATCTTACACATACTAAGTCAAAAAGTGGAATAAAAATATCATGGATTTTTCAGCTATGCAAAAATTCATAAATTTTCTATAATATATATATTATACATACTATATGTATAATGTGTGTGTGTGTGTGTGTGTGTGTGTGTGTGAAAAACCTTTTCTACTAGATAAAGGCTCGAGAAAGAACAACAACAAAAAAGAAGACATGGAGAAATTGGAAAACATAAACTAAATGAAATGGGAGCACTGAATAGAAAATAGAAAAGCAGAAACAAACTAGATAACAGTAAAAGATCCTCATATAATCTGTTGTTTTTAAATATGGCTGCTCATTAGAAACATATTTGGAGGTACCTGGGCATTTGTATTTTTTCAAAAAGTTCTAAGATAACTCTATTATGCATCTGGATTTTAAAAAAGGATTACAGGTAGCTTTGATGATACAGAATTCTGTTATTTTCTGTTGATTAATCATGATACAATTATATTAAGCAAATAATACTTCAGTCAGTTCAGTTCAGTTGCTCAGTCGTGTCCGACTCTTTGCAACCCCATGAGCTACGGCACACCAGGCTTCCCTGTCCATCACCAACGCCTGGAGCTTGCTCAAACTCATGTCCATGGAGTCGGTGATGCCATCCAACCAGCTCATCCTCTGTCATCCCTTTCTCCTGCCTCAGTCTTTCCCAGCATCAGGGTCTTTTCCAGTGAATCAGTTCTTCCCATCAGGTGGCCAAAGTATTGAAGCTTCAGCTTCAGCATCAGTCCTTCCAATGAATATTCAGGACTAATTTCCTTTAAGATTGACTGGTTTGATCTCCTTGCAGTCCAAGGCACTCTCAAGCATCTTCTCCAACACCACAGTTCAAAAGCATCAATTCTTCGGCACTCAGCTTTCTTTATAGTCCAACTTTCACATCCATACATGACTACTGGAAAAACCATAGCTTTGACTATACAGACGTTTTTCAGCAAAGTGATTGATGTCTCTGCTTTTTAATATGCTATCTAGGTTGGTCTTAGCTTTACTTCCAAGGAGCAAGCGTCTTTTAATTTCATGGCTGCAGTCACCATCTGCAGTGATTTTGGAGCTCAAAAAAAAAAAGTCTGTCACTGTTTCCATTGTTTCCCCATCTATTTGCTCTGAAGTGATGGGACCAAATGCCATGATCTTAGTTTTTTGAATGTTAAGTTTTAAGCCAGCCTTTTCACTCTCCTCTTTCACTTTCATCAAAAGGCTCTTCCTCTTTGCTTTCTGCCATAAGGATGGTGTCATCTGCATATCTGAGGTTATTGATATTTCTCCTGGCAATCTTGATTACATAATCACATTAGTAAAAGATGTTTATCAGTTTTCACAATCAATATCCAGACAAAAAATAAAAGATAATTACAATTGCAAACTGTAATGGAAGTGTGACTAACCTAATAATTTGAAATGATTGCAAAGAATTTCAGGGATTGAATAGAGTGATGTGGTAAGTGGAAGTGCCAGTCTTATGTCTTTTGGTTGGTGCGCTTGATCCATTTACAGTTAAGGTAGTTATCAATATGTATAATCCTATTAACATTTTCTTAATTGTTTGAGGTTTATTTTGTGTAGGTCTTTTCCTTCTCTTTTGTTTCCTGACTGGAGAAGTTCCTTTAGCCTTTATTGTAAAGCTGGTTTGGTGGTGCTGAATTCTCTTAAACTTTTGCTTGTCTGGAAAGCTTTTGATTTCTCCATCAAATCTGAATGAGAGTCTTGCTGGGTAGAGTATTCCTGGTTGTAGGTTCTTCTCTTTCATCACCTTAAATATATGGTAACATTCCTTTCTGGCTTGTAAAGTTTCTGTTGAGACATCAGCTGATAACCATCTTTGCATGAAGTGTTCCCTTGGTATCTCTAATTTTCTTGAAGAGATCTCTAGTCTTTCCCATTCTGTTGTTTTCCTCTATTTCTTTGCATTGATCACTGAGGAAGGCTTTCTTATCTCTTCTTGCTATTCTTTGGAACTCTGCATTCAGATGCTTATATCTTTCCTTTTCTCCTTTGCTTTTCGCTTCTGTTCTTTTCACAGCTATTTGTAAGGCCTCCTCAGACAGCCATTGCTGGGAAAAAATCAATAACCTCAGATATGCAGATGACACCACCCTTATGGCAGAAAGCAAAGAGGAACTAAAGAGACTCTTGATGAAAGTGAAAGAGGAAAGTGAAAAAGTTGGCTTAAATCTCAACATTCAAAAAACTAAGATCATGGCATCCATACCCATCACTTCATGGCAAATAGATGGGGAAACAGTGGAAACAGTGACAGACTTTATTTCCCTGGGCTCCAGATCATTGCAGATGGTGACTGCAGCCATGAAATTAAAATATGCTTGCTACTTGGAAGAAAAGCTATGACAACCTAGACAGCATATTAAAAAGAAGAGACATTACTTTGTCAACAAAGGTCCATCTAGCCAAAACTACGGTTTTTCCAGTAGTCATGTACAGATATGAGAGTTGGACCATAAAGAAAACTGAATGCCAAAGAACTGGTGCTTTTGAACTGTGGTGTTGGAGAAGACTCTTGAGAGTCTCTTGGACTGCAAGGAGATCAAAGCAGTCCATCCTAAAGGAACTCAGTCCTGAATATTCATTGGAAGGACTGATGCTGAAGCTAAAGCTCTAATACTTTGGCCACCTGATGGAAAGAACTGACTCATTGGAAAAGACCCTGATGCTGGAAAGATTGAAGGTAGGAGGAAAAGGGGACAACAGAGGATGAAATGGTTGGATGGCATCACCTACTCTGTGGACATGAGTTTGAGCAAGCTCCAGGAGTTGGTGATGGACAGGGAAGCCTGGTGTGCTGCAGTCCATGGGGTCAGAAAGAGTTGGACACGACTGAGCAACTGAACTGAACTGAACTGGTTTGGTGGTGCTAAATTCTCTTCAACTTTTGCTTCTCTGGAAAGCTTTTGATTTCTCCATCAAATCTGAACGAGAGTATTGCTGGGTAGAGTATTCTTGGTTGTAGGTTCCTCCCTATCATCACTTTAAATATATGGTGCCATTCCCTTCTGGCTCATAGAATTTCTGTTGAGAAGTCAGCTGATAACTTGATGGGTGTTCCTTGTATGTTATTTGTCATTTTTCCCTTGTTGCTTTTAATATTTTATCCTTGTCTTTAATTTTCATCAGTTTGATTACTATGTGTCTCTCTGTGTTCCTCCTAGGGTTTATCCTGCCTGGGACTCTCTGCGCTTCCTGGACTTGGTTGACTATTTCCTTTCCCATGTTAGGGAAGTTTTCAGCTCTTCTCTCTTCAGATATTTTCTCAGGTCCTTTCTCTCCATCTTCTCCTTCAGGGATGCCTATAATGCAAATGTTGGTGCCCTTAATCTTGTCCCAGAGGTTTCTTAGGCTGTCTTCATTTCCCTCCCCGAACCCCCCCCCCCCATTCTTTTTTCTATATTCTGTTCTGCAGCAATGATTTCCACCATTCTGTCCTCCAGGTCACTTATCTGTTCTTCTGCCTCAGTTATTCTGCTATTGATTCCTTCTAGTGGTTTGTTTGTTTGTTTGTTTGTTTTTCATTTCTGCTTGTTCTTTCGTTCTTCTGGTGTTTGGTAAACATTTTTTGCATCTTCTCAACCTTTGCCTCCATTCTTTTTCTGAGATCCTGGATCATCTTCACTGTCATTTTTCTGAATTCTTTTTCTGGAAGGTTGCCTAATCTCCACTTTATTTAGTTGTTTTTGTAGGGTTTTATCTTGCCCCTTCATCTAGGACAAAACCCTCTGCTTTTTCATCCTGGTTAACTGTCTGTAATGTGGTTTTGTTCTCACCACTGAGGGATTGTGGTTCTTCTTGCTTCTTCTGTCTGCCCTCTGGTGGAGGAGGCTAAGTGGCTTGTGTAACCTTCCTGATGGGAGGGACTGGTGGTGGGAAAGACTGGGTCTTGGTCTGGTGGGTAGGGCCATGCCCAGAAAAACTTTAATCCCATTATCCACTGATGGGTGGGGTTGTGCTCCCTCCCTGTTAGTTGTTTGGCCTGAGGTGACCCAGCCCTGGAGTCTGTGGGCTCTGTAGTAGGGTTAATGGTGACCTCTAAGAGGACTCACACCAAGGGCATCTTCCAGGACTTGTCCCCACGATGAGCCACTGCTGACCCCCACCTCCATAGGAGACCCTCCAACAGCAGTGGTCGGCCTGGTTCAGTCTCCCGTGGGGTCACTGCTCCTTTCCCCTGGATCTTGGAGTACGCACGATTTTGTTTGTGCCCTCCAACAGCGGAGCCTCTGTTTCCCGGTCCTGTGGGAGTCCTGTAATCAAAGCCTGCTGGCCTTCACAGTCAGATTCCCTGGGGATTCTCAGTCCCTTTGTCAGCTCCCCAGGCTGGGACGCCTGACATGGGGCTTAGAACCTTCACAAGAGTGGGAGATCGTCTTTGATGTTATTGTTCTCCAGTTTGTGGGTCACCACCTGACAGATATGGGATTTGATTTTATCATGTTCGTGCCCCTCCTACCATCTTGTTGCAGCTTCTTTTTCTTTGGACGTGAGATGTCTTTTTTGGTGGGTTCCATCGTTCTCCTGTCAATGCTAGTTGCAATTTTGGTTCTCTTGCAGGAGGAAATGAGCACATGTCCTTCTACTCTGCCATCTTGAACTGGAAGCTTCTTTTTTTTTTTTTTTAAAAGGAAACCCCATGCTGTTTTTTAAAGTGACTCTACCGATTCACATTCCCACCAGTAGTGCACAAGCGTTCCATTTTCTCCACCTCACCAACACTTGTTATTTCTTGTTCTTCATATATATATATATATAGCCACTCTAACAGTTGTGAGGTGATATCTTATTGTGAATTTGATTTGCATTTCCCTGATATTTAGCAATGTTCTGCATCTTTTCATGTAACTTTTGACCATCTGTATGTCTTCTTTAGAAAAATATATATTCAGATACTCAGCCCATTTTTTTTACTTTTTAAAAAATTTATTTATTTATGATTGGAAGATAATTGCTTTACAATGTAGTGTTGGTTTCTGCCATACATCAGCATTAATCAGCCATAGGTATACATGCCAATTTTTAAGTCAGATCGTTTGTTTTTTTAAAATGATTGGTTTTTGCTGTGAAGTTGTATGAGCTTGATATTTTTTTAAAAATTCCAAATAGTAGAAATGATGAAAGTTAGGTGGATTGGGAAGAAGGCCCAGGTGAGGTAAAGGTTGATAATATTCTACCACCCAACTTGGTGGAGGGCCTCCAAGCATCTAATTTATTATCATGCTTCCTAACTTATATGTTATAAGTTCTGTACCAATGTCACTTTAAATGAATGCTAAAATGTTAAGTGGAATTCTCATATTTTCATCCCAAGCTTTTCATGTTGGTCTGTACTCTGGGGACATCTCACTCTGTGAGGACACAATTCCCACTTTGGGGACCACTAAGTTAATCAGACCCGGTGATCACCAGGGTACCTGTCTGCAGCAGACCCTGATGCAGGGCAGCAGTGTCCTCAAGATCATGCATGGGTGAGGACCATAGTCAGGCTCAACCCGAGAGGGGCTCCCAGGAGAGGCTATCCCTCCACTCCTCTGGAGGGTCAGACAGGAGTCAGGCAGAATGTGGGTGGTCGGGCAGGAGGGGAAGAAAGAGAGAGTCAAGGCCCCTGGCACTGGAGACCCTGGGAGCTCAGTGCCGGCTCTCTGCATCTTGGCTGCGAGCAGCTTGAGGACAGGCACGGAGTCACCCTTGTCACTGCCATGCTGCACAAGGCTGGGAGCACAGCTCAGGAGGGCGCCTGGCCTTCTAACCAGCCATTGCCCAATTTCCCTGTGAATCTGAGCAGACTGAGAACACTGGAGAACCGGTCAGAGGAGTCAGCAGGGAGGACCCCAGTCTCTGAGGGCCAGGGCAAGTCACCCTACAACTCACACACCTAGACACCACCTGGGCAGGCGGCCTGGGGTATGTACCTGGCTCTGATCCTCGGAGAAGGTTATCCACAATCCAGGGCCCTGGTCGGGAGGTGCAATCCATTTGTAACATTTTTCCATGAAAATGGTTGAAGTTTCCAGTTCCTTCACTTTTAACGGAAATGTCTCCCCAGCTCAGGAGTTCTGACAACCAGTTGTCTTGACAAACCCCTTAAGAATAAAATATTGCACACTTGACTGTTTGTGTGAACATGTGCAAGAGGAATTGTGGAAAGGGTTAAGGATGCTGAAATGACAGTGTGTGTGATAGCTGCTCCCCTAATATGAATTGCAGGCCCCAGTGGCCTGTGGTTTGAAAACAGATGTTTCTGCATAAATGCAGCCAAATTCTATTAGCACTTTGGATGATGAAAGGGACTTTAAGTGTCTTCATGTTGCAATTCGGAAATGTTTGCTAGAGAAAATGTGCTTATATTTTGCAAATACTGAGTGCAAGAAGAAGGAACAAATTAGATTATCACACTGTATGTAACGAATTTCATGAGCAGATTCATTGACAGATGCACATTGCATATGATAAATGTGATCAGTGGTATTGCCCTCACTGAATGATGAGGAAGCCCCTCATTTCTACCTGTGGCCATTTTTATCCTTGGCTCAGACAGGGAGGGCAGCCCAAGGTCACAAGGCACCCAGGCCTCCTGGGACTTTCAGGGAGAAAGTCACAGATTTTCCTTTCATTAAAAAAATTTTATTGGAGTATAATTGGTTCACAGTGCTGTGTTAGTTTCAGGTGTTCAGCAACGTAAATCATATGTATATAAAATCCAGTTACGTATGTATATAAATACACACACATATATTTACTTTTTTAGATTCTTTTTCTATATAGGCCATTACAGAGTGTTGCACAGTGTTCCCTGTGCTATACAGTAGATCCTTATTAGCTATCTGTCTTATGTATGCTGCTGCTAAGTCGCTTCAGTCGTGTCCAACTCTGTGCGACCCCATAGACGGCAGCCCACCAGGCTCCTCTGTCCATGGGATTCTCCAGGCAAGAACACTGCAGTGGGTTGCCATTTCCTCCTCCAATGCATGAAAGTGGAAAGTGAAAGTGAAGTCACTCAGTCGTGTCCGACTCTTAGCGACCCCATGGATTGCAGCCTACCAGGCTCCTCTGTCCATGAGATTTTCCAGGCAAGAGTACTGGGGTGGGGTGCCATTGCCTTCTCCAATCTTATGTATAGTAGTGTGCATATGTCAGTTCCAGTCTCCTAGTTTATCCCTACTCCCCTTATCCTCCTGCTAACCATAAGTTTGCTTTCTACATCTGTAACTCTCTGTTTTGTAGAGAAGTTCATTTGTACCTTTTTTTTAGATTCCATATGTAAGGGATATTGTCTTTCTCTGTCTGACTTACTTCACTCAGTATGACAATCTCTAGAACCATCCCTGTTGCTGCACATGACATCATTTCATTCTTTTTATGACTGAGTAATACTCCATTATATACCACATGTTCTTTATCCATTTCTCCATTGGTGGACACTTAGGTTGCTTCCATGGCCTGACTATAATTCTCCAGTGATCACTGGCATGTATGTATCTTTTCAAAGTATGGTTTTCTCTGGATATATACCCAGGAGTGAGATTTCTGTGATCCAGCAATATGGTAGCTCTATTTTTATCTTTTTAAAGGAACCTCCATATTGCTCTCCATAGTGTCTGCACCAATTTACATTCCCACCAACAGTGTAGGAGGATTCCCTTTTCTCTCACCCTCTCTGTTAGGGGAAGCACACTGATTGAAACCGCCCACCCTGGCCAGGCACCATAGTAACCATTTGCCTGAGTTGTTTTATGACAGGAGATCCTGATAAGGAATAGGGAACTAATAAGCCACCACCAACCGGAAGAGTTCGGGAAAGGTCGAAAGGAGACACTACGTGTCCATCCACCTCCCAGAATCCCTCTCGCTAGCATCCATCTTGGCTGAGCGATGCGTGCGCCACCAGGAAAGACTCTGAATTATAATGATTGGCCAAAGACCACTCGGAAACTAATCCCATCACCATAAAACCCGAGACTGTGAGCCACGCCGCAGAGCAGTTCTCCTGGGTTCCCTTACCCTACTGCTCTCCACCCGGGTGCCCTTTCCCAATAAAATCTCTTGCTTTGTCAGCACATATGTCTCCTTGGACAATTCATTTCTGAGTGTTAGACAAGAGCCCAGTTTCGGGCCCTGGAAGGGGTCCCCCTTCCTGCAACATCTCTAGCAATTATTGTTTGTAGATTTTCTTGATGGCGGTCATTGTGACCAGTCTACAATGAGATGACACCTCATTATAGTTTTGATTTGCATTTCTCTAATGATTCTGAGCATCTTTTCATGTGTTTGTTGGCCATCTGTATGTTGTCTTTGGAGAAATGACTATTTAGATCTTCTACTTGTTTTTTGACTGGGTTGTTTGTCTTTTTGATATTGAGCTGCATGAGCTGTGTGTTGGATATTGATCCCTTGTGGGTTGCTTCGTTTGCAAATATTTTCTCCCATTCTTTTCATTTTGTTTATGGTTTCCTTCGCTGTGCAAAAGATTTTCATTTTAATTAGATCCTATTTGTTTATTTTTGTTTTATTTTCATTACTCTAGGAGATGGATCCAAAAAAATCTTGCTGCAGTTCATGCCGAACAATGTTCTGCCTATGTTTTCCTCTTAGAATTTTACAAGTGTCTGGCCTTACATTTAGGTCTTTAATCCATTTTGAGTCTATTTTTGTGTATGATGTGGAAAACTGTTCTAATTTTATTCTTTTATATGTAACTATCCAGATCTCCCAGCACCACTTATTAAAGAAACTGTCTTTTGTCCATTGATGTTCTTGCCTCCTTTGTCATAGATTAGGGGACCATAGGTGGGTGGGTTTATCTCTAGGCTTTCTTTCGTGTTCCACTGATCTATATATATTTTTTGTGCCAGTAACAAACATACTGTTTTGATTACTGTAGCTCTGTAGTAAAATGTTTTTCTTATGGAAATTCTCAAAACATGTAAAGAATAGGATGAACATGAATTGCATGTATTCCTCCCCCAGCTCCTACACTGTTAGCTCACAGCCCATCTTCCTTTATCTGTACTTCCATCCTATTAGGTATTTAGAGCAAATGCAAGACACCCTATCAGTTCCTCTGTCATGACTATGATATGCATCTGATAGGGATTTTATATATAAGCAGCATGCCATTGGTACACGTAATGAAATTAATAACAATTTCTGATTATTGTCTAATAGCCAGCCCATAATCAGATACCTAATTACTTCAAAAAATTTTTTATAGTTGATTTGTTCAAATCAGAATCCTAGCAAGTTTCACACATTGCGTTGATTTTTATAGCTCTTTGTTGTTGTTCAGTCATCCACTTGTGTCTGACTGTTTGGGACCCCATGGACTGCAGCATGTCAGGCCTCTGTGTCCCTCACCATCTCCCAGAGTTTGCCAAGTTCATGTCCATTGCATCGGTGATGCCATCCAGCTGTCTCATCATCTGATACCCTCTTCTCCTTCTGCCCTCAATCTTTCCCAACATCAGGGACTTAATGAGTCAGCTGTTCTCATTAGATAACCAAAATACTGGAGTTTCAGCTTCAGCATCGGTTCTTCCAAAGAGTATTCAGGGATAATTTCCCTTAAGATTGACTGGCTTGATCTTGCTGTCCAAGGAACTCTCAGGAGTCTTGTCCAGCACCACAGTTCCAAGGCATCAATTCTTCAACGCTTCGCCTTCTTTATGGCCCAGCTCTCACAACCATACATGACCACTGGGAAGATCATAGCCTTGACTATACAGACCTTTGTCAGCAGAGTAATGTCTCTGCTTTTCAACACACTGTCTAGTTTTGTTATAGCTTTCCTGCCAAGAAGCAGACATCTGATTTCATGGCTGCAGTCACTATCTGCAGTGATTTTAGAGCCCAAGAAAAGGAAATATATCACTGCTTCCACCTTTTCCCCTTCTACTTGCCACAAAGTCATGGGGCCAGATGCCATGATCTTTTCTTTTTAAGCCAGCTCTTTCACTCTGCTCCTTTACCCTCATCAAAAGGCTCTTTAGTTCCTCTTTACTTTCTGCCATTAGACTGGTATCATCCTCATATCTGAGGTTGTTGATGTTTCTCCCACCTGTCTTAATTCCCACTTGTAACTCATCCAGCTCAGCATTTCTCATGATGTGCTTGGTGTATAGATTAAACTAACAGGTTGATAGCAAATAGACCAGTCCTACTTCTTTCTCAATCCTGAACCAGTCAGTTGTTCCATACAGGGTTCTAACGGTTGCTTCTTGACCTGCATACAGGTTTCTCAGGAAACAGGTAAGATGATGTAGTATTCCCATCTCTTTAAGAGCTTTCCACAGCCTATTATGATCCACACAAAGGCTTTTACATAGTTGATGAAACAGAGGTAGATGTTTTTCTGCATTCCCTAGCTTTCTCCATGATCCAGCAAATGTTTGCAATTTGATCTCTGGTTCCTCTTCCTTTTCTAAACCCAGCTTGGACATCTGGAAGTTCTTGGTTCACATAATGCTGAAGCCTAGCATGCAAGATTTTAAGCATGACCTTACTAGTATGGGGGCTTCCCTGGTGGCTCAGACGGTGAAGCGTCTGCCTGCAATGCGGGAGACCCGGGTTCCATTCCTGGGTCGGGAAGATCCCCTGGAGAAGGAAATGGCACTCTTGCCTGGAAAATCCCTTGGACGGCGGAGCCTGATAGGCTACAGTCCATGAGGTCGCAAAGAGTCGGACACGACTGAGCAACTTCACTTCACTTCACTTTACTAGTATGGGAGATGAGTGCATGTTCGATGGTTAGCAAATTCTTTAGCACTATTCTTCTTGAGAATTGACCTTTTCCAGTCCTGTGGGCACTGCTGGGTCTTCCAGATTTGCTGACATAGTGAATGCAACACCTTGATGGCATCATTCTTTAGGATTTTGAATAGTTCTACTGGAATTCTGTCTCATCCACTAGTTTTATTAACAGCAGCGCTTCCTAAGGCCTACTTGACTTCACTCTTCAGAATGTCTGGCTTTAGGTAACTGACCACACCATTGTAGTTATCTGGTTCATTTAGATCTTTTTTGTACAGTTCTTCTGCGCATTCTTTCCATCTCTTCTTGATCTCTTCAGCATCTACTAGGTCTCTACCATTTCTGTCCTTTATTTTGTCCATCTTTGGGCAAAATATTCTCTTGATATCTCCAGTTTTCCTGAAGAGATCTGTAGTCTTTCCCCTTCTGTTTTTTCTTCCAGTTTTATACACTATTCATTGAAGAAGCCTTCTTGTCTCTCCATGCTGTTGTTTGGAAATCTTTCTCCCTTGCTTGTTGGTTCTCTTCTTTCTTTAGCTATTTTTAAGGCCTCCTCAGATAACCACTTTGCCTTTTTGCTTTTCTTTTTCTTTGGGATAGTTTTGTTCACTGCTTCCTGTACAATATTAGGGACCTCCATCCATAGTTCTTCAGGCACACTGTTTACAAGTTCTAATCCCTTGAATCTATTCGTTACCTCCACTGCATATTCATAGGGGATTTGAGTTAAGTCATATCTGGCTGGCCTAGTGGTTTTCCCTGCTTTCTTTCGTTTAAGCCTGAATTTTGCTGTGAGAAGCTAATGATCTGAGCCACATTCATTCCAGATTCTTGTTTTTGCTGAATGTATACAGCTTCTCCATCTTCAGCTACAAAGAATATAATCAATTTGATTTCAGTAATTGGCCATTTGGAGATGTCCATGTGTAAAATCATCACTTGTGTTGTTTAAAAAGGGTATTTACTATGACCAGTGCATTCTCTTGGCAGAATTCAGTTAGCCTTTGCCCTGCTTCATTTTGTTCTCCAAGGCCAAACTTGCCTGTTATTCCAAGTATCTCTTGACTTCCTACTTTTGCATTCCAGTCCCCAGTGATGAATAGAACATCTCTTTTTGGTGTGAGTTCTAGGTGGTCTTCTAGTTTTTCATAGAACTGATCAACTTCAGTTTCTTTGGCATCGGTGGTAGGGGTGTAGACTTGGATTACTGTGATGTTGAAAGGCTTGCCTTGGAAACAAACCGAGATCATTCTGTCATTTTTGACGTTGCACCCAAGTACTGCATTTTGGACTCTTGTTGATTATGAGGGCTACTCCATTTCTTCTATGGGATTCTTGCCCACAGTAGTGGATATAATGGTCATCTGAATTAAATTTGCCCATTCCTGTCCATTTTGGTTCACTGATTCCTAAGATGTCAATGTTTATTCTTAACCATCTCCTCCTTTACCATGTCCAATTTACCTTGATTCATAGACCTAACATTCTAGGTCCCTATGCAGTGCTTTTTTTGCAGCATTAGATTTTACTTTCATCACCAAACACATCCACAACTGAGCATCATTTACGCTTTGATCCAGACGCTTCATTCTTTCTGGGACTATGAGTAGTTCTCAGCTCTTGCCCAGTAGCATATTGGACACCTTCAGACCTGGGGGGTTCACCTTTCAGTGTCATATCTTTTTGTTGTTTTATACAGTTCAGGAGGTTCTCATGGCAAGTATACTGGGGTGGTTTACCATTCCCTCTTTCAGTGGATCACATTTTGTCAGAACTCTCCACTATGACTTGTCCATCTTGGGTTGCCCTCCATGGCATGGCTCATAGCTTCATCGAGTTATACAAATTCCTTTGCCACCACAAGGCAGTGATCTGTGAAGGGGGTTGTAACTCTTAACTCTCTTTTATTTTATTATTCTCTATTTCATTCTATAAATAATCTCCCTCCCCTGTCTTTTGTTTTTTTAAGGAATTTTTTTGGTCTTTACTCCTTTGATATTTTAGAGAAACAAGAGACATTTGTTCTGTAAAGTGTCCCATGTTCTGAAATTGGCTGCTTGTCTCTTTCTGTTGTCAATGAACTTGTTTTTTTCTACCCGCCATACTTGCCTAACTGAGCAGTTTGAGCTAAAGCAGCACTGTCCAATAGAAATACCATGGAGCTCTGTGAATAATTTGAAATTTTCTTGTAGCCACATTAAAAATGGTGAATTTAAGATCAGTAATAGACTTTATTTAGCCAAACATATCCAAGATATTATCATCCTAATATGTAATCAATATAAAATTGCCAATGGCATATTTTACATTCCTTTTTCACATGAGCTTTAAAATCAGGCATGCGTGTGTGCTTACAGCATGTCTCAGTTTGAATATTGTGTCATGACAGGTAACTAATATGTATTTGAATTTCATAAAAATTGCAGTTGAAAACTTATTATATAAGTTGAAAACTTATTAATAAATGTTTTCCAATAACTGTATCAAATATCAGATTTTATAAGCTTCTTTTTTTAAACATCTGTATAACTGACCTTTACATGTCTCCTGAGAAACCTGTTTGTGAATCAAGAAACAATCGTTGGAATGGAACATGGAACAACTGACTGGTTTAGAATTGGGGAAGGAGTACGACAAGGCTGTATACTATTGCTCTGCTTGTTTAACCTGCATGCAGGATTCATCATGCGAAATGCTGATTGGAAGACTCAC
This sequence comes from Bubalus kerabau, assembly GCF_029407905.1. Taxonomy (NCBI): domain Eukaryota; kingdom Metazoa; phylum Chordata; class Mammalia; order Artiodactyla; family Bovidae; genus Bubalus; species Bubalus kerabau. The sequence goes on from NC_073624.1 coordinate 170,541,721, forward strand.
AAGCTGGAGTCAAGATTGCTGGCAGAAATAGCAACAACCTCAGATATGCACATGATGTCACTCTAATGGCAGAAAGTGAAGACAAACTAAAGAGCCTCTTGATGACGGTGAAAGAAGAGTGAAAAAACTGGCTTGAAACTCAAATTTTAAAAAATTAAGATCATGGCATCTGGCCACATCACTTCATGGCAAATAGGAAGGGAACAAGATTTTATTTTCTTGGGCTCAAAAATCACTGCGGACAGTGACTGCAGCCATGAAATTAAAAGGCACCTGCTTCTTGGAAGGAAAGCTATGACAAACATAGACAGCTTATTTAAAAAAAAAAAGCAGAGATATCACTTTACTGACAAAGGTCCATATAGTCAAAGCTGTGGTTTTTCCAGTAGTGATGTATGGATGTGAGAGTTGGTCCATAAAGAAGGCTGAGCGCCAGAGAATTTATTCTTTCGACCTGTGGTGCTAGAGAAGACTCTTGAGAGTCTCTTGGACAGCAAAGAGGTCAAACTAGTCAGTCCTAAAGGAAATCAGCCCTGAATATTCATTGGAAAGACTGATGCTTTGGCCACCTGATGCAAAAAACCAACACATTGGAAAAGATCCAGATACTGGGAAAGACTGAAAGCAAAAGAAGAAGAGGGCAGCAGAGGATGAGATGGTTAGATAGCATCACTGACTCAGTGAACATGAATTTGAGCAAACTCCGAGAGGTAGTGGAGGACAGAGGAGCCTGGCATGCTACAGACCATGGGGTCGCAAAGAGTTGGACATGACTTAGTGACTGAACAATAGCAACAACGTAACTGACATAATAGCCATGACACATGTAAACACGCATAAAACCATCACTACAATCAAAATACCCAGCTAGCTACTTTCACTCTGCATAAGTATTTTAAAGTATATCCATGTTGCTGTGTGTATCAATAGTTTGTTTCCTTGTCACTGGTGAGCAGAATTCCTGTTGATAATGCACAACTCGTTTGTGTGGTAGACCACATTGTAAGATGGCCCCCAGGATTCCCACTCAGTTAATGGAAGTTCAACTCACTTGACATCCTTGTTACATTTGGTATGTCAGGTTTTTTTTATTTATCTGTTCTAATAGATGTAGATTGCCATCTGATTGTAGTTTCAGTTTTCATTCCCTAATGGCTGATTATTTGGACATCTTTTCTTATTCCTGTTTGCCATCTGTGTGTCTTGTCTTCTTTGATAAAATGTCTGTTCAAATATTTTGCACATTTAAAACTCAAGTTTGTTTTCTTATTACTTTTTAAGAGTTCCTCATATATTCTGGATACAAGTTATTTATCAGTAAGTGATTTATAAATTTTCCCCTTACTACATGACTGTCATTTGTTCTTTTCAAAGTGTCTCTTGAGGAACAGAAGTTTTTAATTTTGATGAGGTCCACTTTATCAATTTTTTCTTTTCAGTTACATTTTGCTATTTAAGAAATTTTTATCTAACCCAAGGTTACAAAGATTTTTCTCCCATATTTTATTCTAGAAACTTTATAGTTGCCTTTTATTTCATCTTACCCCATTGCACTAGTGAAACTTCTAGTACAATGTTGAATAGAATTAATAAGAGTGGACATTCTTGCCTTTCCCAATCTTAAAAGAAACACATTCAGTTTTTCACCATTTGATATGATATGAGCTGTAAGATTCTCATAGATGCCCTCTATCAGGTTGGGAAACTTCCTTTCTCTTCCTAGATGGCTGAGCATTTTTTGGTTTTGTTTATTTTTTTTTTTTTTAATCAGGAATGGCTTTTGAATTTTATCAAATATTTTTTGGCATCCTTGAGATGATCATATAGTTTTTCTTTTCTAGTCTGCTAATATGGTAAATTACAAAGGTTGGGTAACCACAACCTCTGTCTAGTTACAAAACATTTTTATCACCCCAAAATATAACCCCAACCCCTTAAGCAGTTGCTCCCAACTCTGCCATCCACTAGCCCCTAGCAGCACTAATCTGTGTCTAGCTCTGTAGGTGTACCTATTCTGGATATTTCATATAAATGAAAGAAGAATCCTACAGTATGTGACCTTTTGTATCTGGTTTCTAAACTTTCTGAGGCTCATCCATATTGTAGCATATATCAGTACTTCACTGCTTTTATGGATTAATAATATTCCATTGTATGTATGTACTGCAATTATTTATCCATTCATCTTTAGTTTGTTTATGGATTTTTAGGTTGTTAACACCTTTTGATCATTCATGTACTTGTTTTTCAAGTACATGAATTCAAGTATTTGTTTGAATACCTGTTTTCAGTCCTTCTAGGTGTATAACTAGGAGTAGAACTGTTGGTTCATATAGTAGTTCTGTGGTTAACTTACTGAGGAAGCACAAAACTGTTTTCCGTAGCAGCTGACCATTTCACAACCCCAGTAGCGATGAACAAGTTTCCAGTTTCTTCACATCCTTACTGACACTTACTTTCCATGTTGTGGATTATGGCCATCTTTGTGGATGTGAAGTGGTATCTCATTGTGGTTTTGATTTGTATTTCCCTAATGACTAACGATGTTAAGCACCGTTTCATGTGCTGGTGGGGAAAACTGGACAGCTACATGTAAATGAATGAAATTAGAACAGTCTCTAACACCATACACAAAAATTAGCTCAAGATGGATTAAATGACATTTTGGTAAGCCTCGTAAGGCCAGATACTATAAAGCTCTTAGAGGAAAACATAGGCAGAGCACTCTCTGACATAAATCACACCAAGATTTTTTTGGCTCCAATTCCTAAAGTAATGAAAATAAAAATAAACAAATGGAACCTAATTAAACTTAAAAGCTCCTACACAGCAAAGAAAACCATAAATAAAATGAAAATATGTGACAAAATATTTTCAAATGAAGCAACCAACAAGGGATTAATCTCCAAAATACACAAACAATCCATGCAGCTCCATGTCATAACACAAAAAACCCAATCAGAAATGGGCGGAAGATCTAAATAGACATTTCTCCAATGATGTCATACAGATAGCCAAAGAGCAAATGAAAAGATGCTCAACATCATTAATTATTAGAGAAATTCACATCAAAACTACAGTTAGGTATCATCTTGTAAACTGGTCAGAATGACCATCATCAAAAAAAATTACAAACAGTAAATGCTGGAGGGGGTGTGGAGAAAAGGGAACCATGCTGCACTGTTGGTGGGAATGCAAATTGGTACAACCACTATGGAGAACAGTGTGGAGGTTCCTTAAAAAGCTAAAAATAAAGCTACCATATGATATAGCAGTCCCACTCCTGGGCACATATCCAGAGAAAACCATAATCTGAAAAAATGCATGCACCCTAGTGTTCACTGCAGCACTGTACAATAGCCAGATAAGGAAGAAACCTAAATATCCATCAACAGAGGAGTGGATAAAGAAGATGTGGTACATATATACAATGGAATTATTACCCAGCCATAAAAAGGATGAAATAATTCCATTTGTAGCAGTATGCATGGACCAAGAGGTTATCAGTAAGTGAAGTAAGACAGAAAAAGACAAATATCATATGATATCACTCATATTTGGAATCTAATTTTAGGTTTTTCTTAATAGTAGATTTTGTTGAAGTACAGTTGACTTCCAATGTTTCAGGTACACAGCAAGGTGATTGAGTTATACATATACACATATGTTATTTTTCAGAGTATTTTCCACTATAGATTTTTACAAGATATTGACTGTAGTTCCCTGTGCTATACAGTAAACCTTTATTGCTTGTTTTTTCAGATTACTTTCAACTACAGGTTTTTACTAGATATTGACTATAGCTCCCTGTGTTATACAGTAAAACTTTGTTGCTTGTTGCATGTCTATTCTTTTAATTAGAACTATAGCACTCTGTTCATACTAAGTCAAATAAGTGGAATCAAAATGTCATAAATTTCTAGCTAGGCAAAAACTCAAAAGTTTTCTAAAATATATATATTAGATTATACATACTATATAAAGAAAAGTTTTTCTACTGTGCTTGATAAAGCCTTGAGAAAGAACATCAAAAAAGAGAGACGAAGAAATGGAAAACACAAACTAAGCGAAATAGGAGCACTGAATATGAAATAGAAAGTAAAACAAACTAGATAAAAGTAAAGATCATTATGCAGTCCAGTTGGGTTTTTTTGTTTGTTTTTGTTTTTTTAATTTATTTATTTTAAATGAAACAAAGGTGAATATTTTCACATTAAAAGTTACAGTTTCAAAGAAGATAGATATCATAATCCATTAGATACCTTAACAACAAAGAAACAAAGATACATAAAGCAAAAATCAGAAGAAATATAACAAAAAGGAAAAAATTGATAATCATAGTGAGAATATTTTATCAAGTGCAGAAAAAATAAGGATAGAACCATCTTAAATGATGTCATTAATAGTTTAATTATAATAGATTTATATTTAATTTATATTATGCATATCCTATACAAATTTAGTTAAAATTTTTTATTTCATACATTATTATTAGATGTCTATAGGATACTTAGAAAAATTGGCAAGAAGATAAACATTACTAAATTTCAAAAAGTAGAATTCTTTTATGTGTGTGTGATTAAGTTATACATATACACATGTTATTTTTGAAATTATTTTCCATTAGGTGAAAAACAGGGAAGCCTGGTGTGCTGCAGTCATGGGGTCACAAAGAGTTGGACACAACTGAGTGACTGAACAATAGATTATTACAAGATATTGACTATTGGCCCTGTGCTATACAGTAAACCTTTGTTGCTTGTTGCATATCTATTTTTTAAAATTAGAAATCTAGCATTCTATTCATACTAAGTCAAACAAGTGGAATAAAAATGTCATAATTTTTTTAGTTAAGCAAAAATTCATAAGTTTTCTAAAATATATGTTATACATATTATGTATATAAACATGTATACAAAAGCTTTTCTACTACACTTGATAAAAGCTTGAGAAAGAACATCAAAAAAAAAAAAAAGAAAAAATGGAGAAACTAGGAAAACATAAACTAAATGAAATGGGAGGACTGAATAAGAAGTAGAAAAACAAATGGGACCTAATTAAACTTAAAGGCTTTTGCACAATGAAGGAAACTATAAGCGTGGTGAAAAGACAGCCTTCAGAATGGGAGAAAATAATAGCAAATGAAACAACTGACAAAGAATTAATCTCAAAAATATACAAGCAACTCCTGCAGCTCAATTCCAGAAAAATAAATGACCCAATCAAAAAATGGGCCAAAGAACTAAACAGACATTTCTCCAAAGAAGACTTACAGATGGCTAACAAACACAGGGAAGGATGCTCAACATCACTCATTATCAGAGAAATGCAAATCAAAACCACAATGAGGTAACATCTCATGCCAGTCAGAATGGCTGCTATCCAAAAGTCTACAAACAATAACTTCTAGAGAGGGTGTGGAGAAAAGGGAACCCTCTTACACTGTTGGTGGGAATGCAAACTAGTAACAGCCACTGTGGAGAACAGTGTGGAGATTCCTTAAAAAACTGGAAATAGAACTGCCTTATGACCCAGCAATCCCACTGCTGGGCATACACACTGAGGAAACCAGAATTGAAAGAGACATGTGTACCCCAATGTTCATCGCAGCACTGTTTATAATAACCAGGACATTGAAGCAACCTAGATGTCCATTGGCTGATGAATGAATAAGAAAGCTGTGGTACATATACACAATGGAATATTACTCATCTATTAAGAAGAATGCATTTGAATCAGTTCTAGATGAGGTGGATGAAACTGGAGCCTATTATAAAGAGTGAAGTAAGTCAGAAAGAAAAACACCAATACAGTATATTAATGCATATATATGGAATTTAGAAAGATGGTGATGATGACCCTATATGCAAGACAGCAAAAGAGCCATAGATGTAAAGAACAGACTTTTGGACTCTGTTGGAGAAGGCAAGGGTGGGATGATTTGAGTGAATAGTATTGAAACATGTATATTATGATATGTGAAATAGATCACCAGTCCAGGATCGATGCAAGAGACAGGGTGCTCAGGGCTGGTGCAGAGGGATGACCCTGAGGGATGGGATGGGGAGGGAGGTGGGAGAGGGGGTCAGGATAGGAAACACGTGTACACCCACGGCTGATTCATGTCAATGTATGGCAAAAACCACCACAATATTATTAAGTAATTAGCCTCCAATTAAAATTTTTTTTAAAAAGGAAGTAGAAAAGGAGAAACAAACTAGATAAAAGTAAGACATCCTCATATAGTCCAGTTGTTTTTAACATGACTGGTCATTAGAAACACATCTGGAGATTTGGAGAAAAATAATAGTACTTGGGCAATTGTATTTTTCAAAAAATTCCAAAATAATTCTGTTATGCATCTGGATTTTAAAAAGTGATTACAGGTTTTTCTATTAAATGGTAGTTTTAATGATATAGAATTCTGTTGTTTTCTGTTGATAAATCACGATACAATGGTATTAAGCAAATAATAGTTATATATTCACATAATAAAAGATGTTTATCAGTTTTCACAACCAATACCCAGACCAAAAAAAAAAGATGATTACAACTGCAAGCCATAATGGAAACATGGTTAATCTAACAGTATGAAATAATTGCAATTACGGAGATTAAGCAGAGAAGGCAATGGCACCCCACTCCAGTACTCTTGCCTGGAAAATCCCATGGATGGAGGAGCCTGGTAGGCTGCAGTCCATTGGGTCGCTAAGAGTCGGACACGACTGAGCAACTTCACTTTCACTTTTCACTTTCATGCATTGGAGAAAGAAATGGCAACCCACTCCAGTGTTCTTGCCAGGAGAATCCCAGGGACGGGGGAACCTGGTGGGCTGCCGTCTATGGGGTCGCACAGAGTCGGACATGACTGATGCGACTTAGCAGCAGCAGCAGCATGGAGGTTACTACAGTGATATGGTAGGTGGAAGTGCATACATGCATGGTGTTTTCATCCACACAGCCAGTTTGTGTCTTTTGGCTGATGCACTTAATCCATTTACATCTAAAATAATTAGCAATATGTATGGTCCTATTATCATTTTCTTAGTTGTTTTGGGTTTATTTTGTGAAGTTCTTTTCCTTTTCTTGTGTTTCCTGCCAAGAGGAGTTTCTTTAATATATAGTATAAAGGTGGTTTTGGGAAAAGAGTGCTTCAAAACTGTATATTGTCACCCTGCTTATTTAAATTCTATGCAGAGTAATATATCATGGAAATTGCCAGGCTGGATGAAGCACAAGCTGGAATCAAGATTCAGTTCACTTCAGCTCGTCGCTCAGTCATGTCCGACTCTTCGCGACCTGATGAACCACAGCACGCCAGGCCTCCCTGTCCATCACCAACTCCCAGAGTTTACCCAAAACCATGTCCATTGAGTCGGTGATGCCATCCAGCCATCTTGTCCTCTGTCATCCCCTTCTCCTCTACCGCCAAACCCTCCCAGGATCAGGGTCTTTTCAAATGAGTCAGATCTTCGCATCAGGTGGCCAAAGTATTGGAGTTTCAGCTTTAGGATCAGTCCTTCCAATGAACACTCAGGACTGATCTTTAGGATGGACTGGTTGGATCTCCTTGCAGTCCAAGGGACTCTCAAGAGTCTTCTCCAACACCACAGTTCAAAAGCATCAATTCTTCGGCCCTCAGCTTTCTTTATAGTCCAACTCTCACATCCATACATGACCACAGGAAAAACCATAGCCTTGACAAGACGGACCTTTGTTGGCAAAGTAATGTCTCTGCTTTTGAATATGCTATCTAGGTTGGTCATAACTTTCCTTCCAAGGAGTAAGCGTCTTTTAATTTCATGGCTGCAGTCACCATCTGCAATGATACTGGAGCCCAGAAAAATAAAGCAGCCAGTGTTTCCACTTTTTCCCCATCTATTTGCCATAAAGTGATGGGACCAGATGCCATGATCTTTGTTTTCTGAATGTTGAGCTTTAAGCCAACTTTTTCACTCTCCTCTTTCACTTTCATCAAGAGGCTTTTTAGTTCCTCTTCACTTTCTGCCATAAGGGTGGTGTCATCTGCATATCTGAGGTTATTGATATTTCTCCTGGCAATCTTGATTCCAGCTTGTGCTTCATCCAGCCCAGCATTTCTCATGATGTACTCTGCATATAAGGTAAATAAGCAGGGTGACGATATACAGCTTTGACGTACTCCTTTTCCTATTTGGAACCAGTCTGTTGTTCCATGTCCAGTTCTAACTGTTGCTTCCTAACCTGCATACAGGTTTCTCAAGAGGCAGGTCAGGTGGTCTTGTATTCCCATCTCTTTCAGAATTTTCCACAGTTTATTGTGATCCACAGAGTCAAAGGCTTTGGCATAGTCAATAAAGCAGAAATAGATGTTTTTCTGGAACTCTCTGGCTTTTTCGATGATCCAGTGGATGTTGGCACTTTCATATCTGGTTCCTCTGCCTTTTCTAAAACCAGCTTGAACATCTGGAAGTTCATGGTTCACGTATTGCTGAAGCCTGGCTTGGAGAATTTTGAGCATTACTTTTCTATCATGTGAGATGAGTGCAATTGTGCAGTAGTTTGAGCATTTTTTGGCATTGCTTTTCTTTGGGATTGGAATGAAAACTGACCTTTTCCAGTCTTGTGGCCACTGCTGAATTTTCCAAATTTGCTGGCATATTGAGTGCAGCATTTTCACAGAGTCATCTTTCAGGATTTGAAATAGCTCAACTGGAATTCCATCACCTCGTTTCGCTTTTTTCGTAGTGATCCTTCCTAAGGCCCATGTGACTTCACATTCCAAGATGTCTGGCTCTAGGTGAGTGATCATACCATCGTGATTATCTGGGTCATGAAGATCTTTTTTGTACAGTTCTTCCGTATATTCTTGCCATCTCTTCTTAATATCTTCTGCTTCTGTTAGGTCCATACCATTTCTGTCCTTTATTGTGCCCGTCTTTGCATGAAATGTTCCCTTGTTATCTCTTCTTCAAGAGATCTTAGTCTTTCCCATTCTGTTGTTTTCCTCTATTTCTTTGCATTGATCACCGAGGAAGGCTTTCTTATCTCTCCTTGCTATTCTTTGGAACTCTCATTCAAATGGGTATATCTTTCCTTTTCTCCTTTGCTTTTTGATTCCCTTCTTTTCACAGCTATTTGTAAGGCTTCCTCAGATAGCCATTGCTGGGAGAAATATCAATAACCTCAGATATGCAGATGATACCACCCTTATGGAAGAAAGCAAAGAGGAACTAAAGAGCCTCTTGATGAAAGTGAAAGAGGAGAGTGAAAAAGTTGGCTTAAAGCTCAACATTCAAAAAACTAAGATCATGGCATCCAGTACCATCACTTTATGGCAAATAGATGGGGAAACAGTGGAAACAGTGACAGACTTTATTTTCTTGGGCTCCAGAATCATTGCAGATGGTGACTGCAGCCGTGAGATTAAAATATGCCTGTTCCTTGGAAGAAAAGCTATGACTAACCTAGTCAGCATATTAAAAAGAAGAGACATTACTTTGCCAACAAAGGTCCGTCTAGTCAAAACTACGGTTTTTCCAGTAGTCATGTACGGATATGAGAGTTGGACCATAAAGAAAGCTGAGCGCCAAAGAATTGAAGCTTTTGAACTGTGGTGTTGGGGAAGACTCTTAAGAGTCCCTTGGACTGCAAGGAGATCAAAGCAGTCCATCCTAAAGGAACTCAGTCCTGAATATTCATTGGAAGGACTGATGCTGAAGCTAAAGCTCTAATACTTTGGCCACCTGATGGGAAGAACTGACTCATTGGAAAAGACCCTGATGCTGGAAAGATTGAAGGTAGAAGGAAAAGGGGACCACAGAGGATGAGATGGTTGGATGGCATCACCTACTCTGTGGACATGAGTTTGAGCAAGCTCTGGGAGTTGGTGATGGACAGGGAAGCCTGGTGTGCTGCAGTCCATGGGGTCAGAAAGAGTTGGACACGACTGAGCGACTGAACTGAAGTGAACTGGTCTGGTGGTGCTAAATTCTCTTTAACTTTTGCTTCTCTGGAAAGCTTTTGATTTCTCCATCCAATCTGAACGAGAGTCTTGCTGGGTAGAGTATTCTTCTTGGTTGTAGGTTCCTCCCTATCATCACTTTAAATATATGGTGCCATCTCTTCTGGCTCAGAATTTCTGTTGAGAAATCAGCTGATAACCTGATGGGTGTTCCTTGTATGTTATTTGTCATTTTTCCCTTGTTGCTTTTAATATTTTATTCTTGTCTTTAATTTTCATCAGTTTGATTACTATGTGTCTCTCTGTGTTCCTCCTTAGGTTTATCCTGCCTGGGACTCTCTGCACATCCTGGATTGGTTTACTATTTCCTTTCCCATGTTAGGGAAGTTTTCAGTTCTTTTCTCTTAAAATATTTTCTTGGTTCCTTTCTCTCTCTTCTGCTACTGGAATGCCTATAATGCAAATGTTAGTGCCATTAATGTACCAGAGGTCTTTTAGGCTATTTGCATTTTTTTCCATTCTTTTTTCTATATTCTGTTCTGCAGCAATGATTTCCACCATTCTGTCCTCCAGGTCACTTATCTGTTCTTCTGCCTCGGTTATTCTGCTATTGATTCCTTCTAGTGTATTTTATGGCAACCCACTCCAGTGTTCTTGCCTGGAGAATCCCATGGATGGAGAAGCCTGGTAGGCTGCAGTCCATGGGGTCGCACAGAGTCGGACACGACTGAAGCGACTTGGCAGCAGCAGCAGTGTATTTTTCATTGCTCTTGTTCTTTCGTTCTTCTGGTGTTTGGTGAACATTTTTTGCATCTTCTCAACCTTTGCCTCCATCCCTTTTCTGAGATCCTGAATCATCTCCACTGTTATTTTTCTGAATTCTTTTTCTGAAAGGTTGCCTAATCTCCACTTCATTTAGTTGTTTTTGTAGGGTTTTATCTTGCCCCTTCATCTGGGACAAAACCCTCTGCTTTTTCATCCTGGTTAACTTTCTGTAATGTGGTTTTGTTCTCACCACTGAGGGACTGTGGTTCTTCTTGCTTCTTCTGTCTGCCCTCTGGTGGAGGAGGCTTAGAGGCTTGTGTAACCTTCCTGATGGGAGGGACTGGTGGTGGGAAAAACTGGGTCTTGCTCTGGTGGGTAGGGCCATGCCCAGAAAAACTTTAATCCCGTTATCTGCTGGTGGGTGGGGTTGTGCTCCTCCCTGTTAGTTGTTTGGCCTGAGGTGACCCAGCCCTGGAGTCTGTGGGCTCTGTGGTAGGGTTAATGGTGACCTCTAAGAGGACTCACACCAAGGGCATCTTCCAGGACTGCTGCCGCCAGTGCCCTTGTCCCCACGAAGAGCCACTGCTGACCCCCACCTCCATAGGAGACCCTCCAACAGTAGTGGTCGGCCTGGTTCAGTCTCCCGTGGGGTCACTGCTCCTTTCCCCTGGATCTTGGAGTACGCACGATTTTGTCTGTGCCCTCGAACAGTGGGGTCTCTGTTTCCCAGTCATGTGGGAGTCCTGTAATCAAAGCCTGCTGGCCTTCACAGTCAGATTCCCTGGGGATTCTCAGTCCCTTTGTCAGATCCCCTGGCTGGGAAGCCTGACATGGGGCTTAGAACCTTCACAAGAGTGGGAGATCATCTTTGATGTTATTGTTCTCTAGTTTGTGGGTCACCACCTGACAGATATGGGATTCGATTTTATCATGTTTGTGCTCCTCCTACCATCTCATTGGGGCTTCTTTGTCTTTGGACATGAGGTATCTCCTTTTGGTGGGTTCCAGTAGCCTTCTCTTGGTGGTTGTTCAACAGCTAGTTGCAATTTTGATGCTCTTGCTGGAGAAGAATGCATGTCCTTCTTCTCTGTCATCTTGAACCAGAAGTTGGAATTTAATTTTAAGAAATGATACAAATGAACACATTATAAACAGAAATGGACTTACAGATAATGAAATTAAATTATGGATATTTAAGGGGAAATGTTGTTGGGGGGAGCTAAATCAGGAGCTTGGGATGAAAATACACGTACTACTATATATAAGATAGATAACCAACAAGGACCTACTGTTTACCTACTGTATAGCACAGGGAACTCAACTCAATAATCTCTGATAATCTGTATGAAAAAAGAACCTAAAAAGGAATGAATATATATATGTATAATGAATCATTTTGCTCTACATCTGAATCTAACAAAACATTGTGAATCAACTATATTCCAATAAATTTTAATTTTAAAAATAAAAGAATAAAAGTAAAAAAAAATCATGTTGTTTTCTTAAGTTATTTTTCAGAGTGTTAGCAGTATATTGTGTCTTGAGCCTGTATTTTTGCATCTTTACTGAATTTATTATCTCTAGTAGTTTTTTGTACATTCTTTGGGATTTTGTATATATATATATGGGGTCATGTCATCTCTGAATAGAGATTTCCTTTTAATTAATGCCTTTTATTTCTTTTTGGTGCCTCATTACTCTGTCTAGAACTTCCAGTACAATACTGAATCACAGTGTTGAAAGTAGACATCCTTATCTTATTCCTGATGAGAAGGCTTTTAAAAACAGTTTCAATTTCTTTGATTGATATTGGGCTATTTGTTTAATCCATTTCGTCTTTCATGAGATTTGGTAGTTTATATATATTGAAAAAATTTTCTGTGTTATCTAAATTGTCAATTGATTGACAGAAAGTTTTCCATATTTCCTTATTAACCTTTTCATATCTTTAGAACTTGTATTAATGTCACTTCATTTATGATATTGGTAATATGTGTATTCTCTTTTTTCCTGATTAATCGAAATAGAAGTTTATTCATTTTTTTATCTTGTCAGAGAACCAGCTTTTTGGTTCATTGTTTTGCTCTATTGTTTTTCTGTTAAATACCTCATTGATTTTTGCTCTGAGTATTATCAGTTCCTTTTTTCTGCTTAACTTTGGTTTTCATTTGCTCTTCTTGTTTCTTACGATAAAAGCTGAGGTCATCAATGTGAGTATATGATTTAAAATCTACTTTTCTCTAATATTGGCATTTACTACTATAAGATTTCTTCTAAATACCTCTTTAGTTGCATCCCACATGTACTGATATGTTGTGTTTTCATTATATTAAGATCAGAATATTTTTTAATTCCTTTATTATTTTTTCTTTCATCCATATGTTATTTAGAAGTGTATTATTTAGCTTTCAAATATTTGGGGATTTTCCAGATACCTTTGTTAATTATATCTAATTCCTTTGTGGTCAAAGAACACATTTTCTGTAACTTAAGTCCCTTTAAATTTAGTAAGAATTGTTTTGTGGCCTAGAATATAGTCTGTCTTGTTGAATGTACGTTTGAAGTGAATGTGTATTCTGCTATTCTTGTATAGAGTTTTCTATAAACATCAGTCAGTTTATTGCTTGGTAATGTTGTTCAAGCGTTCAATATTCTTCCTGACTTTTTATATACTTATTCTGTCTATTCTTGAGTAGGGATGTTAAAATCTCAACTACAATTGTAAATTTTCCTGTTCTCACAGTTCTATCTTGCTTCACATATTTTGAAACTCTGATATTTAGATAGCACATGTGTAGGATGATTATGTCCTCTTAGTAAATTGACCCCTTTGTCATTGGAAATGCCCCTCTTTATCAGTTCTGCGAACAATGTAGACATACCAACTTTCTTTTTTTCATCTTTTTACCTTACCACTATTTGTGTCTGTATACTATTTAAGAGAGTTCTTTGTTGGTTCTAGCTTTCTTATCCAATCTGAAAGTCTCTGCCTTTTCATTGGGTTCTTTAGACCATTTATATTTAATGTGGTTGTTAATATTATTAGATTGAAATTGATCACCTTGCTATTTAATTTTCATTTATTTCATATGTTTCTTATCATTTTATCTTCTTTTTTATACTTATTTTGGGCTAATTGGGTATTTTTTAGTGATTCCACTTCATCTGCTTTGTTGACATATTAGCTATTAATATATCCCTGTTATTTTAGACCTTCATTTAGGTATAATAATATACATTGTATTAATTTTTTTATTGTTGCCTAAAGCATTAAAACAATTTTGGAAACATAAACCCCTCATGGCTCAGAAGGTAAAGCATCTGTCTGCAATGCAGGAGACCCGGGTTCGATCCCTGGGTTGGGAAGATCCCTTGGAGAAGGAAATGGCAGCCCACTCCAGTCTTCTTGCCTGGAAAATCCCATGGACCACGGAGCCTGGTAGGTTACCGTCCATGGGGTCACAAAGAGTCGGATACGACTGAGTGACTTCACTTTCACTTTCACTTAAAGCATTAAAACAATTTTGGAAACATTAAGCAATATACATTTGTTATTTTAGAGTTTCCATGAGTCATGTTCCAGGGAGAGCATAACCGGGTCCTCTCCTCAGAGTCTCATAGACCTGGGGTTGGAATTTCATCTGAGGCTTAGGATCCCCTTCCAAGCGCATGTAAATGGTGTCAGATTTCATTTCCTGGCAGCAGTAGTACTCAAAGTGGCTTACTTTCTCAAGGACATCAAGAAGAGGTTGTGGTGGGACTCTCAGACCTCTAGACCTTCTTTTTAAAGAGCTTGTCTGATTAGGTCATGCTCACCCAGGATGAAAAGGCAGAAAGATAGGACACTGAAACATGAACTCCCCAGGTTGGTAGATCCCCAATATGCTACAGGAGATCAGTGGAGAAATAACTCCAGAAAGAATGAAGAGATGGAGCCAAAGCAAAAACAACACCAGCTGTGGATGTGACTGGTGATGGAAGAAAAGTCCAGTGCTGTAAAGAGCAATATTGTGTGGGAACATAAAATGTTAGGTCCATGAATCAAGGCAAATTGGAAGTGGTCAAGCAGGAGATGGCAAGAGTGAACGTTGACAATTTAGGAAATCAACGAACTAAAATGGACTGGAATGAGTGAATTTAACTCAGATGACCATTATATCTACTACTGTGGACAAGAATTCCTTAGAAGAAATGGAGTAGCCATCATAGTCACCAAAAGAGTCCAAAATGCAGTACTTGGATGCAATCTCAAAAGTGACAGAATGATCTCTGTTCGTTTCCAAGGCAAACCCAGTATCACAGTAATTCAAGTCTATGCCCCAATCAGTAATGCTGAAGAAGCTGAAGTTGAACAGTTCTATGAAGACCTACAAGACCTTCTAGAACTAACACCCAAAAAGATGTCTTTTTCATTACAGTGGACTGGAATGCAAAAGTAGGAAGTCAAGAGATACCGGGAGTAACAGGCAAATTTGGCCCTGGAGTACAAAACGAAGCAGGCCAAAGGCTAACAGAGTTTTGCCAAGAGAACCCACTGGTCATAACAAACACCCTCTTCCAACAACACAAGAGAAGACTCTACACATAAACATCACCAGATGGTCAATACCAAAATCAGATTGATTATATTCTTTGCAGCTGAAGATGGAGAAGTTCTATACAGTCAGCAAAAACAAGGCTGGGAGCTGACTGTGGCTCAGATCATGAACTCTTTATTGCTAAATTCAGACTGAATTTGAAAAATGAATTGAAGAAAGTAGGGAAATTGACTGAAATTGAAGAAAGTAGGGAAAAACCACTGAGCCATTCAGCTATGACCTAAATCAAATCCCTTATGATTATGGAGTGGAAGTAAAAAATAGATTCAAGGGATTAGATCTGATAGGGAGAATGCCTGAAGAACTATGGACAGAGGTTCATGACATTGTATAGGAGACAGTGATCAAGACCATCCCCAAGAAAAACAAATGCAACAAGGCAAAATGGTTGTCCGAGGAGGCCTTACAAATAGCTGAGAAAAGAAGAGAAGCTAAAGGCAAAGGAGAAAAGGAAAGATATACCCATTTGAATGCAGAGTTCAAAAGAATAGCAAGGAGAGATAAGAAAGTGGTCAATGCAAAGAAATAGAGGAAAATAGAATGGGAAAGACTAGAGTTCTCTTCAAGGAAATTAGAGATACCAAGGGAGCATTTCATGCAAAGATGGGCACAACAAAGGACAGAAATTGTATGGACCTAACAGAAGCAGAAGATATTAGGAAGAGGTGGCAAGAGTACATAGAAGAACTATAAAAAAAAGATATTCATGACCCAGATAACCAAGATGGTGTGATCACTCACCTAGAGCCAGATGTCCTGGATTGCAAAGTCAAGTGGGCCTTAGGAAGCATCACTACGAACAAAGCTAGTGGAGATGATGGAATTCCAGTTGAGCTATTTCAAATCCTGAAGAATGATGCTGTGAAAGTGCTTCACTCAATATGCCAGCAAATTTGGACAACTCAGCAGTAGCCACGGGACTGGAAAAGGTCAGTTTTCATTTCAATCCCAAAGAAAGGCAATGCCAAAGAATGCTCAAACTACCACACAATTGCACTCATCTCACACGCTAGCAGAGTAATGCTCAAAATTCTCCAAGCCAGACTTCAACAATATGTGAACCATGAACTTCCAGATGTTCATGCTGGATTTGGAAAAGGCAGAGCAACAAGGGATCAAATTGCCAACATCCACTGGATCATCGAAAAAGCAAGAGTTCCAGAAAAGCATCTAATTCTGCTTTATTGACTATGTAAAATCTTTTGACCCTGTGGATCACAACAAACTGGAAAATTCTTCAAGAGATGAGAATGCCAGACCACCTTATCTACCTCCCGATAAATCTGTGTGCAGGTCAAGAAGCAACAGTTAGAACTGGACATGGAACAACAGACTGGTTCCAAATTGGGAATGGAGTAGGTCCAGGCTTATATTGTCACCCTGATTATTTACCTTATATGCAGAGTACATCATGAGAAATGCCAGGCTGGATGAAGCACAAGCTGGAATTAAGATTGCCGGGGGAAATATCAATAACTTCAGATATGCAGATGATACCACCTTTATGGCAGAAAGTGAAGAACTAAGAGCCTCTTGATGAAAGAGGAGAGTGAAAAAGTTGGCTTAAAGCTCAACATTCAGAAAACAAAGATCATGGCATCTGGTCCCATCACTTCATAGAAAATAGATGGAGAAACAATGGAAATAATGACAGACTTTATTTTCTTGGGCTCCAGAATCATTGCAGATGGTGACTGCAGCCATGAAATTAAAAGACGCTTACTCCTTGGAAGAAAAGTTACGACCAACCTAGACAGCATGTTAAAAAGCAGAGACATTACTTTGCCAACATTTGTCCATCTAGTCAAATCTATGGTTTTTCCAGTAGTCATGTATGAATGTGAGAATTGGACTAAAAAGCTGAGCACTGAAGGTGCTTTTGCATCTGATGCTTTTGAACTGATGCTATTGAACTGTGGTGTTGGAGAAGACTCTTGAGAGTCCCTTGGACTTCAAGGAGATCCAACCAGTCCATCCTAAAGGAGATCAGTCCTGGGTGTTCATTGGAAGGACTGATGCTGAAGCTGAAACTCCAGTACTTTGGCCACCTGATGCGAAGAGCTGACTCATTGGAAATGACTCTGATGCTGGGAAAGATTGAAGGTGGGAGGAGAAAGGGATGACAGAGGATGAGATGGTTGGATGGTATCACCGACTTAATGGACATGAGTCTGAGTAAACTCCAGGAGTTGGTGATGGACAGGGAGGCCTGGCATGCTGCAGTCTGTGGGGTCGCAAAGACTTGGACATGGCTGAGTGACTGAACTGAACTGAACTGAACCCAGCTGATTAAGGCACTTGATTAAATTTGCAAAATTCCCTTCACCTTTGCCATATAACTTAACCTGGTCATAGGAGTACCATTGATGATATTCATGGGTCTCACCCATGCTCAAGGAGAGGGGATTACACAAGACATGTACACCAGAGGCTGGGAATCTGGGGGACCATTTTAGAATTCTTCCTGCCACAACTTTAGCTTAGCACTGTCTACCTTCAAGTAATACTATACTACTTCACACATAGTGTGAGTACGCGATGCCAGGATCTTCCCTTGTCTCTCAACCTTTGTGCTTGTATTTGTTGCTTAGAGTTGTGTAACAAAGTACCAGAAGCTGGGTTGGCTTAAAATAGCAGAAATTTATTCTCTCATAGGGTAGGAGTCCAAAATCAAGGTATTAACAGGACCATGCTTTCTCTGCAACCAACAGAAAAATCCTTCCTTGCCTCTTCCTAGCTTCTGGTGGTTTGCCAGACATCTTTGACAGTTCCTTGGCTTGCAGCTTCATTGTCTCATGATTTCCTCTCAAGTGTGTCTGTGTCTTCAGATGGCCATCTTCTTTTAAGGACATAAGTCATATTAGGTTAGTGGCCCACCTTACTCTAGAATGGCCTCATCTTAACTAATTAAATCTACAGTGACCCTATTTTCAGACAATGTTACATTCAGTGATACTAGGGGCTAGAAATTCAACATATCTTTTGGGGGACACATTACAATACTATTGTCATACATTGTGTTTCCCCATATTTACAAACCCCACATACATTATATTTGCTTTGCACAGCCAATTACATTTTAGAGATATTTAAATAAAAAGAAAAACTGTCTATATTTATCCATGTAGTTCATGTTCTTGCTTATTTTATGTAGGTCTGGGGTGGGATTGAGGCTGAACAGGCTTGACACATCCCTAGACCGTGGCCTCTTGACCACCAGTGATGAGGGGCAGAGTAGCCCCAAGCTGGGTATGCAGCCCATCATGGCTGCACAGGTAGGGCACGTGGGAACCCTCCTCATCTCCTCTCTCTGCATTTAGTAGTATCCCTCTGGGCACAGCACATATCAGGCTTTGTCTTAACAGTGATGGTTTTCTACCTCATGATCCCTCTTCATTCTTCTTTCCAGTTGAAATTAAGGGTTAATGAGTGGAAAGGAGCCCAAGCCAGACTTTGGGGAGCTGGAAACAAGCTCTTTCTCCACCTGGGTGCCGATTGCACAGGTATCTTCACTTTGGGAGGACTCACCTAGCTGCACACTTCAAATGTGTGTGCATTTTAGGATACATGCTATACTTCATTAAAAACTTAAAACACAGACTAGTAACAGTAACTAAGACTGGAAGAGAAGTTGAGGGCCCCAGGGGCCCTGCTCGCAGGAGTGGACTTGCTGGTCCCCTGGGCAGGAGCTGGGTCCTGGGCTGCTTGTTAGTGGCCAACGTGTGGTGGGGGCTCAGCTCCCTCAGGGTGTAGACCGGGACCTCGGACACAGAGGTGATGAAAGGACTCCACAAACTACAATGTTGTACACATGCCACTCTGAACCCCCAAATGGCAGTTTGCATTCCAACTATTCTGAGTCTTGGAACTCTTCTCAAAGAGCAGTGGTGGGAGCACTGGTTTCAGAAAAGAGTTGACGGAGCAGTTGTTGGGTGTCTGAAGACAGTGGCTGGGCCATCCCATACATTGGTTTCTGCTTTGACAAATGACTTGGAATCAGTCACCCCTGCTTGTCATTCAACTCAAATGTGCGCCGCATTCTGTGTGTTATGATGTCCTCAGATCAATGAGGGCCTGGAGAGAGAGGAATTGGCCGCCTTCCGCAAAGCTGTAGGTTCCAGTAAGCTGCCTCCTCCTGGCACAGCTGGTGTCATGCTCCTCCTCCATCACCTGTCTGCTGTCTGTTTGTCTTTCCTTTCTTTTTTCCCAAAATGAAAAAACCCTTTGATGCTTCTTTGTAAAAGTAATACAAGCCATTGAAGCAGAAAGTATCAGAAATGCAGAAAGCAGTAAAGGAAAAACCAAAGCCACTCCTTAGCCTATTAAGGACAAGATGATCCCTCTGGTCATTGAATGTGGTGGGCTTTTTCTCTGGGCTTCCCTGATGGCTGAGTTGATAAAGAATCCACCTGCGATACAGGAGATCCGAGTTTGATCCCTAGGTTGGGAAGATCCCCTGGAGAAGGGAACTGCTACCTACTCCAGTATTCTGGCCTGGAGAATTCCATGGACTGTGTAGTCCATGGGGTCGCAAAGAGTTGGACACGACTGAATGACTTTCACTTTCTTTTTTTCCCTCTGGGTGTGTGGAGGTATATTTTTCTTGTGCAAAGCTTCACTCATTCTAAGCATAGCCTGAATTATAACTGGCTTTTCTCACTCCTCAGCTACAGATGTGCTCACCATCTCCTGTGCTCCTCCTACCACTGCATGGCGTTCTGTTGAAGAGAGGGACGACCCTTTGCTTAGCCAGTGCCTGTGGCCATGGGCTCTGCACGCTTCGCAATGTGGTGAATGTCCTTGTTCTTGGCAGGTGCTGTCAATGGTTGCCCTCTCCCTGGACAGGGTCTCAGAGCAGTTGTTTTGGTCAAACGTGTACATCCATGCCAGCTTCTGCCTTCATGCCACCCATCTGTTGCTCTGGAGCTTGTCCTCCAAACCTTGGTGCGTCACACAGAGGGTTGCCGTGCCCTCGTGCTCTCCTCCTCCGTCCATATGGCTGGCCCAATAATCAGCCTTGTCTCCTCCACTGCTGTACTCTGGACTTCCCCCACTCTCACATCTTCCTGCGGTTTCCCTCATGTCAGTCAAGTCCCCCGGATGGCCAAATGCCAGCCTGAGTAGCCATACCCTTGCCGTCCACACATCAGCATGGCCTGTGGGCATCACCTTCCCCATCTGCCCAGGATGCAGCCACTCTCTCCACCCCCTGATTCCAGCTCATCCTACAGTCATGACTCTCCCTCTCTCCATTCTTCACCCAGCAGAGACCTACCAGGGCCATCCCACAACACTTGACCAAACCTATTTCTTGCTCATCTCATGCCCCACAGTGAGGGTGCTCCTCACCTTGCTCTCGCCACAGTGGCCTTGCTCTTCTTGGCTTGTCCCCTTCTCTGGGCCTTGACACCTGCTGCCTCCCTACACAGCCCTTCCCCAACTCCCAGGATGTCTCATGTCTGATCCTTCCTTCCATTGAGTTTCAGAGCAGATGTCGACTTGGCACATCAGCCTGTGAGCTGGGCTCCTCAGATCCATTTTGTAGAAGAGAATGTGAGAGGGAAAGAGACCTCCCCAGGGACTCACAGCTAAGGACCAAATGCATGTCTGCCCTGGCCAGCCTATGTGTTCCCACAGCCCATAGCCGATGGGGTGTAGCTCACCCCCTGCTGCTGATGGTGTACTCCAAAACCATGTCTGTCTCCAGAGCCTCGGTTCTTAGGATTCTTTCCATTGCATGTGAAGAATCTCAGCTCAAGCAGACGCAGGTGAAGCACAAAAGGAGGATGTCTTTGCATCTGTAAATAAAGAGTCTAGGGGTGTACCTATGGCTAATTCATGTTGATGCTTGGCAGAAACCAACACAATATTGTAAAGCAATTATCCTTCAATTAAAAATAAATAAATATTTTTAAAACCAAAAAGAAAAGTCTAGGGGTGGACATCAGACATGGCTAGATCTGGGACATGGTCTCTGGCTCTCTGCTGGTTCGCTCTACTTTCTCCACTTGGGCTTCTTTTACAAGAAGGCCCTTGGCAACCTTACATTTACCTCCTGTCCTTCCTTTTCCCAAGCAGAAGGCAGAGTCTCTGCTCCAGCAATTCAAATTCCTGTCCCAAGAATTGTCTGGTGGCCCACCCCAGTGAAGTGCCTACTCATGGATCTATTCCTAAGTCTGGGGGTGGCATGCCCTGAGTGGCTGTGCCCAAATCACACACCCATCCCAAAGCACTGTAGGGAAAGCTAGTTCCTACCCCAAGTAGCCACTGGGGCCACATGCCCTTGATACCACAGGCAAGAAAGAAAGGACAGAAGGTCTCTGTTGCTATAAGGAGGAATAGATGCTGAGTAGGCAGAAGCCACAGAGGCCCGTGACCTTGGGCCGCTGCAGCAGAGCCAGGTCTTGGTGTGGACAAGAAGTAATCTAGGTGCTTTGTCTCACTTTCCATGCCCTAGCCTAACTTAGTCCTGGAACCACTGTGGCCTGGCCAGAGGGACTTTACAGATCCTCACCTGAGGGCCCTTGCTGGGGCTGCTGGGACTGAGAGGAGGCTAGAAATGGAGCCAGTTAACAGGCTGCTTCCTTAGAGAAACTGTTTCTCTAAGGAAACTCCCATTGTTCTGTGGCCTTTAGGCTAGCATCCCCCTCCCTGCCCCTCTGCCAACCACTCCTTTCTCTCGCTGAGAGTCTCACCCCCACATCTCAGTCACCCACATGCTGTCAAAGTTGTCATCCCTGGAAGCCCCCGTTCTGTATAGCCCCCACCTCCAGGGCCAGAGAGGGCCAGGAGGGTGCTCAGGTGGGCCTGGCCTGGACAGCTACCATTGCCAAAGCACTGATGTTTTCGGAGTGTCTTTGTGGCGGAGTCTTTCTGAAGTGTTAGTCCCAGAAGTGCCTGTCCCCTGAGCAGCAGGGCCCATCTGCACAAGCAGTGATTCCTCCCAGCCTTATCCTGGCGAGTCTTGGAGGTGTGACATGGGGTGCCTGGCCTGGCAGCCTGCACAAAGCCTGGACTTTGTTGTCCAGATGACACGACTGATAGCCAGCCACCTGGGCCAAGACGAAAGTAGCACTCAGCATGGCTGGACAGCCCCCCGTGGACTGGAGCCCACGTGGAACGTGTACCTAGGCGAGGGCATGGCCTGTGTGGCCTCTGCCTCAGGGGCCACCTGCTGCTGGAGGTTGTAGCCAGCTGAGGTCTTGGGCATGTCAAGGAAGCAGCTTGGTTCACCTAAGAGACTCCGAGACTGGAGGACCTATAATCCACCTCAGCGCCAGCCATTGTCTTCAGGGGCCAGCAATGCCGAGGACTAACTGCAATACATATATTCACTCTTGAGTCACTCCAGCAACGCTGAGCACTGACTGCCGTAACATTATTCACTCTTCAGTCACTGACACGTGTCAGCATGTTTATTTGAACACATTTTAAAAAGCACATGGCTAGCACATTAGACCCATGAGTTCATAGACACTATCAGTAAGAATGATACTAATTTTAAAATGTGAATTGATATGAAGAACATGACTAAGTGAATAGCTGTGCAGAGAGTCGTCAGGCCTGGAAATATGAAAATGATCCTGGAATGTGTCATTTAAAAAACACTGGAGTGAAGGGTTTAATGTCCTAAAGGTCCTGAGCCTGGTTCTTGGAGGGATGCAGGGGGCTGCACAGAGCAGGTGTGCCGAGGACAGGTGTGCACAGGGGAGCCTCACCCTTGTCACCCTTCTGGTACCTGGCATATAGGTGTCCCCAGCCCTGTGAAGACTTCTCCTCCTGGTGGCTGCCCTCACTTCTTCACACTCCTCCTTGGCGATTCCTTGCACTGATACATGTGACCCAGGGCCCAGAGTGGAGGAGGTGGCATGAGCTGGGTTCTGGGTCACACACTATGTCCTGGCCTGGTTCCCCCAGCTCCCCACACTGCAGTGCACAAGTCACTCAACCAGGGTCACCTCAGATGAAACAGGGAGGATACGAGCAGCAGCATGGTTGGACACAGAGGTTTGAGGGAGGAGGTAACCGTATCTGGGCTGTGAGTTTGTTTGGCACGAGGCAGCTGATTCACACCAGTGTCTTCCTGTCCACAAGTGAGGTGGTGCACTGTATCCACTTTATTAGGAAGCTCTGAGGTGGGTGGGCCTTGCCCAAGGGCTCTTGGATGGGTGACAGTTGGAGGGTCCCCACCTCTGGGACTCCTCTAGGTGGAGGATTTGGCTGCTTGGGCATCAGAACCACCTGGGCTGTCCACAAGCTGGCGTGAGACCTCGGCATCTGCATTTTCCAGGAATGCAGCTCCAATTGGCAACCAGCCTTCCCCAGATGCTGAGGGCAGGGACAGATGTTCAGTGCTCACATCTGATCAGGATGACCCTACCCTCAGGGTGTGGTGTTGAAGAAGACTCTTGAGAGTCCTTGGACTGCAAGGAGATCCAACCAGTCCATCCTAAAGGGAATCAGTCCTGAATATTCATTGTAAGGACTGATGCTGAAGCTGAAGCTCCAATACTTTGGCCACATGATGCAAAGAACTGACTCATTTGAAAAGACCCTGATGCTGGGAAAGATTGAAGGCAGGAGGAGAAGGGGATGACAGAGGATGAGATGGTTGGATGGCATCACTAACTCAATGGACATGAGTTTGAGCAAGCTCTGGGAATTGGTGATGGACAGGGAAGCCTGGTGTGCTGTGGTCCATGGGGTCTCAAAGAGTTGGACACAACTGAGCAACTGAACTGAACTGAACTGAACCCCCAGTGTGAGAGGTTTCAGCTTTAGAGGCAGAGTCTCACTGGCTTTTGCAAAGGTGGCCATACCCAAGTGGTGTCTTCACACAGGGCTCAAGTTCTAACACCACTGCCTCCCTGACTGTCTTTTAGGACAGTGGCTGGGGAGGCCCTGCTCTGCATGGACGCCCAGCGCTGGCCATGTGCACTGGGCCAGCCTCTACTGCCTGTGATCTCAGTAGCCCCCCCATCCGGCCTGGGCCTTTCCCTACACAAGCTGCCTGGGTCTCTGCATGGAGAATCTCTCAAGTCAGAATCCGTCATGGCTATGGGCTACCCCAGACCATTTCAGAAGTCAATAAAAGCCCAATATTAGTTTGAATCCATGGAAGGGGTGGGGGCTATCTTGTCCCCCACCCAGTCAAACTAGGTGACCTAACACAGGTCAGGCCGTCTCTCTGAGCCTCAGTTTCCCCTTCTGTGACAACCATAAGACCCCTTCGTATGTCCCCCTGCAGGTGACAATCAAACTGCTTTTCAGCAATCCTAGAGGGAACAAGATTCACAGTCGCATTTGTGCACATGCTACATGGTGCTGGCCGTGGATGAGGGCCCCACAAGTCCAGAGGCTGCGGCACAGGCCAGGACTGACCCAGAATGCCCAGTGGAGCCGCCGGTTTGGGCCTCAGATACACTCACACATCCTCCCAGCTTCTCTGACAAGAGCCTTTTCTCTGTCTACTCACGACTCCTGAGAGAAGCCAGAGAAAAACAGTATGTTTCTTTGTTTTATTATAACACGGATGACTTCATCTTCCCTCATCTTCCCAGAAAAGACAACAACGAATTTGTTAAAGTTCAGCTGTGAGAACTTCCTCCTATAGCAGGAACGAGGGGTATTGAAAGCAGCGTCCTGCTTCCCGGCGCTGTTTGCAGCTGAGGCCCTGCTTGTCGCCTGGGCCTCCTGCTGCAGTGCTCCTCCATCTGTGGGGGGACGGGCTGCAGTGCTTTCACGTGCCCAGTGCTCTGCGACCATCCCATGGGCTTTAATTACTTCCTTCAGATCTCCAAATTCAGGGGGAAATGAAATGATTTCTCTGTCCATTAAGATCTTTCCTGCCTTTCGGCTGGAACCACCATCTTCCAGTAATTTGCCAAAATGAGCAACGCAAAGAGGAAGAGGAGGGACACCTGCTGAATGACCTCTGGACCTTTTAGAAAACGTGGGGTTGTTCCTTTGGGCACATACATGTGCATCTACCAGAAGGCTGATATTGTGGCTATCAAGGCAATCGGTACTGTTCAAGAAGGAATGCCCCACAAATGTTGCCATGGCAAAAGTGGACGAGTCTGCAGTGTTACCCAGCATGCTGTTGGCATCATTGTAAGCAAACAAGTTAAGGGCAAGATTCTTGCCAAGAGAATTAATGTGCATATTGAGCATATTAAGGACTCTAACAGCCAAGATAGCTTCCTGAAATGTGTGAAGGAAAATGATCAGAAAAAGAAGGAAGTCAAAGAAAAAGGGCCTTGGGTTCAGCTGAAGCACCGGCCTGCTCCACCCAAAGAAGCACACTGCTTGAGGACGAATGGGAAGGAGCCTGAACTCCTGGGGCTGATTCCTACGAATCCATGGCATGTGGGTGTGAAAATAAAGACCTAGACAGTATGAATGTTTCTCTTAACTGAGTAGAGGTGTTGTGTCCCTTCCCCCAAGGAAATGCTTAACACATTGTAATTGTGTCCAAATTCAGTGGGTGATGCGTTTTTAAATTTAGTGTTTTTTCTTCCTAAAAGATGTAAGATAGCTTACTGTTCAAGCTAATAAACTACTATATCTATCTATCTATCTTTCCAGACCCCTGACAGACGTCTCTAGCTAGGAGCAAATGTCCTAGGGAGCGATGTCTGTGTGACCCCCAGGGAGGTGCATTCAGTGCGAGGGTCTGGTCTCTGGTCTCTCAGAACACTGGGTCCCCTGAGGCACCCAAACCCCAGTGACCACAGAGGGCTTAATCAGGCCAGCCAGATGATGGGGACAGCAAGCTGGTGGCCTCCCTGGGTAGAGGGACAAGTGCCAGGAAGGAATGGAGGCTTGATGTGGCTGGCTCTTCTGAGCTCTTAAGTAAAGGCAGAAATGCTGATTCTCATGAAAACCCTTGTGTAAATAAGGTCAGCAGATCCACCATTTACAGGGGCGGGACACCTGGACCCCTGCTTGTCAACCTCTTGATTTACCTGGAGTGACCATTGTGGATGCACTTGGCAACTGCCCACCTGGATCAGTATGAGGGACAGAAGTGAACTGCGCCCTCCCTGGCCATGAATGAGTAGGTGAGAGAGCCACACAGGGACCACAGGCCTTGCCCAGGGACAAATTGTCCAGAGGACTGTGTGAATGGCATGGGATCCCAGAAAGGGAGCTGTGGCCATTAGCAGGGCCGAGGGGATTGAGCCAGGCTCCCTGGAGGAGAGGACAGCAGGTTGAACTTGGGCCTCTGCCATCCAGGAAGAGAGTACAGCAGTACAGAGGCCTGGAGGCAGGGAGGGTCCAGAGAGGCGGAAACAGAATGTTGATGGGCAGGTGGGAGGGCCATAGGGCAAGAGGCCACACAAGTGGGGAGGAGATCCAGGTGGGCTCCAGCTCCCGGGAGGTGGGGGGAGCCTGGTAGGGATTCTAGAGAAGGGAGAATGTGGACCCAGTTCTTTCAGGCTGGAGCAGGAAGTCCCTGGCTGAGCTTGACGGGAGGGTCTGAGGGGAGTCAGTGGGCAGCAGTGCCTGTGAGTTTTGCACACCCCAGACTGTTCTAACTGCTGGGGATCCCTACACCTCCATGCCCCCACTTCCTCAACCACCTCGTGATTCCTAGGCCCTGATCAAGACAGCTTAAGGTGCACTTGGCTAGCTCAGAGAGGCCTGAGCTCAGAGAAAGGCCGGATAACCCAAGTGGCAGTGGAAGGCTAGGCAGCCTCCTTCCTGCCTGAAGGAGGCACAGAAGCAACCTCCTGGCCAGGAGCCTGAGTGCCTCTCATCACAGAGTGGGCAGCACCATGCCAACAGAGCAGTGACTCTACTTCTGACCCCAGTAGATCCACCAAGGGGGGCTACTATGAGCCCACTTTATAGATGTGGGAACTGAGGCTCATACAGGTGAGGAGGCTGTTCCACTACCAGGCAGTGAGGAAGACCCCCTCCCTGCTCCGTGTAGCCCACGGAGCTCATCACCAAGCCTCCCAGGCTTGCCTCCCCAGATACTGAAACAAATCCCAGAAGCCACAGGGGTAAAAAATAAAGCTTTTATTTTTGCCAACTGTTTGCTGTCTTTGAAAATGCCTGAGAGGCGTTTGTGAAGAGGTGTGGGTGACTCATGCAGAACATGGAGATGCGATTAGCTATTTTTGCCTCAAAGACAGATGGGCAGCATCCCTGAGGGTATGCAGGCAGTGGGGGCTGACCCTCAGCAGGGAGGCAGGGCAGTGGTTGCCATGCGCACTGGCCTAGGCAGTCCCAATGTTGTCAGCTTTGATGAAAGCAAATCTGTCAGCCCAGAAGGCTGGCTCAGGGTTTTCTGGGGTGTTGTCATCGCCAGGGTTATGTGGGGTTCCAAGGCCACAGGAGGTGGGGACCGTGGTCCTTGTTGATGTCCCCTTCCGTCCAGTCTACAGTGTCTGCACGTGAGGCTCCTCCTGCCCTGCCGCCTCCAGGTGAGCAGGCACCAGGCCTGGGACCCCATAAATGCTCACACCTTCCAGGTTCACCTGAGGCCTGCCTTCAGGGCTCAGCTGTGGAAGCTGAAAGTCCCAGGCTCTGTCATCACATTCGAGACTCAGGCCGGAAGATGAGGAAGCCACAAACTTAAACTGAGAGTGGTTTCCTCCTCTGTTGCCAATGGGGTCCTCCCTCCATAAGGAGGTTCTGGCGGTGGGGATCCCGCTCCTGGGCTGGAGGGGGGCCCCAGGATGCCTGGAATGGGGAGCCATGGCCTGGGTCTCACCATGTGGCCCCTGAACCTGGAACCAGGGCCGTGGCTTCCGACTTGGTCTGTCTCCAACTCTCTGGGGCTGATAGCTCAGATGGTAAAAAAAATCTGCCTGCAATGTGGGAGACCTGGGTTTCATCCCTGGGTTGGGAAGATGCCCTGGAGAAGGGCCTGGCAACCCACTCTAGTATTCTTGCCTGGAGAATCCCATGGACAGAGGAGCCTGGTGGGCTACGGTCCTTGGGGTCACAGAGAGTTGGACACAGCTGAGCAACTAAGTACCAATTCTCTGGGACTCAAGGGCCCCGATTTGGAATGGCTCTATAGTGCTTACAAGAGCCCCTGCCCTCCAGGCTCTAACTGGGCAGGGCCCACAAAAGGGTCGCCCCAACCCCACCCACTCACTAGAGAGAGACACACCTCACAACCTGCGGTGAGGAGGGGCCGAGAGCAGGGGGCCACCTCAGGGCCGCTTCCACAGCTCCCACCACACTCGGGACTCAGGCCTGATGAGGAGGGGAACAAGAGAGGGACCTGAGCGGCTGCCAGTGCAGCCCTTGGCTGAAGCACAGACAGTGGCTCAGCTGAGGCCTGGGGCCAGGAGAGCCATCAGGAGGCTCAGCGGGAGAAAAACCTGGGGACGGCTGGCTCTGGTTGATCACAGGAGGGTGGGGAGCCTCCCCAGACGCTTGCTCCCACAGATCCCAGGCGGGGCCCAGGACAGGCAGGGCTGTGCCTCTCAGCTGGCTGGCGGGGGTTGGGGGAAGACTCAGCTGAAGAACAGCTAGCGCTTTCATTCCTGTGTCCTCAATTCACACATCTCAGTGACAAATGTGTTTTTCACACAGTCTTGAAATTCATTGTCTGTGGTAAATAAGACCCTTGTTTCCCCTCACAGAACGAGCCACTCTACTCCCTGGCAGCTGTCGCCTGGCAGGCCAGCCCCACGGGGCAGTACGGTCACCACTGGTAGCCTTGGCCACTGGCCAGGCACCCCTGAGCACTTTCTCTGCCCTCCTCTGTCTGCTGTTGCTCCAGTCACCTCCACGTGGCTGTTGTTTGTTCATTCATTCATTCCTTTTTTTAGCCCTTCAGCAAGTGCTAGGTGAGCCCTGTTCCAGATGTTGGTGGTACAGCCTTGAGTAGGGCTGGCAAAGCCATACCCTCAAGAACTCATGGTCACATGGGGAGAACAGGGGCCAAGCAAGTAAATAAGATACAACTTCATGCCACAGGAATATGAAATGAGGAGGAAATGGCAACCAACTCCAGTATGCTTCCCTGAAAAATACAAAAGACAGAGGAGCCTGGTGGGCTACAGTCCATGGGATCTCAAAGAGTCGGACACGAGTGAATGACTAAGCACAGAACCAGTGTGGAGAATGACTGGGCAGTGAATACCATGTGAACCTGTGGTCAGAGAAGGCTTTGATGGGGGATAAGAGGGAAGCAGCCAGGTGAAGACCTGGGGGAAGGGTGTTCCCAGTGAGGGAAGCACAGAGCCCTGAGGGAATAAGTGTAGTGTATGCAAGGAAAGGATTTGGGGTGAGGTTGGAAAGGTGGGCTTGGAGCCCAGTTGGTGGGACTTCACAGTCCATGAGGACTTTAGAGGAGGTCCAGCCATTCCATGGGGTGTAATCAGAGATGGTTCTGATCAAGTTCCAGTGCTGCGCTGGGCACGGTCACTCACAACCTCTCCATGCTTATGTGGGCTTATCATCTGCACTGTGTTTAGGGGGAAACTCAGGCTCAGGGCCCACATACCCACCTGCCAACAGCTTCTCCTGTCCCAGCCTACCAGCCCTTCCCAAGTCTGTCTCTATAACCCCAGCTGCTCAGAGGACCCTTTCTTTACTCAGCTCCTCTTGTGGCCACCTCCAAATGCATTGGACCTAGCCCCCTGTCTACTGCATTTCTGAAAACTTCTTCTAAGAGACAACACTGCAGCTGGATCTTCAAAACGAACAGAAGGGTCTTCTAAAATGGAAGAAACATTGAAAACTTGACTCAGTGGTTAGAGTGTGGATACATATGTGGGGCACAGCAGGCAGGCATTACTGGAGTAGTCTTGCTTACAATTTTTCTAATAAAAACTCGTTTATTAAAATGAAAATATTCTGTAATGAAATTTTACATTTCTATAAGAATCACTATTATCACTTCCCACAACTTGAAAGTTTCCATGTAATGAAAACATGGAATGTTAATGTAATGAAAACAAACATTATTGATTTTTAAAAAGAATAAAACTACAAAAATATAAACACCAACATTTAGGTTGTAGGATCATGGAAGTATACTCCATTCTGTCTCTCCCACTGACTGCAGCTTAAAATCAAACAGGATGCAGGGAGTAGCTACTTTGAAAACTAAGTAATAACAGGCAGATTGGAGAAGAAAATCATAATTTGAAGTACCACCTAATTGCCAGTGAGCTTACCATTTTTCCTCCACTTGTGTTCCCTGTCTAAACTCAGGGCAGCCTGAAAACTAAAAGGGACATCAACAGCGACACAGAGAACTTCGGGAGACATCTGCTGATTCTGGCTCAAGGAGCAAGTGAGCGGTCTCCTAGAGAGAGCAGGAAACTACATTTAAAAACATCTTCCCTGTGCTCTTTTATACTCCAGCTCACAAGCAATTCCACAACAGCGTTTCATGGACCCTGCAAGAACCTAAAACTCTGAGGTAGGGGAGCCTTTCTCTCTGAACAGATGCATTATTGCCCAACTGAAGGCAGGATGAGCATGGCACTTTTCTTTCTCTTTTGTCCTCCCATGGTTTAGCCCTAGATTCAGGCATAGTCATGGGAAGTGCATAGCAGATCTGGGAAAGTTGGGTAAGCAAAGCCCTAGCTTCCTGGCTTGAAGACCAAAAAAGGGAGCCCCAGGAGAGAGGAGGTCAGGAAAGCTACCTCATAAAGTTTTTTATTAACTCCTGGGCTAATGCCCAAGCTGCACAGGTTGGGATCTGACCCTAAAGAGTACATCATAGGTTTTGAAATTCCAGATGTTCAAGCTGGATTTAGAAAAGGCAGAGGAGCCAGAGATCAAATTGCCAACATCCGTTGGATCATAGAAAAAGCAAGAGAGTTCCAGAAAAACATCAGCTTCATTGACTATGCAAAAGCCTTTGACTATGTGGATCACAACAAACTGTGGAAAATTCTGAAAGAGATGGGAATATCAGGCCACTTTACCTGCCTCCTAAGAAATCTGTATGCAGGTCAAGAAGCAACAACAGTTAGAACTGGACATGGAGCCACCACCGCCACAGGGGCACGTGTTTCTCTGGCCTGGTAACTCTGCTGCTCTGGAGGATTCTTGTGTGGTTGATAAACCTCTGATGAAGCCCTGCCAGATGGGCACTAGTTATTACCACACAGAACAAAAGACCCTTCCCTACAACATTATGGGAGAACGTGAAGAAGGGGTCCTTTGAGGGACAAAGCCAAAACCTTCCAAAGAGTAAACAACTTGAAGCCAATAGGCTGTGCCTTAAAAATTATGCATCCCAAGCAAAACACAAAAAGAATAAAAAGAAAAATGAGTATTTAAATGAAGATGTGAATGGATTGATGGAATATCTAAGACAAAACTCACAGACGGTTCACATGGTGAGATGATAGCAACAGTCTGGAAGCAAGGGAAAAAATTGTAGTTGCCTTAAAGAAAGACAGTTGCTGGGAAGGAAGATGATTAAAAAGACAAGCAGCAAAGAAAAATGCAATGGTATGTTTCCATTGTAGACAGCTGGCCATGGGATTGCAGATTGCCCTGCTGCCCTTGAGACTCAAGAAATGGGCACTGGAATATGCTACTGATGTGGATCCACAAGTGCAAGGTTAAAGTAGACCCAGCTCTGGGTGAACTTCCTTTTGCAAAATGTTTTGTTTGTGGGGAAATGGGACATCTGTCCAGATCTTGTCCTGATAATCCCAAAGGACTCTATGCTGATGGTGGTGGCTGCAGACTATGTGGCTCTGTGGAACAGTTGGAGCAAGATTGTCCTTAACGTCAGAACTCAGATCAAATGGTCACAGTTGGTCACTGGGTCAAAAGGAATGAGTGCAGACTATGAAGAAATTTTGAATGTGCCTAAATGGCACCCCACTCCAGTACTCTTGCCTGGAAAATCCCATGGGTAGAGGAGCCTGGTAGGCTGTAGTCCATGGGGTCACTAAGAGTTGGACATGACTGAGCGACTTCCCTTTCACTTTTCACTGTCATGCATTGGAGAAGGAAATGGCAACCTGCTCCAGTGTTCTTGCCTGGAGAATCCCAGCGACGGGGAACTTGGTGAGCTTCCGTCTATGGGGTTGCACAGAATCAGGCACGACTGAAGTGACTTAGCAGCAGCAGCAGCAAACCACAGAAACCCAAAACAAACATACCTAAAGTTGTTAATTTTTGATGATTAGTACTATTGTTTGTTCAACATTCTGAACTGGGCCTACTTCACAAGTTAGAGCTGGACTGTCCCTTGGAGGCCTGTATTGTATATATCAGTATAATTCAGGTATGGCCAAACCAGTTCCTGAGTTCAGTGCATCAAAGAGCATTCTACCATTGTTTGGAGAAAATCAATGAAAAAAGTGTAAGATGTTTAAAATGGATTTTCTAAAAGAATATATTTTTGACCAATAGAACTTAGGTATAACTAAGTGGTTATAACAAGTTGGTGATGCCATCCAACCATCTCATCCTCTGTCATCCCCTTCTCCTCCTGCCTTCAATCTTTCCCAGCATCAGGGTCTTCTCAAATGACTCAGGTGGCCAAAGTATTGGAGTTTCAGCTTCAGTATCAGTCCTTCCAATGAATATTCAGGACTGATTTCCTTTAGAATGGACTGGTTGGATCTCCTAGCTGTCCAAGTGACTCTCCAGAGTTTTCTCCAATACCACAGTTCAAAAACATCAGTTCTTCAGTGCTCAGCTTTCTTTATAGTCCAACTCTCACATCCAGACATGACTACTGGAAAAAACCATAGCTTTGACTAGAAAGACCTTTGTTGGCAAAGAAATGTCTCTGCTTTTTAATACGCTGTCTAGTTGGGTCATAACTTTTCTCCCAAGGAGCAAGCATCTTTTCATTTCATGGCTGCAGTCACCATCTGCAGTGATTTTGGAGCCCCCCAAAATAAAGTCTGTCACTGTTTCCACTGTTTCCCCATCTATTTGCCATGAAGTAATGGGACCAGGAGAAGGAAATGGCAACCCATTCCAGTATTCTTGCCTAGAGGATCCTGTGGACAGAGGAGCCTGGTGGGCTGCTGTCCATAAGGTTGCACGGAGTTAGACCTGACTGAAGTGACTTAGCATGCATGCATGCATTGGAGAAGGAAATGGAAACCCACTCTAGTATTCTTGCCTGGAGAATTCCAGGGACAGAGGAGCCTGGTGGGCTGCCATCTATGGGGTGGCACAGAGTCGGACACGACTGAAGTGACCTAGCAGCTTAGCAGCAATGGGACCAGATGACAAACTTAGACAGCATATTAAAAAGCAGAGACATCACTTTGCCAACAAAGGTCTGTATAGTCAAAGCTATGGTTTTTCCAGTAGTCATGTACAGATAGGAGAGTTGGACCTTAAAAGAAAGCTGAGTGCCAAAGAATTGATGTTTTCAGGCTGTGGTATTAGAGAAGACTCTTGAGAGTCCCTTGGACTGCAAGGAGATCAAACCAGTCAATCCTAAAGGAAATCAACCCTGAATATTCAATGGAAGTACTGACGCTAAAGCTGAAGCTCCAATACTTTGGCCACCTGATGTGAAGAACTGACTCACTGGGAAGGACCCTGATGCTGGGAAAGATTGAGGGCAGGAAGAGAAGGGGGAGACAGAGGATGAAATGGTTGGATGGCATCACCAATTCAATGGACATGAGTTTGAGCAAACTCCTGGAGATAGTGAAGGATAGGGAGGCCTGGCATGCTATAGTCCATGGGGTTGCAAAGAGTTGGACATGACTTAGAAACTGAACAGCAACAAACCAAAGTACAAAATAGACTGCTGTCCATGTCTCAGATTAGCTGCTGCATGGCACACAAATTTGAACATCAACTTAATGGCTTTGAAAATAAAACTAACATTAAAACCACAACCCCATCAGAGCTTTAGGAAAAAGCCCCTCTGAATCAACTGCCTGCCAAAACAATAACATACATATTCTCCACGGGATTTTTAAAAGAATCAGAATTTGTAAACATAGTATTCAAAATGTCTATAACACCATCCAAAATTACTTTACATGTGAAGAACTAGGAAATCTCAACTCACATGAGAAAAGATAGTGAATAGATGCCAATGCTAAGATAAAACCTAGCAAACTCATATTATCTGACAAAGACTTTAAGCCAGCTATTGTAAAAATGCTCCAACAGTAAGGGGAAAGACTTCTAAAACAAATAGAAAGATAGACTATATCAACAAAGAAATAAGAGATATAAAAGAACCAAATGGAAATCTTAGAACTGAAAAAAATAACAAAAATCCAAATCTAACAGAACTGGAAATGAGAGGGAAAATGATCAGTGATATTGAAGGTAGTTTGGTAGAAATTATCCAGTCTGAACAATGGAGAGAAATTGAAAGAAAAATTAACAGAGCTTCAGGCACCTCTAGAATAAGAGCAGAAGTCTAACACTTATGTCACTAGAGTCCCAAAAGGATAGGAGAAAAAGTGTAATTCAGAAAAAGTGTTTGAAGAAACAATGGCTTAAAGCATCTCAATTTAATCAAAGATATTGTCACCCTGCTTATTTAACTTATATACAGAGTACATCATGAGAAACGCTGGACTGGAAGAAACACAAGCTGGAATCAAGATTGCCGGGAGAAATATCAATAACCTCAGATATGCAGATGACACCACCCTTATGGCAGAAAGTGAAGAGGAACTAAAAAGCCTCTTGATGAAAGTGAAAGAGGAGAGTGAAAAAGTTGGCTTACAGCTCAACATTCAGAAAACAAAGATCATGGCATCTGGTCCCATCACTTTATGGCAAATAGATGGTGAAACAGTGGAAACAGTGTCAGACTTTATTTTTTGGGGCTCCAAAATCACTGCAGATGGTGACTGCAGCCATGAAATTAAAAGACACTTACTCCTTGGAAGGAAAGTTATGACCAACCTAGATAGCATATTCAAAAGCAGAGACATTACTTTGCCAACAAAGGTTCATCTAGTCAAGGCTATGGTTTTTCCTGTGGTCATGTATGGATGTGAGAGTTGGACTGTGAAGAAGGCTGAGCGCTGAAGAATTGATGCTTTTGAACTGTGGTGTTGGAGAAGACTCTTGAGAGTCCCTTGGACTGCAAGGAGATCCAACCAGTCCATTCTGAAGGAGATCAAGCCTGGGATTTCTTTGGAAGGAATGATGCTAAAGCTGAAACTCCAGTACTTTGGCCACCTCATGCGAAGAGTTGACTCATTGGAAAAGGCTCTGATGCTGGGAGGGTTTGGGGGCAGGAAGAGAAGGGGATGACAGAGGATGAGATGGCTGGATGGCATCACTGACTCGATGGACGTGAGTCTGGGTGAACTCCGGGAGTTGGTGATTGACAGGGAGGCCTGGCTGCGATTCATGGGGTCGCAAAGAGTCGGACACGACTGAGCGACTGAACTGAACTGAACTGAACTGAATAGATCCACATATTCACGAACCCCAAAACAAGGTGTAATCCAAACAGAATAAAACACAAAGTAACTCGTGTCCAGATACATCATAATCAAACCAGTGAAAAATAAACACAAAGAAAAAATCTTAAGAGCTACCAGGAGAAATGATGCTTTTCTTACAAGTGAAGAATGTATCAAATGATTGTAGCTTTCTCATTAGAAACCAAAGAGGTCAGAAATAGTTGAAAAAACATTTTTTAACATGCTGAAAGAAAAGAACTGTTAACCCACAGTTCTAGAGCCATTGAAAAGGTCATTCAGGAATGAAGATGTTATAAGAAACTCAGGTGAAAGAAAACTAAGAATTTATTGCCAACAGACCTGCTCTTTTGCATTGTTAAAGGAAGCTGCCCTGGTAAAAAGGAAATGATGCCAGAAGGACACTTAAAACATCAGGAATTAGGAAGGGTAATAGAAATCATAAATATCTATATAAATACAACAGACTATTCTCCCTTTGAATTGTTAACATGTGTTCGATGGTTGAAAACAAAGATGATAGCATTGTCAGATGAGGTTTTCAGTGTATGTAGGTGTAACACATGAGATGCTTAAAATATAGAGGAGAGCATGTAAAGCACCCTAATGGTGGCTAAGTTTTTTCTGTTTCACTTGAAGTGGTGAAAAATATTGATTCTAAATAGGCTATGAAATGTACATACAAACGTACTTCATTTTCTTGCACTTTGCAGGTGTTTCATTTTTTACTAATTGAAGGTTTGTGGCAACTCTGTGTTGACTTAAAAAAAGATAGTCACTACCTAAAAGTTAAGAGTTATGTTTTATTCAGTGGGAATTTTTAGGACTTCAAGCCTGGGAGACAGCATCTCAAGTCTCAAGTCACCCTGAGAGAGCTGCTCCAAGGAGGCAGTAGGTGAGGGGGAGGGGCCAGGTTAAATAGAAGTTTGCAACAAGGGGAAGGTAATCTGAACAGTAAAAGGTTGTTGTTTATTAAGGAAAACCAGATATCTCAAGAAACTTAGCACTTTTCTGTATATGGGAAATAGAAGTTTGCAACAAGGGGAAGGTAATCTGAACAGTAAAAGGTTGTTGTTTATTAAGGAAAACCAGATATCTCAAGAAACTTAGCACTTTTCTGTATATGGGAAGATGCAAGAGTCCGGGCTCACTGCAATCATTCACTTCATGTGCGTCTCAACTATCTGGGGCCAATTTTTCAGCGCAGATCACAGGTATTGTTCCACGGGTGGTGTTCTTCCTGTTTGCCCTGGAGAGCTGGAATCGCTGATGACTGTGACATCCTTGTTTATTGATGCGGCGGGAAACACTCCATTTCTACCCAACAGCCTTGCCCACTTTGTGTCTCTGTGTTACAGTTTGTTAACAGTATTCCGATTATTACTGTAATTGTTATGGTGGTCTCCGATTAATGATCTTTGACAATACTATTGTAATTGTCCTGAGGTACCACAGACGGCACCCATAATGTAACAAACTTTATATATATATATATATATATTGCTGCTGCTGCTGCTAAGTTGCTTCAGTCGTGTCCGACTCTGTACGACCCCATAGACGGCAGCCCACCAGGCTCCCCCGTCCCTGGGATTCTCTAGGCAAGAACAGTGGAGTGGGTTGCCATTTCCTTCTCCAATGCATGAAAGTGAAAAGTGAAAGTGAAGTCGCTCAGTCGTGTCTGACTCTTAGCGACCCCATGGACTGCAGCCCAACAGGCTCTTCCGTCCATGGGATTTTCCAGGCAAGAGGACTGGAGTGGGGTGCCATTGCCTTCTCCAATATATATATTATATATATAATATATATATCCTTATTGCTCCACCAACAGCCTGTTCCCCAACTCTCCCCCTCTCCTCCAGCCTCCCTATTCCCTGAAATGCAACAATATTGAAATTAGATCAATTATAACCTTACAAGGGCCTCTAAATGTTCAAGTAAAAGAAAGAATTATACATCTCTCACTTTAAATCAAAAGCTAGAAATGATTACACTTAGTAAGGAAGGCATGTCAAAAGCCAAGATAGGCTGAAAGGTAGGTCTCTTGTGCCAAAGTTAGCCACATAGTTAATGCAAAGGGAAAGTTCTTGAAGGAAATGAAAAGTGCTACTCCAGTGAACACACAAGTGATACAAAAGTGAAATAACCTTATAGCTAATATGGAGAAATTTTAGTGTTCTAGATAGAAGATCAAACCAGTCACAACATTTCCATAAGCCAAAGCCTAATCCAGAGCAAGACCATAAGTCACTTCAGTTCTATGAAGGCTGAAAGATGTGATTTTGAAGCCCAAGACAATAAAGGCTGTCACTGTTTACATTGTTTCTCCATCTATTTTCCATGAAGTGATGGGACCGGATGCCATGATTTTAGTTTTTTGAATGTGGAATTTTAAGCCAGCTTTTTCACTCTCCTATTTCACCTTCATCAAGAGGCCCTTTAGTTCCTCTTTACTTTCTGCCATAACGGTGGTGTCATCTGCATATCTGAGTTTACTGATACTTCTCCCACAATCTTGATTCCAGCTTGTGCTTCATTCAGTCTGTCATTTCATATAATTTACTGTGCATAAAAGTTAAATAAGCAGCGTGACAATACACAGCTGTGACATACTTTTTTCCCAATTTTGAACCAGTTTGTTGTTCCATGTCTGGTTATAATTGTTGCTTTTTGACCTGCACACAGGTTTCTCAGGAGGCAGGGAAGGTGACCTGGTATTCCAGTCTCTCTAAGAACTTTCCACAGTTTGTTGTGATCCACACAGTCAAAGGCTTTTGCATAGTCAATAAAGCAGAAGTAGATGTTTTTCTGGAATTCTCTTACTTTTTCTATGATCCAACAGATGTTGGCAATTTGACCTCTGGTTCCTCTGCCTTTTCTAAATCCAGCTTGAACATCTGGAAGTTCTTGGTTCATGTACTGCTGAAGCCTAGCTTGAAGGATTTTTAGCATTACTTTGCTAGCATGTGAAATGAGTGCAATTGTGTGGTAGTTTGAGCATTCTTTGGGATTGGTCTTTTTTGGGATTGGAATGAAAACTGACCTTTTCCAGTCTTGTGGCCCCTGCTGAGTTTTCCAAATTTTCTGACATATTGAGTGCAGCACTTTCACAGCATCATCTTTTAGGATTTGAAATAACTCAGCTGGAATCCATCACCTCCACTAGCTTTGTTCATAGTGATGTTTCCTAAGGCCCACTTGACTTCACATTCCAGGATGTCTGGCTCTAGGTGAGTGATCACACCATCATGGTTATCCAGGTCATTAGGATCCTTTTTGTATAGTTCCTCTGTGTATTCTTGCCACCTCTTCTTAATATCTTCTGCTTCTGTTAGGTTCATACCATTTCTGTCCTTTATTGTGCCCATCTTTGCATGAAATGTTCCCTTGGTATCTCTAATTTTCTTGAAGAGAACTCTAGTCTTTCCTTTTCTATTGTTTTCCTCTATTTCTTTACATTGATCACTTAGGCAGGTTTTCTTATCTCTTCTTATTATTGTTTAGAACTCTGGATTCAGATGGGTATATCTTTCCTTTTCTCCTTTGCCTTTAGTTTCTCTTTCTTTCTCAGCTTTGTAAGGCCTCCTTGGACAACCATTTTGCCTTGTTGCATTTCTTTTTTGGGGGATGGTTTTGATCACTGCCTCCTGTACAGTGTTATGAACCTCTGTCCATGGTTCTTCAGGAACTCTGTCTATCAGGCTAATCTCTTGAATCTATTTGTCACTTCCACTGTATAATTGTAAGGGATTTGATTTAGGTCACACCTGAATGGTCTAGTGGTTTTCCCTACTTTCTTCAATTAAAGTCTAAATTTTGCAATAAGGAGTTCATGATCTGAGCCACAGTCAGCTCCCAGTCTTGTTTTTGCCAACTGTATAGAGCTTCTCCATCTTTGGCTGCAAAGAATATAATCAACCTGATTTCGGTATTGACCATCTGGTGATGTCCATGTGTAGAGTCTTCTCTGTGTTGTTGGAAGAGGGTGTTTGCTATGACCAGTGTGTTCTCTTGGCAAAACTGTGTTAGCCTTTGCCCTGCTTCATTTTGTACTCCAAGACCAAACTTCCTTGTTACTCCAGGTGTTTCTTGACTTCCTACTTTTGCATTCCAGTCCCCTGTGATGAAAAGGACATCTTTTTTGGTGTTAGTTATAGAAGGTCTTGTATGCCTTCATAGAACAATTCAACCTCAGCTTCTTCAGCATTAGTTGTCAGGGCATAGATTTGGATTACTGTGACATTGAATGGTTTGCCTTAGAAATGAACCAAGATCATTGTGTCATTTTTGAGATTGCACCCAAGCACTGCATTTCAGACTTTTGTTGACTACGAGGGATACTCCATTTCTTCTACAGGATTCTTGCCCACAGTAGTAGATACAATGGTCATCTGAATTAAATTCACCCATTCCAGTTCATTTCAGTTCACTGTTTCCTAAGATGTCGATGTTCAGTCTTGCCATCTCCTGTTTGAGCACTTCCAATTTACCTTGATTCATAGACCTAACATTCCATGTTCCTATGCAATATTGTTCTTTATAGCATTGGACTTTACTTTCACCACCAGACACATCTACAACTGGGCACCGTTTCTGCTTTGGCTCAGCCTCTTCATTCCTTCTGGAGCTATTTCTCTGCTCTTTTCCAATAGCATATTGGGCGCCAACCAACCTGGGGAGTTCATCTTTCAGTGTCATATTTTTTTGCCTTTTCATACTGTTCGTGGGGTTCTCAAGGCAAGAATGCCGAAGTAGTTTGCCATTCCCTTCTCCAGTGGACCTCATTTTGTCAGAACTCTACACCATGACCTGTCTAGCCTGAGTGGCCCTACATGGCATGGCTCATAGTTTCACTGAATTAGACAAGGCTGTGATCCATGTGACCAATTTGGTTAGTTTTCTGTGGTTATGGTTTTCATTCTGTCTGCCCTCTGATGGATGAGGACAAGAGGCTTATGGAAGCTTCGTGATGGGAGGGACTGGCTGTGGGGAAGACTGCTTTGGTGGACAGGCCATTCTCAGTAAAACTTTAATCCAATTTTCTGCTGATGGATGAGGTTATGTTCCCTCCCTGTACTTTGGCCTGAGGCCCAACTATAGTAGGGTAATGGCAACCTCCTCCAAAAGGACTGTGACGGTTAGTGTCACTGAGCCTGTGGCAGGCCACTGTCAACCTACACCCCTACCAGCGACTCCTGAAAACTCACGGGCAAATCTGGCTCAGTCTCTTGTGAGGTCACCGCTCCTTTCTCCTGGGTCCTAGTGCACACAAGGTTTTGTTTGTGAGTCTCTGTTTCCCCAGTCCTGTGGAAGTTGTGTATTCAAATCCCACTGGCCTTCAAAGTCAGATTCCCCGTGGGCTCTCAGTCCCTTTGCCGGAGCCCCAGGTTGGGAAATCAGTGTGGGGCCTTGAACTTTCACAACAGTGCGAGAACTTCTTTGGGATAATTGTTCTCCGGTTTGTGGGTCACCTGCTCAGTGGCTCTACAGTGGGGCTAATGGCAACCTCCTCCAAGAGGATTTATGCCAGAACATGCGCCTCCCAGGTCTGCTGCAGCCAGAGCCCCTGTCCCTGTGGCCGGCCACTGCTGACCTGTGCCTCTGCAGGAGACACTCAAAGGCAGGTCTGGCTCAGTCTCTTGTGAGGGTCACTGCTCCCTTTCCCTGGGTCATGGCGCACACAAGGTTTTGTTTGCGCCCTCTGAGTGTCTCTGGCAGGTATGAGGTTTGATTTTAAATGCAATTGCACCCCTCCTACCATCTTGTTGCAGCTTCTCCTTTGCCTTTGGACATAGGGTATATTTTTCTTGGTGGGTTCTGGCATTCTCCTATTGATGATTGTTCAACAGCTAGTTGCGATTTTGGTGTTTTCACAGGAGAAGATGAGCACACATCCTCCTATTCTGCCAAATGCTCATTTACCCCTCCCCCAAATCCTAGGGCCCTTAAGAACTACACTAAGTCTACACTGTGTGTGTGTTGTATCCGTGAAATGACAAAACCTGGATGACAGCACATCTGTTTACATCATGGATTACTGAATATTTTAAGCCCATTGTTGAGACCTACTGCTTAGAAAAAAAGGTCCTTTGAAAATATTACTGCTCACTGACAATGCCCCTGGCCGCCCAGAAGCTCTGATGGAGATGTACAATAAGAGTCATGTTGTTTTCATGCTTCCTAACACAGGGTTCATTCTGCAACCATGGACCAAGGAGTAATTTCCACTTTCAAGTCTTACACTTTACGAAACACGTTTTGTAAGGCTATGTGTGTGTGCTCAGTCACTCAGTTGTGTCTGACTCTTTGTGACCCCATGGATTATAGCCTGCCAGGCTCCTCTGTTCATGAAGTTTTCCAGGCAAGAATACTGGAGTGGGTAGCCATTTTCTTCTCCATGGATCTTCCTGACCCAGGGATCAAACCCTTGTCTCGTGTATCTCCTGTATTGGCGGGTGGATTCTTTACCACTACACCACCTGGAAGCCCCTTTTGTAAGGCTATCACCACCATCAATACTGTTTCCTCTGATAGATCTGGACAAAGTAAATTGAAAACCTTCTAGAAAGGGATTCACCATTCTAGATATCATTAAGAACTTTTGTGATTCATGTAAAGAGCTCAAAATATTAACATTGACAGGAGTTTGGAAAAAAGAGTTATCCAATCCTCAGGGATAACTTTGAGGAATTCAGGACTTCAGTGGAGGAAGTAACTGCAGATGTGGTGGACACAGCAAGAGAACTAGAATTAGAAGTGAAGCTTGAAGATTTGACTGAATTGCTATAATCTCATGATAAAATTTTAATGAAGGAGGAGTTGCTTCTTATGGATGAGCAAGGAAAGTGATTTCTTGAGATGTAATCTACTTCTGGTGAAGACGCTGTGACAATTGTTGAAATGACGATGAATAATTTATAATGTTACATAAATTTATTTGATAAATCAGCAGCAGGGCTTGAGAAGATTGACTCCAATTTTGAAAGAAATTCTACTGTGGGTAAAATGCCATTGAACAGAATTGCATGCTACAGAGAAATGATTCATGAAAGGAAGAGTCAATCAATGTGGCAGACTTCATTGTTGTCTTATTTTAAGAAATTGCTGCAGCCATCTCAACCTACAGCAACCACCACCCTAATAATTTAGCAGCCATCAACACTGAGATAAGACCTTCAACCAGCAAAAAAAATTATGACTCACTGTAGGCTTAGATGATGGTTAGCATATTTTAATAATGACGTCTTTTTAAAATTAAGGTATGTACATTTTTTGACATAATGCTATTGGACACTTAAGAGACTATAGTGTAAACATAGCTTCTATATGTACTAGGGAACCAAAAATTTCATGTGACTCACTTATTGCAATATTTGCTTTATTTTGGTGGTCTGTAACCAAACCCACAATATCTCCAAGGTATGCTTGTATATTGTAATCCTTAGTTCAACCTTTGAAA
Source organism: Bubalus kerabau (assembly GCF_029407905.1). Classification (NCBI taxonomy): domain Eukaryota; kingdom Metazoa; phylum Chordata; class Mammalia; order Artiodactyla; family Bovidae; genus Bubalus; species Bubalus kerabau. The sequence continues at coordinate 170,584,852 of NC_073624.1, forward strand.
AACAATACAGAGAGATACAGTAAAAAGCCAAACAGATAAATTAAAATACAATATTAAAAAATGTTCAAATAATTCCAAAAATGCAGAAAAGGGGAAATAGAGTTAAAATGGAGGCAACACATAGAAAAAAATGGTTTCTGTAAACCTAAAACTACTCTGAAAATAAAGTATGTTTTAAAAAAATATAAAATGTTAGCCCTTTTCCAAACACATCAATTAATACATTAATTGTAAACAGTCTAAACATACCAATTAACAGACAGAAATTGTCAGAATGGATTTTTTTTAATGATCCAATTTTATGCTCCCTAAGTTCAGTTCAGTCACTCAGTTGTGTCCGACTCTTTGTGACCCCCATGGACTGAAGCACACCAGGCTTCCCTGTCCATCACTAACTTCTGGAGTTTACTCAAACTCACTACCATTGAGTCGGTGATGCCATCCAACCATCTCATCCTCTGTCGTCCCCTTCTGCTCCCACCTTCAATCTTTCCAGCATTAGGGTCTTTTCAAATGAGTCAGTTCTTCACCTCAGGTGGCCAGAGTATTGGAGTTTCAGCTTCAGCATCAATCCTTCCAATGAATATTCAAGACTGATTTCCTTTAGAAAGGACTGGTTGGATCTCCTAGCTGTCCAAGGGACTCTCAAGAGTCTTCTCTAACACCACAGTTCAAAAGCATCAATTCTTTAGTGCTCAGCTTTCTTTATAGTCCAACTCTCACATCCATACATGACTACTGGAAAAACCATAGCTTTGACTAGCTTTGACATTACTTTCTTGGAAAAGTAATGTCTCTTCCTTTTAATATGCTGTCTAGGTTGGTCATAACTTTTCTTCCAAGGAGCAAGAGTCTTTTAATTTCATGGCTGCAGTCACCATCTTTAGTGATTTGGGAGCCCCCAAAAATAAAGTCTGTCACTGTTTCCATTGTTTCCCCATCTATTTGCCATGAGGTGATGGGACTAGATCTTAGTTTTCTTATTGTTCTTTTGTTCTTATTGTTCTTATTGATCTTACTTTTCTGATTGTTGAGTTTTAAGCCAACATTTTCACTCTCCTCTTTCACTTTCATCAAGAGGCTCTTTAGTTCATCTTCCCTCTCTGCCACAAGGGTGGTGTCATCTGCGTATCTGAGGTTATTGATATTTCTCCCAGAAATCTTGATCCAGCTGTGCTTCATCCAGCCCTGCATTTCTCATGATGTACTCTGCATATAAGTTAAATAAGCAGGGTGACAATACACAGCCTTGATGTACTCCTTTCCTGATTTGGAACCAGTCTGTTATTCATGTCCGGTTCTAACCGTTGCTTCTTGATCTGAATACAGATTTCTCTGGAGGCAGGTATTCCCATCTCTTGAAGAATTTTCCACTTTGTTTTGATCCACACAGTCAAAGGCTTTGGCACAGTCAATAAAGCAGAAGTAGATGTTTTTCTGAAACTCTCTCACTTTTTCGATGATCCAACGAATATTGGCAATTTGATCTCTGGTTCCTCTGCCTTTTCTAAAGCCAGCTTTAACATCTGGAAGTTCATGGTTCACGTACTGTTAAAGCCTGGCTTGGAGAACTTTGAGAATTAGTTTGCTAGTGTGTGAGATGAGTGCAATTGTGCAGTAGTTTGAGCATTCTTTGACCTTGCCTTTCTTTGGGATTGGAATGAAAACTGACCTTTTCCAGTCCTGTGGCCATTGCTGAGTTTTCCAAATTTGCTCCCTAAGTAACTTATTTCAAATATAGTTGATCCTTGAACAACACAGATTTGAACTGTGCAGGGCCACTTATATGTGGATGATTTTTCAGTACATACATACTACAGTGCTGTACAATCAATGGTGCTTTGAATCCATAAGTGCAGAACTCCATATTCAGAACTACAGATATGCAGCGCTGACTGTAAAGTTAAACATGGATTTCTGGCTGCATGGAGGGTCAGCACCACCAAAACCCTGCATTGTTAAAGGGTCAGCTCTATAATGACTTAGTTAGATTTAAAGAAGAAGAGTGGTAAAGGGTACACCATGAAAATATTAATCAAAAGAAATCTAGAGTAGCAATATTAATAACAGTAAACTTCAGAAATTTACCAAAGATAAAGAAGGATATTACATGATGATAAGAGGCTCAGTTTACAAAGACTGCATAACAGTCCTAAATGTGTATGCTTCTAACAGCAGGACATTAAAATACATGAAGCAAAACTGAAAGAACTGAAAGACAAAATAGACAAATCCACAAATATATTTTGCTTACAGACCTCAAAACTTCTCTCTCACTAAACATTAGAACTAGTCAACAGAAATGAGCAAGGATGCAGAACTGAACAATGTCATCAAGCAGCTGGGTCTCACTGATGTTTACACAACACTTCACCCAGCAACAGAATACACTTTCTTTTCAGATGCACATGGAATATTCACCAAGATATATTATGTTGGATCATAAAACACATCTTAACAAACACAAAAACATTGCACTACAAATTATGTCTTCTGACCATAAACGAATTATATTGGAAATCAAATATACAACAGTAACAGAAATTAAGATGCTTACTCCTTGGAAGGAAAGTTATGACCAACCTAGATAGCATATTCAAAAGCAGAGACATTACTTTGCCAACAAAGATCCATCTAGTCAAGGCTATGGTTTTCCCAGTGGTCATGTGTGGATGTGAGAGTTGGACTCTAAAGACAGCTGCTGCTGCTGCTGCTGCTAAGTCACTTCAGTCATGTCCGCCTCTGTGCGACCCCACAGACGGCTGCTCACCAGGCTCCCCCGTCCCTGGGATTCTCTAGGCAAGAATACTGGAGTGGGTTGCCATTTTCTTCTCCAATGCATGAAAGTGAAAAGTGAAAGGGAAGTTGCTCAGTCGTGTCTGACTGTTAGCAACCCCATGGACTGCAGCCTAGCAGGCTCCTCCATCCATGGGATTTTCTAGGCAAGAGTACTGGAGTGGGTTGCCATTGCCTTCTCTGAAAGCTGAGTGCCAAAGACTTGATGCTTTTGAACTGTGGTGTTGGAGAAGACTCTTGAGAGTCCCTTGGAGTGCAAGGAGATCCAACCAGTCCATCCCAAAGGAGATCAGTCCTGAATGTTCATTGGAAGGACTGGTGTTGAAGCTGAAACTCCAATACTTTGGCCATGTGATGAGAAGAGCTGACTCATTTGAAAAGACCCTGATGCTGGGAAAGATTGAGGGCAGGAGGAGAAGGGGACGACAGAGGATGAGATGGTTGGATGGCATCATCAACTTGATGGACATGGGTTTGGGTGGACTCCAGGAGTTGATGATAGACAGGGAGACCTGGAGTGCTGCAGTTCATGGGGTCACAAAGAGTTGGACAAGACTGAGCAACTGAACTGAACTAAACAGAAAAGTCTCCAAAACACTTACAAATTAAACAACACATTTCTAAGTAATTTGTAGGTAAGATAAGAGGGGAAATCTGAAGAGAAATTAGGAAATATTTTTTGCTGAATGAAAATATGAAAATTTGTGGGATATGCCTAAAAAAAAAAGAATTGATAACATTAAATTCTCACATTAGAAGGGAAGAAAGCCTTACATCAATAATTAAAACGTTTACCTTAAGAAACTAGACAAAGAAGAAGAAGATAGAACCAAAGTAAACAGAGGGAAGGAAATATTAGAAATGTAGAAATCAATGACATTAAAAATATACTGTGTCCACGGGGAACACTCAACATAGTAAAGCTATCAGTTCTCCCCAAATGAATCTACAGATTTGCTACAGTTCCAATCAAAATCCCAGAAGGATTTTTTGTAGGTATAGACAAGGTCATTCTGAAATGTATATGAAAATGCAAAGAAACTAGAATAGTTTAAAGCACCAAAATATGAGTGGTAAAAAAAACAAGAATCTATTTATGACAGTGCATGCCTGTAAAGAAGCTCTGCTGATTACCAAATGTTACTAATGAAATGCTGTTTGGCTTTGAGTTGCTCAGGGTGACACAGAGTAGATCTAAGTCAGGAAGATAGTTCTGGTTTGGGCTCTAAGAAGAATCTGAGACTCCCACCTCAGTCTACCAGGCATGGTGGCTTGTGGTCTGTGGTCCCTCCTTCCACTACTGAGGACTGGGAATCCTCCAAGTTGGGAACCAGAACTTGGACCTGTAGTGCAAGTGTTCCCTCTCTGGGCCTCAACTTCTCCACCTCCTGGCCCACCTGTATTCTCTTCTGGCACTTTGAGACTCAGAGGTAAATTTCCAGCCTGTACATGGGACCTCTGTGGCCCAGAAAGATGGAGGAATCTAGAGGCGCACAAACATCCTGATTTTCAGAAAGAAGGCAGGAGCTGTGGGCAGGATGCCAGGTTGCTGTTGACATTGGGCAGTCCTAGTGCCCCTATGCAGACCAGAGCTAGACAAGGTCAGGTACCCTCCCACTCCAGTCCCACCAATTCAGTGAGAAAATGAGGCCCAGAGGAGGGAAGCATTCCATCCCAGGCTATACCATAGATCAGTGGCCAAAATAGGACCAGGATCTAATAGTCATCCATCCACTTACTCATTTCTTCATTTTAGATGTGCTTGGGGGTATAGTCACAGCTATGGTTTTTCTATTAGTCATGTATGTATGTCAGAGTTGGCCCATAAAGAAGGTTGAGTGCCAAAGAAGTCATGCTTTCGAACTGTGGTGCTGGAGAACACTCTTGAGAGTCCGTTGGATTGCAAGGAGATCAAACCAATCAATCCTAAAGGAAATCAACCCTGAATATTCATTGGAAGGACTAATGCTGAAGCTGAAGCTCCAATACTTTGGCCACCTGATGCGAAGAGTTGAGTCATTGAAAAGGACCCTGATGCTGGGAAAGATTGAAGGCAGGAAGAGAAGGGGGAGACAGAGGAAGAGACGGTTGGATGGCATCACTGACTCAATGGACATGAGTTTGAGCAAACTCCTGGAGATAGTGAAGGATAGGGAAGCCTGGCATGCTGCAGTCCACAGAGTCACGAAGAGTCAGACATGACTTCATGACTGAACAGCAACAACCGTGTGCCTAAGCACAGTTCAGGCACTGGGGATGCTGCAGTGGACATGAAAGACTGTCCCAGGGTTCTTGATCTTGTAGGGAAACAGAGAAGAAGTAAATAAAAGGTATCAAAGACTGTGAGAAAATAACTCTGGTGATGAAATGTCTAAGGCCTCCAAAGGAGGTCTGTATACTGTGATCTGAGATGATCCAGTGTGCATTTCTCCTTTACTTTCACACTCACAACTTTTCTGACACCAGTTTAGCGTCCTACAATTCAGATTTGTTTCCTAAGCACTCTTTCTCAAGAAGCTACTGGAGGATGAGCTCCATCAAAATGAGGAAATAAACCAGAAGAGAAGACATGAGCTACAGAAAGCAGGAGACCCAACACAAGAGGAATGATAAGGGAATCCTTTGGAGGATGGTGAAAACTATTCCAGGATAGTGGAATTTGGACCATGACCCAAGTCAGACCATGACCCAAGACTCCTTCACTCACCTCCTCCTGTAGCCTCTGCCGGTGAGGGCAGTGCTGCTGTTTCCTTGCATGGCCAGTGTGTGCTTTCCCTCCGATTTTAAGACTAAGAAGTATGTTGCTTGGGGTAGATGCACAAGATGCCATAAAGCAAAGCAAGGGAACAATTAACACAAAAACTAGGATGGTTTTTGCCTAAAGGTTAGGGAGTAACCTGATTTATCAGGGAAAGTGCATAGGGATTTAATGGTACTGGTAATTATCTTTATCTTAGCCTGGATAGAAGTCCACAGATGTTCATTCTTATTGTTATAATAATAATAATAAAAGTAATTCTTATTTAAATTGTAGATACATTTGAAGAATCTTTTGTGTTTAAGAGGAAAGAGTATCAAGAGAACATCTTTGTGGTGGTCTCCAAACATGGCCCCATATTTACTCTGGTAGGATAACCTGGGTGGGTCCGTTGCTCAGGGATGGGATGAGGGGGCTACCGGAGGAGGTGAGTGGAGGAGTCTTGGGTCATGGTCTGACTTCCTGAGGTGACAAGACCCTTTCTGGGGAACTTGCGAGTAGGGCCATGACCAAGCCTTGGGAGACACAGGGCTCTCCACAGTTGGGTGCCTGGCAAGACTGAGGTGTCAGTCAGGCACTGGACATGCAGCAGAAGTTTGAGCAGTGAGAGTGGGCTGCTCTGTCTTTTCTATTCACTTTCATTCACCAGTACCCAGTTTACCCCCTACTAGCCCCACCCCTCCCTAACCAGATTCTAGCCAGTAGGGATAAGTGGTTCCTGGAAGTAAGGAAGCATGGCGGTTAGGAGGGTAAAACAAAACCACTTCATTGTAGTTTGGGGGAGCAACTGGCCAGTGTAGTTTGATTCCCTAATAAGGACTGGTGTCTTTCAGCCCAATGATGTCCCTTATAGAAGTATGTCCTCAGGAAACAGTCAAGGTTATAGACCAAGAGTAAGGAATTGACCAGATGGATTAGGGAGCAAGAGAGAGACCAACTTTCCCTTTTTGAAAGGCTCTGTTTTTACTTACTGACCTGTGGTAAGTATTGGTGCTGTCAACCTGCACTCCACAGATTGCCTGCAAGCTGAGCCCTGGAATTTCAGAAACCCTAGCTCCCCAAGATACGGAAGCAGCAGGCTCTGTCAGCAAGTTGAGGACCGTATGGAACACGAAAGCAACCCACGCCAGTCCTCTCCTCACAGTCAAGTGTGTTGGCTCCCAAGGTAAGGCCAGGTGCATTCCCATGTGGGTAAGTGCAACCTCTGGGCTCAGGTCTGGGGGAGACTCTAGCACCCTCACAGTATCCCTTCAAACAGTAGGGAACAGGGAGGAGCCCTTCATGAGATCCAAACTGAAAAGAGATGAGTATCCCAGCTCCAGGATTTGTTTAGGGAGGAGGGAAGGAGAACCACAGAGTTTGTTGGGCCTTGGACAAGATGCTGCCACAGCTCAGAGCAGCCAAGCATGAGATGGCATAGTCCAGGCCCCTACCTCAGTTGTACCCTTACCTCCTCTGAGGTTCCAGTGAGGGTGTGGGAAGGGCTTGGCCATATGCTGCAACCTCTTCTTCAGCTGAGTCCTTTAGGGGCTGCTCAGGGAGGCTGGGCCATGCTGAGATCCCCAGTAATCAGGTTGCCATCCTCAAGCTCTCAGCCTCTGAGCACAGCTCCCAGCTCCCCTGCTTAATCTCTGAGCTGTGTCTGTCTTCCACTCAGCATTTGCCAATCTCCTTCCCAGGGCCAGGGGTAGGAGCTGGGTCTGGAGTCTGGAATCTGGGTAATAGTTACTAGCTGGTAACCTCCACTCTACTATACCTTGTAGGGCCCAGATTTGCTCATCTATGGATGTGGACGATCATTCCCATATGGTCATTTTAAGGATTAAGTGACATGTGAGAACAAAAGACATATAAAGCCTGATGTAGAATCTGTTTCTTCTTGAAATGAAACCCCTGAGGGTCAGAACCTGTCTGGATCAGATGGGGCAAGTACTTGATCCAGGACCCTTGAAACAGCCCCGAGTTTAGCTCCCCTTCCCCTAGGGCACAGACTTTCCCTGTTCTTTCCCAATCAGTCCCAATCCCAAAGATGCCCACTTGACTCTCTCAATCATACCGTGGGCCAGCAGAGGGTCCGGATGCCCTACCTGGGGAGCAGGTCCTGCCTGGACCCTGTGAGAAAAGCTTGGAATTTAGGTCTCTTCTTAGAGCTTCAGATAGCCATGCACAGAGGGAAGTAAAACTGAAATATGGGCCTGAAGAGGCCATCTAGGTGGGTTTCTCTTTCTTTCTTTTAAAATTGTTTTTAATTGGAGAATTGCTTTACAATGTTGTGTTGCTTTCTGCTGTACATCAGTGTGAATCAGCTATAAGTATACATATACTCCCTCCCTCTTGAGCCTCCCTTCCACCCACCCCCATGGGCGGCAAGAGCTCATAGCAGGGGGAGAGGAGGCCTGGGGCTTTCAGGATGCACACAGATTCAGGGACTGTGTGGCCCCAAACCCTCCCAGAAAGCTGCAAGGGGATTAGGAGCATCATCCTACAAGGGGCCTCATCTCTGTCCCAGAGCACACATGGCCTTGACGGAGTGATGGAACAATATAAGATGCTTATTCCCACTAGTATTGTTTTTGTTGGAGTTTTTTTCCATGGTTGGTTTCTGGAAAATCCAAGACTTTAGAATTAATGAGGTATAAAAATCCATATACAAAACCTACTAGCAATACTCAATTAAAGATATAATGGGGGGACATCAGGGAAGATAGTGGCATAGAAAGTACCAGGATTCCATCTCCAGCTATATGACGGTAAAGCTAATATAATCTGTCTAATGTAATTATTTTCACACTCTGGAATCTATTTAAAGGCTTGCAACTCCAAGAGGAAGACTTAAACAGTGAGTCTTAATTAATTTTGTTCAGTTTCAGGTCTGAATATGCTAACAGTATCCTCCAGCCTTCAGCCTCATGGCAGGCAGCCATGCCCATGGCAAGCAGTTTGTCCATGGTTTATGGGAGCCAGGGTGGGCAATAAAGCCCTTGTTCTCCAAATATTGGGGGCCTGAACTTTTATGCTTATTGCTTCTGATCGTGGAGGCACAGATGCAGAAGCAAGCCAACTTAAACAGTCCCAACCAGCTGAATAGGCTTCAGGGAATATAAAGAGCCAGAGCCTGGTTACCCCTCCCTTCTTTTTTCTCATATTCCCCTTTTGGGAGCCAGACATTCAAGGACTAGGACTTTTTATTTGTTGCTTAATAAAAGCAGCCACATGTAGGGGAGAATTTTTAGAGTTACTGTACATGCCTGTAGAAAAGTGCAGGTTCAAAAAGATCCAAAATTTTAGATCTTAATCTTACACATTAGGCTGATCCCAGCACAAAGGCATTGTGAAGAAATTAAAAAAAAAAAAAAAAAAAAGAACCCTTGAGGAAATCTGATTTCCAGATTTCAGTTACTACATTGTAAGACTCAAACATCCCATTTTCAACAACAAATAAAAAATCTTAAGGCATACAAAAAATGGACCATTGGAAGGAGAAAAAAATTAACACAAACCATTCCTGAGAAAGACCAGATGATAGACTTAGTAGACAAAGATGAGGTGACCAGTTAAGAAAACTATTCTGAAACAAAATAGAAATATCAATAAAGAGATGGAAAACATTAAAAAAAAAGAAAGAAAGAAATTTGGAGCAGAAAAGTATAGTACCTGAAATTAAAAATTCACTAGATATATTCCAAAGCAGATTTGAGCAGATAGAAAAATCAGTGTACTTGAAGATAGGATGACTGAGATTACTGAGTCTTAAGAACTAAAGGAAATGAAGGAAAAATACTGAAGAAAAGTGAACAGAGCTGAAGGAGCCTGGGGAAAACAAATAAGCAAACATACATATTGTGAGGCTCCCAGAAAGAGAGATAAAGAGAGAGAAAGGAGCATAGAGATTATTTGAAGAAATGATGGTTGAAAACTCCCCAAATTTGATGAAAAACATGAATACAAATGTTCAAGAAGTTCAATAAACTCCAAGTAAAATACACTCAAAGAGACACATGATGAGACATATTGTAACCAAATAGTGGACGATAAGACAAACAGAATATTGAAAGCAATGAGAGAAGCAAATTGCCATGTACAAGAGACCCTCAATAAGATTATTTTCATATTTCTCATCAGAAACCTTGAAGGCCAGAAAGCAGTGGGTTGATATAGTCCAAGTTCTGACAGTAAAAACATTGCCAACCAAGAATTCAATATATAGCACAAGTATCCATCAGAAACTAGAAAAAGAAGAGCAGTCTAAACCCAAATCTAGCAGAATGAAAGAGTTTATAAAGATCAGAGACTAAGTAAATAAAATATGGAATATAAAACAATTATAGAAAATCAATGAAACCTAAGGTTGTCTCTTCAAAAAGATTAACAGAAATGGCAAGCATTTAAATAGATTGACAATAAAAAAGGAAATTCAGTTCAGTTCAGTTCAGTCGCTCAGTCGTGTCTGACTCTTTGCGACCCCATGAATCGCAGCACCCCAGGCCTCCCTGTCCATCACCAACTTCCAGAGTTCACTCAGACTCACATCCATCGAGTCAGTGATGCCATCCAGCCATCTCATCCTCTGTTGTCCCCTTCTCCTCCTGCCCCCAACCCCTCCCAGCATCAGAATCTTCTCCAATGAGTCAAGTCTTCGCATGAGGTGGCCAAAGTACTGGAGTTTCAGCTTCAGCATCATTCCTTCCAAAGAAATCCCAGGGCTGATCTCCTTCAGAATGGACTGGTTGGATCTCCTTGCAGTCCTCAATTACTAAAGTTAGAAGTGAAAGTGGGGACATTACTTCCAATTCTACAGAAATAAAAAAGGCGTATTAGAAAGTATTGCAAACAATTGTATGAGAAAAAATTGGATAACCTCAATGAAATGTACAAATTCCTAGAAACACAAAACCTACCAAGATTGAATCACAAAGAAAATCTAAATAAACCTATAATTAGTAAGGAGATTGAATCAGTAATCAAAATCCTCCTGACAAAGAAAAGCCCTGGAGCTGATGGCTTCACTGTTGATTTCTACCAAACATTTAAAGAAGAACTAACACCAATCCTTCTCAAACTTTTCTTAAAAAGAGGAGAGAACACTTTCTCATTCTATGAGAGCAGCATTTTTCTGATGTGAAAGTGAGACAAAGATACTGCAGAAAAAGAAAACTCTAGACCAATACTTCTCATGAATATTGATGCAAAAATCCTCTACATCATACTAGCAAATTGAATTTAGCAGCATATTAGAAGGACCCAATGGGATTTATTCTTAGAATTAAAAGGTGACTCAACATATTAAAATCAATTAATATATTGCATTAAGAGAAAGAAGGAAAAAAATCATTTCGATTGATTCAGAAAAATAATTTGACAAAATCCAGTATCCTTTAATGATAAAAACACTCAAGAAACTAGGAATAGAAGGAAAGTACCTCTACAATAATAAAAGCCACTCATGAAAAACCCACAGTTAACATTATACTCACTGATCAGGAACAAGACAAGGATACCAATTTTTGCCAATTCTTTTCAACATGTTGTTGTTGATGTTCAGTGGCAAAATCATGTCCAACTCTTTGGGACCCCATGGACTGAAGAACACCAGGCTTCTCCTTCACTATCTCCAGGAGTTTGTTCAACCTCATGGTCATTGAGTTGAAGTCATCCAACCATTTCATCCCCTGTTTTTCCCTTCTCCTCCTGTCCTCAATCTTTCCCAGGATCAGGGTTTTTTCCAGTGAGTCAGTTCTTTGCATCAGGTAGCCAAAGTATTGGAGCTTCAGCTTCAGCATCAGTCCTTCCAATGAACATTCAGGGTTGATTTCCTTTAGGATTGACTGGTTTGATCTCCTTGCAGTCCAAGGGACTCTCAAGAGTCTTCTCCAGCACCACAGTTCAAAAGCAAGACTTCTTTGGTGCTCAACCTTCTTTGTGGTCCAACTCTCACATCCATACATGACTACTGGAAAAACCATAGCTTTAATTGTATTCAACATAGCTTTAACTCTATTCAACATAGTGCAAGAATTTCTAGCCAGAGCAAGTAAAAGAAATAAAATGCAACTAAATTAGAAAGAAGTAAAATTAACTGTTTGCAAATGAATGACCTTATATGTAGAAAACCCTAAAGATTGCACACCAAAACAAACAAACAAACAAAAAAAAACTGAGCAAAGTAACAGGATACAAAATCAACCCCAGAGAATTAGTTGTGTATCTATACACTAACAATGAACAATCCAAAAAGGAAATTAAGAGAAAAGCTCCATTTACAATAGCATCAAAAAGAATAAGCTCAGAAACTTATATTTAGAAATCAAATCTGTTTGGCCCAGGAGGCAGAACACTTATGCCCTGAAACCATAAAACTTTACTAAAAGAAATGACACCAACAAATGGAGACAACCTGTGCCATGGATTAGAAGACTTAATGTTGTTAAGATGTTAACACTATCCAAAGCAATCTGCAGATTTAATGCCACCTGTATCAAAATTACAGTTGTGTTTTTTGCAGAAATAGAAAACTATCTAAAATTTATTTGGCATCTTAAAGAATCCTGAATAGCCAAAACAATCTTGAAATAGAAAAACAAAGTTGTAGGAGTTGTACCTCCTGATTTCAGAATTTACTACAGAGTAATCAAAACAGTATGGTATTGTTGTAAAGACAAACACATAAACCAGTGGAATAGAATAGATAGCCCAGAAATAAATGACAGTGTGTAGTCAAACTGTTTTTGACAAGAATGCCAAGACCATTCAATGGGCAAAGAACAATCCTTTCCCAAATGATGCTGGGAAAACTGGATCTCCTCATGTCAGATAATAAAGTTGGACCCTTTTCTAACATCATGTACAAAAATTAATGCAAAATGAATAAAAAACTTAAACATAAGAGCTGAAACTATAGATCTCTTAGAAGAAAACACTTGGGAAAAACTTCATGACCTTGCATTTGGCAATGATTTCTTATATATGACATCAAGGGCACAGGCAACAAAAGAGAAAAATAGATGAATTGCACTTCACCCAAATGAAAAACTGTGGTGCATCAAAGAACACTGTCATCAGAGTAAAAAGGCAACCCGCATAAAAGAGGAAAATATTTGTAAAACACAAACCTAATGAGATATTAATATCTGGAATATATATAGAACTCTTCAAACTCAACAACAACAACAAAAAAGCTTAATACAAAAATTAGCCAAGAACTTGGACATTTCTCCAAGGAAAATGTATATGAATGGCCAATAAGCACATGAAAAGGTGTTCAACATCACTGATCATTCAGTTCTGTTCAGTTCAGTTCATTTCAGTCACTCACTCGTGTCCCACTCTTTGCAACCCCATGAATTGCAGCACACCAGGCCTCCCTTTCCATCACCAACTCCCGGAGTTCACTCAGACTCACGACCATCGAGTCAGTGATGCCATCCAGCCATCTCATCTTCTGTCGTCCCCTTCTCCTCCTGCCCCCAATCCCTCACGACCATCGAGTCAGTGATGCCATCCAGCCATCTCATCCTCTGTCGTCCCCTTCTCCTCCTGCCCCCAATCCCTCCCAGCATCAGAGTCTTTTCCAATGAGTCAACTCTTCGCATGAGGTAGCCAAAGTACTGGAGTTGCAGCTTTAGCATCATTCCTTCCAAAGAAATCCCAGGGCTGATCTCCTTCAGAATGGACTGGTTAGATCTCCTTGCAGTCCAAGGGACTCTCAAGAGTCTTCTCCAACACCACAGTTCAAAAGCATCAATTCTTCGGCGCTCAGCTTTCTTCACAGTCCAACTCTCACATCCATACATGACCACTGGAAAAACCATAGCCTTGACTAGACGGACCTTGTTGGCAAAGTAATGTCTCTCTTTTCAATCACTGATCATTAGGGAAATAAAAATCAAAACCATGATAAGATGGCATTTCATACCCTAATGGTGGCTATCATCAAAAATAAAGAAAATTGGTATTAGCATGGATGTGGAGAAATTGGAACCCTTTTATTTTACATTGTTGGTTGGAATGTAAAATGGACAGCTGCTATGGAAAACAGAATGACAAAGGGGGAAGCCACCCAAATATCACTGATGGATGAGAGTCAGGGTGACAGTGAGAGTGAGGGTGAGAGTGAAATTGATGGTGAGAGCTAGGGTAATAAAGAAAATATAGTACAAACATACAGTGGAATACATTATAAATATCCATCCATAAAATGAAAGGAAATGCTGACACGTGCTACAACATGAATGAACCTTAAAGACCTCACGCTAAGTGAAATAAGTCAGTCCCAATAGGACAAATACTGCTGGGCAGCATTGGTGATATAGTGGGGAGCATAGCTGCCTCCAGAAAGACAGATACTATATGATTCCATTTATACAGGTAGCTAGAATAGTCAAATTCTTAGAGAAGAAAGTAGAACGGTGCTGACCAAGACCTGGAGGGAGTGGAGAATGGAGAGTTACTGCTTAATGGACATACAGGTTTATTTGGAGAAGATGGAAATTTTCTAGAAATGGATAGTGGTAATGATTGAGCAATGGTTAACGCCACTGAAGTGTACACTTCAGAATAGTTGATAGGAAAAAAAAAAAAAAAAGGACCTGCCTGCCAATGCAGGAGAGAGAAGAGACATGGGTGTGATCCATGGGTTGGGAAGACCCCCTGGAATGGGGCATGGCAACCCACTCCAGTATTCTTGCCTGTAGAATCCCATGGACAGAGGAGTCTGGCGGGCTGCAGTTGGGGCTGCAAAGAGTCAGACATGACTGAAGCAACTTAGCACCCATGCACACCAGTGACACCACTGGACCAGGACTTTTCTTCTGGAACGTTTTTTGATTACTACATTGTAGAGAAAAAGGAAGTAGATTAGTGGTAGTTTGATGACCACCAGCTTGTGGCTGATTTCCTAGTAACTGCTAAGGGGATGAGGGTTTCTTTTCTGAGAGTGACAAAAGTATTCTAAAATTAGCTTGTGGTGAGGGTTGGACAATGGTGTGAATATACTAAAAACACTCAATTGTTCACTGAGTGAGTGGGCTCTATGGTATGTGAATTATATTTTAGGAAAATTGTTTTAAAAAGCAAAAAAATGAATAGTTAAAATGGTAAATTTTACATTAAGCAAATAAATAACTATATGCTTAACAATTTTTGAAAAAGATATAATGGAAGAGAAGGAAGAAAGATTGGAATTCAAATATGTAAACGTGTAAATGTCTACTACACAGGAAAGCAAAGGCAGACGTGACCCTGATTTGAAGTTGTGACCTACCGCAAGGATAATCGCCAGCAGCTATTGATAGCTGGTTTCAGGAGCACCAGCCACAAAGCTGGAGGAGCAGGGTAGAGGGCCGTTAGGCCACAGCCAGCTCGGACAACCTGGAGAAGCACAGGAGTACTGTCGACAAGGCTTTCTGGCACAGATCTCCATTGGTATTTGGAATTGCTTCTCACATGGTGTCCTAGGCCCTTGCAGGTGGTGAGTGCCTGTGGGGAGGGCTGACCCTGGTGGCCCTTTCTTCTCCGAGCCCAGTACTGTGCTGAGCGCTTTGTGTACTTACTCTCAGCGGCTCCTCTCCATAAACGGCAGAGGAGAGATTCTCTTCCTGTTCTCAGTGCACAAAGGCGCTCTTCAGGGTCACTTTCTAGGAGTGTCCTCTCCCTCTGTCCCCTTGGTCAGGCCAGACCCAGTGCCCACTCAGGAAAGGATGCTTGAGGGAGCATCTCTTCTCCTGTCCCCTGCACTGGCCAGCTACACACATTTCTTCCATGGGTTCTTCAGAGTTCCATTTATGGCAGCCTTTTTATGCCAACGGCCAGTGCTGGGGGTGGGAGCAGAATGGGTCTTGTAGACTGGCTACCCAGGACCCAGAGATGTCATTTCTAACTGGGATTTGGAACAGGTTCCAGGGAGAAGATCCCAGGTGTCTGGCAGGAGAAAGCAAAACTTGCTGGCCTCACAAGGGTTCTGTTAATATCTAGTGGCTCCAGTTTGGGGCTTTGCGTGAGGGGCAAAGGCGGCACCCACCCCAGAGCTGACCAGCATACCCCACTGAGCATTGGCAGCTTCCATATGTCCACACATGCAGCCACTTGCCCACTGAGGGACAGGAGACAATTTTGTGAAATGTTTAGTTTCATCAGCTGAAAACTGGACACTTAACAACTTTGCTGGAAAGATGAAACAAAGCTGGGGCTGCCCAGGCTGCTGTCTCCACTGGTTCCCACACCCCCAGTCCCTGTCCCCCCACACCATGTGCCCTTAGGACATCCTTCTGTGGGGCTCCTTCTGGTACCCAACCTCAGCTTGGACTCTCCAAGTCCTTCTGTATCTACTTTCAGGGCCAGGTCACCCAGAGGACAGAATTCAGAAACAGGTTGGGGCCAGGGTCTGCCAGGGGGGTATGGCAGGGTAAGGTGAGCAGGGTAATGGGGAGATGAATCCCTGGAAGGCCCCTGGAGTGAGCCTGCAGGACTCCACAGTTAAGACTGTGGGGGCAACTTGAATGTAACGTGGGGGATGGTTAATCAGTCACAGGCTTGGCCAGGACTTGTTGCCATACCTGCCCCAAAGGCTTCATTCAGGAAGACTGGTCAACAGGGATATATGTAGAGCCTGAGAGAGGAAGCGCTGTCCACTGCACTCTCATGGATGGGCCCCTGCTGCAGGCCGGGCCCTTGACCTACTGGATCAGAAGACATGCCTGTTCTGGCCCCACCTGAAGGAGGTCTGGCTGGAGACTTTTCTTGCGGTGCTGGCTGCACCCCAAGCACTCCGCAGTGCTGACAAGGAGAGGCTTCTGACTCCACCAGAAGGCAGGCCCAGCCTTGACGGGGTCGCTGCAGGGAAGCTTTCAGCCATGGCCAGAGGGAATGGAGGACTGAAGATGATGGGAAAGCCTTCCTGCAGGGGAAGACAGCTGGACAAGTCAGTGGGTTCTTATCGCAAAGACCTGGAAGGCCAAGCTGTGGAAGCTGCACCTGAGAGAAGCTCAAACACACTCATGTTATGGAGCAGTCCACAGAGCAGCTTCGGGCACAGCAGGATCCAGGCCTCAGCCACGGAACTCAGGAATGTGCTTTCCTGGCTCCTTGAGGGACAAGATGGTCCCAACAGTGCCATTGCATCAGCTCAGGGACCTAGGGGAAAGAGCTTTCAAGTGCCACACAAGTTCTAGGATTGCATCTGAACCCTCTAGTTAGGATCAGGTCCACTTCTGATTCATTCTTGTGGCCAACAGCACGGCAAATATGCTGATTGCCTAAGCCTGGTCAAAAGCAACCTTCACTGTAAGACTCGACACTGGAAGCAGTCAATCCCTAAATGGCCAGGACTGATAATGAAACAGAGATGGCTCCTGGGGGATGCAGTGGCTTGGGATGCTGCCATCCCTGGCAGACCTCCCAGGAAGTGATCACTGGGCTCAAGTGGGCACAGAAGTGCCTATGGGAGGCAGGGCCTGCCCAGCCAGGGATCCTGGGAGATCAGCAGATCCAACTGCCACCTTGCCATTGCAGGTGGGCATGCCCCAGACACTCAGCGCATCCGACATGGTCACCCCGGGCAACCTCGGCCCACCCCCGACCGAGTCCACGGACGGCGAGCAGGCTGGGCAGCTCCTCCTGGGTGGAGCTCCATCCTCAGCCTCCCTGGACACCCTGATCCAGCACCTGGTACCCACCGCTGACTACTACCCTGAGGTGGGTGATCCACCCAGTGGGGAGGAGGGGTAGCAAAATGGGCTCTGTCCCACCATGTCCGGGGTAGACAGCAGAGCCGGGGCTGGCTGGGCCTGGGGGCGCAGGGGCTGGGAGGCACAACCTCCCGGGCCTTGTGATCACGTGCTGCCTTTCTCCTGTGTCCCCGCAGAAAGCCTACATCTTCACCTTCCTGCTGAGCTCACGCCTCTTCATCGAGCCCCAGGAGCTCCTGGCCCGAGTCTGCCACATGTGCATTGAGCAGCAGCAGCTGGACAAGCCAGTGCTGGACAAGGTGAGAGGCAGGGCCGGGTAGTGGGCCTCCGAGTGTGCTGCTCTCCCTGACATGCCCTGTGAATCAATATCTTGGATAGGCAGAGATTGCCCCTATTCACCTGCCAGGGGCTTCTGACTTGTCTGAAGCCCAGAGCCAGAAGGGCAGAGTCAGAATCTTTAACCCCAGTGCTGTTTTCCAGGGTCTTAGGGGAGCCACTGGGATCACACAGCCCAGACCTGGGCCCCCAGAGGATCACGAGGAGAGGCCCAGCTGTGGCCGGGGGTGGCCCTGCAGTGCCTGCTGCCCTGCCTGCCCCCCGCATCTTCTGTTCGACCCTTTCTTCTTCTGCTGGTCCGCTGATGGCTCAGCCTTCCCTCGGCGCCCCACATCCTTTCCTCTGTCCCTCGCTGTATCCCAAGGGCTGCAACTGTCTATTTATACATGAGTCAGTAGGGTTCCACTGTCCAGTGACAGAAACCTGATTTCAACTGACCTAAGGCCAAGGGACTTCACTGGCTCACATAACTGCAGTCTCGAGCTACTGCTGGCTCCAGGGCCTCAAGCATCAGCGGTCTTTCTCCCTAAGACCCCTTGCTTTGTTTTCCTCTGGGCCAGCCTCTCTCTTGCTAAGGCAAGTTCTCTGCCTGGTGACACGTGGCCTCCGTGGTCCAGGGTCCTGGTCTACCCTTACCAATCCTATGGAAAGAAGATTCCAATAAAGATCCTGATCTCGTTGGCTTAGCTTAGGTGTCATGCCCCTCTGTGGGCCAATGCCATGCCCTGACTGGCCAGCACTGATCTGGCATGTTCCTGAAGCCCTGGGGTAGGGCCAGCTGGAAATGAGGGAGAGGGGGCCCCCTACAGGCAAACTGAGATGCTATCACCACAGAAAGGGAGATAGGAGGACTGGCGGTTATGAGTAAGCGGTGACCCCCATTCCACACATGCGTCTGCCCCCTCCGCTCTCCGTGGTCAGCCCCCATGCCCGTCTGTCTCCTGGGACAGGGGAAGGAGAAGCCCACCTGCCCCCAGCCATCGCTGCTGCCCTTGGGCAGCCCACTTGCACAGTGAGTGGCTGAGGCAGGGACCGCTGTGACCCCCCACCTCCCAAGCAGCCCTCACCAAACGCAGATGACCCTTGGCTTGCCTTGCAGGCCCGGGTCCGGAAGTTTGGCCCCAAACTGCTCCAGCTGTTGGCCGAGTGGACAGAGACGTTTCCGCGGGATTTCCAGGAGGAGTCAACCATCAGTCACCTGAAGGACATGGTGGGCCGCATTGCCCCCTGTGACGAGGTGGGCGAGTCAGGCCAGAGTCCTTTCAACCTGTCTCCACCCTCACACCTGGGCCCTGAGCCTATTCCCAGGCTGGCCTCTGGGCCCTCATCTCCCCACCCGCACCCTGGGGCCCCTCTGAAATCACCCCCTTCCTGCCCCATCAGAGAATCAGGCACTGGCAGAGCTGGCAGGGAAACCAGGCCTCTAGGTCTAGACCTGGGCTCTTGAGCTCTCTCCTATCCTGGTCTCATCAGATGGCAAGCGAAGGGCTCTCACAGCTGCCTGGTCAGGTCAGTGACCCAGCAGGCTGGCTTGGCAGAAGCCTCTTCCCCAGTAGCTTGGGAGGCAGCCTGTGTACTGGGCATCAGGTGCCTCTGCACACCACACCTTGCCCTTGTTCTCCCAGCTCCATTACTCTGGGGAAGGCACTTAAAGGTGAAAGAGGAACAAAACTCCCTACCTCCCAGAACTGGGGTGAGAACACAGAGGGGAGTGCGTGTCGCTTGTCTTGGGAAGACACCGAATGTGGCAAGCTGATAGCCCCACAGTGGGTCTGAACCCAGAGCCGCAGGAGCCAAGGGAAATTGCTAAGGCAGGCTGAGCAACAGGAAGCTGCGAAATCCGAGGCCTAATGAGGCTCAGAAAGGGAGGCCCTGCCCTGGGGCAGATTCAGAGACAGAGCAGGCAAGTGAGATGTTCTGAGAGCTTGATGAGATGAAGGTCATCTCCTCCTCTGCATCCCTTGATCCATCTGGGGATTGATTATGACACTTGGCTTAGGTACAGCAGGAAATGTTGAGGGAAGGCTCCATGACTGGATGGATTAGGAGAAGGAGGCAGGAAGGGGAAATGCTGAGCGGTTTGCTACATAGTTGGCTACTTTGATGGGTGAGTGGAGGAGGGAAGAGAGATGTTTGGGCGGTTGGGTAGGCAGGGAGATTAATAAGATAAGTGGCTGTGGAAGACTGATGGAAAGACTGAAGGAGAAAGGCGGAAATGATAACTAGGGAGTGGGTAGATGGATGAACAGATGGATGGGAGGGTGGGAGAATGGATAGGTGGATGGGTGTGCGTGTGGGTGTCGGTGAGAACATGGATGGGAAGGTGGGTGGATGGATGGAGGAGTGGGTAGATGGATGAGGACAAATGTTGGAATGGACGGAGGAAGGGTAGATAAATGAATTGATGGATCTGTTGGTGACTTTATAAAAGGGGAGGTGGGCATCACAGATGGACGGAAAATAGATGGATACAGAGACGGTAGATGGATGGATGGATGGATGGATGGAGTAGAGGGTTTGTAGGGGGATGAGAGCCCAGTCCTCTGCTTTATCTCCACCCCCACCCCCCAACAGTAGGCCTTTAAGCAGTGTGAAGTCTAAGCCATTGACAAGATGGATTATCTGCCCTTGTCAGGCCTGCCTCTCCATTGGCAGAGCCATTTCAGAGGCAGACCCTGCCATTCTGGCCACAGGGCTTTGGGACAGATGCAAGTCCTGGGCTTATTTCTTTGAGAAGCAGCGCCTCCTCACTACACCCTCAAGAATCTGCTGGGAAATCTGTTCTAACCACTGAGTGGATGAAAATAAGACACAGCCAAGACCTGTGAACGGACTGTTGAAAGCAGTCATCCACCAGGTGTGGATTTTCAGAGCTGAAGTAACTCATTTAGGGAATTTCTCATCCCTTCCCATACAGTTAGGTAAGCTAAGTGATGTAAACTGGAGCTGAGATTCCCTAGTCCCCATGCCACCCAGCCAGGCATCGGCCAGGGATGCCCCATCTGTCTTTGTGAGTCCCACATTGCCCCTCTCCAGAAAGCACTTGCTCCCAGGGGATGTGCGGTAGACGTTGCTTCCCTTTCCTGATGCTTCAGGCAGCCTGCAGGCTGCTCCCTTCCCAGCACAGGCAAAGTCTCAGCTGAGAAAGGAGTTGGTGAGCTCTGAACCAAACTGGTAAGTCAGGACCCACGGGACTCAGAACCTGAGGTCAGGGTCAGACCTTCTGAGCCCACAGCTATGTGACTTTGGGCGAGGTGCTTCCCCTCTCCAAATTAGTTTCCTCATCAGTCAAACGGAGATTATAACTGTTACCATCACACAGGTCTGAGGCAGAGTCCCTGCAGTCCCCTGTGCTTGTATTTCAGCACTTGGTAAACCTAAGCTATGATGAGGAGCAAGTTCTTTCCAAAACCCAGGCACATGGGGATTATTTTTAACTTTTATGAAACTTTGTTACGGAACTTTTCACACATAGCCCACCAGGCTTCTCCATCCATGGGATTCTCCAGGCAAGAATACTGGAGTGGGTTGTCATTTCCTTCTCCAATATACAAATATAGATAGTAGTAACCATGAAGTCCCGTGTGCTCATCGCCTAGATTCATCCGTTATCAACATTTGGCCGAACTCGTTTCTTCTCTCCTTTCACACACTTCCCCCCTCCCTCCAAATGTTTTTTTTTTTTTAAATCATAGACATTATATATTTTGCTCCAAAAACATTTCGGAATCATCTTGTAAAAGATTTCTTACACAGAGATGATAGGGTCAAATGATATGAAGTGTAGAGCACACACAGTGGGGAAAGCACGAGTGTTTCCAGAGCGTGTGTGTCTTGGGGTTACCTAACCTCTCTGGGCCCGAAATTATTTTCTGTAAGAGGGAAGATGATAATCCCTCCGTCGCAGGATGGTGAGGAAAACAGCGCTGTTCAGGAATGTGAAGGAGGTAGGGCAGGCCAGTGGGGAGCGGGGCTTCCCCGTCAAAGTGGCTGTGAAAGGGGAAGCCTTTCTCTTTCCGCCTGACTCCCTGCCATCTCCCGGAAGCCTCACGTTCCCCCTGTGCTCCCCACCACCTCTCAGTAGCCGGGAACAAGGGGCTGGAGGGGCTCCAAGGAGGCCCTGTCCGTGCCTGTGGAGTCTGAGCTGCTCCGTCTTTGGGTGCCCCTCTGCTGGGCAGGAGACCCTGCCCTAGACGGTGGCTCCCGTGCCCCCCCTAGAGGTTGGGCTCAGCCGTTTCACCTCAAGAAACCCGGCAGTTTCACCTTTTGGTGATGCCGAAGCTGAAAGAGATGAGGGGGGGCTCCAGGGAGGCCTAGAGGGTCAGAGACCTGCTGAGAGAGACAGGGCAGGGAACTGCAGTCCCCTGGCCACACGCACTGGCCGCTCAGGAGACTGGACGGGCAGCCCTCTCGGTCACCAGCCTTGCTCTCCGACTCACACGGCTGTCTGCCGGCTCCCCGGGGCCACAGGTGGCGGCTGCCAACTTAGAGAACAAGCTGGTGATGGATGGGTGCAGAGCTCCTGCCTGTGCTGCTGGACGTCGGCCACAGGCTCACTCAGAAGGGAGCTTTCAGGAACTTTAGAAAACAAGGGTCTTTTCTTGTCTGGTTGGAAACCGACCCTAATCACAAAACGCTGGGTCCAGGAGAACTTGGAAGTACCTGGAGAGCACTACCCCTCACCCAGGCCGCCCTGCGACAGCGACCTCCACGCTGATAGCCGGCTCTGCACGCAGCGGGCGGCACTGTGAGAACTGAGAACAACAGAGAAAACAGTCCAGCCCCTGTCCTCCGCCACTGGGGGAGCTGAGGCTGCAGGGCGGGCCGGGGCTCCAGAGGTAGGCCCGGACAGCAACAAGGAACACCTGGGCTTTCTGGGGGTAGGTCCCCAGGCCTGCCTGCATTGTCCAAGATCACGCAGCCTGCATCCACAAGGTGTGGAGATCACTGAGCAAACGAGACAAGGTCAAAGAGAAGGTCAAATACCCTCCCCACATTCAGATTCACCAAAAAAAAAAAAAAAAAAGCCCAACAGATAAGCTTGAGGTTAACACCACTAGAAAATTTTTAAATGAATTAGCACATAGTCAGTGGCGATTTGGAGTGGATATGGGTTCTACAGAAACAAGGCCTACTACATCGTTTGCATATTTTTAAAAATAGGGGCAGTGCGCGGCTGTATCAAACTATAGCCACAGACGCACTTCATCCTTGATTTCAGTAGGCTCTGCAGTCTGCCTTGGAGAGGCTGACAAGCAGGTGAAGGCCAGGTTTGTCCAATCCGCTAATGTGTGTGGGTCCCTCCTGTTCATTCTGGGCACCAGCAAAGAGAGACCCAGCGTCACCTTCATGGAGCTGGTACTCCAATGAGAGGCTTGGGCAAGGACTGTGAAAGAAGGGAATGGAGCTCAGAGGAAGAAGGCTACAGGTCCTGCCTTGGCGGTGGGGCAGGAGAGACAGTGGGTCAGAGGGGTGGGGGGGTGATGGCCTGTGTCTGGAGCACGGAGAAGAGGAGCAAGGGCTACATGAAGGCCACTGAGCACAGCCAGAGCTGACCTCAGGATCCCTGAGCCATGCCGGGCTTTTGTCTTTGCAACAGTTTAGGGAAGGAGGGTGCGGTGGTTAGATGTGTGTTTGGAACAGAACGCTCTTGCGGCAGGGTGGAGTGGACAGAGGCTGGCGGGAATGCACGGGGCCCACTGAGGTGGCTGCGGCTGCAGCCACCAGGGAAACGACCGTGGCCTAGACCACATACACCGTGGTGGAAGACACGGGAATGGAAGCAAGCAAAATCAAGAGGGCTGCTGATGGTCTGGAGCGGCCTGAGGGAGAAGGTGGTTTGAGGATGGCTCCAAGCCAGGAGCCTGAGACAGGCAGCAGGCGGAGCGGGCAGCCCTGCGGAGGGCAGCGTGACTTCTGATGGCATGTGTCTGGTCCTGGTGTCCTTGTCCACGTGGCTCTGGAGATCAGAGGAGAACACTGTCCACACACTGCCCACACTAAACGACATGCTGGAGGCGAACCAGAAAACACAGGAGTGAAGCACAGAGGATGATCAAGAGAGGAGGAGATGAGGCAGGAGGAACCTGGCATGCAGCCACAGGGCAACCAGCAAGCCCGCAGACAGCCCAGAGCAGGAGAGCTGGGGAGCTGAGGCAGACGCTGCCTGAGAAATTACCTCCTGGCTCTCATGACAGGAGGTCCTCGGTGACAGCGAGAGTCAGCCTGGTGATGAGAGTGGAGTCAGGTGGGTGGTGGAGGGCTGAGTGGGAGATGCAGGAACTCGACAGCCAGTGTAGGCCCCTCCAGACTGAGTAGCAGAGAGACATGAGGGGTGGGTGGAGGTGTAGGGGCCCACTGCTGACCGATGTGTCACTGGGGCTGACTCTGGCTGGACCTGACTCGCTGTCTTCCTGGCACTCAGATGAAAACCTGGGAGGCAGCATGTGTGGTAAGCATACTTTGGGATACAGCCCTGACAGCTCAGTTGGCAAAGAATCCACCTGCAATGCAGGAGACCCCAGTTCAATTCCTGGATTGGGAAGATCCCCTGGAGAAGGGATAGGCTACCCACTCCAGTTCTTGGGCTTCCCTTGTGGCTCAGCTGGTAAAGAATCTGCCTGCAATGCAGGAGACTTGGCTTGGATCCCTTGGTTGGGAAGATCCCCTGGAGGAGGAAACGGCTACCCACTCCAGTATTCTGGCCTGGAGAATCCCATGGTCTGTATAGTCCATGGGGTCACAAAGAGTCGGACAAGACTGAGCATCTTTCGCTTTCAAGGTGAGAGGGCGGTGTTCCTCCCACGGGCAACAAAGGGAAGTCAGACCTCAGGTCACCCCCACACTTGGCTGCCTTCTCGGTCTGTCCCTCACGACTCTGGGAGTCAGGGTCAGCATTAGGGTTTGGGTTCAGGATCAGGCTCCCTGTGTCCCAAGGGCTCTTCCAAAGCTGTCCTGGCCACTCCACAGAGAAGCACTTTCATAAAGTGTGGGGACACCATCTCCAACAGGGGTGGTCCTCAGCGCTCCTCCGAGCCCCATCAGAGACTTAAGGAACTACTGAGGTCCCCAGGCAAGCCCTGCACCCTGTTGCTCACCTGCAAAATGCCTCTGGGATTGTGTGTATGAAGAACATGCATTTTTCCTATCGGAAATTACCTCGCGGTGCTGACTAGTCACCATCTTCTGAGGCATCTGGGACCAGACCCCACTGGAAACCCCACCTGCCTGCCTGACACCTTTTTGCTGCCAGGAGTCCAGACCCCAGATGCCCACTGCTGCTCCCAGGCCAGGTCCCAGCTCGAGGGGGTTGAATCCACCTCTGGGGAGGCCATTTGCTGACAAATTGGGGGGGCCTGTTCTGTGAGTTACTGACAGCCCTTTGGGAAGGTGAAGACATCTTGGTCCATAAACCCAGCTAGTCTGATGTACCTTCCTTGGAAATAGGGGTCTCTGAGGGGCAATAATTGGTTTCACTGTGGGGTGGGAGGGTGGTCCCTGCACCAAGCCCAGGGCATCTGAGCTGCATGGCGAGGGGCCCTGTTGCTACAGTAAATGGTTATCAAGTGTCCACTGCATGCCCAGAGCTGTAACACAGGTCAACTCAGATTCCCTGCTCTCCGAGCTATCACTGCAGGGCCGTAAACAACCGCAGTCATCTCCTGCAGTGGTCCCACAAGGAAGTCACGTGGGGTGAGCTGGAGAAGAGTGCCCGGGGCGGGGGATGGACAGCAAGGCTGGGCAAGGAAGCCCTCTCTAAGCTAGGCTGGGAGACAAGAGGGACACCTATTAAAGCCAAGCAAAAGGCTAGCATCCAGGGAAGGGCCCATCCCACACCTCCCTTCCTCCACTCCCTGGCAGTGCCCGCCCCACCTAGACAACTCAGGCAGTTTGCACCCCAGTCATCCTCCCCGAGGTGTGCTGTACTCAGCTTCCGCTGG
This sequence comes from Bubalus kerabau, assembly GCF_029407905.1. Classification (NCBI taxonomy): domain Eukaryota; kingdom Metazoa; phylum Chordata; class Mammalia; order Artiodactyla; family Bovidae; genus Bubalus; species Bubalus kerabau. Next base: position 170,610,363 of record NC_073624.1, read on the forward strand.
CGATCCTGCAGCCTTTGCCCCAGCCAGCCTTGCCTGTGAGCCCCAACCCTAGCCTGTCCTGAGTTGGGTCCTGGTACAAGTAGGTACACCTAGGAGTAGCCCATCCATGTCAGCTGGGAAGCCTTCCTGTCTTAGACATTGCTATGTGAAGGCAGGTTTCCCAGCCTGAGCACCATCTCTACCCCACTCCAGGCGTACAGAAAGAGGATGCATCAGCTCCTGCAGGCTCTGCACCAGAAGCTGGCAGCTCTGGGCCAGGGACCGGAAAGCCTGCTGGGCACCGACAAGCCCATCTCCTATAGGACCAAGCCTCCAGCCTCCATCCACAGGGAGCTCCTTGGCATCTGCAGTGACCCCTACATGCTGGCTCAGCAGCTGACGCACGTGGAGCTGGTGAGCAGGCCTGTGCCACCCTCCACCCAGACCCAGAGCCTGGAATACTGAGCATAGCCAGCCACCCCTCCCCCATCTGGTCCCGCACCTCATCTCAGCCTAACCCGGGGTCTGAGCCCATCCCTTCAGGGCCACCCTGGCATCTGCAGAGGGCCCTGTCTCTGGAGCAGTCTCTCCCCATGCCTGGGGCAAGGAATAGAAGGCCCGCAGGTACCAACCTTGCCTAACTTTGACCTCTGGCCTGTCTGAGTCCAGGCCTCCCCAGACAGAGGAATGAGGTTCATATCCTGGCTCTGACACCACCGGATGTGTAATCAGCCCCACAGCTAGCACCTTCCCCACCCAGGTCTCAGTTTCCCCCGTCCAGGACTCACACAGCCACTGCACCCACCCCAGCTTTACAGAGAAGCGCAAACAGCCTTTATGGTCAAGACTTATATTCACTGTCTCATTTCATCTTCCCACCCCCCGGCCAGGTAGGTGTTGTTATTATTCTCTTTTCACAAATAAAGCTAAAGCCCAGAGGTTTAGTTTAAGTGATTTGCCACAAGTCACACAGCAGGAGGAACAGAGCCAGCATTCGTTTCTGACCCAGATCCCGTGCTCTTAGCCCCCAGGCCTACCCAGGAGGGAGCAGGTCATTGCGATGACCCAGTTTTGAGGAGAAGCACTCCCTGTGGAGACGCTGACCTGGCCTCCGTGAAAAGCAGCAGCCCCTGGGCAGAGGAAGGGAGAGGCTGACATCCTCAGGATGGTGCTGAGCTCTGTGACAACCCGGAACAGGGCTGTGGGGCCCCCCCGTGAAAAGGGCAGTGGGCCCATGCTGGGCACCCAGTGGACATCCCTTTCTCCTTTTCCTGACTCCTCTTCTCTCTGCTGCAGGAACAGCTGCGGCACATCGGACCTGAGGAGTTTGTCCAGGCTTTTGTGAACAAGGACCCTCTGGCCAGCACAAAGGTAGAAGGCCCGTGGACAGACTGTCCAGGCAGGGACCCCTACCCACGAGTCCCTCTGTGGGATTCCCAGAGCACCAGCTCAGCCAGCTCCAGAGGGGCCCGAACAGAGCAGATGGGCTTGGGGGGGACGTGCCCATTCCACCCATGCCCCTAGCCTAAGGCGGGCCCATCCCAGCAGCCCTAAGTCCCAGGGAAGCCTGGGAGGGCGGGACGAGCCTGACGGGGTCAGCCACCCAGCAAGGGTTGGGGGCACTCCATGATCCAAAGCTCTGGGTGGGTCAGAGGGTGGAGGTTCACACCCAGGCCACTACTAGATCCCATGTGCCCTCCCGGTGTGTTGTGGTGGGCACCAATGCCCTCTAGTGGCCACTTGGGGAACGCAGGTCGATGCATGCTGTCCAAGAAATTCAGGGCGCACACTCTTCTCTCTGAAGGCGGATTACACACCGAATTTCAGAGCCTGCCCCTCTTTCTGAGAGCCCATCCATCAGTATACTTGGTGTTTATCAAGGAGTTAAATCTGAAGCAGAACTGGAAATATTATGTCTTCTTCCCTGGCACCTAATAAAAGATGTGCAAACTAAATGTACAATTGCATTTCACCTCCAGGATAAGCAGAGACTAAACAGTGTGTGTGTGTGTTAGTGTGTGTGTGTGTTTGTGTGTGTGTGTGTGTGTGTGTGTGTGTGTGTGTGTGTGTCTAGGGAAAGGGACAGTCTCACAAACAGCTAGTAGGGGGTGAAATTGGCACAGCCACTTTGGAGAGCAGCATGGCAATAGAATCAACACTTGAAATGTACACTCTGGACCCCACCTTTTCACACCTAACAATTTATCCTACAGGTATACACACACACATGTATACACAAAGATGTACACACAAGGATATCTGGGATATTTTTCTGTGTTTTATGACCAAAGACTGGAAGCAAACTACCATACCATCCACAGGGACTCGATTAAATATCGTAATACATCCATACATAGAAGGCTATGCAACCATTAGAATAAGAGCATCTGTAAGAATGGAATGAAGGACATTTGCATGGCATCTTTGGTGGCTCAGATGGTAGAGAATCTGCTGGCAATGCAGGAGATCTGGGTTCAGTCCCTGTGTTGGGAAGATGCCCTGGAAATGGGAATAGCAACCCACTCCAGTATTCTTGACTTCCTGGTGGCTCAGACGGTTAAGTGTCTGTCTACAATGTGGCAGACCCGGGTTCGATCCCTGGGTTGGGAATATCCCCTGGAGAAGGAAATGGCAATCCACCCCAGTACTATTGCCTGGAAAATCCCATGGACAGAGGAGCCTGGTCGGCTACAGTCCATGGGGTCGCAAAGAGTCGGACACGGCTGAGGACTTCGCTTTCTTTCACTTTCCAGTATTCTTGCCTAAACAATTACATGGACAGAGGAGCCTGGCAGGCTATAGTCCATGGGGTTGCAAAGAGTTGGACATGGCTAACACTTTCTTGGGCCTCCCTGGTGGCTGAGATGGTAAAGAATCTGCCTGTGATGAAGGAGACCTGGGTTCAATCCCTGGGTTGGGAAGATCCCCTGGAGGAGGGCATGGCAACCCACTCCAGTATTCTGGCCTGGACAATCCCCATGGACAGAGGAGACTGGCAGGCTACAGTCCATGGGGTCGCAAAGAGTCGGACACAACTGAGTGACTAAGCACAGGACGCAGCAAAAATGGAATGTTTGCCAAAGATCCATTGTTGAGAGATGAAAAACTGAAGAGCAGTGACAAAGAGCATGTGACCACCTGTGTAACAAAGGAGGGTGCATAATGCACATCTGCTTGTATGTCTGTGTGGACAATCTCTAGGAACGCCGGCACGCTGAGGAGTTCATCATGGACCTGGGAGCAGGAGTGGGGAGGAGACGCTGCTCTTAGGCGGTTGTTTTTCTGTTTTGTTTTGTTTGGGGTTTGGGCCATTTCCAAGTATTATATTTAATTGTGAAAAACATCATGATTGTTTACCCACTCTACTGTAAATGAACACTTCTGTGTTCTAGCCTCTCAGCTATTACAGATATTGCTGCTATGAACATTCTTATCCATTTCCTATGTATGTGGGTACATTTTTTTCTAGATCATCAGTTCTCAAGTGGTTTAGTCCCAGGACAGCTTTCAGTCTTAAAAATTATGGAGGACCCCAAAGAACTTTTGGTTATGTAGATTAATTACAGAAAGTTCCCTACATATGAATGACTTCCATTTTGAGAGCACATTCGTAAGTCCCATTTGTTCCTAAGTCCAGCAAAGTTAGCCTACATAGCCAACTAACACAATTGGCTATATAGTACTGTGCTGTAATAGGTTTGTAATACTTTTCACACAAATAATACATTTTTAAAAACCCACAAAAACAGAGAAAACATTTTAAATCTTACAGTACAGTACTTTGAAAATCACAGTACAGTACAACAGCGGGCATACAGGGGCTGGCGTCACGTGACTAGGAAAGAAGGGTTACTGACTGGAGAAGGGAGAGGAGGGGGAGACAGCAGAACTGAAGGATCAACAGCAACAGGAGATGGAGGGCAAGCTGCCACTTCACTCATGTCTGATGTTGATGGAACGCACATTCACATCTTTGAAAGTTCACAACTTGCATGTTCATATGTAGGCAGCTTATTGTCATAACAGCTCCCTGTATTTATTATAATGGGCTTCCCTGTGGCTCAGAGGTAAAAAATCTGCCTGTCAATACAGGAGACATGGGTTTGATCCCTGGGTCAAGAAGATCCCTTGGAGAAGGAAGTGGCAACCCACTCCAGTATTCTTGCCCCATGGAGAGAGGGGCCTGGAGGGTTACAGCCCATGAGATCGCAAAGAGTTGGACACGACTTAGCAACTAAACATTTATTATATTACCCAGTAAGGCCAATAACTTTAAAAAATATTTATTCATTATCATAATAATCTATTATATGTTAATAAGTTACATATTTTATGAAAAATAACTCTATTTTCCAAAAAAATTAATGAGAAGAGTGATATTGTCTTACGGTATTTTAAAAAATTTCTCTCAGTTCAGTTCAGTCATTCAGATCAGATCAGTCGCTCAATCGTGTCCGACTCTTTGCTACCCCATGAATCCCAGCACGCCAGGCCTCCCTGTCCATCACCAACTCCCGGAGTTCACTCAGACTCACCTCCATCGAGTCAGTGATGCCATCCAGCCATCTCATCCTCTGTCGTCCCCTTCTCCTCTTGCCCCCAATCCCTCCCAGCATCAGAGTCTTTTCCAATGAGTCAACTCTTTGCATGAGGTGGCCAAAGTACTGGAGTTTCAGCTTTAGCATCATTCCTTCCAAAGAAATCCCAGGGCTGATCTCCTTCAGAATGGACTGGTTGGATCTCCTTGCAGTCCAAGGGACTCTCAAGAGTCTTCTCCAACACCACATTTCAAAAGCATCAATTCTTCGGCGCTCAGCCTTCTTCACAGTCCAACTCTCACATCCATACATGACCACAGGAAAAACCATAGCCTTGACTAGATGAACCTTTGTTGGCAAAGTAATGTCTCTGCTTTTGAATATGCTATCTAGGTTGGTCATAACTTTCCTTCCAAGGAGTAAGCGTCTTTTAATTTCATGGCTGCAGTCACCATCTGCAGTGATTTTGGAGCCCAGAAAAACAAAGTCTGACACTGTTTCCACTGTTTCCCCATCTATTTCCCATGAAGTGATGGGACGGGCATTCAGTCGTGTCCAACTCTTGGTGACCCCAGGGACTGCAGCACACCAGGCCTCCCTGTCCATCACCAACTCCCCTAGTTTACTCAAACTCATGTCCATTGAGTTGGTGATGCCATCCAACCATCTCACCCTCAGTCATCCCCTTCTCCTCCTGCCTTCAATCTTTCCCAGCATCAGGGTCTTTTCAAATAAGTCAGTTCTCCGCATCAGGTGGCCAAAGTATTGGACCTTCAGCTTTAGCATTAGTCCTTCCAATGAATATTCAGGACTTGTTTCCTTTAGGATGGACTGGTTGGGCTGGTTGGATCTCCTTGCAGTCCAAAGGACTCTCAAGAGTCTTCTCCAACACCACAGTTCAAAATCATCAATTCTTCTGTGCTCAGCTTTCTTTATAGTCCAAATCTCACATCCATATATGACTACTGGAAAAACCATAGCTTTGACTAGATGGACCTTTGTTGGCAAAGTAATGTCTCTGCTTTTTAATATGTTTTCTAGATTGGTCATAACTTTTCTTCCAAGGAGCAAGCATCTTTTAATTTCATGCCTGCAGTCACCATCTGCAGTGATTTTAGAGCTCAAAAAAATAAAGTCTGTCACTGTTTCCATTGTTTCCGCATCTATTTGCCATGAAGTGATGGGACTGGATGCCATGATCTTAGTTTTACGAATTTTGAGTTTTAAGCCAACTTTTTCACTCTCCTCTTTCATTTTCATCAAGAGGCGGCTCTTTAGTCCTTCACTTTCTGCCATAAGGGTCGTGTCATCTGCATAGCTGAGGTTATTGATATTTCTCCTGACAATCTCGATTCCAGCTTGTGCTTCATCCAGTCCAGCGTTTCTCATGATGTACTTTGAAGGTAAGTTAAATAAACAGGGTGACAATATACAGCCTTGATATACTCCTTTCCCTATTTGGAACCAGTCTGTTGTTCCATGTCCAGGTCTAACTGTTGCTTCCTGACCTGGATACAGATTTCTCAGGAGGCAGGTCAGGTGGTCTGGTATTCCCATCTCTTTCAGAATTTTCCAGTTTGTTGTGATCCACACAGTCAAAGGCTTTTGCATAGTCAATAAAGCAGAAATAGATGTTTTTCTAGAACTCTCTTTCTTTTTTGATGATCCAACAGATGTTGGCAATTTGATCTCTGGTTCCTCTGCCTTTTCTAAAGCCAGCTTGAACATCTGGAAGTTCACAGTTCACTTCTGTTGAAGCCTGGCTTGGAGAATTTTGAGCATTACTTTGCTAGCATGTGAGATAAGTGCAATTGTGTGGTAGTTTGAGCATTCTTTGGCATTGCCTTTCTTTGGGATTGGAATGAAAACTGACCTTTTCCAGTCCTGTTGTCACTGCTGAGTTTTCCAAATTTGCTGGCATATTGACTGTAGCACTTTCACAGCATCATCTTTTAGGTTTTGAAATAGCTCAACTGGAATTCCATCACCTCCACTAACTTTGTTCATAGTGATGCTTCATAAGCCCCACTTGACTTCACATTCCAGGATATCTGACTCTAGGTGAGTGATCACACCATCATGATTATCTGTGACATGAAGATCTTTTTTGTACAGTTCTTCTGTGTATTCTTGCCACCTCTTCTTGATATCTTCTGCTTCTGTTAGGTCCATATTGTTTCTGTCCTTTATTGAGCCCATCTTTACATGAAATATTCCCTTGGTATCTCTAATGTTCTTGAAGAGATCTCTAGTCTTTCCCATTCTATTGGTTTCCTCTATTTCTTTGCACTGATCACTGAGGAAGGCTTTCTTATCTCTCCTTGCTATTCTTTGAAACTGTGCATTCAAATGGGTGTATGTTTCCTTATCTGCTTTGCCTTTCGCTTCTCTTTTTTTCACAGCTATTTGAAAAACCTCTCTCTAATGACTGGCAATAGCAGACAGCTGAATTCTCTTAATTTGCATTCAATCTCTTGACGTAACATTATTGTGATTGAAAATCCAACTTCCTCACACAAATATGTAGCTGGAAAAAGAAGGAGTGTATTACGGCCTTTTCAAATAATTGTGAATATTCTTATTTGATACTACACTAAAACTCAACAAGGAATAATTTTTTACGATTAGTTGTAGTTTGGAATCTGAACTCCATCACATTAAAGTCATTGGTCCATCTTGAAATGGCAACCCACTTCAGTATTCTTGCCTGGAAAATACCATGGACAGAGGAGCCTGAGGCTACAAAGAGCCAAAGAGTTGGACACGACTGAGCAACTAAACCACGCATCTTGAATGGATCTTTTTGCGCATGTACAATTTTGACATATATTGGCCATTTGGAAAATATGGGTTCACCTAATCAAGCAGATCTTCTGAATGTTGACATATTTCATTAGATGATATTTTAAAATAATATTCATTGTATATATTCACTACTAATATCATCCAAAAAAGTTCTTAAGTATTGGGAACCTGTCAGGCTCCAGAGGCGATATGTGTTTTTTAGGTTCCCAATTTTCTCTTGAAAACTTGAATTTTATCCTTGGCAACAAATACTATCAATTGTTTACCTTGAAGTTACAGGATCATTTTAATTGATTTAAAGGAAGCATCAGCCAAATACTGAAATGTGCGTAACCATATGGGTCAGTCTTTTTTCAGGTTAAGTGGTGCTCCATGGGTAAAGTTCAGCTCACGTCAGGCACACCAGTGCGTTTTCCCAAGAGCACCATGAGCCTGAAATGTGTGTAACCATGTGGGTCAGTCTTTTTTCAGGTAAAGTGGTGCTCCGTGGGTAAAGTTCAGGTCACATCAGGCGCACCAATGTGCTTCCACAAGAGCACCATGAGACCTGTGCGCACAGCAGAAGTACCCCTGTCTACAGTCCTCCCTGCGCACCTGCAGGTTCTACAACCGCAGATCACACCACTCTCAGATTAGTAATATTAGAAAAAATTAAAATTCAAGAAAGTCCTAAAAAAACAAAACTTGAATTTGCTGTGTACCAGGCCACTATTTACATAGTTTTTAGATTGTATTGGGTATTATAAGTAAACTAGAGGTGATTTAAAGTATACAGGAGAATGTGCAGGAGTTTGTGCAAATACTATGCCATTTTACATAAGGAACTTGAGCATCCTCCGATTTTGGTATCCAAGAGGGGTGGTGGAACCATTCATCTAAGAATGCCAACAGATGACGGCACTCCCGTTCTGTCACACAGAATATGAAAAAGCCGTATACTCAAGGGTTGAGATTTAATAAAACTGAAGTTTATGTTCTCAAGAACATCCTTAAGTCACACTCACTTTTTTTCTTTTACTGTGAGTATGTAATAGTGAAGAACACAATGGAATCATTTGGGGCTTCTGTCTCAGTTCAGGCTAAGGAAGCAGTAATTTTACCCATCATTCTATTATGTAGGAGTGCAAATGTTAAGACAGTGAAAAGGCAGGAATATTTTATGAATATGAAGATAGGTTTGCCCTCGTGGACCTCCGAAAGGGTCCTGGAGGCCCCCAGGAGCCCAGGGACGACGCTTTGAGATGTTGCTCTAGGATATACCTGTGAACGGAACCACTGCCTGCCCTGCATCAGTCACAGGCGATGCCAAGTGAGGCTGTATCCATTTACACTGTATCCATTTACACTGCCACCAGGGAGTTATTCTTGCTCCACGGCCTCATTGACACTTGAAGTTGTCAAACTTAAATTTTTGTCAGACTGTTAAATGGAGCATCTTTTCATGTGTTTTTGGACCTTCTTGTTTCCTCTTCTATGAAATGCCTGTCCCTAATTTTCCTTCAGTTTTCTATTAATGATTTGTCTTTTTTCTTAAGGATTTTTAAGAGTTTTGTGTGAGAATTTAAAATATGTACTAGTTAATTATCCCTTGTCAGTTAGGTGTACGGCAAATTTTCTTCCCCTGGTTGCTTTGCCTTTCATTCTCATTACTGTGTCTTTTAATGAATAGGTGTTCTTAATTTCCTCCTTATAAGGAATTTACATTTTTGGATTATTTCTGCCTTCATAATTTGAAGCTATGCTATTAGGTACAGACAAATTTAAACTCATGCTATATTCTCAATAACTCAAAAATTTTATCTTTATGCAGTTACCCTTTAAACTCTTCTAATGCTTCTTGCCTTAGAGTCTTTTTTTTGGCCTTAAAGTCTATTTTGTCTAATATTAAGATAGATATGTGATATTTATCATGCGTATTTTTCTATTTTTATTTATATCCCTGTGTTTGGGATGTAGTTCTTGAAAATAACAGGCGGTTGGATTTTTTTTTTAATTTTTGACTAAACAAATCCATATAGAGTAATTTCTGATCTGTGTGGATTTGTTTTTACCGTTTTCTGTTGTACCTTGCCTTCTTTACCTATTCTTCTTTTTTCTTTCTTTGCTTCTTTTGGATTCTCTGAAATTGTGATACATTTATACAGTGGATTTATAAAATTATGTTTCCACTTTTTAAATTATGTTTCTAAAGGATATTTGATAGCACATGAGAACGTTCATGTGGGAAAATATGGAAATGTATAGTTATAGATAGAAACGTACATACATACATATGACTGATCCTCATTATTTGCCATCCTTATATCCTATAGTCATCATGAACACTGAATTGGCAAATATTGAGTCCTTAGTCCTAAAGAAAATACAAGATTAGGTTCCTTGCAAGCGTCTCATCACAGCCTTTTCATCAACCAGTCAATATATAACCTTGATTTGTGTGTGTTTCTGTTTAATGAGCCCTTATATTGTTGATTCAGTAACACTGAATTCATGGCCAACAGTACTACAACGCACGTCTGAATGAAGCTTGTCAGACACATATTTTCTTCCTTAGGGCGCATGTCAGCCTCCGTGTGCTTAGGAACATGAGGCAGCATGGCAGCGCTGTGCTGGAGGGTTCCATCTCTGTGCTTGGGGCTACTCTGACCAGTGAAATCACCAACAGACATCACGAAAATGCAAAAAATGACACTAAGTAGATTAGGAAAAGGACACTTGTTTACAGTACAGAAGCTGAAACCAGAAGTCAGGGCATCAGCTCAACCTCAGCTGGGAACTCACAGGCGCGGTGGGTGACAAACGTCTTGCCACTCTGTGCATGTCCACAAATGACCTAGAAGTGATGAGAGTGTGAATTTGGAGGTTACAAATGAAATGAAATTTTAGGAAGCAAACACGAAATTTATGAGTAATGAGCATTAACTGTGTGTAGGGGTATATGATATATACATATATTAAGTTACATCTTTAGGTGTATAGAAAATATAACTAGAAGGATATGTCAAATCACTGATATTTGTGGATGGTTTTGAGGTTTCGACGTTTCTAAGATCGTCTATAATGATGATGGCTGACTTTTAAAGAGTTATTCACGTTCAAAAAGTTATGGACAAAAAGTCTGAGTGTGTTCTTGTGTCTTTCCTAGCCTTGTTTCAGCGACAAGACTAACAACCTGGAAGCTTACGTGAAATGGTTCAACAGACTGTGCTACCTCGTGGCTACGGAGATCTGCATGGTGCGTAGACCCTGAGCTGGCATGGCCAAAGCTGGCCGGGGCTGGAGAGGAGCCCCCCTGGCGGGGAACCAGAAGGCCATGATGAGCCCATCTGTCTCCTAGCCCAGAGCCAGGCTGGGCACCCTCTGGGATACCAGGTGTTACCTGGCTTTTGCCTGTAGAGACATTTCCCTCTGAGTAGAGCCTGACATGAATCCACCTGCCTGTCCCAGAGGGAGTCAGATGCTTACTGAGGGAGAGGGGAGTAGGCTATCCGCTTCTCCCACCTGTGCCTGGGGCGGCCTGGCCTGCAGCTGAATTCTGTGTAGCTCACTCGGGACTTGGTAGAAATAATCCAACTTTAAGAAGTGGGAGATCGCCCTTTGAAGTCCAGGTCCCTGGCATCTCCCAGAAAGCAGGGAGACTCGGCAACACCGAGCTGGATGTGCTGACCACTGGATCTCAGCCCTGCCAAGCCAGACCCTGCCGAGCCTCCTCCCCTCCTTACGGCGGCGGGGCCCTCTCCCCAGTCCATTCCTCCACTGAGAGGTGAAGCCCAGGCCCCCTGTCTCAGGGACGGTTTGGAGGGAGCATATATGCTGAGGTGGGCTCTCTGGAAGCAGACAGAGCTTGAGGGGTAAGGGGTTTGTTTATGGGGTCAATGCCTGCAATCGACAAAGTGGGAGAGGCTCAAGCGGCTCCCGTCAGGACGCCCACACCCTGCCATGGTCGAGCCTGCTCGTCCGCCTTGCTTGCTCACTGTTGCCATCGCTGTGGGGGCTGCCCTCCAAAGCACAGCAGGACCTCAGGTGGCAGCTCTCTGAAGGGTTCAGGTATCACAGCTCCACCAGTAACACAACACACTTCTCAGTGGCAGTAAAGACCACACCGCACATCTGGGAGGCAGGCGAGCTCCTTAGAGAGGATACTGTGGGGTTCCGTGAGCCCTGCCTCTTCTGACTTCGCATCCCTGGCCTGGGAGCCAAGAGAGATGGGGCTTTACCTGAGCAAAACCTGGACTGAGCTCACCCCAGAGCCAGGCAGCACTCTGCCAAAGAAGGACACAGTCTGGTTCTGAGTCCTCAAGGAGGTCAAAGTCTCACACAGTCAGCTGGCATTGGGGGTGAGGTCGCACAGTCAGTTGACAGAAAGCAGTGGTGGGGCTTCTAGGGGACAGGGCCTCGGGGTCACCGTGTGGCCACCACACCCCATGCAGAGTGAAGGCTGTTTGGTGCTGGGAAGAGAGGTGAGGTGGCTCTGCTTCCTGCACCCAAGGGAAGAGATGCTGGCACTGAGCCTGAGAGGAGGGGGACATGAGAGGCCCCCAATGCCCCCCATGTTGCAGGCGGCTCGTGTGTCCCCACAGAAGTCCCACCACTCCCCACTTGACCCTCTGTGCAATGGACTCTGTGCTGCCTCCCCCCGGGGCGTGGTGAGACCCTGAGTCCTCAGGCTGCAGATCGCCCTGGTCCAAAGCATCTCAGCTGGAAAGTTTAATGAGGGGAAAGATGCCTAAGCAGGTCAGCGCAGGGTGGGGACCCCTCATCACTGAGGCTCGGGCACCCTGTCCCCAGCCAGCCAAGAAGAAACAGAGGGCCCAGGTGATTGAGTTCTTCATCGACGTGGCCCGGGAGTGCTTCAACATCGGCAACTTCAATTCACTAATGGCCATTATCTGTGAGTGGGCCGGCCAGGCCTGGGGCCCCCAGGGCAAGTGCTCCCAGAGGAGGTGGGGCGGGCGCAGCCAGGCAGTGGGGCGCCAGCCAGGATGTGCCTCTGAGCAGGAGGTGGGTGCTGGCTGGGCTCCAATTCCCCCACCCCACCCCAAAGTCCTGGGGAGGTGCCCCTTTAGAGGCAAGCCCAGCCCTTTCAATGTGCTTTGAGAGTTTGGCAGCGTGTACCCAGATTCAGGTCGAGTGGGGACCCAAAGCAGGCTCCTCGTAACAGTATAAGCCCATGTTGTGGGCATGGGGACAGGGGCCTACACATACAGAAGCCAGGCCAGCCTGGACGCAGCGTCCATTAGCGCCCACCCACCCCTCATCTGGCAGGCCGAGGCTCCCCCAAATGTCAGCTCTCGTCAGGGTGCAGCCTGAGAGGATTAGGGGATCACCCAGCTGGGGGCTTCCCAGAGGAGCTGTGTAGCAATAAAACTATGCAGCCCAGAAGAGCCCTGCCAGCCTGGCCCTGTGCCCAGCTTAGCCATCCCTCTTCCAGCGGGCATGAACATGAGCCCGGTCTCCAGGCTGAAGAAGACTTGGGCCAAAGTGAAGACGGCCAAGTTTTTCATCCTCGAGGTAAGCAAGGCTGCTGGGCTGCTGGGGGCCACCAGCATCCCCAGGACACAGTTGCCCAAATGCCTCCCTGTCTCCTTGCAGCACCAGATGGACCCAACAGGCAACTTCTGCAACTATAGAACAGCCCTGCGAGGGGCAGCCCACCGCTCCCTGACTGCCCACAGCAGCCGGGAGAAGGTAAGTCAGAGGCTTGCCTGGCCCTCAGAGCTCCTCCCTGCTCTGGACCACCTGGGCTCAGGAGGGCTGTGTCAGAGATCCTAGGTGGGGACTGGACGGTCACTTGGTCCAATCCCTGCCCTTCTACAACCCCTGTAATAGAGAGTCACGCCACCTTGCTTGAATGCCTCCAGTATAGGTAACTCACCATTTCCCCAAACAGATCAAGACACTCCCCAGCAGCTCTAACTGGTAGCTAGATGGATGGATGGGTCAATGGAAGAATGGATGGAAGAAGGATAAATAGATGGGTGGAAGGGTGTGAAGAGGGGAGGAGAGATGGAAGGAAGAATGGAAGGCTAGAGGCTGGAAGGAAGGTAGAGGGAGGAAATGAAGGAGGGGAGGAGGGGAGGAGGTTTGGAGGTGCTGCTGCAGGCCTCCAGTGCCCCAGGCCGAAACTTTGCGGCCAGAAGTTCACTCTGCTCTCTTCCTGCCTGTGGCTGGCTCCTTCCTCCCCTCCCGCTCCCCTCGTCTCTGTCGTGAAGCCCCTCCACACAGGTCTCTCTGGGTGACCTCCGTGTTGAGCTGGGTTCCGATGGAACCGCTCAGGTCCAGAGAACAAGGGCACAGGTTTACAGTCGTGAGGACGCACAGAAGTGGTGAAAAATCCTCCCACGTGGGAGATGCTGCCACCCCGAGGACCGCTCCAACGGCCCTGCCTCCAAGAGGCCTGCACCAGGCACCCGAGGGGCCGCCTCTGTTCCCAGAGCCCCACTGCCCTGAATCCCCACCCTCCATCCATCTCAGCAGGGCTCCCATTCCAACTCCATTTAGCCCTCACACACCGGAACTGGACTAGGAACTCAGCACCACAGTGAGGGGCTGCAGATGGACGGAGACCACCCCACCTCTGGGCCCAGTAAGGAAGAGAGCAGGACAGGGCTCTGGAGCAGAGCCCACTGGTCCTGTCCTGTGTCCACTGCTTACCACTCTATGAGCTCGTATGAGCTACTGTACCTCAGTTAGTAAAGAATCTGCCTGCACTGCAGGAGGCCCAGATTCAATTCCTGGGTCAGGAAGATTCCCCTGGAGAAGGGATTGGCAGCCCACCCCAGTATTCTTGCCTGGAGAATCCCATGGACAGAGGAGCCTGGGAGGCTACAGTCCATGGGGTCATAAGAGTCAGACACAACTGAGCGACTAGACCACCACCATGAGTTACTTAACCCTGAGCCTCAGCTTCCTCATCTGTGAGATGCGGTATTAAGAGCCCTACTTCACAGGACAGTGATGAGGATGAAATGTGACCCCATCTGTATGCAGTTTAGCACACGAAGTGCTCAGGCCCACCACTGACGCCCCGGCGACCAGGGTGCAAAAGGAGACAGGAAGGGTCTAAACACGGCATGGAGATGGCAAAGACGCCTCTCACTGTGTAGGTTGTCTCCTGCCATACTGGTATCAGGAATGAATATATGTGACATGCTCTCACTGTCTCCAAGCCCTGGCACAGAGAAGACACGAGCAAATGGTTGCTGAACGGACATAAATCTAGGATAACCAGTTCACCCCAGTTTGCCTGGGACTGCCCCAGGCTTAGCACCACAAGTTCTGCATTCCAGGAAACTCCTGTTGCCAACAAACCCTAGTGAGCCTGGCTCTAGCCCCGGCTTAGTGGTCACTAGCTAGGTGACCTTGTCCCAGGCCCTGACACTCCACGGGCCTCAGTTTCCCCCGCTGCCCTGCCCAGCTGAGCCAGCCATGCTTCGATGCCTTGCCGAGTGCTCAGTGCTCAGCTTCTCACCTCCAAGCCCTTGTCAGCTCGGATGGGGAATGATCTAGGCATTCCCCGAGCCAGAAGTGTCAGGACTTGAGGGACGGGCTGGAAGCTGGCTGTAGCTGGACTGGCCACACGGGCCCAGCTCTGGAGCCTGAGGGCAGAGCAGATGTGTTATTTCCTGCGCTGGCAAAACACAGCACATTAAACTAGGTAGCTTACAACAACAGAAATGTCCTGTCTCACAGTGCCAGAGGCCAGAGGCCAAAGTCAAGGTTGGCAGGGCCACGCTGTCTCTGGAGGCCGTATGGAAGGATTCTTCTTTGCCTCTCCTGGTTTCCGATGGCCATAGGCATTCCTTGACTAGTGACTGCATCACTCTTACCTGTCTCTTTTCACATGACTGTGTGAAACAGATAGTATATGTCCAAATTTACCTCTTTTTATAAAAGTACCTGCCCACATAATCCAGTATGACATCATCTCCACTTGATCCATAGCAAGACTGTATCTCCAAATAAGTTCCCATTTGTAAGCACTGGGGTTTAGGACATCAACATGCCTTTTTTGAGGGGCACGATTCAATCCACACATAAGGTAGACCCAACTGACCCCCAACAGTAGCCTGAGCTGTCAGCAGCTGGTCTCCTTTCTTGTACTAAGTGCTAAGTCACTTCAGTCATGTCTGACTCTGTGTGACCCTGTGGACTGTAGCCCACCAGGCTCCTCTGTCCATGGGATTCTCCAGGCAAGAGTACTGGCATGGGTTGCCATGCCCTCTCCAGGGGATCTTCCCCACCCAGGGATTGAACCCGCATCTCTTACATCTCCTGCATTAGCGGGCAGGTTCTTTACCACTAGCACCACCTGGGGTCACCAGGTGCAGAATAAGGAGGGAGAAACAAGACAGCCGACAGTGAAACAGACACCTGGCCCTTCTCAGGCTGAGTGCAGAAGCCCGTCCCTTCAGGAGCCAGAGTAGGGATGTTTCCTGGCCTTGCCCTGATATGGTGCGATTAGATCTTTAGCTTCAAGAAAGACACGGAGTAGCACATTGTTAAATATATTTGTAAAAGAGGCCACAGAGTTTCACAGCAGATGATTCACATTCCATTTTTTTAATTCATAAAACCAAAACTTTTTAAAAAATTGTTCTATTTCCGTCTATTTATTTTTGTTTTAATATTTATTTTATATTTAGCAGTGTGCTCAGTACACACCATTCCTCCTGAGGCACATGAGTGGGGAGGCCTGTCTGTGGACCCATGATCCGTGGGGGGAGGCTCCCACTGGCCTCTCCCAACAGACGATGGGAGAACATTCAAAGGCCGCTGAAACTCTGCATCTTTCCCTCGGCCCCAACACGAGGGAAATATACAGCAGGAGCTCAATCAGCACTGGGGTCCAATGGGGCCTGGGAGAAAATAGTCTCGTTCCAGTCTGTGGCTCCTCTGTGGTTTCCACATTGCCCGCCCCCATGGTGCATATTAAGTAGTCTATAACCCGTGGATCTCTGAGACTGGGCAGCCTTGCCCAGGAAGTCTCTCCTGCCCTCTGCATGGGGGTATCTGAGGGCCCTGGGGCAGGGGGCTGCTGACACGGCTGCCTCTCTCCTGTGCAGCCACTATGGGGAGGCCAGCTAAGGGCTGACCTGCACCCTCTCCCTTCCAGATTGTCATCCCCTTCTTCAGCCTGCTCATCAAGGACATCTACTTCCTAAATGAGGGCTGTGCCAACCGCCTCCCCAACGGACATGTCAACTTTGAGGTAGGGTCCAGGCCCTTGGAGGGCCTGCCACCAAGTTAGGCAGACTGATAAGAGCTCCCCGAGCTGGCCCCGAGTGGTTGGATTAATGTAGGGCTCTGAGGCGGAGTGCAGCAGTTTGCAGCCAGCATCAGGGCGGGACTGTTGGGGTCCCTCTGCATCTTCTGCAGGAAGAAATTGAGGCTCATGACCACGTGGATCCCCACTCTGTAGAGGCCTTGTGCCCAGCACAGGTGAAGTAGCATAATTTTCAGTCCTTAAGAAGCACCAGGCTGGTGAGAGAGAGCCATGCAGACCCATGGTGACAACTGACGAGGTGCTGTGTGACAGGAGCTGCAGAGGAGCACAGTTCAAGGTCAGGAGAGGCCTTCCGAAGGAGGGCCCTTAGCAGCAGGAGGAAGTGATCAGGCAAGGTGGAAAGAAGGAGATAAAGACTTCCTCTCCCTCTGCAGATAACATCACTGGCAGCTCAAGTGTTCTTCCCTCCTCCAGGAAGCCCCCACTGACCTCACAGGCAGAGGGAGGCCCTTACATAGTGGACTGTTATCCATCAGTCACAGCACTCAAGTCCCCAAGCTCTTTAGAAGCAAGGCCAGGCTGATCCACTCCGTGTCTTGACCCGACACACAGACTCACCCAGCACATGTGTCTCAAAGTGGCTGTGGGCTGGGCATGGAAGGGGAGCAATGGAAGAGCAGTCCCAAGGGCACAGGTTAGTGATAGCAGATGGTCACTGTGTCAGACAGAGCATCGCATGAGCAGTGATTCCCAATCCACAGGAAAGCAGGGGCTTTTCTCCTGCAAGTGGACCAGCCCTACCCTGGTACAGCCCCACTCATTCTCCAAGTGGTAGCAGTTCTGGGCTGGCCCCTCACTCTGTCCAAGTCTCAGTCTCTCCCACCATGGAACAGGGCTTCCACCACGACCACACAGAGGGTCTGGGAGGTGTGGACATGCAGCAAGGCTGGCCAAGGGCTCTGCTGCTACCTCCTACTAATAGGGCCCATGGTGAATGCCTGGACTCTCTCACCTGGAGCTGCCTCTGCTGTGGGCCTCACCTGGACACCCCAGCAGGTCTTCACATGCAACCCACAGGCCTGATGACCCCTGAGGGCTGGGCATAGCTGGACGAAGCCCAGTCCAGCAGGTGGCCTGGGTGCCGCATCCCAGGGAAACAGTCCAGGCTCAGGCAGCAAGGAAGAGGCTGGGCTTGGAGACCACAGGGGCTAAGGGGCTAGGGAGTTCACAGTGCACACCCTGTCTTTTGTCTTTCTTGAATTGGTCCTTATAACCAAGGCCTAGGAGGAAGGGTGGGTGGTTGGACAAGAAGGCAAGGTACTTAAGTGGCCGCAGATGCCTGGGCATGGGCAGTGGGGGCTAGAGGCAGACATCAAGGCTGATCAGAGGAAGCCACAGAGTGGGGTTCTCACCCAGTCACAACTGTGTATTTAAAAAGCCTTCTTTAAGTTAGCAATTTTTAAATTTTTAAATAAATGTATTTAAATTTTGCTCAAAATTCTACTTAAATGAGTTAAATTTTATTTAAATACATTTATTTAAATGCATTTACATCTCAGACTTGCTGTAAGTAGGGATACATCACTTGCCATAAGTTGAGATAACCACAAAAAATAAGCAGAATGAAACTGAAGCAGTAGTCACCTCTAGCTTTATGCACTGCCTGCTGATGCCCATAGCCCAAGACTGCCCTTTCCCCAAGACAAGAAAGGGGGATGAGCCTTAGGTATTGGGTGTAGCAAATTCTTCACAGAGAATAAAGAGAGATGACCAGCATCCAGACTTCCTGATGAGGGACTCTGTCATTTTCTGCCCCGTGATCCACTCTGCCCACCCTAGAAGCAGGCCTCACTGGGAGTGATGAGAGAGGACGAGCCAGGGCCAGCCCCACTGCCACAGGTGACCTCCAGGCACTAAGGGCGCCTACGCTTTATGTCTCTATGTCATTGGCAGAAATTTCTGGAGCTGGCCAAGCAAGTAGGAGAGTTCATCACCTGGAAACAAGTGGAGTGTCCCTTCGAGCAAGACCTCAGCATCACCCACTACCTGCACACTGCCCCCATCTTCAGCGAGGATGGTAAGGCAGCCCCTGGCCTCCCTTGCCCTCAGCCATGAAGCTCGTGGGAGGTCTCTTAGTTACATCACTGTTCAGGGCCCTTGCTGTGAGCAGGGATGCGCCACACCCAAGTGTGCTGGTTCTGGGAGGAAGCAGAGAAGACTGTATCCCCCACCTGGATAATTGCTGCCCCCAGAGCACAGGACAAGGCCTGGGGAGAGGCAGGTTGTGGCCCCAAGGTCGGGCTGCTCCCTGGGCACAGTTTGGATACTGTTGGACATTGTAAATCTGAACGATGTTTGACCCTAATTCCCTCATCAGGAAAGTGGGCATGATGATAAAAACAGCCGTCCCAGGGCTCATGTGGGGATGGTAAAGCACCAGGCTGACTGGGTCTTTTCACAGCTGGTGTTTGCATGTGTATGTATGTATGCCATGTGAGTTCCCATGTACATATGTGTGCATGTGTAATACACACCGTCATGAAATGAGGCATCCATTCTCCCAAGCACTGTTGATATCCGTCCCCTTAAATAGGTTAGCATTTCCATCTGATCATTTGTCAGATACAACAGATTTGCTTATGAATTTACTGAGTATACTCCCGGAGCTGCCTCCTCCAGAAAGAGAAAGTAGTGGAGAAGCAAACAGTCATCTGGGGCTGAGTTGATGACCTTCGCAGGGACAGTGTGGCCCCATGGTTAGCTGCTTTCTGGATGCAGGATGTCATGGGACCACGCTGGGAGGACCCTGCTTAGCACACAGGAGGCCTGATTCTCATCATGGCAGGCATTCTACACATGGACCCACACCCGTACTCAGGAAAACATCATCTGCCAAAAATAAAAAATTAAGGGAAAGAATTTTTTAGTGACTTGCTTCTTAATTAATATTTTCAATTTGGCCATTTTATTTTTTTATATTTTGAAGTTAGTAAATTTGGGGGGGGTCTCACCCATATCTGGAGTCTCCTCTACCACACATAATGATAAGCTCACCAGCCTGGGTGCTCCCACCCCAGAAGCGGTGTTACCTATTGGCACCTATTGCATCTATAAAGTTGGGTAATGAGAGAAACTACTTCCTAGGGCCATGGTGAGAATTAACTGACAGGGCACCAGCAAAGCCCACAGGACTACATTCAATCAATACTGATTGTATTCGTTTCCCATTGATGTGACAGATCACCACAGATTTGGTGGCTCAGAACAACACAAATTTGTCCTCTTATGACTACAGAAGTTAGCAAGCCTGAAATCAGTTCTACTGTGCTGAAATCGAGGTGTTGGCAGAACTGGTTATTTCTGGAAGCGTTAGGGGGGAAATCCATTTCCTGGCCGTTTACAACCTCTAGTGTCTGCCTGCCTGGATTCCTTGGTTTGTGGCCCCTTCTTCCATATTCTTCTTATACCAGCCTCTGCTTCCACCATCATATTGCCTTCTGAAGTCAAGTCTCCCTCTTTCCCTCTTGTAAGGATACTTGTGATTGCAGTTAGGACCCACCCAGATAATCCAGGATAGATAATCTCCTCATCTCTAGATCCTTAACTAAATCATATTTGTGAAGTCCCTTTGGACCATATTCAGGGGATTAAGACCTGTGTCTCTGGGGCCATTATTCAACCTACTAATGGTTATTGTCATTAGTGGAACGTGGGCAATAAAACGTCAGAGGCACATTAGGAGAGAGGTGGGGAGAGTCTAGGGCAGGAAGAGGAGAGGTTTGGGGGTGCATTCCATTCACTCCTTTAGTCAACAGTATTTCTAGAGAGTCTGCTAACTGCCAGTCAGACAGACTGCCATGAACATACAAGTAAAATCCTGGCCCTTCTGGAATGCCCTTAGAGGGAAGCACCTTCCATTTTGACCCTCCTTTCTTCCTATCCTTCCCTCCACCCTCCACCCCCGACACACACACACACACACACACACACACACAAAATAAGGCTGAGAAAATCAAGAAAAGGAACATAAGATGTATTAGGCCCCAGTTAGGATGGGTGAAGCCTCTGACAAAAGCCTGGCCCTGCCCTCAGTCCCATCAGACCTCTCCTGACAGGACGTGCTGGCAATCCAGTCAGCTCCCTGAAACAAGAGAAAATAGAGAAAATCTCAGCAGAGACATAGATTATATACGGAAGAGTCAAATGGAAATTTTAGAACTGAAAAATGCAACAACTGAAATAAGAAAACTGAACGGATGGGTTCAATTGCATAATGGAGAGAACAGAGGGAAGAACCAGTGAGCTGAAAGGCAGAACAATAGAAACTATACAGTCTTAACCACAGAGAAAAAATAGACTGAGCCAATCTCGAGGCGCCAGTGGGACTGTAACAAAAGACGTAGCACTCATGTCATCAGAGTCTGGGAACGAAAGGCCAAGCTGGGTATGGTTGAAAAGCACTCAAAGACGTAATGGCAAGAAATTTCCCTATGTGGAAAAGACATAAACCTACAGATTCAAGAAGCTGAGTGAATCCCAAACGGGATAAACCAAAAGAACCTATACCAAGACATATCATAATCAAACCTCTGGAAACTAAAGACAAAAACAATCTTGAAAGTACTGAGAGCGAAATGACAGTACCTACAGGAGAAAAACAATTCAAAGACATCAGGTTCATCATCAGATACCACAGCCAGGGGCAGTGGCACATGTGCTGAAAGAAAACAACTATCAACCCATAATTTTATATCCAGTGAAAATATCCTTTAGGAACGTACCATAGATAAGTCAAAATGGAGTTCTAGAAACTGTTCAAGGAACCCATGAGAAAAGAAGAAAAACAAAACACAGAACAAAAAGAAAACAATACATGAGTAAATAAATAAGCAGGCAGAGTTAAGCTCTAACATATCAATAATTATATTAACATAAGTGATCCAAATACAGATATTGGCAGAGTAAATTAAAAATGTGACCCAACTATATGCTGTCTACATGAAACTCATTTTCAAATATATGATATAGACAGGTTAAAAAGTAAAATGATGGGAAAACATTAATCAAAAAAAAAAAAGCAGAAATGGCAGTATTACTATAAGATAAATTGCTTCAGAGCAAAGAAAATTTCCACAGACAGAGAGGAACATTCAGTTCAGTTCAGTTGCTCAGTCGTGTCTGACTCTTTGCGCCCCACGAACCACAGCATGGCAGGCCTCCCTGTCCATCACCAACTACTGGAGTCCACCTAACCCATGTCCATTGAGTCGGTGATATCATCCAATCATCTCATCCTCTGTCATCCCCTTCTCCTCTTGCCCTCAATCTTTCCCA
The DNA here is from genome assembly GCF_029407905.1 of Bubalus kerabau. Classification (NCBI taxonomy): domain Eukaryota; kingdom Metazoa; phylum Chordata; class Mammalia; order Artiodactyla; family Bovidae; genus Bubalus; species Bubalus kerabau. Next base: position 170,632,245 of record NC_073624.1, read on the forward strand.
GCATCAGGGGCTTTTCAAATGAGTCAGCTCTTCACATCAGGTGGCCAAAGTATTGGAGTTTCAGCTTCAACATCAGTCCTACCAATTAACACCCAGGACTGATCTCCTTTAGGATGGACTGGTTGGATCTCCTTGCAGTCCAAGGGACTCTCAAGAGTCTTCTCCAACACCACAGTTCAAAAGCATCGATTCTTCCAAGCTCAGCTTTCTTTATAGTCCAAATCTCACATCCATACATGACTACTGGAAAAACCATAGCCTTGACTAGATGGACCTTTGTTGACAAAGTAATGTCTCTGCTTTTGAATATGCTATCTAGGTTGGTCATAATTTTCCTTCCAAGGAGTAAGCATCTTTTAATTTCATGGCTGCAATCACTATCTGCAATGATTTTGGAGCCCAAAAAATAAAGTCAGCCACTGTTTCCCTTGTTTCCCCATCTATTTCCCATGAAGTGATGGGACCAGATGCCATGATCTTCGTTTTCTGAATGTTGAGCTTTAAGCCAACTTTTTCACTCTCCTCTTTCACTTTCATCAAGAGGCTCTGTAGTTCTTCACTTTCTGCCATAAGGGTGGTGTCATCTGCATATCTGAGGTTATTGATATTTCTCCCAGCAATCTTGATTCCAGCTTGTGCTTCCTCCAGCCCAGCGTTTCTCATGATGTACTCTGCATATAAGTTAAATAAGCATGGTGACAATATACAGCCTTGATGTACATTTGGAACATTATGTAATTATAAAATGGTCGGTCCCCAAGAAGATGTAGCAATCCTAAATGTGTATCCACCAAGCGACAATGTTTATGAAGCAAAACTCAATAGAACTGAAAGGAGAAATAAATAGATCCACAATTATTAATATAATTGGTGACTTCAACACCCTCTCTTAACAACTGATATAACAACTAGGGAGGAAATTAGCAAAGACAAAGCAGAACTCACCAATATCATCAAAGAGGATCCAATGGATATTTATAAACCATTCCATATAACTACAGCAGAATACACATTTTTTTCAATTGCCCATAGAACATATACCAAGATAAACCATATCCTGAGCTACATAAGACAAAGTGCAACAAATTTAAATAACTGAAATCATAGGGTATATATTCTGTGATCACAACAGAATCAAACTAGAAATCAATAACAGAAGATAACAGGAAAATCTCCAAATGCTTAGAATCTAAACAACATACTTCTAAATAATCCATGAGTTAAGAAGTCTCTGGGAAATAAAAAATAATTGAACTAAATGGAAATGCTATCAAAATTTGTGGGATATAGCTAAAGAAGGGCTGAGAGAATTTTACAGCATGGAATGCATACATTAGAAAAAATGAAACACCTTGAATCAATCATCTCAGTTCCCACTCCAAGAACCTAGAAGAAAGAAGAGCAAAATAAACCAAAAGTCAGCAGAAGGAAAAAAATAAGAGCACAAGAGAGCAGAAATCAATGAAATGGAAAACAGAACAATTTTTAAAAGTTAATTAAAGAGCTTGTTCTTTGAAAAGCATAATAAAATTTCCATCCTCTAGCAAAGAACATCTTGACAAATAAAAATGAGAGAAAGACAGAAATTATTAATATTGGGAATGAAAAAGAGTATCACTACAGACTCTGCCAACATCAAAAGACTCATAAGAAAATACTATGAACAACTATATGCATGTAAATTTGACAATTTATATGAAATGGACCAATTTCTCAAAAAACACAAACTTCCACAATTCAACATAAAATAGATAATTTGAATAGCCTATAGCTATTAATAAAACTGAATTTTTCATTTAAAAGCACTCCAAAATGGAGTATCTGAGCCCATGTGGTTATACTAGAGAAGTCTACCAGATATTTAAAGAAATAACACCGACTCTGTACCATCTCCTTCAGAAAAAGAATGAAGAGGAGGGAACTTCCCAGGTTGCTTATAAAGCTAATATTATGATGTCAAAATCAGACAAACAGTACAGATAATACAGACTGATGTCCCTCATGTATACAGATGCAAAAAATCCTTCAGAAAATACTAGCAAATACAATTCAGCAATATATAAAAATAATTATATATCATGACTTATTCCAGAGATGCAAGGCTATTCAATATTTAAATAGATAACAGAGAACCCAGAAAGAGACCCACACGAATATTCCAAGTGATTTTTGACAAAAGTGCAAAAGCAATTCAGTGAAGGAAAGATAGTCTTCACAACAAATGATGCAAGTGTATCTGGACATCCACAGGGCAAAAAATGAACTTCAACCTAAGCCTCACATTTTATACAGAAATTAACTCAAAATGGATCACAGGCTTGAATGTAAAACTATAAAACTTTTAGAAAAAAAAAAGAGAAGCAAGAGAAAATCTTCAGAATGTAGAACCAGACAAAGAGTTTCTTATAAAACTAAATATGCGACTACTATATGACTCGGCAGTTATTCTCTTGGGCATGTGTTTATTCCAGAGAAATGAATGTTTACATGTTTTCACAAAAACTCATACACCGATGTTTACAGAAGCTTAATTTGTTACAGCCAAACCCTGGAAACCACCCAGATGGCCTTCAGTGGGTGAATGGTTAAACAAAGTATGGTGTGGAATACTATTCATCTACAAAAAGGAATGAACCACACAATACACACTACAGCATGGATGAATCTCCAGAGAGTTACAGAGTGAAAAGAGCCAATCCCAAAAGGGTACATCCTGCCTGATTCCATTTATACAACATTCTTGAAATGACAAAATAAAGATACAGGGAACAGATTAACGGTGGTCAGGGATTAAGGAAGGAGTGGGGCTGGAAGGGAGCTGGGTGTGGCTGTAAAAGGGCAGCATGAGGGATCCCTGTGGTGACGGGATGTTCTGCACCTTGACTGTGTTGACACCAATATCCTGGTGATAATCTCGTCCTATAGTTTGGCAATTGGTTACTGTTGGGAGTGCAGCCTGACAGGCTCCTCCTTCCATGGGATTTTCCAAGCAAGAGTACTGGAGTGGAGTGCCATTGCCTTCTCCAACTGTTGGGAGAAACTGGGTAAAAGGTACATGGACCTCCCTGTATTATTTCTTACAATTGCATGTGAATCTGAAGTTACATCCCAATAACAAATTAATTAAAAAACAAAAAGCAGGTGAGACTGTTGAGTGTAGAAGAGGTTATTATCAATGATCATAAATGCATAATATCACTTCATTTTCTGATTAGGTCTTTATTTGGCTTCTTATGAAAGTGAGAGCCCAGAGAACCAAACAGAAAAAGAGAGGTGGAAATCTCTAAGGTGAGTCTGTGTGCCAAGACAAGGTTGGGGTGGGGGGGGCAGGGTAGAGGGAGGGGTCGGATGCTTGGGGCCAAGTCAGAGCTGAGGGACTTCATCCATACCTGGTTGTCAGCCTCCTGGGAGGCCCTCCATGGGGGTGGGGGCAGGTCAGACCAGGGTCTTAGAGGTTAGGGAGGAACTCAAGCACTGGGGTATGGAGAAGAGGTGAGGACCGTGACCCCCCAGAGCTTGAGGTTGCCTCGTGGGCAGTTGAGATGTGTGCCCCAGGGCCTGGAACCCCAGTCCACACTCATGCGAGAAAGTTAGACACGCACCATCTCTTCTTGTTCGGCCTGTTAATACAGCTGAACAAGGTCAGAAAGGAGGAGCAGTAGTGGGCTCTGAGGACTGAGCCACAAAGATGGCAAATGCCCCTCTGGGGTGGGGGTCACAGCGAGTGTATAACCACAGGCCAGGCCAGCAGGTTCTCACCACCCTCAGCATGTTTAAATCTGCAGGTCTTCTATTCTGGGGAAGACGTGAGAGGCACTGAGCTGGAGGAGGAGGAGGAAGGAGAGGAAGAGAGGAAGCCAGCCTTCTGCAGCCCTGCCTGCCCCAGCCAGCCCAGTGGGAGGCGGAGGCATTGATGCATCACTGCTTTGCAAACTGGGATCCTGTGGCCTGCCACCTGCCACAGTGACCACATGGCCCAGGCAAACTTTCTCCACCTTTTGTGAAACCTCAGCCCTGGAAGGGCCCAGGGCCTCCAAACATATGAGGGGCACGTGCCTCGGGGGCCCTGCCTTCAGAACAGTGGTGGTCACATTGCTGGTCAGTCTGTCTGTCCTCAGCAATGATCCAAGAGGTTGGGCAGCTATGGTCTCACCCTCGCCATGGAGGTAGACACCTAGCCTGTCTCCAGGTGACCTGGGAGCCTTCATATCTCCAGCAGACATCATGGTGGCATGAGAGGGGCCACAGCCCCTGCCATTTTACTAATGGACCCAGTCCTGCCCATTGAGATGGGCTGGTTTCTGTAGCCCTGTGTATACCCTTTCGGCATCCTGCTGGTATCGGGATAGCTTCCTGGTGAGAGCTATGATGCCGGTCAGCAGGACAAATTTGAGTCACGGACTTGACCACGTGTACAGTACATTGTGAATTTTAGATCTGGTATAAACACATTGGTATACCCTGTGTATTCACATCCACTTCACCTCTCTCACTGGTGACTTTCTGCCAGGATGCAGGGCAGTGTCCCAGTTCAGGCCCGGGAACGCAGTGACCACAGGTCAGGAGGGGGACTTGGGGGCCATTTCCATGCCACAGACCCCATATCCTGCTGAAACTTGCTGGTGCACAGTAGGTATTTGGTGAGCTCCAGTGAGTGGATACTGACAGCCATGTGTGAGGCCAGATGCCTCGCTTGTTTGGGTGAATAGTGATGGAGTCGGGGAGGACCCACAGCCCACAGGAGGTCCTCCAGTGGGCTCTCACTCTGCCCTTCACACACTGAGCCACATCTCTGGGCCTGGAGCAAATGGGTCATGGAGCTGCTGAGCCCCCACCTGGCATGCGACCAGGTCACCCAGTCAAGAAGTCAGGGAGTGTGATGGGCACCTCCATTCCTAGTCAGGGCTTGAGCACAGAGGACTGTGTTGAAGATGCAGTGATGCATCTTGGCCAGCCCCTGACCACATCAGGCCTCTCAGAGTCCAGACCCAGCTCAGCTGGGACCGGCCTCAGCTGTCTTGGCAGTGTGGCCTTTGGTCCCACCTGGGGGACAGGCAGAGACAAGACAACCAACACCCCAGATGCCTCCCCGAACTCGAAGAACTCTGCCTGATGAACCCAGGACCTCAGCAAGGATCCTGCAGCCTGAAGAGGCGTGGGAGTGTGCCTGTTCGGCTTGAATGGAATCTGCTCTACTCCAGACCAGCCTACCCCTGTCCATCTGAGACCCCAGAGAGGCTGAGGAGTACAGCGGGTAGCAGAGACGATCTGGGTTTCTGTCAGGCCCAGGCTCCCACCCTGCTTCACACTATATCTAAGCTCTCCACAAGGGTGGGGTGGGGTTCTGGGGCCAAACCCAAGGGTTCCTAGGGATCCCAGAAGCTAACTAGAAGCACTTCCTGATCCCCTCAGGCCTGCCCAGAACACTCCCTTGGTGTCTGGCATCCCCTGGGGCAACACTAGACTAGACTCCTAAAGCCATCAGCAGGGACCGTGCGTGCTCCTCAGGCATGCAGAGCACTGCCTGTTGGAGGTCGGGGCAGGTGCACAGAGTGGGCTAGTGGCCTGGAGATGCGATGGCAAGCCCAGGGCTGAGGCCTGGGGGGGCTCCAGGAGGCTTCCCCAGGTTATCTCCTTCCCTCCTCCCCAGCCACAGGGAGGCAGGACATGCTGGACGGGGCCCCCAGTTCCACAGGCCCAGGCCTTGCCAGTCACCTGACTCCCTATTCTTGAGCAGCTCAGCTCAGGAGCCTGTGAGGAAACCCCAGAATACTGAGCTTCAGGAAGCAGCAGGTGAGGTCAAGGAGGTGGGAGCACCTGGCCACAGTGTGTTCTCTGCCTCATGCAATCCTTCAGCTGGGCCCAGGATTCCAGACCCCAAATTCCTCCCCTCTGCCACACCCCTCAGAGTCCTCTCCATCTCCTACCAGAGGACCGCAGCTCCTCCGGGCTGTGGGGAACATGAGGAAAGGATGCTGGAGAAGTAGTACAGGCCTGGAAGTGGAACTCCGGAGGTCAGCTGTGAGGCAGGTCAAGAATGTCTCTGCTCATAAAGCCCCGAGGCCGTCTCCTGTTTCCTGGTTCTGTGGCCTTGCGCTGGGTGTTCCCACCGCCCGGCATGCTGTAGTTCAGTTTGTGGATCTAATAAGAGCTGCAACCTCAGACACTGCAGTCCCCCTTCCGGGGAGGGCCCCTGACGTCCAGCACTCACATCCACAGCTGCTGCCTCCAGCCTGCCAGTCCCTTTGGCCCAGGGCAGAATAAGTGTCAGCTGAGGATGGCGAGGTGAGGCCTGGGCTCATCCCCATCTCGGAGACATTCCAGGCAATGAGGAGGCAGAAGCCCACGGCCAGCCCCACAGAGAACACAGGGCCAAGGGACTCGAGCTGAGTGCACTTGTATCTCGGATTTATCCAGGGACCCTGCTCCCCACCTCTGTGAGCAGCTGCTTGGTACCAAGCCCCCAATGCCCAGGCCAGGAGGAAGACCTTGATGCAGTAGCTCCACAGGTGGGGATCATGGTACCCCTTCTCAAGTGCAGCCTCAGGGCCCAGGGAGGATTGGTACCTGGCTCATGGCCTGTAGATGGTTCCTTCGCCACATCCAGGACTCACGGCCCCTCCCTGCAGAGGCCCTGCTGTCCGCCTGCTCTCCTAGCCTCAGTCCCCGTGGCCAGGTCAGATGGCCTACCTGGGGGGCAGCAGATGGAGCCCAGGCCTATGGACCAGGTGTCAGCAGCACAGGTGGTGCCCGAGCGTGATGCCCAGAGGCCCAATCTGGTGCCCGGTGACACAGCTCCCTGCCACACAGCAGGTCTGTGGCACCCAGCTCAGCACACTGCAGGCACCAGGACGCAGGGCTCGGGGGCGACCTTCATCCCCACTGTGCCCAGGAGGCCAGCGAAGGGCAGGGGCTGTGCTCATTCTTTGTGGTTTTGTACTTTTTCTCTAGTCTTCCCCATTCTATTGTTTTCCTCTATTTCTTTGCACTGATCACTAAGACCGACTTTCTTATCTTTCCTCGCTGTTCTTTGGAACTCTGCATTCCTCAGGGATCAGTGCAAAGAAACAGAGGAAAACAATAGAATGGGAAAGACTAGAGATCTCTTTAAGAGAATTAGAGATAACAAGGGAACATTTCATGCAAACATGGGCTCGATAAAGGACAGAAATGGTATGGACCTAACAGAAGCAGAAGATATTAAGAAGAGGTGGCAAGAATACACAGAAGAACTATACAAAAAAGATCTTCACGACCCAGATAATCATGATGGTGTGATCGCTCATCTAGAGCCAGACATCCTGGAATGTGAAGTCAAGTGGGCCTTAGGAAGCATCACTACGAACAAAGCTAGTGGAGGTGATGGAATTCCAGTGGAACTATTTCAAATCCTGAAAGATGATGCTGTGAAAGTGCTGCACTCAATATGCCAGCAAATTTGGAAAACTCAGCAGTGACAACAGGACTGGAAAAGGTCAGTTTTCATTCCAGTCCCAAAGAAAGGCAATGCCAAAGAATGCTCAAACTACCGCACAATTGCACTCATAAAGTAAAGTAATGCTCAAAATTCTCCAAGCCAGGCTTCAGCAATATGTGAACCGTGAACTTCCAGATGTTCAAGCTGGATTTAGAAAAGGCAGAGATCAAATTGCCAACATCCGTTGGATCATCGAAAAAGCAAGAGAGTTCCAGAAAAATATCTATTTCTTCTTTACTGACTATGCCAAAGCCTTTGACTGTGTGGATCACAATAAACTGTGGAAAATTCTGAAAGAGATGGGAATACCAGACCACCTGACCTGCCTCTTGAGAAATACAGGTCAGGAAGCAACAGTTAGAACTGGACATGGAACAACAGACTGGTTCAAGGCTGTATATTGTCACCCTGCTTATTTAACTTACATGCAGAGTACATCATGAGAAACACTGGGCTGGAAGAAGCACAAGCTGGAATCAAGATTGCTGGGAGAAATATCAATAACCTCAGATATGCAGATGACACCACCCTTACGGCAGAAAGTGAAGAGGAACGAAAAAGCCTCCTGATGAAAGTGAAAGAGGAGAGTGAAAAAGTTGGCTTAAAGCTCAACATTCAGAAAACTAAGATCATGGCATCCAATCCCATCACTTCATGGCAAATAGATGGGTAAACAATGGAAACAGTGACAGACTTTATTCTCTTGGGCTCCAAAATCACTGCAGGTGGTGACCGCGGCCATGAAATTAAAAGACGCTTATTCCTTGGCAGGAAAGTTATGAGCAGCCTAGACAGAATACTAAAAAGCAGAGACATTACTTTGCCAACAAAGGTCCGTCTAGTCAAAGCTATGGTTTTTCCAGTAGTCATGTCTGGATGTGAGTTGGACTATAAAGAAACCTGAGTGTGGAAGAATCGATGCTTTTGAACTGTGGTGTTGGAGGAGACTCTTGAGAGTCCCTTAGACAGCAAGGAGATCAAACCAGCCCATCCTAAAGGAGATCAGTCCTGAATATTCATTGGAAGGAGTGATGTTGAAGCTGAAACTCCAATACTCTGGCCACCTGATGCAAAAAGCTGACTCATTTGAAAAGACCCTGATGCTGGGAAAGCTTGAAGGTAGGAGCAGAAGGGGATGTCAGAGGATAAGATCGACTCAATGGACATGAGTTTGAGTAAAATCCAGAGGTTGGTAATGGACAGGGAGGCCTGGTGTGTTGCAGTCTGTGGGACTGCACAGAGTCGGACACAACTGAACTGAAGTGAACTTTTTCTCTGAGCCCTCCAGAGAAGGAGCAGGGATGTTAGGAACTTGAAGATATTCCTGACTAGGGTTTGCCTCAGAGACCCCTGGGCCTGGCTGGGGTTCAGAATCAATTCATCTCATACAGCTAATCCATGGGGGTCCTCTGAAGCCCCTGCCTCCTACATTGCTTCCCTACCCACCTAGTTTCTTGGGCGGGTGACATGACTGTGGCCAGTGACTTACCCCAGGAACTCAGCCACATCCAGGCTCCTGTGGAGGCCCGTCTATCCCATGACAGCTCTCCAGAGCAGGACCTCAGAAAATCCCAGGGCATTTCTCAAAGGTGTGTACAAAGTTATCCCAGGGGACACCACAGGCTGTTTCCCTAACAACACGAGACAGACAGCCACAAGCGTGGCCCCTCGTCCTTCAGATGCCTCAGGCAGGTATCAGACCTTGGGGCACTGCATCCCCTGTGCGGCAGGGCTTATGTGAGTTTCCCAAGGAAAGGGCACCCCACCCACAGAAGCCCCCCAAGCAGTGCCCTTTCCAGTCTCTAAGTCCTGACCACTGATATACCCCATCCGTGAGTCAAGGGGGCACAGAGTCAGATAACTCAGTCAAGAGCCACAGTCAGGGTGCGCCTCAACTGGAAGCTCCATTTCACCCCAAAACTCAAATGCTTCCAGGCTTTATACACAACCTAACAAACCCCATGACATGGGTGCTATCACGATCCACCTTGGCAAGTGACAAAATGTGGGCTCAGAAAGGCAAAGCCATTGCCCAAGGACACTGAGCATGCAGAATAGAGTCCATTGTCCACCAGGGCTCTGTTGCTAACGGTGCCGAGAAGCCAAGAGGAGCTCTGACTGGTCTCTGGCTCTTCCTACAAGCACAAACACAGTGACACGCATCTTTCCTCCACTCTTGCCCCTTCCTCTTTGGAGGGTTGCTGAGTTCCGCAGTATCCCCTGGGGTTTCAGGTGAGCCTCTATTGTCTCAGGCCTGCGCAAGACAAAACCTCCCAGCTCCCCTACTGCACACACACCCCTGTGGGCCCTGCTGGGCACAGTTGGGCCTCCTCCCTAGCAGCAGAAAATGTCAGGCTCACTGCATCCCCATCACACTACCCTTTGTCCCCTCATCCACACTCTAAGGTTAACATCCCACTACACAATGTTTTCAGTGAAAATGGCTTCATTTTTCACTTCTAGGACTCAAATGGGAACCCTAGATCCCTAGCCCAGGGTCAGATCCAACAGGGAGACATTGAAACACACACACAAGATGCTTCTCAGCAGAAGCAGGCCCTTGACCTCAGGCTGAGCACAGAGGCTGGCACTGCCTTCGACATCCAACCCTGGGCCCAGGCAGGACCAGAAGGTGGGAAGATTAACTGGGGACGACTAGACCTGAGGCCTAAGCTAGAGCCCCACTGCTGACGAACAGACCTCCACCAAGCAAGCAAGCTGGGAGAGCAGTTCAGCAGGGAGGGAAGACAGGAATTTACTGTGCCAGGGGCAGAGTGCAATGGCAGGAAAGACTCTCAGAGGCCAGATTGTGAAAGACCAACACCTCTCCACCGGGATGGGGGAGACCAAGGAGCTTCAAGTTTACCCCGAAGCTCTGGGTTGGGGCCAAAGGGACCCTGAAGAGTTTCAGGAGATGATGTAATTGTTAATTTTATGTGTCAGCTTGACAGGACCACAGGGTCCCCAGATATTTAATCATGTGAGGGTACTTCTGAGTGAAATTAACATGTGAGTCCATGTGCAGTCAGCCATGTCCGACTCTTTGCAGCCCCATGGACTGCAGCCCACGAGGCTCCTCTGCCCATGGAATTTTCCAGGCAAGAACACTGGAGTGGGCTGCCACTTTCTACTCCAGAGGATCTACCCGACCCAATCTCCTACACTGGCAGGCGGCTTCTTTACCACTGGCACCACCCAGGAAGCCCCTTTGAATCAGTGGACTCAGTAAACCAGATTGTCCTCCCCAACGTGAGGGGGCCACATCCAATCAGTTGGAGGCCTGAATAGAACAAAAAAATAGGGAAATTGCTGGCTCTCTACTTCCGACCCTGGGACACAATTCTCCTGCATTTGGCCTGAAATTCATACCACTGGCTCCCCTGACTCTCCAGCTTGCACACAGCAGATCTTGGGACTCTCAGCCGCCACAGTCACTTAAACCAATTCCTTATCATCTATCTATCTATAATCCATCTTCTATCACCCATCTATCTGCCATCTCTTTCTCTTTATCTATCTCTCCTCTTGGTTTCTCTGGAGAACCTAGACTAATGGTCAGTTTTAGAAAGATTTCTTTGATACCTTTGGACACAATAATTCTAATTTTGTAATTTATCTTAAGGAAAACAACTTGATTAGCATAGTATTTGCATAATAGAGAAGTAAATAATGGTTACATTGTTCCTGTTCCTATGACAGCAGGTAGACTGGGCTCCCCAGCCCAGCCCAGAACCTAGAAAACCCGCTCTTGCTCAAGAGGCATGCCTGAACCTCTTCTTGGAGCCGCATGGGAGACTGGTGCCCCAAGTCTGGCTCTGCTTGCACGCTGATGGGCTGTCTGTGAGGGGCTGAGTCCGCGATAAGGTCAGCACAGCAATGCAGAAAGCTCTGCAGCCAGTTTACTTACTCTTACTGCTTTTGTAGACAGTTAGATCCCATTTATTTCAATAGTTATTTGTCTTTTTGCATTAAAACATAAATAAAATACATCAGGATAGAGCACAGTTTGGTTTAAATTAAGATCTCTTAACACTAACATATACAACATCTCTGTCTAGGTCTGTCTTTGCAGTTAATCACCGGACCTCACACACTCAGGCATTTTGCAAAGAGACCTGCTAGGAGGCCCTGACAGGACACAGGTGAGAGAAGAAGGTAGGCTCAGCCAGAGTGTGGCAATGGAGATAGAAAACATGGCCAGGTTTGGGATACATTTTGAAGGTAAAAATTTCAAAAGGTTTACTGATGGAGTATAAGTCAATGTGAAAGAAAAGCAAAGGCCAAAACTGACTCCAAGGTTTTGGGGCCTTAGCAAATAGAGGAATGACACTGCCACTTCCTGAGCTACGGGAAGACTGGGAGAGGAATAGGATTATACAGGAAAATAAGGAATTTGATTAGAGGAAAACCCACGCTCAGTTTTTATAGGCTTGGTGGGCTGCTGTCTCTGGGGTCGCACAGGGTCGGAAGCGACTGAAGCGACTTAGCAGCAGCAGCAGCAGGTAGCATTAGTGGGAAAGAACCTGCCTGCCAATGCAGGAGACATAAGAGACATGGGTTTGAACCCTGGGTCGGGAAGATATTCCCTGGAAAAGGGAAGGGCAACCCACTCCAGTATCATTGCCTGGAAAATCCCATGGAAAGAGGAACCGGGGAGGCTATGGTCCATAGGGTTGCAAAGAGTCAGACATGACTGAGCGACTTATCTCACATGCATGCTCAGTTTGAGATATCCATTAGGCAGCCCTGTGAATATGTCGAGTACAGATTAGACTGACATGATTCTGGGGTTCTGAGGGCAAGTCTGGCCTGGGTATATAAATCTAAGGGGCTTCCTGTGCAGGCTGGTTTACAACCAGGGGCCCAGATAAAGCATATAGAGAGTAGGGCAACTGAGCCCTTTGGGGCATTTGACTGTTTAGAGGAAGGGGAAATAAAGCAGATCCATCAAAGGACATTGAGAAAGAGTGCCTAGAAGTTAAGAGGAAAACCAAAGAAGAGATGAAAGCTGATAAAGATTCAAGAAAGAAGGAGTGATCAGCTGTGTCCTGTGCTACTGAAAAGGCAAAGACAAGAATCAAGAGCTAACCTTCACAGTGGGCAGCAGAGGTAAGCGGCAACCTCAAAAGGAGGGGTTTCAGGGAAATGCTGGAGGTGAAAAAAAGTGAAAGGGTCATGTCCGACCCTTTGCGACCCCATGGACTGTAGCCCACCAGGCTCCTCTGTCCATGGAATTTTCCAGGCAAGAATACTGGAGTGGGTTGCCATTTCCTTCTCCAGGGTATCTTCCCAACCCAGGGATCAAACCCGGGTCTCCTATGAAAGTTTGAAGACAATTCAGAAGAAAATGGAAAAACTGACCCTCCAATAGAAAAATGGGCAGAAGATATGAACAATTTCATAGAAGAAGAAATGCAAATGACTCAAACTTATGAAAAGATGCTTATGGATGACAGAAATATTCAACCTCACTCAAAAAGGACCACATTGGTATGCTGTTTTCACTGCTTAGATTGACAGAATAATAATTGCAAATTGTGTGGGCAAAACTGGGGAAACAGACACCCCCATGTTGCTCTTCGTGTGTGTCCGTGCTAAGTTGCTATTGTGTCTGACTCTCTGCTACCCCGTGGGCTGTAGCCTGCCAGGCTCCTCTGTCCGTGTGGACTCAGTAGGTTGCCATGCCCTCCTCCAGGGGATCTTCTCAACCCAGGGATCGAGCCCAGGTCTCCTGCATTGCAGGTGGATTCTTTACCACCGAGCCACCATGGAAGCCCATGTTGCCCTTTGGCATCTAGTTAATACAGTTCTATGGAAGTGAATTTGGCGATTTTCATCACATTTGCAAATATGTATCTGCCGTGACGTGTTAATTCCATCTCTTGCAATTTGTCTTACCATGATGCTTGTACTCCTCCAAATGAATAAGCCTGCATACAGCTATTCATTGCAGCACCATTTGACAGCAAAAGACTGAAACTAACCCAAGTGTCAATAAGTAGGAAATTGGTTAAATCAATCACTGCACAGCTCTACCATAGAATACCATGCAGCTGTAATGAGGATGCTCTTTAGGTATTGATATGAAAAATTATCCACTATATGATACAGGTATATAAAAGCATGTATAATATGTTATCATTTGTGTAAAAAAGGATGAAAAAATATATATTTACATTTGCTTATATTAAATAAAATCTCTTAAAATTTTAAAACATTTTAAAATTCACAAAAGTCTAATAATAGTTAATTTTAGGGACATGTAGGCTGTGGATAGAAAAAGACTTTTTGCTTTTGAACTAAGCAATTCCTGGATTACTAGACAGGATCTATACATTATTCATTTCAAAGAATATTGCAATATTACTTTCCAGAATATTTACCAGTCTATACTCCCACCAACAGGATTCAGATCAGATCAGATCAGTCGCTCAGTCGTGTCCAGCTCTTTGCGACCCCATGAATTGCAGCACGCCAGGCCTCCCTGTCCATCACCAACTCCCGGAGTTCACTCAGACTCACGACCATCGAGTCAGTGATGCCATCCAGCCATCTCATCCTCTGTCGTCCCCTTCTCCTCTTGCCCCCAATCCCTCCCAGCATCAGAGTCTTTTCCAATGAGTCAACTCTTCGCATGAGGTGGCCAAAGTACTGGAGTTTCAGCTTTAGCATCATTCCTTCCAAAGAAATCCCAGGGCTGATCTCCTTCAGAATGGACTGGTTGGAACTCCTTGCAGTCCAAGGGACTCTCAAGAGTCTTCTCCAACACCACAGTTCAAAAGCATCAATTCTTCAGTGCTCAGCCTTCTTCACAGGATTCAGGAGGCCCCCAAATCCTTGCCAACAGTTAATATCATCAGGATATGTTCCTGCTGCAATATATGTGTACAAAATAAGGAATCAAATTAGAAAGATGATAAGCATCAGCAATCATAGGCTACAACACAAGGGGAGAGAACCAGACAGTGTCCAGAGAACACACAGACCAGACTGGAGTAAGTAAGAGGGTGCCGGTTCCAGGCAAAGCCCGCACTGAGAGGTGGCTGACAGATGTGACCGTCCTAACTGCCAGTGCTCCTGGGGAGCGGAAAAAGAGATGGGCAATGAAAAAAAGTCAGGATAACTGACCTTTATTACATGCCCTTTAACACTATAAATTATTTTCAAGTAGTACTTTGATTTTTTAAATTAACTTTAAAAATAATTTCTAAAGCCAAATTATAAAGTTCCATTCAAGCATTATACAGCAAAAAAATTACAATAAATCACTGTAGAAGACAGAATGTGGCTCTTAAACCTGAGAGGACTTGTGTACCTAGCATAATGAGCAAAGAAATGAGCAAGAGCAGGGACAGCAAAAGATGGGTTTGTCTCTCAAAAGTTATCTCTTTCCAAACTAACATGATTCCAAACACATAGAGCTACCAGAGGAGGAAATACCTGGGCATGGGGGATTGCAGGGCCTATTTTGCCAAAAGTTTTAATTTTGTTTCAGGTTCAAAGGACTTGTTAACAAAAGAAAGCACTTGTTAGACACAAATAAACAATTTCAACATTTAGTAGAGGATTTTTTAACTTAATTTCAATGTATAATCATTAAAAGAAAAGAGAAAGAAGAGTAGCAAAGCAGCACATACATCACTAAATTGAGCCAATAACTGGGCCGACCAACATCCAAACTTAAACAGCACTGGGAAGTCCCTCGTTAACGGCAATCTGGAGTCTGAACTGGGAAAGGGTCCTGGGCAGTGTATCCACTCCATGAGTGAGACCTCAAGCTGTAGTTTCAGGGCGTTAGACTCCAGGAGGTTCTGCCTGACCCTCTGATTGCAGGCAGCCATGGAATCCAGGCAGCATCCAGGCAAGCCAGAAGCAAGGTCAGAGGTCTGCTCTCCTGCTTCTGAAGCTTGAACAAGACTTTCTCCTTTTTATTTCCCTAAAAGGACCAGAAAAGTTTCTCAGGGCAGTGATGATAAAAAGTCTCTTTCGAGCATCAGAAGCAGAAATATCAAAGAGATATTTACTTCTAGAATGGTCATGTAAGGCGGTCCAGGGACCCACTTCCTAGCAAAACAAGCATAAGTGGGTTTTTTAAGTTTCTATAAATTGTCTTAAGAACATAAATAAAATCAATGACATAAATAAATAAATAAAATAAGTGAAAAAAATATTTTAAAAGATCTACTGAAACTCAGTAAGAACAATGAAAGTCTGTGGTGTTTGAACCATGACCCACTTCCTCACTCTTAACTCTCAGCTCAACATGATGGACACTACACTCCAGGCAGGTGCAGCCAAGAACACACAGGGCTCCCTCTCCCCCCAGATCCTGGTCAAGGGTCACCCTATCTCTCCAAGGGGGGCATCCTGCCAGTTTTTCTCACCCCATCTCCCAGTTCCATACTGTGCATGTATGTGCCAAGTCTCTTCAGTCACGTCAGATTCTTTGCAACCCCATGGACTGTAGCCCACCAGGCTCCTCTATCCATGCGGTTCTCCAGGCAAGAATACTGGAGAAGGTTGCCATGCCCTTCTGCAGGGTATCTTCCTGACCCAGGGATCAAACCCATGTCTCTTGCGTCTCCTGCATTGACGGGCAGGTTCTTTACCACTCATGCCACCTGGGAAGCCCCAGTTACATCTTGTAAAGGCTAAATCCTGAGTATGGATGAGAGGTCAGAGGCTCCTTTCCTCCACCAGCCCCTATTCATACAGTGCAAACTCTACCTCAGGTGCTTTAGTCAGAGAATATTGGAACCCTGATTACCCACACTCCAGTTCCCTTGTGCGGTGAAGTTTCCATGCTGGGAGAGGCAAGCCAAGAAGACCAAAGGCTATAGCCCCTACCCAGTGCTCTGCTCATAAAGAAAAGATATCACTCTAAGAAAGCAGGTCACTGTCCCCATCACCCACGGTGGAACTTTACCCAGAAGACACAGGCAAGCTGTCAGAATGGAGAACTCTCAAACTTTACCCAGAGAAAATTAGTTTATTTGGAATGTAATGTAGCAAAGTTCAAGCCTAAGGGCACTCTCAAAAACAATAGAGATTTTGGTAGTAAGCAATTAGTAGGAGATTAGTAGCTTCATAAGAACTATAAGCTAAACCATGAAAGAGCTAGGTTACCAGAAAGATACGCAGATACACAGATGACATCACCCTTATGGCAGAAAGTGAAGAAGAACCAAAGAGCCTCTTGATGAAAGTAAAACAGGAGAGTGAAAAAGTTGACTTAAAGCTCAACACTCAGAAAACTAAGATCATGGTATCTGGTCCCATCACGTCATGGCAAATAGATGGGGAAACAATGGAAACAGTGACAGACTTTATTTTCTTGGGCTCCAAAATCATTGCAGATGGTGAGTGCGGCCATGAAATTAAAAAGACACTTGCTCCTTGGAAGAAAAGCTATGATCAACCTAGACAGCAGAGTCATTACTTTACCAACAGAAGTCCGTCTAGTCAAAGCTACAGTTTTCCAATAGTCATGTACAGATGTGACAGTTGGACTATAAAGAAAGCTGAGCGCCGAAGAATTGATGCTTTTGAACTGTGGTGTTGGAGAAGACTCTTGAGAGTCCCTTGGACTGCAAGGAGATCCAACCAGTCCGTCCTAAAGGAAATCAGTCCTGAATATTCATTGGAAGGACTGATGCTGCAGCTGAGACTCCAATACTTTAGTCACCTGATGCAAAGAGCTGACTCATTTGAAAAGCCCTTGATGCTGGGAAAGACTGAGGACAGGAGGAGAAGGGGACAACAGAGGATGAGATGCTTGGATGGCATCACTGGCTTAATGGACATGAGTTTGAGAAAGCTCTGGGAGTTGGTGATGGACAGGGAAGCCTGGCGTGCTGCAGTCCATTGGGTTACAGAGTTGGACATGACTAAGCAGCTGAACTGAACCAGAAAGAACCATGAAAAAAGGCAATAATGAAGAATCCAACCAGGGTCAGAACAAAACTCAAAAATTGGCCTTTAAAATACCCCTGAACCTAGAAGTGTGGGATGAGGAGAGAGATGGGAGAGAGGTTCAAAAGTGAGGGGATGTACTATGGCTGGTTCATATTGAAGTTTGACAGAAAACAACAAAATTCTGTAAAGCAATTATCCTTCAATTAAAAAATAAATAAAAAAATTTAAAAACTACCCCTGAAAGGGGGGTTGCATTTGATTGGGTCAGACTGTAGAACAGTTTATGTCCCAGGAAATTGTAAAAAACAATAGAAATATCATCCAGGAATTAGTGGAGCTTAGCAGAGGGTGTGATACCAACAAAGACAGACAGGTAACAGAGAGATAAGGGAAAGAGACAGTCAAAAAGAACCCTGCCAAAGCCACTGTCATCCCAGGGTGACTGTGGACATGTCCAAGATGGCACACTCTGGGGAAAAACATCAAAGGCTTCACACTGCCATAAAAACAGATATGCTTCTCTAAAACAGTCCAGCTAAGTCACCGAACAAATGAACAAGCAAACAAGAATTAGCCTGAGAGAGGGTGAAAACCAGTATCCAGATTTACTAACACATATTTTCTAAAATTTCTAGTTTCCAACAAAAAATTTTAAGATGTGAAAAGAAGCAGAAACATCTGCCCATGTATAAGGGGGAAAAAAAACAGGCAATGCAAGCCAACTTTGAGAGGACCCTGATGTCCGATGTAATACACAAAAGCTTCAAAGCAGACCATTGTAAATATGTTCTAAGAGCCAAAGGAAACAATGCTTAAAGAAATAAAGGATGAAATGATGGCAATGTTTCATCAAGTAGAGAATATGAGATATAAATTATAAGAAGGAAGAAAATGGAAATCTGAGGCTGAAAGCATAGTAACTCAAGTAAAGACAATTACTAGAACGGCTCAAGAGTATATCTGAACTGTTATAAGAAAGAAATAGCAAACCAAAAGATATGTTGATACAGATTATTCAACTTGAAGAACAAAGGGAAAAAAAGAATTTTAAAAAATATGACTCTATTAATCTTATAAACATATGCATAATGGGAAGATTAGAAGGAGAGGAAAGAGAGAAAGAAACAGAAAAATTTGTTTGAAAAATAATAATAGCTAAAAATTTGTCAAATTTGATGAAAAATATTAATCTGTATATCCAAGAAGTTCAATAAACTCCAACCAGGATAAACTCAGACACCCACATACAGACAAATCATAGTAAAAATGCTAAAAGACAACAGAAGAATGTCTGAAAATCTTTGAAGCAGCAAAAGCAAACAGCACATCATGTATAAGAGAACACCATCAGAGACAAAGGTAAGCAGGGAGATGATGTAGTCACAGTGCTGAAAAAAAAAATGTCAACCAAGTATCTTATCTAGCACAGCTATCTTTCAAAGGATAGGCTGAGCTCTTAGAAGAGTCTTGTGATTAAATGACAGATATATGAGTGGGGACAGAAAGCAAGCAAAAGGTGGCTAATGCACAGAGAGTTATGGCTTTTACTCCATAACTCCTTGGGGTTCAAGGGCCATGGTTCTTGACAGGGTCACATTGTTTTCCAGAAATGTGGTCATATAGTCAATGTGCTAGTTGGAAAAGGATTCAGCTGAGGACAAAGAGCCCAGAAAAGAATTGAGAAAGACCATAAGAAGTGAGGGAGAGAAATGTGGCTGGATGAATAACAGGATGGAGCAGAAGTAAGGGGAACAGACAGTGCTAAAGAAGTGGACTGGAGGGAACATGGGGATTGCTTGATTGTGAGGTGGTACTGTAAGAATAGGATGCTGAAGGCCAGAGCATGGAGAAAATAATAAAGATAGAGCAGAAATAAATAAAATAGAGATAAGAAAAAAAATAGAAAAGATCAATGAAACCAAAAGTTGGGTTTTTTTGGAAAACATAAAATTAATAAGCCTTTAGCCTGGCTCATTAAGAAAAAGAGAGAGAGGACCCAAAAAACAAAATAAGAAAGGTAAAAGGAGAAATCACAACAAATAACACATAGATACAATCATAAGAGAAAGCTATGGACGGTTATTTGTCAACAAATTGGCAACCTAGAAGAAATGAAAATTTTTCTAGAAATATATAATCTCCCAAAACTAGATCTGGGAGAAATAGATAACCTGAACAGACCAATTACTAGCTTTGAAATCAAATCAGCAATCAAAAAACACCAAACAAACAAAAGTCCAGGGCCAGATAGCTTCACAGGAGAATTCTACCAAATATATGAAGAAGAGTTAATACCGATCCTCCCCAAACTATTCCAAAAAATCTAAGAGGAAGAAACACTCTCAGATTTGGTCTACAAGACTATCATTGCCCCAATACCAAAACCAGATAAAGACACTGCTGCTGCTGCTGCTAAGTCGCTTCAGTCGTGTCCGACTCTGTGCAACCCCATAGATGGCAGCCCATCAGGCTCCGCCATCCCCGGGATTCTCCAGGCAAGAACACTGGAGTGGGTTACCATTTCCTCCTCCAATGCATGAAAGTAAAAAGTGAAAGGGAAGTCGTTCAGTCATGTCCGACTCTTAGCGACCCCATGGACTGCAGCCTACCGGGCTCCTCCATCCATGGGATTGTCCAGGCAAGAGTACTGGAGTGGGTTGTCATTTCCTTCTCTGAGATAAAGACACTACAAAAAAAAATAAAATTACAGGCCAATATCTCTGATGAATGTAGATATACAAAAATCCTCAACAAAATACCAGCAAAACTGAATTCAACAATATAGAAAAAAGGATCGTACATAATAAAACCCAGCGGGATTTATTGCAGGAATGCAAGGATGATTCAATATCTGCAACTCAATCAATAGGATATACCACATTAAAACAAAGGATAAAATCACATGATCATTTCAATAGATGCAGAAAAAAATGCTTTTGACAAAATTCAACATTCATTTATGATAAAAAAAAAACTCAAAAAGTTGGTATAGAGGGAATATATCTCAACATAATAAAGGCCATTTATGCCAAACCTACAGCTAACATCATACTAAGTCATGAAAAGTGAAAGCTTTTCCTCTAAATTCAGGAACAGGAAAAGGATGCCCACTTTCACCACTTCTATTATTTAAAATAATATTGGAAGTCCTAGCCACAGCAACCAAACAAGTAAAAGAAATAAAATGCATCCAAATTGGAAGGGAAGAAGTAAACTGTCACTATTTGCAAATGGCATCACCGACTCAATGGACATGAGTTTGAGTAGGCTCTGGGAGTTGGTGATGGACAGGGAAGCCTGGTGTGCTGTAGTCCATGGGGTCACAAATAGTTGGACATGACTGAGCAACTGAACTGACTGACTAACTCATTTGCAAATGACATGATATATATAAAGAAAACCCTGAAGTCTCCACAAAAAAAACTAGTACAGTAAATGAATTCAGTAAAGCTGCAAGATACAACTTGTAAGATACAAAGTTGCAAGATTTACAAACAGAAATCTGTTACTATTCCACACACGTAAACAAACTATCAGAAAAAGAAACAAAGAAAACAATCCCATTTATCAGTTCAGTTCAGTTCAGTTGCTCAGTCCTGTCCGGCTCTTTGCTACCCCATGAATCGCAGCATGCCAGGCCTCCCTGTCCATCACCAACTCCCAGAGTTCACTCAAACTCACGTCCATCGAGTCGGTGATGCCATCCAGCCATCTCATCCTCTGTCGTCCCCTTCTCCTCCTGCCCCCAATCCCTCCCAGCATCAGGGTCTTTTCCAATGAGTCAACTCTTCTCACACCAAATAGAACAAAATAACTAGGAATAAACTCAACCAAGGAGGTAAAAGATCTATACTCTGAAAACTATATTGATGAAGGAAATTGAAGATGTTTCAAATAAATGGCAAGATACCCCATGTTCACGTATTGAAAGAAGTAATATTGTTAAAATGTCCAAACTACCCAAAGCAATCCCTAGATTTAAGGCAACCCTTCTGAAAATATCCATGACCTTACAGAACTAGAACAAATTATGCTAAAATTTGTATGGAACCACAAAAAGCAAACAAGCAAAAACAAATAGCCAAAGGAATCTAGAGGGGGGAAAAAAAAGAATAAAGCTGAAGGTATCAGACTCCTTGACTTCACACTATTCCAAAGCTACAACAATCAAAATAATTTTTTCAGTTCAGTCTCCCAGTCATGTCTGACTCTTTGCAACTACAACACGCCAGGCTTCCCTGTCCGTCACCAACTCCCAGAGCATGCTCAAACTCATATCTATCAAGTCAGTGATGCCATCCGACCATCTCATCTTCTGTCATCCCCTTCCCCTCCTACCTTCAATCTTTCCCAGCATCAGGGTCTTCTCTAAGGAGTCATTTCTTCATATCAGGTGGCCAAAGTATTGGAGTTTCAATTCAGCATCAGTCCTTCCAATAAATATTCAGGACTGATTTCCTTTAGGATGGACAGGTTGAATCTCCTTGCAGTCCAAGGGACTCTCAAGAATCTTCTTCAACACCACAGTTCAAAAGCATCAATTCTTCAATGCTCAGCTTTTTTATAGTCCAACTCTCACATCCGTACATGACTACTG
Source organism: Bubalus kerabau (assembly GCF_029407905.1). Classification (NCBI taxonomy): domain Eukaryota; kingdom Metazoa; phylum Chordata; class Mammalia; order Artiodactyla; family Bovidae; genus Bubalus; species Bubalus kerabau. Next base: position 170,654,234 of record NC_073624.1, read on the forward strand.
GAAAAACCATAGCTTTGACTAGATGGACCTTTGTTGGAAAGGTGATGTCTCTGCTTTTTAATATGTTGTCTACATTCACCATAGCTTTTTTCCCAAGGAGCAAGCGTCTTTTAATTTCATGGCTGCAGTCACCATCTGCAGTGATTTTGGAGCCCAAGAAAATAGTCTGTCACTGTTTCCATTGTTTTCCCATCTATTTTCCATGAAGTGATGGGACCAGATGCCATGATCTCAGGTTTTTGAATGTTGAGTTTTTAAGGCAGCTTTTTCATTCTCCTCTTTCACCCTCATAAAGAGGTTCTTTAGTTCCTCTCTGCTTTCTGCCACTAGACTGGTGTCATCTGTATATCTGAGGTAATTATTTCTACCAGCAATCTTGATTCCAGGTTGTGCTTCATCCAGCCTGGCATTTTGCATGATGTACTCTGCATATAAGTTAAATAAGCAGGGTGACAATATACAGCCATGACATACTTCTTTCCCAATTTGGAACCAGTCCATTGTTCCATGTCTGGTTCTAACTGTTGCTCCTTGATCTGCAGACAGGTTTCTCAGGAGGCAGGTAAGGTGGTCTGGTATTCCCATCTCTTCAAGAATTTTCCAGTTTGTTGTGATCTACACAAACACTTTAGAGTAGTCAATGAAGCAGAAGCAGATGTTTTTCTGGAATTCCCTGGCTTTTTCTATGATCCAATGGATGTTGGCAATTTATAGATAATGCTTAATAATCATTAGGATGAGGTGGCCTCTATACCCCCAAACAAAGATGAAAAGCATCACTGACATATTCCTAGTGCCCATGAGATGATTTACCCATCCACAAACCTTGACTTAGGAATGTATCTCCTTATCCCAGTTGCCCCTTGGTGATATAGTGTGCAACTATAAATACTTCCGACTGTCGTCCCTCAATCCCACCCAGTAATAAGCTACCCTATAGCAAGCTGATCCATGGATTATGTGGAGATACCTGCCTCCTTTTTTGGTCTCCAGATGTCTTCCTTCTCAATTCAGTGGGCACTTATCATTCCTTCCATCCTCTAATAAGAATAAAATCCAAAGTCCTACTAGAAATACTGGCTGGACAATAGACCTGGGGCTGAATTCATTTATTCGTTCTTTTAGTCAACTTTCACCGAGTGTTGAAACCAGTGATCTAAATGAAAGCACAAACAGGGCCTACAGGGCACACAGCGATGACAGGTGGCGGAGGAAGCATACGGTACTTTAGCGTGTTTGGTGTTTCCTTGAATTAGCGGCCTTAACTACAGTCACAAGTCTATACATTAGATCCCCAGAACTTATTTGTCTTATAACTGGAAATTTGTACCCTTTGACCAAAATGTCTTCATTTACTCCACCTCCCACCCAGCCATGAGTTCAGCTTTTTTAGATTCCATATATACAGCCAAACCTCAGAGATATTGCGGGTTTAGTCCCAGACCACCACAGTAAAGCAAGCATTACAATAAAGCAAGTGACACACAATTTTTTTTCTTTCTCGATGCATAAAAAAGTTATATTTACACTATACTGTACTCTATTAAGTTTGCAATAGCATTATGTCTAAAAAAAAGTGAATATCTTAATTTAAGATGCTTTATTGCTAAGAAATGCAAACTATCATCTGAGCCTTGCACAAGTCGTAACAGCAACATTTTATTGTATTATAAAAATATAACAATAATCAAAAAGCAAAATATTGCAAGAATTACCAAAGTGGGAAACAGAGACAGCACTGATTAACTTGCCTGATACAGGGTTGCCACAAACCTCTAGTTTGTAAAAACTGCAGCATCTGCAAAGTACAGTAAAGAGAAGCATAATAAAACAAGATAAGCCTTTAAGTGAGATGATGTGATTTTTCTCTTTGACTTATTCCATTTAACATAATGCGTTCAACACCATCCATGTTGTTCAATAAGGCAAGATTTCCTTCTTTCTATGGTTGAATAATATTCCACTTTTGATAATTGAGTTATATGACTTCCTTATATATTTTGGATACTAACCCTTTATCAGATACACAATTTACAAATATTTTCTTCCATTTCGTAGGCTATCTATTCATTTGTTGATTGTTTCTTTTGCTGCGCAGAGCTTTTTAATTTGATGGAGACCCACTTGTTTATTTGTGCTTTTGTTACTTGCATTTTTGGTGTCATATCCAACAAATTGTTGCCAAGACCAATGTCAAGAAGGCTTTCCCCCTATGTTTTCTTCTAGAAGTTTTACAGTTTCAGGTCTTATGTTTAGGTGTTGAATACATTTTGTGTTAATTTTTGTGAATGCTGTAGGACAGAGGTCCAATTTCATTCTTTTGCATATGAATTTCCAGTTTACTTCCCCCCATTGAATATTCTCCCTTGTCATACATTCAGTTCAGTTCAGTCGCTCAGTTGTGTCCGATTCTTTGCAACCCCATGAAGCACAGCACGCCAGGCCTCCCTGTGCATCACCAACTCCCAGAGTTTACTCAAACTCACGTCCATCAAGTCGGTGATGCCATCCAGCCATCTCATCCTCTGTCGTCCCCTTCTCCTCCTGCCCCCAATCCCTCCCAGCATCAGCATCTTTTTCAATGAGTCAACTCTTTGCATGAGGTGGCCAAAGTATTGGAGTTTCAGCTTCAGCATCAGTCCCTCCAATGAACACCCAGGACCGATCTCCTTTAGGATGGATGGGTTGGATCTCCTTGCAGTCCAAGGAACTCTCAAGAGTCATCTCCGACACCACAGTTCAAAAGCATCAATTCTTCAGCACTCAGCCTTCTTCAAAGTCCAACTCTCACATCCATACATGACCACTGGAAAAACCATAGCCTTGACTAGACGGACCTTTGTTGGCAAAGTAATGTCTCTGCTTTTGAATATGCTGTCTAGGTTGGTCATAACTTTTCTTCCAAGGAGTAAGCATCTTTTAATTTCATGGCTGTATTCACCATCTGCAGTGATTTTGGAGCACCCCAAAATAAAGTCTGACACTGTTTCCAGTTTCCCCATCTATTTCCCATGAAGTGATGGGACCAGATTTCATGATCTTCATTTTCTGAATGTTGAGCTTTAAGCCAACTTTTTCACTCTCCTCTTTCACTTTCATCAAGAGGCTCTTTATTTCTTCATTTTCTGCCATAAGGGTGGTGTCATCTGCATATCTGAGGTTATTGATATTTTTCCCAGCAATCTTGATTCCAGCTTGTGCTTCTTCCAGCCCAGCATTTTTCATGATGTACTCTGCATATAAGTTAAATAACATGGTGACAATATACAGCCTTGACGTACTCCTTTTCCTATTTGGAACGAGTCTGTTGTTCCATGTCCAGTTCTAACTGTTGCTTACTGACCTGCATATGGGTTTCTTAAGAGGCAGGTCAGGTGGTCTGGTATTCCCATCTCTTGAAGAATTTTCCACAGTTTATTGTGATCCACACAAAGGCTTTGACATAGTCAATAAAGCAGAAATAGATGTTTTTCTGGAACTCTCTTGCTTTTTCGATGATCCAGTGGATGCTGGTAATTTGATTTCTTTCCTCTGCCTTTTCTAAAGCCAGCTTGAACATCTGGAAGTTCATGGTTCACGTATTGCTGAAGCCTGGCTTGGAGAATTTGGAGCATTACTTTACTAGTGTGTGAGATGAATGCAATTGTGCAGTAGTTTGAGCATTCTTTGGCATTACCTTTTTTTGGTATTGGAATGAAAACTGACCTTTTCCAATCCTGTCATCACTGCTGAGTTTTCCAAATTTGCTGGCATATTTAGTGCAGCTCTTTCACAGCATCATCTTTCAGGATTTGAAATAGCTCAACTGGAATTCTATCACCTCCACTAGCTTTGTTTGTAGTGATGCTTCCTAAGGCCCGCTTGACTTCACATTCCAGGGTGTCTGGTTCTAGGTGAGTGATCACACCATTGTGATTATCTGGGTCATGAAGATCTTTTTTGTACAGTTATTCTGTGTATTCTTGCCACCTCTTCTTGATATCTTCTGCTTCTGTTAGGTTTATACCATTTCTGTCCTTTATTGAGTCCATCTTTGCATGAAATGTTCCCTTGGTATCTCTAATTTTCTTGAAGAGATCTCTAGTCTTTCCCATTCTGTTGTTTTCCTCTATTTCTTTGCACTGATCACTGAGGAAGGCTTTCTTCTCTCTCCTTGCTATTCTTTGGAACTCTGCATTCAGATGCTTATATCTTTCCTTTTCTCTTTTGCTTTTCACTTCTCTTCTTTTCACAGTTATTTGTAAGGCCTCCTCAGACAGCCATTTTGCTTTTTTGCATTTCTTTTCCACGGGGATGGTCTTGATCCCTGTCTCCTGTATAATGTCACGAACCTCCGTCCATAGTTCATCGGGCACTCTGTCTATCAGATCTAGTGCCTTAAATCTATTTCTCACTTCCACTGTATAATCATAAGGGATTTGATTTTGGTCATACCTGAATGGTCTAGTGGTTTTCCCTACTTTCTTCAATTTAAGTCTGAGTTTGACAATAAGGAGTTCGTGATCTGAGCCACAGTCAGCTCCCAGTCTTGTTTTTGCTGACTGTATAGAGCTTCTCCATCTTTGGCTGCAAAGAATATAATCAATCTGATTTTGGTTTCGACCATCTGGTGATGTCCATGTGTAGAGTCTTCTCTTGTGTTGTTGGAAGAGGGTGTTTGTTATGACCAGTGCATTTTCTTGGCAAAACTCTATTAGTCTTTGCCCTGCTTCATTCCATATTCCAAGGCCAAATTTGCCTGTTACTCCAGGTGTTTCTTGACTTCCTACTTTTGCATTCCAGTCCCCTATAATGAAAAGGACATCTTTTTTGGGTGTTAGTTCTAAAAGGTCATACATTCGTTGACCATATAAGAGAGATTTTGTTTCAGGGTTTCTTGATTCTGTTCCATTGGTCTATGTGTCTGTTTTCATGTGTATCAAATTGCTTTGATTACTACAGTTTTGTAATATAGTTTGAAATAAGAAATGTGATGCCCCCAGCTTTGTTCTTCTTTTTCAGGACTGCTTTGTCTACTAGAGCTCTTTTGTGGTCCCACACAAATTTTAAGATTGGGTTTACTTTTGCTGTAAAAAATGTCATTGGAATTTAGATAGAGATTGTTTGAATCTATATATGGCTATATGGAGAAGGAAATGGTAACCCACTCCAGTACTCTTGCCTGGAAAATCCTATGGACTGAGGAGTGTGGTAGGCTACAGTCCATGGGGTCACAAAGAGTCAGACATGACTGAATGACTTCATTTCACTTCACTTCATGGCTATACTAGCCATACGTTGGCTAGTATGGACATTTTAACTATATTAGTTCTTCTAATGCATGAAGACAGCATTCAAAGTTTATTCTTTTCTTTAGTTTTTATTAGCTTGATTATAATGTGTTTTCCTTTGAGTGTGATTTTCTTTGAGTTTATCCTTGAGATTTTACAGATTTTCTTGAATCTGGAAATGTTTGCCTTTCATCAAATTTAGGGATTTTCCAGCCATTATTTCATTTCTTTCTCTCTCTTTTTTTTTTTTTTTCTATGCTAGTCACTTTTTCCTCTCTTTCTGAGACTCCAATGAATTATAAACGTTTTGATATTGCCCCATGATCTCTGATGAAGAAGGCAATGGCACCCCACTCCAGTACTCTTGCCTGGAAAATCCCATGGATGGAGGAGCCTGGTAGGCTGCAGTCCATGGGTCGCTAAGAGTCAGAAACGACTGAGCAACTTCACTTTCACTTTTCACTTTCATGCATTGGAGAAGAAAATGGCAACCCACTCTAGTGTTCTTGCCTGGAGAATCCCAGGGATGGGGGAGCCTGGTGGGCTGCCCTCTACGGGGTCACACTGAGTCAGACACGACTGAAGTGACTTAGCAGCAGTAGCAGCATGATCTCTGAACTCTTCATTTTTTCCACATTTTGTTTGTATTTTTCTAATTGGATAATTTGTAGTGCTCTACCATCATGTCAACTATTTCCTCTGTCATCTCCATTTTCCTATATATCCCATCTCTTGCCTGGAAAATCCCATGGACGGAGGAGCCTGGTAGGCTACAGTCCATGGGGTCGCGAAGAGTTGGACATGACTGAGCGACTTCACTTTCACTCTTTACTTCCATGCATTGGAGAAGGAAATGGCAACCTGCTCCAGTGTTCTTGCCTGGAGAATCCTGGGGATGGTGGAGCCTGGTGGGCTGCCATCTATGGGGTTGCACAGAGTCGGACATGACTAAAGTGACTTAGCAGCAGCAGCCATCCAAGGAATTTTTATTTCAAACATTGGGAAGGGTTGTTGTTCTAAAACTTACATTTGTTTGTTTCTATTTCTATGCTGAGAATATTTATCTTTCTTTTTTTTTTTTTAAGAGTGTTACTTTTACCTCCAGAAACATAAATATAATAGCTGCTTCAACATTTGGGTTATCTGGGAGTTGGAATCTTTGTTGATTGTCTTTTTCCCTTAAGAATTAGTCACATTTTCTTTATTATTGGTACTTCAAGTAATTTTGGATTGTATCCTAGACATTTTGAATATCATGCTGTGAGGTTTGGAGTACCATTAAAATTTTCTGGAGAATTGATCTTCTTGTTCTTGTGGTGGTTTTAGCAATCAATCAGTCCTGATGAGGTTCAGACTATAAATTCTATCTTATCTTCTGTGGGTAGTAGGTCCAATGTCACCTTAGTTTTCAAAGGCTTTGTTTGGCAGAAATGTAAAGTGGCACCGCTACTCTGGAAGATATTTTGGCAGTTCCTTATAAACTAGACATGCACTTACCATAAGACTCAAGAATTTCCCACTTGGGCATTTATATCAGAGAAATTAAAACTTACGTTCACACAAAACCTGTCTATGGATGTTCATAGCAATAATAGCTTTATTTATAATAGCCCCAAACTGGAAACAACTCAAATGTCCTTCATCGGGTAAATGGTCAAATGAAGTCTGGCACAACCAACCACACAGAAGAATACTGCTCAGTGATAAAAAGGAACAAGCTACTGACACACATCACAACTTGGATGCATCTCATAGGAATTGTGTTAGTGGAGAAAGCCCGTGTCTTCATTTATATAACATTCTCAAAATGAAGAAACTACATAAATGGATACCAGGGTAGTGGTCGCCAGAGGACAGGGGGTGGGTGGGTACCACAGCCAAAGGGCAACAGGAGGGGTCTGTTTAGGGGCTGGAGCAGTGCTGTCTTGACTGCGGTGGTTACACAGATCCATACAAAGGATAAGACTGCATAGAACTACACACACACACACACACACACACACACACATATACAAGGACATATAAAAGCTGATGAAATCTAAACAAGTCCTGTATCTAGTTGAAACAATCACACCAATGTCAGCTTCCTGGTTTTGATGTTGCATGTGTAAGTTATATAAAATGTCTCTGCTGGGGAGATGGGTGAAGGGTACATAGGATTTTTAACCTTCTGTGGATTTATGCAAGTGAAAGTCACTCAGTCATGTCCGACTCTTTGCGACCCCATGGACTATACAGTTCATGGAATTCTCCAGGCCAGAATACTGGAGTGGGTAGCCTTTCCCTTCTCCATTGGATCTTCCCGACCCAGGAATCAAACCAGGGTCTCCTGCAATACAGGCAGATTCTTTACCAACTGAGCTATCAGGGAAGAATGGATTTATAATTATTTCAAAATGAAATAATTTTTAAAAGACTTTGCTGTGCTACTTTGGGTCTGCTCTGTGCAGGTTGGAGGTGAGCCAGTTCATGCACAGAATTAGGGATTCTTCCTTCAGCTCTCGCCTCTCTGGGACTGCCCTACACTCTGCTCACATGAGTTTCCCCTTGACGTTTAGGTATTTATACTGCTAGCACAGTAGTGCAGCTTTGCAACGAAGGCTGTCCTCGGGGCAGGAACAGGGTAGGAAAAAAATGGGAAAAATAAAGTGAGCCCAAGGACTTTCCCATACACACTTCATCTTGCAGAGGCCCCTTTCCTAGTCCTCTGGCTAGAGGGATAGTTCCTCTGCACGGTTCTATGCTGGGACTGACCTCAATTCAAAACTGGAAGATGAGAGAGGAAAAGAATCTGGGAATTTTGTCCACATTATGGGTTATTCTTCAAGTTTCAGCTCTTCTCTTCAATTTGCCTGTCATTGCTAACATGTTTAGAGTTATTGTAACTGATGAGATTGATAGAATTTAGTGGTTTTACTTTATCTTGACCAGCTTCAGAACCCCAATGTAAAGTTTAATCTTCCAAGTTATCATGTGAGATCCATATTAATTCTATTTTAAAGATAAAGAAAGTGAAAGTGTTAGTCGTTCAGTCAAGTCCAACTCTTTGCCATCCTATGGACTATAGCCTGTCAGGCTCCTATGTTCATGGGATTCTCTAGGCAAAAACATCGGAGTGGATTGCCATTCTTTTCTCCAGGGGATCTTCCCAACCCAGGAATCAAACCCAGGTCCTCCACATTGTAGGCAGATTCTTTACTGTCTGAGTCACCAGAGAAGCCCTAAACATATAGAACTTGAGGTTTAATGAGATATAATCTTCTGCCCAAACCCATAGAGTCCATGCTAAGGTGAACAATTAAAATTAGCTCATGAAATAGGCTGTTGAGTGGAGTCCGAAAGCAGGAGAGGGCAAAAAAGGAAAGACACTGTGTTAGAACAAAGTGGTGGGGAGATTAAGGGTGAAAAGGGATGGAAGGAAGGGAGAGAGTAGCGGAGGCAAGGAGGTCTTTTCCTGGTGGCTCAGGGCTGTACCAGGCAACAGCTGTTCTGCATTGAGGGTACTTACCCCAAACTTACCATCTTTACTTGCACCTCCATGGATTTCTTGTGAGCAAACAGGCCAGTCTAAGCAGTGATATAATCCTACTCCCTTTCCAGTCAGGGCCCAGGCTTAATCCCAATGCCTTGGCATTTCTTTGTTGACCCCCTCTGTCCAGGGGCACTTAGGCAGGTCACCACAATTGGCTAGCGGTGAAGTTTTCAATCCGATGAGAGAAGTCTTTCTCTCTTCCCACCCAACAAGAACAAGGAACTATGGCATCCATCTGCAGCTGGGATAGAAGACAGGCTTGGACAAAGCCCATGCAAGACAGCCTGCCTGGAACATCTGCTTCCTCTAGATTTCCTAACCAAGTGTTACTTGCACCCTGAAACATACAAACTGACCCCTCCCAACCTGTGACTCCAGCAGGGTAATGAGCTGATCTGCTCCGCCTTCAGCAACAACATTAAAAACCAAACTGGCACAATTCTTGAATAAGGACTTATAGGAATATAGCTTGTATTCATATACCATGTGGTGCAATCATGTGAGATTTATCTTCAGTAAAGATGCAGAGTCAATAGACCAAAGTTATGTCTATTTTTAAGAGCTGGGTAAAGAATCATTAACTATTTGGACAATATTAAACCTGTGTAGGAGAATTTGACTGAGGGTCACCGGGAGCCACCAGCCCACAATTCCACCAGCCCAACTTTGTACAATCTCCTTAACCTTGGCTCCACAATCCTCCTTCTTCTAATAGGTTCCTCAGTGGTCTCATGATGGGTCATAAGAGATAGCTTTTTTATAATTGCAAAAAGAACACAATGTTTTGCAAACAGAAAAAATGTAAAGTAAAAACAATTACCCATAATCCTCCCAAATAAATCAAACTATTTTCACTTTGCTAAAGCTGAGCGCCAAAGAATTGATGCTTTTGAACTGTGGTGTTGGAGAAGACTCTTGAGAGTCCCTTGGATATGAGATCCAACCAGTCCATCCTAAAGGAGATCAGTCCTGGGTGTTCACTGGAAGGACCGATGTTGCAGCTGAAACTCCAATACTTTGGCCACCTGATGCAAAGAGTTGACTCATTGGAAAAGACCCTGGTGCTGGGAAAGATTGAAGGCAGGAGGAGAAGGGGACGCCAGAGGATGAGATGGCTGGATGGCATCACCAACTTGATGGACATGAGTTTGAGTAAACTCTGGGAGTTGTTGATGGACAGGGAGGCATAGTGTGCTGCAGTCCATGGGGTCACAAAGAGTCAGACATGACTGAGGAACTGAACTGAACTGAACTAAACTTTCCTTCTTGGCCGTGTTTGCATATATGGACTTAGTCTACAGAGTGACCACTAGAGATTTATTTCATATTCTGTGTCTGGACTCAACATTACATCATAAGTGTTCATCCCATTACTACAACTTGTTTGATATTGTAATAGCTACATAGACATCCTCAAATTTGTACCATACCTTGCTTAATAAATAAATGAGTTTATTTCCAACTTTTTGCCCCTATAATAAATGCTGCAATAAACATCCCTGTGTACATAGTTTTAGTTTTGTGTTTCCTGTTGGTTTAAAAGTAGCATGAAGGGCTGGTGTCAGCTCTGGGCTGACAGTTTGCTTTCCACTACTTCACCTTTGGGCTTCCCTGGTGGCTCAGACGGTAAAGTGCCTGCCTGCAGTGCGGGAGACCCGGGTTCAATCCCTGGGCTGGGAAGATCCCCTGGAGAAGGAAATGGCAACCCACTCCAGTACTCTTGCCTGGAAAATTCCATGGACTGAGGAGCCTGGTGGGCTAAAGCCCATGGGGTCACAAAGAGTCAGACACGACTGAGCGACTTCACTCACTCACTCCACCTAAATCCCCAGGTCAGAGAAAAGCTGATGAGACTCTAATACTAGTCTTGCAGCCAATCACCAAAAAAAAAAAAAAAGGAAGCAGCATGGCCTCCAGCTGGATGACGCATGAAGAGACAGACTCGGAACTGCACCTCTGCTTCTGGAAGTGACCAGCGGCATCCGCCGGGCAGGAAATGGGACAAGCCTGTGTGGTTTTCCTGCAGCAGACAGAGCAGCCCTGTCTCCTGTGTGTGGCTGTGTCTCCTGTGCCTTGTCTCCTTGTCTCCAGTGGCGCTGGGCTATGCCACTCTGGGGGCTATTTCTCCCCCACTCATGTTCCCTCAGCAGACTGACATAAAGCCACCTTGCGTTTCTAGGATCAAGTGATTCTAGACAAGTCAGATGCTTGATTCCCTGAGGAATGCAATGTTAACTTTGTCCAACAGCTGTGCCTTGATGAAGCCACCTACTCCATTCCCACTGCCCAGATCCCCAGGGTTGCTGGGTGCTGTCCTTTCTGAGACTGGTCCTGCTGCCTTGCCTTCACCAGCTTTCTAAAACCCTCTCTGTACACATCTCTCCAGCCTGTGAACAGAGAGCCCTTCCAGATACAGCAAGGCACCATGGCAGGGGACCCTAGGAATTCCAGGGACCACCACCCCAGGCCAGCCTGAGGACCAGCAGACACGAGGGCTGCTCTTCCCAAACAAGCTCAGCCCAGCAGGTATCTCCTTTCTCAGCTCCTGCTGGCGCAGTCGTTCATCACTCTGACTAAATGAATCTTGACAAAGGACTTGGCGATGCCTTTGATTCTGCTGAAAGGCTCCCACTCCAGCAGCCTGTGCCCACTCAGCATCGGCCCCAGGCCCCGCCCAAATTCCTGGAGAGAGCCTCTGGCTTCCTGGCCTGGGCCAAGTTCAAGGAAATCCAGGCATTGTCTGAATCCTTAACCTGGCACTGACCTGCAGGAGTGAAATGAGTGAGGGTCGTGGAGCCAGCCAGGACTGGGCTCCACCCAGGGATACCACCTCATTACCACCTGGGGCAAGGTCACTGGACAAAAAGTTCACTTCTCTGAGCTGATTTCCTCATATGCAGAATGGGCATACAATCCCCATATTTGAGAGTCCTCAGGAAAATCAAATTCCAGCCCAGGACCATGACCGGTTGCAAATCTGAGCCATTCTGTCTCTCATCAAAGTCGTCTGTCTACAGAGATTTTCACAATACCACTTGACCCAACGCCAGGCCCCGGCTTATGGAGGTGGCCTATGAACACTGCTGGGCACAGAGGACCACCACTGTAGCAGGCCTCCTCGCTCCACGTCCTGCATTACTTCCCGAATGCCACCCAGCCAGGAAAGGGAGAAGGGGCAGCCGTTCCCTTCCTCTAGTGCCCCTTTTGGAGTTGAGAGGACCCTGGGTCACTTCCATTTTTTTTGAGGTTTCTGGTCTGTTGAAAATGAGGAAAGTCGCAGTCACTGTGGTATAATTTAAGTGCCTACACATAAAAGTATGACACAACAGTATTCATACTATTGACAAGACGACCACAGAAAATGCAATGCATTTTCTGGCGAATTCCAAGTGGTATATCTGGGGTAGGATACAAGCTCAGGTCTGCAGGACAGTCATCTGTTTCTTACGATCTGCTGGTACTGGGCCTGTAACCCAAAAGCCTGAATTTTTAGTAAAAGACATAATCAAACCCAGTGCAGAAACTTCACTGGATCCCATTCAAAGAAAACCGTGGGGTGGGGTGGCATTTTTGGATGCTTGGGAACATTTGAATAGAGTAAGATATGGATTATTTTACAGAATTACTACTTATTGTTTTGGTCATAGAAATATAGAAGAATAGGCCAAAGGATCATAAAATGGTTCAGGAAAACAATTTTAAAATAAAAGCAATAGATAAAGTAAACAAATGTTAAAAAAAAGTTGAACCCAAGTGATGATATACAAGGGCTTCACTGTGCCAACTCCCAACTGTGTCTTATAACTTGAAGTCTTTAGTTAAGAAAGATTAAGAGTTTTGGACTACCAACATAAATATAGTTTACATTTTTCTAAATAAAATGCTGTTACCTTGTGCCCTTGCTAGCAGTGGGGCTCTGGGTGCCTGAGAATGCAGGACACAGACCAGCCGAGGGACTGTCCATTCAGGACAGTCTGTTCTGACTGATGCTTGTAAGGAGGGCAGAGCTGCAGTCCTCACCTAGACAGCTATGCAAATCCTGCACAAGTCCCTGTGCCTGTCTGTCTCGGAAGCCCCTTCTCTTTTGTCAGCATTTCCCTCACTTTGATCTTTTGCACATCACTTTTACATCACATCCTTGTTCTACCTTATATTTTCTCCCCCCGAGCTGAGAGGTTCGCCAAATCCTGATTCCTTGCCCAGACCCTGAACCCATGCCCCCTGCAGAGGAAGCACAAAGTCCTAACCACTGAATCACCAGGGACTTCTCCTGTTTTTTGTTAAATACTCTTCTCTAAGATACCTCAGTTTTTAAAGACAGGTAATATTACTACCATCAAAAGTGAAATCACTTGCTAAAAAAAGAAGGTAATGTTAAAATGAACACTTAATTGTTAAATCAAAACTGTTCTTTGCACTTGCCCTTTCTGTGTGCTGGTCCAACCCCAGAGGCTACACTCTGGGAAAACGGGGCCTGCCCTCTGGAAAGGAGCCTGGCACGTCACTGGGTCTTCCAAAAGGAGGAGGTAGCAAATGTGATGTGAATGTAAAAATGCTCAGGCAGTATCCAGAAATGTGTCTTGTATAGTCTTAATGTCTCCACAGGGCTCTTCATCTGCTGCATCTCTTGGGATTTAGGATTGATGAGGAACGCATTGTGAACAGCTTCTCCAGGATGGTCTGTCCCGTGAGGATTAGACTAGGTTTCCACAATCATCTCACCCACGGCCACAGTTTAGCAGGGAGAGCATGTGATACTCAGCAGCAACAGCAGGGGAAGCTGACATTGACCAAGACCTTCAAGGGACAGAGCCCCAGGGGAGAAACAGAAAAGAGGCTGAGACTAGGAATGGGGGGAAATGGAGAGAAGCTTAGAAAAATAGTGCTAGTATCCACCAAAGCTAAATACATGCTTACCCTATGGTGCAGCCATTCCACTCCATAGTATATACTCTCAGAGAGACCTACACACGTCCACTAAATGACGCACAGAGTCTTCGTAACAGCTGTGTTCATAAAAGCCCCAAATGGAAATCAATACAGATGCCTATCAACAACAACAAAAAAAACGAACAAATCCACTGTGAAATAGTATACTGCAAAGAAAAAGTAAACTACTTCACTAAATGCAAAAAAAGAAAAGAAACCAGACACTAAAGAGTACATATTATATGGCTCTATTTCTATGAAGTTCAAAACAGGCAAACTAATCCTTGGTAACAGAATCAGAACAGTGGGATGCTACTGACTAAGAAGTGCAGGAAAGCCCTGAGGGTACTAGTAATGTTCTCTATCCCGATTCTTGATGGTGGCCACAAAGGTGTTTTCACTTATTAAACATCTGTTGAGCTATACACTAAGATTTGTTTGCATTTTAGTACAAGTATGTTGTATTTCAATATAAAATTTAACATATATATGTAAGAAAAAGGAAAAAACTCTAGCATAATGCTGAGTTAAGAGAGTGAAAAACAGAATGACCCCTATAACCAATACTGTTTAATAATTAAGAAGTGCATGTACACTAAAATAACACCACCATTTTGCAAGAACACCAAAGATACATATTAAACATTGGAATGGTTGCCTGTAGGGTAAAGAATGAGAGTGCAGGGTAGTGATAAAAGGGAACACATAAATAATAACACTGGGATCTTGTTAGGACCAGAGAGGATCATGTGCTATTTAAGAAAGAATGGAAGAGAAGAAGGGTGAGGAGGAGGAGGACTGAGATTTTTGCACAATCCTTTGAGGTTTCCAACATTGCCCAGGGAACCCAGCTTGGGCTAGGATCCCTGGAGCATTTCCACAAATATAGTATACACAGGATACGTTTGTTCACAGGCCTGGGAAGGCAGTTCTGAAGGACTTGAAGCTGGAAGGCTGGCAAATGGGCCCACTGGAGCTCTGCAGAGAAGGAGAATTTCAGTTTGGGCTACCAGGTGACCTGGAACTTATGGCAAAAGCAGGGGTGAGTTATATGTGGTAGAGTCAGGGAAATGGCCCCATAGAGAAGGGAGGCTCATGGGCAGCTCACTCCCAGGCCAGCATGGGCCTGAGTCAGACCTCACAACGTGTCCTTCACAAGATCTGTGATAGCCAAGTACCACTTGGGCTTTTAATCTACTTACTGCTTTTAACCAACTTACTTCTTTTAATCAACTCACCCTTTTTTTCACTTGAATAAATATTTCAAAAGGTCAGTTCAGTTCAGTTCAGTCGCTCAGTCATGTCCGACTCTTTGCAACCCCGTGAATTGCAGCACGCCAGGCCTCCCTGTCCATCACCAACTCCCAGAGTTCACCCAAACTCATGTCTATCGAGTCAGTGATGCCATCCAGCCATCTCATCCTTTGTCGTCCCCTTCTCCTCCTGCCTGCAATCCCTCCCAGCATCAGAGTCTTTTCCAATGAGTCAACTCTTTGCATGAGGTGACCAAAGTATTGGAGTTTCAGCTTTAGCATCAGTCCTTCCAAAGAATACCCAGGACTGATCTCCTTTAGGATGGACTGGTTGGATCTCCTTGCAATCCAAGGGGCTCTCAAGAGTCTTCTCCAACACCCCAGTTCAAAAGCATCAATTCTTCGGCGCTCAGCTTTCTTCACAGTCCAACTCTCACATCCATACATGACCACTGGAAAAACCATAGCCTTGACTAGACAGACATTTGTTGGCAAAGTAATGTCTCTGCTTTTGAATATGTTATCTAGGTTGGTCATAACTTTCCTTCCAAGGAGTAAACGTCTTTTAATTTCATGGCTGCAATCACCATCTGCAGTGATTTTGGAGCCCCAAAAAATAAACTCTGACACTGTTTCCACTGTTTCCCCATCTATTTCCCATGAAGTGATGGGACCAGAGGCCATGATCTTAGTTTTCTGAATGTTTAGCTTTAAGCCAACTTTGTCACTCTCCTCTTTCACTTTCATCAAGAGGCTTTTTAGTTCCTCTTCACTTTCTGCCATAAGGGTGGTGTCATCTGCATATCTGAGGTTATTGATATTTCTCCCAGCAATCTTGATTCCAGCTTGTGCTTCTTTCAGCCCAGCGTTTCTCATGATGTACTCTGCATATAAGTTAAAAAAGCAGGGTGACAATATACAGCCTTGACATACTCCTTTTCCTATTTGGAACCAGTCTGTTGTTCCATGTCCAGTTCTAACTGTTGTTTCCTGTCCTGCATATAGGTTTCTCAAGAGGCATTTCAAAGGGTAATTTTGTCCAAAGTGTTGGTGTGAGTGTGGATAAATAGGAACACTTGTGCTTGGTTGGTGGAACTGTAAAATAGTATAGATGCCATGGAAAAGAATATAGCAGTTCTTTAAAAAAAAAAAAAACAGAACTACTGTATGACCTAGCAATCCCAATTCTGGATATCCATGCAAAAGAATGAAAATAAGGATCTCATAGAGGTATTTGTACTCCATGTTCATTGAAGCATCATTCACAACAGCCAAAAGATGAGAATCAATTCAAGTGGCCATTGACAGACTGATAAACAAAGTATGGTATATACATGCAAAGGAATATTATTCATCCTTAAGAAGGAAAGACTCAAAGACAAATGCTACAACATGCTGCTGCTGCTAAGTCGCTTCAGTCGTGTCTGACTCTGTGCACACAGAGGAAGGTAAACTGCCAAAATCATTTTATGAGGCCACCATCACCCTAATACCAAAACCAGACAAAGATGCCACAAAAAAGGAAACTACAGGCCAATATCACTGATGAACACAGATGTAAAAATCCTCAACAAAATTCTAGCAAACAGAATCCAATGACATATTAAAAAGATACATCATGACCAAGTGGGCTTTATCTCAGGGATGCAAGGATTCTTCAATATTCACCAATCAATCAATGTGATACACCATATTAACAATTCAAAGATAAAAAACCATATGATTATCTCAATAGATGCAGGAAAGCTTTTAACAAAATTCAACATCAATTTATGATTTAAAAAAAAACCCTCCAGAAAGCAGGCATAAAAGGAATATATCTCAACATAATAAAAGCCATATATAATAAACCCACAGCAAACATTATCCTTAATGGTGAAAAATTAAAAGTATTTCCCCTAAAGTCAGGAACAAGACAAGGGTGCCCATTCTCACCACTACTATTCAACTTAGTTTTGGAAGTTTTAGCCACAGCAATAAGAGAAGAAAAAGGAATAAAATGAATCCAGATTGGAAAAGAAGAAATAAACCTCTCACTGTTTGCAGATGACATGATCCTCTATATAGAAAACCCTAAATATACCACCAGAAAATTACTAGAGCTAATCAATAAATATAGTAAAGTTGCAGGATATAAAATTAACACACAGAAATCCCTTGCATTCCTATACAATAACAACAAGAAAACAGAAAGAGAAATTAAGGAAACAATTCGATTCACCATTGCAACAAAAAGAGTAAAATACTTAGGAATAAATCTACCTAAAGAAACAAAAGAACTATATATAGAGAACTATAAAACACTGATGAAAGAAATCAAAGAGGACACAAATAGATGGAGAAATATACCATGTTCATGGATCAGAAGAATCAATATAGTGAAAATAAGTATACTACCCAAAGCAATTTATAGATTCAATGCAATCCCTATCAAGCTACCAACAGTATTTGTCACAGAACTAGAACAAATAATTTCACAATTTGTATGGAATTACAAAAAACCTTGAATAGCCAAAGAAATCTTGAGAAAGAAGACTGGAACTGGAGGAATCAACCTGCCTGACTTCAGACTACACTGCAAAGCTACAGTCATCAAGACAGCATGGTACTGGCACAAAGACAAAAATACAGATCAATGGGACAAAATAGAAAGCCCACAGATAAATCCACACACCTATGGACATCTTATCTTTGACAAAAGAGGCAAGAATATACAATGGAGAAAAGACAATCTCTTTAACAAGTGGTGCTGGGAAAACTGGTCAACCACTTTTAAAAGAATGAAACTAGAACACTTTCTAATACCATACACAAAAATAAACTCAAAATGGATTGAAGTTCTACATGTAAGGCCAGAAACTATAAAACTTCTAGAGGAAAACATAGGCAAAACACTCTCTGACATAAATCACAGCAGGATCCTCTATGACCCGCCTACCAGAGTAATGGAAATAAAAGCAAAAATAAACAAATGGGACCTAATTAAACCTTAAGGTTTTGCACTATGAAGGAAACTATGAGCAAGGTGAAAAGATAGCCTTAAGAATAGGAGGAAACAATAGCAAATGAAGCAACTTACAAAGAATTAAATCTCAAAAATATACAAGCAGCTCATGTAGCTCAATACCAAAAAAAAAAAACAAAAATGACCCAATCAAAAAATGGGCCAAAGAACTAAACAGACATTTCTCCAAAGAAGTCATACAGATGGCTAACAAACACATGAAAAGATGCTCAACATCACTCATTATCACAGAAATGTAAATCAAAACCACAATGAGGTACCATCTCACACCAGTCAGAATGGCTGCTATCAAAAAGTCTACAAACATTAACTGCTGGAGAGGGTGTGGAGAAAAGGGAACCCTCTTACACTGTTGGTGGGAATGCAAACTAGTACAGCCACTATGGAGAACAATGTGGAGATTTCCTTAAAAAACTGGAAATAGAACTGCCATATGACCCAGCAATCCCAATGATGGGCATACACACTGAGGAAACCAGAATTGAAAGAGACACATGTATCCCAGTGTTCATCACAGCACTGTTTATAATAGCCAGGACATGGAAGCAACCTAGATGTCCATCAGCAGATGAATGGATAAGAAAGCTGTAGTACATATACACAATGGAATATTACTCAGTTATTAAAAAGAATGCATTTGAATCCATTCTAATGAGGTGGGTGAAACTGGAGCCTATTATACAGAGTGAAGTAAGTCAGAAAGAAAAACACCAATACAGTATATTAATGCATACATATGGAATTTAGAAAGATGATCACAATGACCCAATAAGCGATACAGGAAAAGAGACAGAGATAAAGAACAGACTTTTGGACTCTGTGGGAGAAGGCGAGGGTAGGATGATTTGCTAGAATAGTATTTAAACATGTATATTACCATATATAAAACAGATCGCCAGTGCATGAGACAGGGTGCTCAGGGCCGGTGCACTCGGATGATCCTGAGGGATGGGATGGGGAAGGAGGTGGGAGGGGCGTTCAGGATGGGGGACATATGTACACCCATAGCTGATTCATGTCAATGTATGGCAAAAACCACTACAATATTGTAATTAGCTTCAAGTTAAAATAAATTAATTTTTTAAAAAATGAAAAACCTCTAACAGAAAAATTTCCATTAAATTAAAGACAATTACACCCCAAATGCAGGTTGTTTTTAATATTGTTCTAGATGCTGGTTCCTGCTATGGTTGTGCGCAAAGACCTAATCCCACTTTGTTTGAAAGAGGGATTACAAAGTGCCAGAGAAGTGTTAAAAGCACTTTAGATCCAACTTTATCCTTGACAAATTTAGAAGGATGTGCCCAAAGAGAGCTTTAAAGAGATTCACTTTCTCTCCAGCTGATTTAATACAGTGGTTCTGGGTCTCTATAATCATTTCTCGTGCCAGGGGGCATAGGTACCTTACACTTTGAAAGACCTTTGTAAGGACAAGTGAGTAGGGGGCATGAGTTTCTCAAGCAGGGGCAGGGCAGGGCAGGTTAAGAGACAAGAGCAGAGTAAGAAAACCCTCACTAGAGAAGAGCTCTACCATGTAGGCCCTAAGTGGTCCAGGGCTGTTTGGAAAGGGAATCCTGGCTCTCAGTGCCTGAGCAGGGGTACTTTGAGTCCAAGGACTCCTTTCCCTATGAGAGGGGTCCAGCTGTGAGAGTCTCTTTAAATACAGGGCCTAGGATTGTGACCTGGTTACTTAATTTGTTGTTGTTGTTCAGCTGCTAAGCTCTTTGGGAGCCTATGGACTGAAGCACACCAGACTTCCCTGTCCTTCACTATCTCCTGGAGTTTGCTCAGATTCATATTCATTGAGTCGGTGATGCCATCTAACCGTCTCATCCTCTGCTGCCTTCTTCTCCTTTCGGCTTCAATCTTTCCCAGCATCAAGGTCTTTTCCAATGAGTCAGTTCTTCCCATCAGGTGGCCAAAGTATTGGGGCTTCAGGTTCAGCATCAGTCCTTTCAATGAATATTCAGGGTTGATTTCCTTTAGGACTGACTGGTTTGATATCCTTGCAGTTAATTACTGTATACAAGTAAATAAAATGCAGTCTCAAGACAGAGCATGTACTCGACAAACAAACCTGGTGGGGATGGAAGGGAAGGAACTGGAGGAAGAACTTGTTAAGAATGTTGATAAGGCAGCACCAGTGGACATCTGATGTGTTGGCCTGAACTGCATCTATACCCTTTCACTGGAAACAGCAGCTCACCTTTCCTTTCAGAAGTAGCCTCTCTCTCTGATTCTCAGTACTTTTGGTTGTGCAAGGCTGACTTCATCCCCTTTCCACCATAGGACGCAGGAGATCCAAGCTTGGCTAGTCAGAAGATACCATCCTTCCTTCCTGTGCTCAGTTGTGTCTGACTCTTTGTGAGCCCACGGAGTGTAGACCACCAGGATCCTCTGTGCATGGGCTTTTCCTGGCAAGAATACTGGAGTGGCTTGCCATTTCCTACTACAGGATCTTCCCAACTCAGGGATCGACTGGCATCTCCTGTGTCTCCTACACTGGCAGGCATAGTCTTTATCACGGAGCCGCCTGGGAATTTCCCTTCCTCTCCACTTCATCGCAATGATGAGCGTACTGCCCACTAACATATAAACTCCTGAATTCAGCTGCACCTGAAGCTAGAATCCCCCTTTCTCTTTCATTTATGCTTTAGAAAAGTCCATAGCTTAACTGACACGGACTGACAACAGGGTGTGTATCTGTGTGTGTGTGTGTGGGTATAGTGTGTGTGCTGGGGGAGAGGGGGTGGAGGAAGGAGGGAGCCTCACCACAATGCCTGTCTTGTCCAGTGCCTCTGGAGATTTCATCTAGTCTGTAGATGTCCTTTCCAAATAACCCAGATATCCTTAAAGATCCGGGTCTAGGAGCCCCCGTACTCTTATTGCACAGAAGCATTCCCCACCCTCTCCCGAGATGCTGATTTGAGGTGACCAGCTGAAATGTGAAATCCCACAGACATTTAATTTTAAAAATAATTTTAAAGTTTTAGCTATTTTTCTTTTGTATCCTCATCTCAAACTCTTCCACAGGCCCTTGGAAAGCCCCCAGACTCCAAGCCAGACGCGCATCCGGCCTGCCGTACAAACATGGCCGGGTACGCGGCAAGCAGCGATGGGGCTTGCAGGGCCCTCGTGCCGGCGGGCGGGAGCTGACACGGGCTCGCACGCAAGCGAAAGGAGGTGGGGCTGAGTCCCAGGCCTGCGCCGTGCACTCCACAGGCAGGGGGCGGGGCGGCGGGGAGCGCGCGCCTGAGGCGGCTGCCGGGCATTGAGGAGTTGGTGCACCAAAGACCTTCCTTCGGGCGCATCTTCCCCGCCGGGTGCGTCCTCACGAGGCACCCCCACTCGGCGGGACCGGGCCAGGGGATGGAGTGGGCCCGCCGACACGGCCGTGGAGGGACCCAGAGGAGACGACCGCGCGAGCCCTGACCCGCTGTCCTCGCCGAAGCGCCCATGGGCGCCTCCCTGCGGGCGGGCCGCGGCTCTGAGGGTGGCGAGCGGCGGGGCCGCGGCGCCGAGGAGGGCTGCGCTCGTGCCCGGCCGCGCACAGGCCGCGCGCGTGCGCTCGCGCTGCAGGGCCGGCCGCGCCCGCCCCTCCTCTCGGCGCCGGCCCGGGAGCCCGGTCCGCGAGCGGCGGCGGCCGGAGGGACGATGAGCGGCGCGGCGCGGTCGGGCCCGGCCCGGCTCGCCGCGTTCGCTCTGCTAACCTGCAGCCTGTGGCCGGCGCGGGCAGACAACGCGAGCCAGGAGTACTACACTGCGCTCATCAACGTGACGGTGCAGGAGCCCGGCCGCGGCGCCCCGCTTACATTCCGCATCGACCGCGGGCGCTACGGACTCGACTCGCCCAAGGCCGAGGTCCGCGGCCAGGTTCTGGCGCCGCTGCCTATCCATGGAGGTGAGTGCCTGGCAGGGAAGAGAGGAGCCGTGGAAGGCGGAGGGGGGCAGGGTTGGTCCTCATCCCCCAGGAGCCACAACCTGGGCATGGAGGCGGCGGATGCGGCGCCCCCACCCCGCCCGGATTGATGCGCCGCTCGGCGGGCGGCCCCAGGGTTGAGGTTCCCGTCGTGTCCTCCCCCGCCTGTTCGCTGCTGGGAATGAGGCTCCAGACGCGTTATTGGGTTCTTCTTTTCTTTTTAAAAAGGCTTTTTTCCCCTGGGTTCAGTTAGCTTGTTTACAGGAAGACATTGAACTGTGAGTTTGCAGGGACAGCTCAGACAAAGGAGGTGGTGGAAGAGTGCAAAACTAGTTCATGATGGATGAAGTCTCAACCTGTATTTCGGAATCCGCACGGGTTCCTTCCCGAAATCACAGACTGCGCTGTATTGAATCTAGAAGGATGAGGCCCTTTTCTACCTTAAAAACGTGCCGTTTTTCTTATGTGACAAGTGGAAGGAGAGTGGAGGAGGAAAATGGGCATCTTCCGTGTTGCTTTTGGCTCTTATTGTGCCCTACCAGCTTTACTGTAATTTGACGCCTGAACATCTGACGTTACTACGAATCCGATACCAATTGGAACCTGTAGCCAAGTCTTCAGGTCATAAGAGTCTGCCAGAGGGGAAATAGGTAAAATTTTTGAGAGTTGTCTTTGAAGCCATTTGGCTTAATCTTACGTCTTCCTATCATTTGCTCTTTAATAATTTAGTATAAAGCATATATTTGTACAAATTTCTGGTAATGTTTTAAAAGAAGCTTTCCCCACACTGTGGAGTATGGTTTTGTTTTTGGCCCACAGCAGACTTTTTGGAAAAATGTCTATCTTCTCCATCTCTACCCACTCTCACCCTGAGAATGCTGAGAGGGGACTTTTTTTAAAGCTGCTTTTCATGTTAAGATGACCTAAACTAGGCAACCTACATAAGGTGTTTGTTTTTATACTCTATAAACTATTAAAACATCACACCACTTCTCAGATATGTGTTTGTGAATGTGCTAAGCTGTTTTTTTCTTTGAGGCAATCTAGCTAGGGAAGAAGAATCAGGAAGGGCTTTCACCAGCCTTTCCTCAGTTTACACCTTCCTTTCAAACGTTCATTTTTACATCAATAATCAGTTGCTTAGTATGCACTTCTCATCTCCACTTTGTTAAAAAAAAAAAAAAGGCAGTTAGGGTCCTGCCTTACCCACAGTAACAACTTTGGCCTTTGGTTCATTCAGTAAATATTTGCTTGCTTGTTCTGTGCCAGTCACTGTGTTTGGGACACAAAATGTTTCCAAACTGTGGCACTGACAATGGTAGTCTGTTTTCTGGGGTTGAGATCTGTGAGGGTCACGTGGAAGGGAAGGAAGAGGGAGAGGCAAACTGTTCTGGAACAAGAACTGGCCCTGTGCAGTATTTTGAAATCTGTGGTTTGTCTTTGGGTTCCTCTAGGCACCTCGAATCCATGATCCTCACTTTAGATACTTGCCTCATAAGTGATCTGTGTTCTGAAACTACTTGTTTCTTGCCTGTCATTCCAAGCAAAGGCCCCATCTTTAGAAAACTTGTTTTAGGTGTTTGTATCGAAGGATATTGGATACTGATAGGTGGAAAAGGCTGGTCTTGTTCCTGTGTCAGTGGGGAGGTTCCAATTGTGCTGTATATAAGCCTTATGTCACTGGCGAAGTACTGTGTGAGTTTAGGAAAGTAATTTGGCCTTTTAGCCTCAATTTTGTCTGCAAAAGGGAATGGTGAAATAGTTATACCTTAAGTTTATTGAGGAGCTTCCCTGGTGGCTTAGATGGTAAAGAATCTGCCTGCAATACTGGAGACATGAATTCAATTCCTAGATTGGGAAGATCCCCTGGAGGAGGGCATAGCAACCCATTCCAGTATTCTTGCCTGGAGAATCCCCATGGACAGAGGAGCCTGGCAATTTGCAAAGGGTTGGACTCGACTGAGCGACTAAGCACAGCACAATACAAGGTTATTGAGAGGCTTAAATGGCGCCTGCGTTCTTACAAGAGGAGATTTGTTAACCTAAATGAATCTCTGTAAATTGGTGGAGTTTCAGACATGGCATCAATGTGAATACATTGGAGCAGTCTTGGAAACTTGAGTCTGCAGTCAGTTCCCCTGGGTGTCTATCTTCTCTTCATTTCCTCTGTTCTCTAGGGGCTCATTTTGTATCCGCTCATCATGAGATTGCTCAAGGTTTTTTCATGGCGTCGGTGGTGGAATCCTGCAGGTAGTTTGGGTCTGGCTTTCTACTAAGGGATCTGCACACATAGGGTCTTTCAATCCAGCAAATACTAATTGAAAACCTGCTGGTCCCAGCCATCATCCAAGGTACTAGGGAAGAGGGATGGGCCCCAGAAATAAGCAAAACAAATTCTTTCTCTTCTTCCTGAAGCTCACGGTCTAGTGGCATTTTTATGTCAGTTTACCTATAAACTATTTCTAAGTCAGTGGACTAACATGAAATCTAAGAAGTTTTTGTGCTTTATCAGCAGGAATTTAGGACTATATTTTGTTTTTTTGTTTTTGTTTCTTCGCCGCGTTATCATTAGCGTGCAGAATCTTTAGTTCCCCCAAACAGGGATCTGGCCCACACCCGCACAGTGGAAATGCAAAGTTCCAACCACTGGACCACCAGGGAAGTCCTAGGAATGTATTTTAAAAAACAAGAATGGTGATAGAAATCTGTTAAAATTTTTCATGTTTAAGAAAATGGCTTATATCTATTATGTCAGTGTGTTCTAATCACTCAGTCATGTCTGGATATTTGCAACCACATGGACTGTAGCCCACCAGGCTCCTCTGTCAATGAGATTTCCCAGGCAAAAATACTGGAATGGGTTGCCATTTCCTCCTCCAGGGGATCTTCCTGAGCCAGGGATGGAACATGGGCCTCCTGCATTGCAGGCAGATTCTTTACCATCTGAGCCACCAGGGAAGCCCTTATGTCTATTACACCCCAATTAAAAAAAAAAAAATAGCTTAAAATTTGAATATTTGGTTATTTCACATTATGATATTCTTGATTTAGTCTCAAATTTTAGTGCTTTTAGAAAAAATAATATATTCTGACTCTTGTGTGCTTGTAATTTTAAATTGAAGAGAATTCTTAATGTGTTTATTGAAGATTTACCGAGTGTTGACACTAAACAAAGTGATGTTCAAATTACAAAAAAAATAGTTATGAGACAGAATTACTGGCAAAAAAAGAACCAGCTGTGGTCAATAGATGGGAAGTTAATAAAAATTTTGAGGACAAGTGTTTGGTGAATATAAAGACAAAAGTAGTTTTCCTAGAGCTTAACATGATAACTCGTTTTAATTCTTTGACTTGGTTGTGAAAGTAAAAACCTTTATAGTTATTTTGCATTCAGTTCAGTTCAGTTCAGTCATGTCCGACTCTTCGCGACCCCATGAATTGCAGCACGCCAGGCCTCCCTGTCCATCACCAACTCCCGGAGCTCACTCAAACTCATGTCCATCGAGTCGGTGATGCCATCCAGCCATCTCATCCTCTGTCGTCCCCTTTTCCTCCTGCCCCCAATCCCTCCCAGCATCAGAGTCTTTTCCAATGAGTCATTATTTCTGTAAATTAGGCATGTATGAATTACTGGACAAGATTTATTTGTCCTATATCTTTAAAGAGCAATTTGGCAATTTCTTCCTAAATGCTTTGGTATTTTAGAAGTACATTTTGAAAAATGTTAAACTTTATAAAATATTTCATAAACAAGTGTTGTACTTTGAAAATACATTCTTTATCATTAGAGTACATTTTAAATGGAGATTTATTTGGTGATAACAAATTTCATATTTTAACTGTAAAGAATTTATTTTTTGAAGTGAACTTTTGCAGGAACATGCCTTATATTTATTCACAGATACTGGTTGTTGTTCATGGTTGCTTTCTTATTACTAACTTACTCAAAGGGTGAGCTTAGATCTAGAAACAAATGTAAAATCTAGCTAGCATTTACTGTGGAACAGACGTTGTAGATGTGCTTTGAGTGTGTGCACACTAACTTTTTGTTTGAGCCTGGAGGTGGGGGTTGGGGGAGAGGCCCTGTTGTTGATGATGTCATTTTGTATGCAGATATGCTGGTGGGAAGAATTTGGTAATAGTCATTTTGCATAGAAATTTTCAGGATTGGATGTTTAAGCCTTGGAGAACAATTTTACCAAGTAATAAATTTTTTTTGGTCATCTAGTTGACTGAAGGGATGTCATAACATTTAAAAAAAACCTTAGATTCTTATGTTTTATATATGTGATTTTGTTGGATGAATCCATTAAACCTAAACTTGGTTTTTAAAATTCTGATTTCAGGGTGAAGGCAATCAATGTGGAAACAAGATCTTGGATGAAAAGGGCCATGATATATTAGATTGTATAATGCCAAAGGCAGGGGCTACCGGATATAGAGATTTCAAAATATTCAGAAAAAAAGTAGGTGTTATCCTGGAATCAGAGACCCTGAAAGGCAAGAGAATTCAGAAGGAGCTGGAGCCTCTAAAAACCAAATTTTGACCTAGAATAGATAACCAAGCAATATATGATAAATTGTATTTGTATTAAATTTTAACAACATTTTGTATTTTTCCTTTGCTTTTTGGATGATTCATTAGCATATAAAATTTGAGTATATATTTTTAAACCTCCACACCAAATATATACATCCTTCCTCCGTTCCATCTTTCTGTTTCTCTTTATAGCAAAGTGTTGTCTGTACTTTCTGCCTTAGAATTTTCATCTTGCTATTCCTCACATTGTGAAGGTCTTTGTTGTGCCAGTGATTTGATAAAGATGTGACATATTTAACTGAAATATTGGACAGCAGGATCCTCAAGATCTCAATGTATGGAATGGTGGGCTGAAACTAAGAGAAAAGTTAATAGAAATTATTGTATAGTCTTGAATTTGGGTAAAGAAAAATTAGCTGCAGTGAAAGGAGTTGAGGGGAAATAAGGCTTCAAGCTGCATTTTATAGGACAAAGCCTCTGTTCACTCACTGACCAGCCCATTCTAATCTTGCATGCATTTGAGCATTGTATCCTGGTAACACAGGTCCCACTTCATTATAGGCCAGGCACACTTTTAGTGCATGTTCGTTTCTGAATATGAGTTTTAAGAGATGAACAAACTACAAAGCATTGTTTTGAATATTATAAAAGGGAAATCCTTCATTTGAAGGAGCATTAGATTAGATGGCTTGTAAGATCCCTCCATCTTGAACAAGGTGTAACTGTAAAATAGTAAGACGAACCTTGTTAAACAAAGTGCCAGATATACCCATTAAGGATACTGTTCTTTTAATGCCAGTCACATGGGCGTGTATGTGTTTCTATGTATACATGCGTATTTTGCAACTATGAAAAGTTTAAACACTTTCAGAATTTGTTTTGTGAGGTAATCTTTTTGATTGAACCATTTGGAAAATACATACAGTTTATCAAATGTCTGTCTTTTCTGGATAGATTTTAATTTTGACAATGGAAAATTATTTTTAAGGCAGTCTTTTAATGTGCTTGTGAATTCTCTCTTTAGATAATTCTCAAAGAAGTCTGGTAGTGTTTTGGACCATGTCCACACCTCTGGGGTGCATTTCCACCTACCAAATCTTAGAGGCAAACTTTAAAAGGATGAGATTTATTCGAAGTACCTAATCGTACCAATCCTCAGAGCTGCTGCTTTTAAGTAAATAGCAACCTTGACTTATTTACAAAATGAATTAAGTTTTCAGGATCATCATTTGTTTGTTTTATCATCCTTAGAGTATTTTATGCACTAAACATTGATTTCTTTTCCATAAGTCATAGTAAGTGTAGCTTTTTTTACTGTTGGAAGCAGTCTTGAACAAAATAAAGGGATCCCTTCAAATGCCAAAGGAAATAAAAAGTCCTTAATAAACTCCTCTGAGCTCGCATTATGCAAGTTCTGTGGTGTGTGTGGAAGATATGGTGTGCAATTGCTGCCTAAGAGAACTTGTCTGGATGGCACAAATAGGACGTGCCATTGTGGATGGTGCAGGCTGTTTGCAGACACCAGCAAGGGCACCGGCTGCATGTTATTGTAAACGGAGTTTGTTGGAATACAGCCCTGTCCATTCATTCACGTGTCTGTGGCTCTGTGGTATACCGACAGGGTTGAGCAGTTATTACAGGAGCCTGTATGACTTCCAAGCCTAAACTGCTTGTTCTCTAGCCCTTTAAGAAAACTTTTGACAAGCCACAATCCATGTTCTAAAGTTTCATTTATACCTTAGTTTTTCCTGTTAAAACTATGTTATGGATTTATGGGTGAGAAGTTGATTCCTAAGTTGTCCCAGACTGTGAGCTCTTGGAACTTAGGGACAGCGTCGTCTTTGTTTTAACCAAATACCTCAAACTGCGCCTGGCGCTAGCAAGCCACTGTAATATGTGGTTGCATTTAACCCTGTGGTGCTTGGTCTGGTAGTGAAACTAATGGCAGGTGTTGCTGGAATCTGTATGATGGGATGGGGATGGTGGGGTGTTGATAGACAAAGTATACTGTAGGGCCTCTGTTACTATGCTAGATCAGTAAATGGTACAAAGATCAGAGAAATGAAAAATTATTTGGACTTGTAGTCTAGAGAGGTTTCATTGAAAATGAGGAAGTTGAAATTAAACTTGATTAGTTCTTCCTCTAGCCATACTAGGCTTACCTTGCCACCTCAAGTGACTGGAAAACCTGACAGTTATGAGACAGCAGTTTTAGAAATAGGTCAGAAAACAGCACAGGACAATGATCCCTGAGAGGAAGGAAATAAACAGCAGAGTTCTGTGACTGCCTCAGCTTACCACCTGGAGAGTTTCTAAACTGAAGCTCAGGGAAGGGGAACCCAGAAAGAATCTAGTGGTCTTCCTGAGTTGATGAGACAGAGTTCAGAGCTGAGAGAGGTGAAGGCAGCTTGAGTAGGCTTGAATGTGTGAGGAGGTCAGTACAGGGGAGGAGGGAGCTGCAAGGGGTTCGTTCACTCAAGCCTTTGATCAAGTACTGTTCTGCTCGTTTTATGGAGACCTGTCAGAAATTAGCAGGTGGAAGAATTCTTGGAGTTCACACAAGGCTGGGAATAGTTCATATTCTCACTAATCAAAGTAGAAAAACCTAATGGATGAGGCATGGAGTAAGGCCCTGGAGAAAAGCCTGTTCTGGACCCACCTACCAAATCTTAGAGGCAAGCCTTAAAAGGATGAGATTTATTTGAAGTACCTAATCGTGAACAAACCCTAACAATGTCTGAAGGAATTACAACAAAGTCCAGCTCCCAAAACCATGAAATTCAATACCAGCATCCAATAAAAAAATGAGCAGACAAGCCAAGTAGAGAAAATATGACCCATAACCAGACAGAAAAGTCTGCAGAAACAGTCCCAGAAGTGGGACAAATGATGGAATTGCAAATAAAAGTGTTGAAAGAGCTATTATAAATATACTCAGTTTGTTCATGGAGGTAAAAGGAAACTTGAACATGACGAGGAGAGAAATGGATCTAAAAATAGACCCACATCAAACTGTGAGCAAGGTGAAAAGGCAACCCTCAGAATGGGAGAAAATAATAGCAAATGAAACAACTGACAAAGGATTCATTCCCCAAATATACAAGCAGCTCATACAGCTCAATATCAGGAAAACAAACAACCCAATCAAAAAGTGGGGAAAAGACCTAAACAGACATTTCTCCAAAGAAGACATGCAGATGGCTAGCAAACACATGAAAAGATGCTCAACATCGCTCATTATTAGAGAAATGCAAATCAAAACTACAATGAGATATCACCTCACACTGGTCAGAATGGCCAACATCAAAAAGTCTACAAACAATAAATGCTGGTGAGGGTGTGGAGAAAAGGGAGCCCTCTTGCACTGTTGGTGGGAATGTAAATTGATACAGCCACTATGGAAGACTGTATGGAGATTCCTTAAAAAACTAGGAATAAAATCACCATATGACCCAGCAATCCCACTCCTAGGCATATACCCTGAGGAAACCAAAATTGAAAAAGACACATGTATCCCATTGTTCATTGTAGCACTGTTTACAATAGCTAGAGCATGGAAGCAACCTAGATGTCCATTGACAGATAAATGGATAAAGAAGTGGTGTATACACACAATGGAATATTACTCAGCCATAAAAAAGAACACCTTTGAGTCAGTTCTAATGAGGTGGATGAACCTAGAATCTATTATACAGAGTGAGGTGAGAAAGATAAATACCATATTCTAATGCATATATATGGAATCTAGAAAGTGGTACTAAAGATATTTACAGGACAGCAATGGAGAAACAGACATAGAGAATAGACTTAGGGATAGAGGGAGAGGGGAGAAGAGGGTGAGATGTATGGAGAGAGTAACATGGAAACTTAAGTGAGTTCAGTTCAGTTCAGTCGCTCAGTCGTGTCCGACTCTTTGAGACCCCATGAACCACAGCACGCCAGGCCTCCCTGTCCATCACCAACTCCCAGAGTCCACCCAAACCCATGTCCATTGAGTTGGAAACGTACTTTACTATATGTAAAATATGTAGCCAACAGGAATTTGCTATATGGCTCAGGAAACTCAGACAAGGGCTCTGTATCAACCTAGGGGGTGGGATGGGGAGAGAGGTTCAAAAGGAAGGGGGTATATGTATACCTATGGCTGATTCATGTTGAAGTTTGACAGAAAATAGCAAAATTCTGTAAAGCAATTATCCTTCAATAAAATAAATACAATTTTAAAAAGTAGACCCACATCAAACTTCTAGCAGTAAACTCAAACCTGAAAAAGTGTAAGATTTTTATTGATAGAGAAAAGAA
The DNA here is from genome assembly GCF_029407905.1 of Bubalus kerabau. Classification (NCBI taxonomy): domain Eukaryota; kingdom Metazoa; phylum Chordata; class Mammalia; order Artiodactyla; family Bovidae; genus Bubalus; species Bubalus kerabau. The sequence continues at coordinate 170,685,004 of NC_073624.1, forward strand.
GAAAGTGTGTACTGAGAGGATGATATTTCCTGCTTTGGTGATCTCTCTTTATCCCAAACAGTGATATAGTTAACATATACTGGGTACATACTCTCTGCCAAGAATGGTGCCAAGTATTGTACATGGAGTATCATTGAATTCTTGTAACAGCTCTAGGTGGTACGATATCCTCATTCTGTGGATGGGAATTCAAGGCACTCCAGTCTCTTAGTGTTTTTTATTTTTTCTTTATAGCACTTAATATGGTTGGAAATTGTGTATCTATCTTGTTTGCTTCTGAAGGCAGAGATCCTGGTGTCCACTTTTGTATACTCAGTGCTCAGTGTTGAGCCTGGAACATAGGAGGGTGGTACTGGTAATTAGTGATGGACAAATTAAAGTGAGTGAGGTAATCCACCAGCTGAATCTTGTGGTGATTCAGAAGAGTTTGGATTTGATGTAGGTCTGTGTGACTACAGAGCTCATACTTCCAGCATGTCTTGTACCACTTCTAAAGTGAGTTTAGTAAATTATGAATGATCTACTTCGTGGAATGTTACACAACCATTAAAGGGGATCATGTGAAAGTTAGGTATATCCTACAAAAGTAATATCTTTACAGTGGACAGGGACTCAAAGTAATATGCAAAAATAAAAATGGCTGTGTTGTATCTGTTGGGTCATGGGTAACGTTTCTCATTTTTTTTTTTCTCATTTTTTTGAAGTTATTTTTATACAAAACCTTCTTCACAGAGGGAAAGTCATACTCTCTAAAGGGAACAAGTAAGTGTCTAAAGTTGATTTTTTTTTTGTAAAGTTTATTCCCTAGCTTCAAGAAAAAATTGAATTAATTCCAAACCATGGTTAGAATGAGTAGAAAACTGAGAGATGACTAGAAATATGCTGAAAAGTGCATGTTTTTCCCCAGTAAGAAAAGAGTTAAGACCAAGTATTCTTGTCTTAACAGGAATCAAGCTAAAATGTGGCATCGTTTTTATTTATTTATTTATTTTTTTTTTTTTTGATGCATATAATTTCTTTTTTTTTTATTTATTTATTTTTTTTTTTTTAATTTTATTTTATTTTTAAACTTTACATAACTGTATTAGATTTGCCAAATATCAAAATGAATATTTTTAATTGAAGGATAATTGCTTTACAGTATTGTGTTGGTGTCTGCCATACACCAACGTGAATCAGCCATAGGTATACACACGTCCCCTCCCTATTGAACCTCCCTCCCACCTCCCACCCCATCCCACTCTTCATTGGGTTTGAGCTCCCTGAGTCATACAGCAAATTCCCACTGGCTATCTGTTCTACATACGGTAATGTATATTCTTCCATACTACTCTTTCCATTTGTCCCACCCTCTCCTTTGCCCCCTGTGTCCAGAAGTCTGTTCTCTATGTCTGAGTCTCCATTGCTGCCCTGCAGATAGGTTCATCAGTGCCATCTTTCTAGATTCCATATGCTATGCTATGCTATGCTAAGTCACTTCAGTCGTGTCCGACTCTGTGTGACCCCATAGACGGTAGCCTACCAGGCTCCCCCGTCCCTGGGATTCTCCAGGCAAGAACACTGGAGTGGGTTGCCATTTCCTATGTGTTAATATATGACACTTGTTTTTCTCTTTTTGACTTACTTTACTCTGTATCATAAGCTCTAGGTTCATCTGCCTCATTAGAACTGACTCAAATATGTTCCTTTTTATGGCTGAGTAATATTCCATTGTATATATGTACCACAACTTTATCCATTCATCTGTCAATGGACATCTGGGTTGCTTCCATGTCCTAGCTATTGTAAATACTGCTGCAATGAACACTGGGGTACATGTGTCTTTTTTCAGTTATGGTTTTCTCAGGGTATATGTGTGGCATCATTGTGGCATCATTTTGAGCAGTTAGTGAATCCTAGAAAGGGACAGGACTTTTCTATAATATTTTTATTATGATGATATTGATGCTTTTATTTTATTTTGGTTTTCCCTATTTAAAATCAGTCTGTATTTAAAGCATGAAGACTTAACTATGGGTAATCTCCACTTTTCGAAAGTTCATCTTATGCCATTTTGCTTTTATGAAAGACCTACATTAGTACCTATTTTTGATAACCAAATGAAACCTCAAGAGGATTTTCACTTTTAGCAGAAAAAAGGCCAGAAGCAAAAATAGCATTCAGCGTTTGTTTTGTAGCAAGGCGAGAGCCATTGTAGAGGCGGCCACACTGGGAGCAGTGAGACCAGCCTCCCCAAAGCTCCTTCCCCTGGAACAACACTCAGCATCTAAACATTGAGCCGCCATAGTTGTAAAACATGTCTCTGAGCATCTGTGCTCTATCTTGATTTATTTTGCAGGTCCATTAGCAAGATGTGTCCTCCAATAATTGTTTCTTCCTTTTTTGACATTTTGGTTTACAGTAAGCTTTTCCTGTTTCCACTTCTCCTGTCACTTCTTTCTATGTCTTTACTTTTAGCCCAGTCTTCTCTGAGCTCTGGATTCATATATTCAACGGCCTACTTGGTATTTTTAACTTAAATTTCCCAAGAACATCTCCAGATTGATAAATGGAGCTTTTGATGTGTGTGTGTATATACATATATATATGTATATATATATCCTGTCTACTACCACTGTTTTCGGGGCTTTCCTGGTGGCTCAAATGGTGAAGAATCTGCCTGCAATGCAGGAGACCCAGGTTCAATCCCTGGGTCGGAAAGATCCCCTGGAGAAGGGAATGACTACCCACTCTAGTATTCTTGCCTGGAGAATTCCATGGACAGAGGAGCCTAGTGGGCTGCAGTCCATGAGGTTGCAAAGAGTTGGACACAATTGAGTGACTAATACCTGTTTTCTAGTCTTCCCCATCTCAGCAAATGACATCGCGGTCCACTCTTGTTATTTAAACAAATTTAAGAGTCATCCTAGCTTCTTTTTCTTACATTCCACTTCTGATTTATCCTTCACATTTTACTGTCAGTGTGTATCATATCTATCTGTTGCTTGCCATTTTCACTCCTGTCATCGTAGTACAGACAGTTGCCATCTCTCTGGTCTTCCTGCTTCTTAACTTCTGTCAGTCGTTTCTCCCCAGTAGCCACAGTGATCTTGAAACTTCACCCAGTCTTGTCACTGCTTGCTTAAATTACCCCCTCAGTGGCTTCTTCTAATCCTTAGACTGGAAATCTGAACTCCAAGGCACCTCCTGATTGGTCCGGTCCCAGCCTTTCCCTCCCTCAGGCCATTCATCTCTCCCTTGCTCACCATGCTGAAGCTACCTGTATTTTGATACTCTCGTTCCTAGGGCCTCTATGTTTTCTTTACACTGTGTGCCTTCTTGCTGGTATCCCACTCACCTCTACCTCCTACTCTTCACATTTTGTTTGCTGTATTAATAGAGCTTTATGGTTCTTTGATTTTGTATGCTGCCGCTGCTGAGTCGCTTCAGTTGTGTCCAACTCTGTGCTACCTTATAGATGGCAGCCCACCAGGCTCCTCTGTCCATGGGATTCTCCAGGCAAGAACACGAGTGGGTTGCCATTTCCTTCTCCAATGCATGAAAATGAAATCGCTCAATTGTGTCCGACTCTTTGTGACCCCATGGACTACACCCTACCAGGCTCCTCAGTCCATGGGATTTTCCAGGCAAGACTACTGGAGTGGGTTGCCATTGCCTTCTCCTTGATTCTGTATAATGGCCAGTTAAAAGGGCCATGGAGATGGAGACATGGGGAAGGAATTGTAGAATCTAAGAACTTAATGGTCATCTGTAATCATCAAGTCTAGCCACTCATCTCAGGCCTCAGCATTCCTATCCAGTGGTTTTACAGCTCACACTTGAACAAATGAGTGGCTACCACATTCATCTCTGGAAACCAGAATGTTAGAAAGTCTTTTTTTCGTCTGCAGAAGAAAAATTGGTTCAAAATTTGTAGAGAGTTGTTAATTTCCTTGTCTGATTCAAGTCCTCTAACCCTTAGACTTCATGTTCTTTTTCTGTTCTTAAGAATATAGTATTTTAAACCACAGAACGTGGCATTCCACTTAAAGGATACAGTGAGTTCAGTAAAGTCCCACAAAAATTCATGTCCACCTGGCACTTCAGAATGCGATCTTATTTGCAAATAAGATCTTTGCAGATGTAAGTAGTTAAGGATCAAGATAAGATCATACTAGTTTACCGCTGCTGCTACTGCTAAGTCACTTCAGTCATGTCCAAATCTGTGCAACTCCATAGACGGCAGCCCACCAGGCTCCCCCATCCCTGGGATTCTCCAGGCAAGAGTACTGGAGTGGGGTGCCATTGCCTTCTCCGATACTAGTTTATGGTGGACCCTAAATCCAGTGACTTATAAGGAGAAGAGAGAATACAGAGAAACACACAAAGATAAAGGCCATGGGAAGATAGAGGTTGAAATAAGAGTTATGCTGCCACAGCTAGGGAGTGCCAAGGATTGCTGGCAACCACTGGAGGCTAGGAGAGAGGCATAGGACTCTTTTTCCCTTGGAGTCTCCAGAAGGAGCCAACTGTACCGACACCTTGATCTTGACTTCTGCTCTCCTGAATTAGGAGGAAATACATCTATGTTGTTTTAAGCCACACATGGACAGATGGTCAGTACCGAAATGAGATTGATTATATTCTTCGCAGCTGAAGATGGAGAAGCTCTATACAGTCAGCAAAAACAAGACTCGGAGCTGACTGTGGCTCAGATCATGAACTCCTTATTGCCAAATTCAGACTTAAATTGAAGAAAGTAGGGGAAACCACTACATCATTCAGGTATGACCTAAATCAAATCCCTTATGATTATAGAGTAGAAGTGAGAAATAGATTCAAAGAATTAGATCTGATAGAGTGACTGAAGAACTATGGATGGAGGTTTGTGACATTGTACAAGAGACAGGGATCATGACCATCCTCAAGAAAAAGAACTGCAAAAAAGCAAAATGGCTGTCTGAGGAGGCCTTACAAATAGCTGAGAAAAGAAGAGAAGTGAAAAGCAAAGGAGAAAAGGAAAGATACACCCATTTGAATGCAGAGTTCCAAAGAATAGCAAGGAGAGATAAGAAAGCCCTCCTCAGTGATCAGTGCAGAGAAATAGAGAAAATGGAAAGACTAAAGATCTTTTCAAGAAAATTAGAGATACCAGGGGAACACTTCATGCAAAGATGGGCTCAAAAAAGGACAGAAATGATATGCACCTAACAGAAGAAGATATTAAGAAGAGGTGGCAAGAATACACAGAAGAACTGTACAAAAAAGATCTTCACAACCCAGATAATCATGATGGTGTGATCATTCACCTAGAGCCAGACATCCTGGAATGCGAAGTCAAGTGGGCCTTAGAAAGCATCATTATGAACAAAGTTAGTGGAGGTGATGGAACTCCAGTTGAGCTATTTCAAATCCTGAAAGATGATGCTGTGAAAGTGCTGCACTCAATATGCCAGCAAATTTGGAAAACTCAACAGTGGCCATAGGACTGGAAAAGGTCAGATTTCATTCCAGTCCCAAAGAAAGGCAATGCCAAAGAATGCTCAAACTACTGCACAGTTGTACTCATTTCACACGCTAGTAAAGTAATGCTCAAAATTCTCCAAGCCAGGCTTTGGCAGTACGTGAACCATGAACTTCCAGATGTTCAAGCTGGATTTTGAAAAGGCAAAGGAGCCAGAGATCAAACTGCCAACATCCGTTAGATCATTGAAAAAGCAAGAGAGTTCCAGAAAAACATCTATTTCTGCTTTATTGACTACGCCAAAGCCTTCGACTGTGTGGATCAAAACAAACTCTGGGAAATTCTTAAAGAGATGGGAATACCAGACCACCTAACCTGCCTCTTGAGAAATCTGTATGTAGGTCAAGAAGCAACAGTTAGAACTGAACATGGAACAACAACTGGTTCCAAATAAGGAAAGGAGTACGTGAGGCTGTATATTGTCACCCTGCTTATTTAACTTTAATGCAGAGTACATCATGAGAAATGTCAGGCTGGATGAAGCACAAGCTGGAATCAAGATTGCCAGGAGAAATATCAATAACCTCAGATGTGCAGATAACACCACCCTTATGGCAGAAAGCAAAGAACTGAAGAGCCTCTTGATGAAAGTAAAAGAGGAGAGTGAAAAAGTTGGCTTAAAACTCAACATTCAGAAAACAAAGATCATGGCATCTGATCCCATCACTTCATGGCAAATAGATGGGGAAACAGTGGAAAGTGACAGACTTTATTTTGGGGGGCTCCAAAATCACTGCAGACGGTTACTGCAGCCATGAAATTAAAAGGCACTTACTCCTTGGGAAAAAAGTTATGACCAACATAGATAGCATATTAAAAAGCAGAGACATTACTTTGCCAACAAAGGTCTGTGTATAGTCAAAGCTATGATTTTTCCAGTAGTCATGTATGGATGTGAGAGTTGGACTATAAAGAAAGCTGAGTGCCGAAGAATTGATGCTTTTGAACTGTGGTGTTGGAAAAGACCTTTGAGAGTCCCTTGGATTGCAAGGAGATCCAACCAGTCCATCCTAAAGGAAATCAGTCCTGAATATTCATTGCAAGGACTGATGCTGAAGCTGAAACTCCCAGTACTTTGGGCACCTCATGTGAAGAACTGATTCATGTGAAAAGCCCCTGATGCTGGGAAAGATTGAAGGCAGGAGGAGAAGGGGATGACAGAGGATGAGATGGTTGGATGGCATCACCGACTTGATGGACATGGGTTTGAGTAAACTCTTGGAGTTGGTGATGGACAGGGAGGCCTGGTGTGCTGCAGTCCACGGGGTTGCAAAGAGTTGGACGCATCTGAGCGACTGAACTGAACTGACTGGAGCCACAAGGTTTGTAGTCATTTGGTACGGCAGCCAGAAGAAATTAATGCAAAGAGAAAGCAAAATTGGACAGCACTGCAGTTTGGTTTCACCAGTACAGAAGAGAGAACAACTTTCTTCCTCATCATTCTGAACACATGCCTAGAGTCATATAGGTTATTTTGGTAGCCTTAACCACTGACTCATACTGAGATTTCTGCTGATTAGACCTTCTAGGACTTTTTCATAGAGGTCGCCCTAAATCGAGTGATTTTATCTTTTCTGGATTTAGGCTGTTCATCAGCCTTTCAGGATACTTTTTGAATCCTGATCTGTCATCCAGTTTTTACTCTTCGTAGCAGCTGTGTGTCAGCCATGAACGTGATGAGCATACTTTCTGTATCTTCACCTAAGTGGTTCTTAACCTTCTGTGGTTGTGGATTCAAGACTTTAATGAAAGCTGTGGACCTTTCTGATGAAAAGTACTTATTTATGTATATATACACCGAGTTTTCAGTAAGAGTTAGGATGTTCAGATGCCTCTTGAAGCCTCAAGTGTGGTCCATAGACCCAAAGTTAAGAATACTGATGTAGGTTATTGATAAAAGTATCAAATATCAAAGAGTGTGAATGAACAGACCCTTGTAGTGTGTTCCTAAAAACCTTCTAAGATGGTTGACATTATTCCATTACTCGACACTTCTGGGGAGTGGAGTGGGCATTTCATAGTTTACTAATTTATTTTACTGACTTTGCATTTAGTATTGTACATATTTCTTTGTCTTATGTCGTAAAAGCCAATCAAGTTCTTTGATTAAAAAATATATATATATATACACACATATATACACACACACACACACACACACACACACACATATATATATATATATATATATAGTATTTACTTTGTTCCTGATTTGCTGGGAAGGAGAAGAAGTCTTTATGGTTTAACCATAGTATGTTATTTTCTTGTTGCCCCTGTGATCAGTTATCTCAAACCAGGTGGCATAAAAGAACATAGATTTATTTCCTTACAGTTCTGAGAGTAAGAAGTCCTAAATGGGTCTCAGTGGGCTAAAATCAAGGTGTTGGGCAAAACTGCATTCCTTATGGAAGATCTGAGGGAGAATCCATTTCCTTGTTTTTTTCCAGCTTCTAGAGACTGCCTCGGAGAGGGCAATGGCACCCCACTCCAGTACTCTTGCCAGGAAAATCCCATGGGCAGAGGAGCCTGGTAGGCTGCAGTCCTTGGGGTTGCTAAGAGTCGGACACAACTGAGCGACTTCACTTTGACTTTTCACTTTCATGCATTGGAGAAGGAAATGGCAACCCACTCCAGTGTTCTTGCCTGGAGAGTCCCAGGGAGGGAGCTTGGTAGGCTGCCGTCTATGGGGTCACACAGAGTCGGACACGACTGCAGTGCCTTAGCGGAGACTGCGTGCATTCATTAGCTCATGGCCCCTTCCTCTTCGAAATCAGTAGTGAGCTTTTTTCAGAGCTTTCTGTGACTCTCATCTTCTACCTCTCTTCTACACTTAAGACCCTGTGATCACATTGGGCCCACCCACATGTAATCTTACATGTGGGCTTCCCTGGTGGCTCAGACAGTAAAGGATCTGCCTGTAATGCAGGAGACCTGGGTTCGATCCCTGGGTGGGGAAGTTACCCTGTAGAAGGGAATGGCAACCCACTCCAGTATCCCAGCCTGGAGAAGTCCTTGGGCAGAGGAGCCTGGTGGGCTACAGTCCATAGGGTGGCAAAGAGTTGGTAATGACTGAGCGATATTCACTTTTACCCACATAATCCAAGGTAATCTCTTTATTTTAAAGTCAGCTAATTACCAACCTTAATTCCCTCTTGTCATGTAACCTAACGTATTCACGGGTCCCAAGGATCAAGATGGAGACATCTCGGGATGGAGAGCATTACTCATCCTTCTGCACGTAGTGAACCTGTGTAGGCATCCCATGATTTAAGTGTCTACAAATTATTCCTTTAGTAATTATTTCTGACATTTGCTAAGGATTAATAGGACCCTAAGGAACTCATAACTTCCACAGCCCTTGTTTATCAGTTTATAAACAATGAAATGCTATTTACACAGGTTAGTTTTCTGATACCTTTCTTCTATGATTCCTCAAAGTTCCTTCAGTGATGCAGTTTCTTTTTTGAATGTTGTCACCAGACTATAGTTCATCTGGATCAGAAATCCCAACTCATGTGGTTCAGCTGCTTCAAATACTCATTCAGCAAATAATTATTAAACACCTAGTATATACCAGGCTTAAAATACCTCAGCAGCAGCCATGGTGCTGATCTCACAGGATGCCTAGTGCTGAGGGGCGGCCTGAGCGGAGTCTCTGCGGGGCTAGGCCGCCCAAAGCCGCTGCCGGTGGTCGGGACTGCGGGCTGCGGCCGGGTCCTTGGCGCGCAGCGACCGGAGGAGGAGCACGTGTTTCTGGAGCAGAGATGGCTACCACGGGATGACATGGTTGCGGCTGCCTGAAGAGGCATTGCTGGCTTGGGAAGCAGCTTCAGAAGGATGAGCCCAGAGACGGAGGTGGGAGTCGGGCAGTGACCAGTGCCCCCAGTTACATGTGCGGAGCCAGCGGTGGTGGCAGATTGGCCCCAGGGTGACCACAGCAGCAGAAAGCCTGGGGTACCCTTGGCCCCTGGGTGGCAGACGGGCTCCGTGACAGACAGCGGCTCCAGGGTGGCCGACTGCAGTGGTGAAGCTGGGGTGCCCTCAGCTCCTGGGCCTCATCCTATGTCAGCTTCATGCACTCATTTCACATACCAGCAAATTATGCTCAAAATCCTTCAAGCTAGAAATCAGCAGTATTTGAGCAGTATGTGACCTTCCATATGTACAAGCTGGGTTTAGAAAAGGCAGAGGAACCAGACATCAAATGCCAACGAATGCTGGATCAGAAAAAACAAGGCAATTCCAAAAAAAAAAAAAATGTGCTTCACTGACTAAGCTAAAGCCTTTGACTATGTGGGTCACAACAAACTGGAAAATTCTCAAGGAAATGGGAATACCAGACCACCTTACCTGCCTCCAGAGAAACCTGTATGCAGGAGAAGAAACAACAGTTAGAACCAGACATGAAACAAACCGGTTCAGAATTGGGAAAGGAGTACATCAAGGCTGTATATTGTCACCCTGCTTTATTTAACTTATATGCAGAGTACATCATACGAAATCCCAGAATCAAGATTGCCAGGAGAAATATCAATAACCTCAGATATGCAGATGATACCACTTTAATGGCAGAAAGTGAAGAGGAACTAAAGAGCCTCTTGATTAAAGTGAAAGAGGACAAGGAAAAAACTGGCTTAAAACTCAACATTCAAAAAACTAAGATCATGGCATCCAGTCCTGTCACTTCATGGCAAATAGATGGAAATGTGGAGAAGTTGTCATATTTCATTTTCTTGGGCTCCAAAATCAATGCGAATGGTGTCTACAGTTACAAAATTAAAAGATACTTGCTCCTTGGAAAAATACCTATGACAAACCTAGACAGTGTATTACAAAGCAGAGACATCACTTTGCCAACAGAGGTCCATCTAGTCAAAGCTATGGTTTTTCTAGTGGTCATGTATGGATGTGAGAGTTGGACCATAAAGAAGGCTGAGTGCTGAAGAATTGATGCTTTCAACTGTGGTGTTGGAGAAGACTCTTGAGAGTCCCTTGGACTGCAAGGAGATCAAGCCAGTCAATCCTAAAGGAAAACAGTCCTGAATATTCATTGGAAGGACTGATGGGGAAGCACCAATACTTCACCCACCTGATGAGAGGAGGGCAAGAGGAGAAGGGGGGCAACAGAGGATGAGATGTTTGGATGGCATTACTGACTCAGTGGACATGAGTAGGAAATAGTGATTTACAGAGAAGCCTGGCATGCTGCAGTGCATGGGGTCATAAAGAGTCAGACATGACTTAGTGACTGAACGGCAGGAAGTATATAGCAGGCAGAACAAGAAGTTCCTGCATTCTATCTGGTGCAAGCAGCAAGGTAGTCAGCCCCTGTGTATTGTGTCGTGGTGAAAACAGACATTAAACAAATAATAACACAAGAATTATTTAATAATAATTCTTGGGGAAAGGATCAAGATGCTGAGAGCATAAATGAGAAGATAACCCAGTCTAGGTTGGTCAGGGAATACTTCTCTGAAGAAATGATGTTTAAGCTGAGGATAAAGCATGAGCAGATATTAAACAAAGAGGGACATGGAATGGAAGACCAGTTCAGGCTAGGAACATATATGAAAACTGAAAGTGATATTTAAAAAAACAACGACAGCAACCTTGGAATGCTTGAGTTTAGAGAGTAAGGGGGAGAATGGTATATAGCAGAGATGAAAATGTGGGTCAGTACTTTTTAGGCTGTGTTCCAATTTTTTACTTTATCCCAAGGGGAATAGAAAACTGTTGAAGGGTTGGTTGGTTTAATTTTTTTTGGTTTCACTGAGTCTTTGTTGCCACACTCGGGCTTTCTCTGGTTGCAGTAAGTGGAGGCTGCTTCGCTGCAGTGGTTGGGGTTCTTTCTGCAGTGGTTTCTCTTGGTGCGGCGCACAGGCCCTAGGCTCACGGGCTCTGTTAGTTGAGACTCACAGACTCATTAGTTGCGGCTCAGGCTCAGTAACTGTGGTGCATGGGTTTGCTTGCTCTGTGGCATGTGGAATCTTTCCAGCCCAGGGATCAAACCCATGTCCCTGCTTTGGCAGGAGGATTCTTATCCACTGTACCACCAGGGAAGTCTCTTACAAGTATGGTAAAATACACATAACATAAAGTCTACCATCTTAACCACCTTAGGCATGGGATATTTTAGTAGTGCTGCATAGATGCACATTATTGTGCAACCAGTCTCCAGAACTGTTTTCATCTTGAAAAACTGAAACTGCATACCCATTAAACAACTAGAATTTCCTTCTTTCCCTGGCCCCTGGAACCCATCCTTCTACTTTCTGTCTCTATGAATTTGACTGCTCTAGAAACCTCATATAAGTGGAGTCATACAGTATTCATTTGCTAGAACACACAGAAAAATGTACAGTCAAAAGCCTGCAGCTTGATGAATAACTCTAGCAAACACATTGATGTCACTCTGAACCTTGTCAAGAAATAGAGCGTTAGCAGCTCCACAGAGCTTCCTGGATATCCCCTTTCAATCACTATTTCTCCCCCCTCTCTCCCCCAAAGTAAATACTATTCTGACTGAACACTAGAGATTATGCCTGTTTTTTAACTTATATACATAGAATCATGGTATGTATTATTTTTCATCTTATGATTAGTTTCTTTTGCTCACTTCATGTTGGTGAGATAAATTCATGTCGTTGCATATAGCAGTAATTTGTCAGTGATCCAGTGCATGAATATACTGCATTTTACCTATTTTGCTGTTGAAGGACATGTGGGATGCCCGCTTTTTAGCAGTTACAACCAATGCTGTCATAAAGATTGTGTACGTGTCTTTTGTTACACGTATATAACATTTTATTGAGTATATGCTTGCTGCTGCTAAGTCGCTTCAGTCGTGTCCGACTCTGTGCGACCCCATAGACGGCAGCCCACCAGGCTCCCTCCGTCCATGGGATTTTCCAGGCAAGAGTACTGGAGTGGGTTGCCATTAGGAGTGGAATTATTCTCTCCCTCTCAGTTTTCTTACAAGCCTGATATGCCCATAACAATTCACCATCTTTCCTCCAAAAATCTGTTCCTCCTCCGGTGTTTGCTGTTTCAGTCAGCACAGACTTTTACCCCCATATCTAATTAATTACCAACTCCTGTTGATCCATATTCTTTAACATCTCTAAAACGTGTCTCCATTCCTCTCCACATCCACTGCAACCTTCTAATCTCTTACCTGAACTGTGGCTTCCTAACTGGCTTCCTGTGTCTCCTGGCACTCTCTCACTGTAGTACCGGGAGGCACACTTTTTTGGTTGTGTGTGTACATTTATCCCCAATATATGTATTATACTTATAAATGTTAAACCACACTACTGGTTTTCTTTGACATAGTACCTTAAAGTGTAACACTTAGGTTAATAGTTAATAATAGCTATAATACGTCTGTATTTCTCATAGTCTTTTGTGATCATTTCCTATTTGACGGTGTTCTTTTCCAAATCGGATTAGTTGGGGTTTTTTTAAAACCTATTATGGTTAGTGAAAAAGGGCTTGTATAGGAATAGAAATGTCAGCTGTGCCAATTTATTTTTGCTTTATTTTGTAGGGACTTTTTTAAGGCATTTGTCCATTTTATGAGAGACAGTTTAGTTAAAAGTAGATGGTACACAACCATCTGACATGGATTAAGGAAAGAAGCCAGTGTTAATCCGTAATCAAATGTCATTAATTCGTAATTTCTTATTTATTATAAGAGTGATTTTGTTGTTGTTGTTGAAGTAAATTTAGAAAGGTCACTAGATACATACACACACACAGTCAATTGTACTTCTGTGTGCCAGAGCAAACAATTAGAAAATGTATTTTTAATATAATTTAAAATGTTATGGGCCCTGAGAACTAAAAAATATTGTCACAGGAAGTTCCAGAAAACCCAAATAAATGGAAAGACATCCCATGTTCATGGATCTAAAAACTTAATACTGGTATAGTGGCAGTACTCCCCCAAACTGACTACAGAGTCAATATAATCCTAAGAAAATACCAGCTGGTTTTTTTGCAGAAATTGACAGGCAAAATTTATGTGGACCCAGAATTGTCAAAACAATGTTGAAAAAGAAAAATAAAGTGCTATATTTCCTGATTTCAAAGAAAGAAAGAAAGTGAAGTCGCTCAGTCGTGTCCGACTCTTTGCGACCCCATGGACTATAGCCTACCAGGTTCCTCCGTCCATGGGATTTTCCAGGCAAGAGTACTGGAGTGAGTTGCCATTTCCTTCTCCAGGGTTTCTCCCCACCCAGGGATCGAACCCAGGTCTTCCGCATTGTAGCCAGACACTTTACCATCTGAGCCACCAGGGAAGTCCTGATTTCAAAACATTCTATAAATCGATGTGGATTGGCATAGACATTTGCCACAGGTAGACATATCTGTGGCATAGAACTGAGAACCAGAAATAAACCCTTAATTTATGATGAATGGATTTTGACAAAGGTGCCAACATTGAGGGAAGGAATACTCTTTTCATCAGAGAGTGCTGAAACAACTGGATAGCCAGGAAGACAGTGCGGGAGGAGACCAAAGAAGTTTGTATTATCGCAAAAGTTAAGTAGTTAGGTGCCTCTGACACTGCTGAGGAAGATGGAATGCTGAGGAGTGGAAAGTAGTCTTTACATTTGTTGATGTAAAGCTAAGTGACTGGAAAATTTGGAAGAAAGCAACTATAACATTTTTAAGTTTACAAATACTGGGGTCAGAGAAAGCTGGGTAATTGCAAATTATTTTCATGAGATGAGAGATTACTTGAAGAAACCAGCATGAATACACAACTATGAACCGCAGTTTCACTGAGATGAACTGGGAGACCTATCTTAAGAATATGTTTGCTTCTTATGAACTTTGAACCCATTTCCATTGTGCTTTAGCCTTGCTCTGATCATCTTAGTTCTCAGGTTATTTTCCCTTTATAGGGAAAAAAAAGCAAAAAAGGTTTTGAGAAATGTTTTCATCCATTGTTGTGTTGGCCCTGAGCTGTGACCTGTTTCTTCTTTCTCTGAAAAAACTTAAACCTTTTGGAAAGGACCTTCAATTCTCTCTGGGCTTTTTAGTTTTGGGGATAAATTTTATGTCTGTACTGTCATCCTGCATTTGCCTTTACTTTGTCCTAGTCTTCCTTAAAGTTGAATTTATCTGTGCATTCTTGCTGGTTTATTCATTTTCTTTCTCATCAAGGTGATTTGTAATTACCCAGCTTCTTTGTCCTGGGCTTTGCATACTATAAAATGATAGGTTGCTTTCTTCCAAGTTATTGGTCACGTCACAGTCTAGGGATATGTTAGGTTCTGGGTGGCAGTTTCCTCTGGTTAGTGTTAGTCGCTCAGTTGTGCCCAACTCTTTGCAACCCCGTGGACTGCAGCCCACCAGGGTTCTGTGACCATGAGATTCTCCAGGCAAGGATACTGGAGTGGGTTACCATTTCCTTCTCCAGGGGATCTTCCTGATCCAGGGATTGAACCTGGGTCTCCTGCACTGCAGGCAGATTCTTTACTGACTGAGCTACAAGGGAAGCATCTTCCTCTAGTTATCCCTAGCGTTTATTCTGTGGGAGATGAAATGAATGGTAATGCAGATCGGGAACTGTTAAGATATCCTGCTTTTAGCTGAAGGAGATTTCTGTAGATGATTTGAACCACTGTCAGTACTCTTATCTTGTCTGACACTTTTGTGATCTATAATGAACTTTCATATTTACTCCATTTGGCCAGTTGACCTTGGTGTATTGCCCCCATCAAAGTGTCATTTCTATCTCTCAGACATGTTCTGAGTTCTTCTTTTCACTTGGATTTTCTTCAAGGATGTACTCTATCTTGATATAACTGCTTTTCCTTTTTTTCCTCTGAATAATAGTTTCTTAGGTAAAATATTCTTTTTTATTATTATCAGCCAGTCTTGAGACCCACTTAAACAAATCTCATCGATTATTTTGTATATTTAGGATAAACTTTAATATTTTTGTCGTGCTGTGTGCTTAGTCACTCAGTCTTGTCGGATTCTTTGTGACCCCATGGACTGTAGCCTGCCAAACTCCTCTTTCCCTGGGGATTCTCCAGGCAAGAATACTGGAGTGAGTTGCCATGCCCTCCTCCAGGGGATTTACCCGACCCAGGGATTGAACCCAGGTTTCCCACATTGCAGGTGTATTCTTTACTGTCTGAGCCACCAAGGAAGCCCATTCACACTAACTGCTGAGGAAGGAGGTAGGAGAAGATGAAAAAAAAAAAAATCATGATATCAATACCTGTGGAGGACAATTAGGAAGAAAAGCACCATGGTGAGAAGCTATTCACGTGAGAAAACAATGAGAGAAGTGTGGAGTTTTCTTAACCTGAGGTGTTTGTGAACCAAAGTAATGACAAGTCATTCTTTCGTCATTACTTATATTTTTTGTCATGATTGATTTCATGATTTTTTTTGTATGTTCTCCTAGGTCCTTCCTCAGAAGTTTTGCTTAAAGCCCTTTGATCAGTGGTCAGTCAGCGTCTGGACAAATACTTCTCTTGTTAGTGTGAGACTGTTTCTCGCCCATTTTTTTTTTTTTACCATGAGAATGAATCATTTTTTTTAACTCATCATTAATTCAAGGGATAACAACAATCTCATCATACACTTAGCTAGCTCCTGTGAAATGTAAGGAATAGTGGAAACTATGTAAATAGAAATTTGCATGAAACAAGGACCCTAGATAATTGAATTGTATGAGTTCTTAATATATTTCGCATATTCACCCCATATCAGATGTATGAACTGCAGATATTTTCTCTCTTTCCTTAGGTTGCCTTTTAATTTTGTTGACGGGATCATTTGCTGAGCAGATGCTTTTTAGTTTGATGTGTTCCCAATTGTGTATTTTTGGTTTTGTTGCCTTTGCTTTTGGTGTCAAATCCAAAAACTCATTGCCAAGACTAATGTCAGGGAGCTTACTTCCTGTGTATTCTTCTAGGAGTTTTATGGTTTCAGGTCTTATATTCAGATCTTTAATCCATTTTGACTTGTTTTTGTGTATGTTGTAAGGTAGTGGTCCAGTTTTCATCTTTTGCATGTAGCTGTCCAGTTTTTCCAAAGCTTTTCTTTCTCTTTTGTATATTCTTGTTTGCTTTTCTGTTCCATTGATGTGTGTCTGTTTTTATGCCAGTATCATACTATTTTGATTACTATAGCTTTATAATACAGTTTGAAATTAGGAAGCATGGTGTGTCTAGCTTTCTTCTTCTTCTTCAAGATTGCTTTGTCTATTTGTAATATTTTATGATCTCATACAAATTACAGGATTATTTGTTCTGTTTCTGTGGGAAATGTCATTGAACTTTTTATAGAAATCACATTGAATCTGTAGATTGCTTTGGGTAAAATGGACATTTTAACAATATTAAATCTTCCAAACTATGAGCATAGAATATCTTTTCATTTATTTGTGTCTTTTTCAGTTTCTTTCATTGGTGTCTTATAGTTTTCATTGTTTGGATCTTTCACCTCTGTGATTAGTTTTATTCCTAGGTATTTAATTCTTTTTGATGCAGCTAAAATGGGACTGTTTTCTTAATTTCTCTTTCTGGTAGTTTGTTATCTATATAGAACACAAACACAACTGATTTACATATATTGACTTTATGTCCTGCAATTTTATTGAATTTATTAGTTCAGGCAGTTTTTCATGGAATCTTTGGGGTTTTCTATAAATACAATATCATGTTATCTACAGATAGTATCTTATTGGGCTTCCCTGGTGGCTCTGATGGTAAACAGTTTGCCTGCAATGCAGGAGACCCAGGTTCAATCCTTGGGTTGGGAAGATCCCCTGGAGGAGGAAATGGCAACCCATTCAGTATTCTTGCCTGGAAAATTCCATGGACAGAAGAGCTTGATGGGCTACAGTCCATGGGGTTGCAAAGAGTTGGACACAACTGAACGACTTAACACATACAGCTACAAATAGAAACAGTTTTACTTCCTTTCAGACTTGGATGCCTTTTATTTATTTTTCTTGCCTGATTGTTACAGCTAGAACTTCCAGTACTGTGTTGCATAAATGTAGCAAAATAGGTATCCTTGTCTTTTCCTAATCTTAGAGGAAGAACTTTTAGGTTTTCACTGTTGAGTATGATGTCAACTGTGGGCTTGTCATTATGTTGAGGTACATTCCCTCTCTACCCATTTTACTTTGTTGAGAGGTTTTTTATCATAAATGATGCTTAATTTTATCACATGCTTCTCTGCATCTATGGTGATGATCATATGATTTTTATTCTTCTTGTTAATGTGGTATATCACATTGATTCTTGGATGTTGAAGCATCCTTGCATCCCTGGAATAAATCTCACTTGATCACAGTGTATTACTCTTTTACTGTGTTGTTGAATGCATGATTATAACATTTGAAAATGTGTTTCAGATAGCCCAGTCTTTTTCAACACTGTCATTTTGTCAGAGCCACTAGTACTAAAAGTATTAGTACCAGAAACAAGAAATGATAAATAAAATAGGAGTGCTCCTACATCTTTTACTTTTCTGCCCAAGAAGTGATAATGTCTTTCAGTGTTTACTTTGAGTTATAAAATGAATGTTTTGGGGAAATCTCATATATAGCATGGTGACTATAGTTAATAATGCTGCAGTGTATACCTGAAATTTGGTAAAATAGTAGGTCATCAGTGTTCTCACCACACACCAAAAAATAAAAGTAACTAACTATATGAGGTAATGAATATGTTAATTGACTTGACTGTAATCATTTCACAGTGTATAGGTATATCAAATCACCATCTTAAATATATACTTGCTTTGTTGCTCAGTCGTGTCCAACTCTTTGTGACCCCATGGACTGTAGCCCACCAGGCTCCTCTATCCATGGGAATTTTCCAGACAAGAATACTAGAGGGTTGCCATGCCCTCCTCCAGGGGCTCTTCGCAACCCAGGGATCGAACCCAGGTCTTCTGTATTGCAGGCAGATTCTTTACTATCTGAGCCACCAGGGAAGCCCTAAATAGATATAGTTTTTATTAATAGTTGTCTTAATTATTTTATTAATTATACCTCAGTAAAGCTGGAGTGGGGAGTCGTGCCTTCATACACTCCTTTGGGCCTTCAGTGGTGTTCTTACATCTCTCTGTACATCAGCAGGATTTAGTGACAATGAGGTTGTCTAGCTGGTTCCTGATGGCAGCCAGGAAAATTGAACACTACTGATTGAGCGGATCTCTTTATAGCCACTTACCTGTTTTCAGGAATGCAATGAAAATTTCCACCTTACATGTTTAACAGTCTTATTGATGATACTCTCAGTAAGGAATTCTATGTAGAATGATCACATTTGATGTGGGAAGAGTTTGAGATACTCCGTATTCATGGAGAAATATCTAGCAAGCAGTTGAAAATTAAAGACTAAAGCTCAAGAGAGATTTAGAATTAAGCATTATCTACTTATAGGTGATAATTGAAGCCATGTAAATGGACCCACTGAGAAAAGACGGCCTGGGGCAGAGCCTTAGTGAACACAGCTGCTGAGAGACTAGCAATGGAAAAATGCGAAAGAGTGGTCAGAGAGCTCGGAGGAAAATGTGATGGATAGGAGCTAGCAGAAAAGAAAGCCTCAGAAAGAGTTGTACTCAGTGCTCTAATGCCTTTGTGGAATGGGGAGTGATCGCCGAAGAATTGATGCTTTTAAACTGTGGTGTTGGAGAAGAATCTTGAGAGTCCCTTGGACTGCAAGGAGATCCAACCAGTCCATTCTGAAGGAGATCAGCCCTGGGATTTCTTTGGAAGGAATGATGCTAAAGCTGAAACTCCAGTACTTTAGCCACCTCATGCGAAGAGTTGACTCATTGGAAAAGACTCTGATGCTGGGAGGGATTGGGGGCAGGAGGAGAAGGGGACGACAGAGGATGAGATGGCTGGATGGCATCACTGACTCAATGGATGTGAGTCTGGGTGAACTCTGGGAGTTGGTGATGGACAGGGAGGCCTGGTGTGCTGCGATTCATGGGGTTGCAAAGAGTCGGACACGACTGAGCGACTGATCTGATCTGACCTGATCTGATGGATAAAATAATTAGCATTTCTGTATGTTGTACTGTGATACCATTATTTTACCTTGCAGTGGTTTTTTAGTTATTTTGATTTACAGCATCTCTATTACATGAAGTATTTGTTACATCAGTTGTAATAAAAATTGTTTCTGAACATGACTTTCCAGGTTGATTTGTATTAGCCATCATTTAAAATTACTTTAAGATGCTTTTTATTATGTCATGGAGAACATCCAACAGATATATATATAATTTCTGAGGATGTGAAAAATAATCAAAATCCATTTGAGATCTACAGTAACTAAGTAATGATAATGGATGGCTATTGACAAACTTGCTGACTGTTCAGCTATATGTGATCTTTTCTGCAATGCTGATGGATATATCCAGCACTCTAGGTGTACAGAAGATATTTTATTGTTTTCTTTTCCTTTAAAATTCTGTATGAAAAGATTGTAATTTATTGTAAAAGTTTGTTTCTTCAGAATAAAACCAAAAGTAAAAATTGACAGTTAATAGAAAAATAAGAAACACATCTATTTTGCTTCTTAAAAATACTAGATTTGAAAGTAAAAAGTAGGTGGGTAACATTTGAGAACCTACACGGTTAAAATGTTCTTTTCAGCTCCTCTCAGTATAAGAAGCAGAAGACAGTGGAATATTACCTTTAGTGTGCTAACAGAACAATAAAATCTAGACTTTTTACCTTAATTTATTATTCAAAGATGAGAGAAAGTAAAAGAAGTTTTCAGATATGTAAAGACACGTTTACCATGAAAAGCAAGTTTATCCTTAACAGATCTTCATTGAAAGAACTTCTAAAATATGTAGAATAAGTAAGAAGGAGGAAGCACAGAAGTGAGATACGAATAACTGTGGTGGTTAATTTTATGTGTCACCTTCACAGGGCCACAAGGTTCCCAGGTATTTAGTCAACATCATTCTGAGTGTTTCTGTTAGGGTGTTTTTAGGTGAGAAAAACATATAAATTGGTAGATTGAATAAGGCAGATTAAAGCAGATTGCTCTCCCTGTTGTGGTTGGGCATCATCCAATCAGTTGAAGGCTTGGATGAAACAAAGGCGGTGATTATCCTTCAAATAAGTAAGTTTCTTCTTGCCTGACTGCCTTCAAACTCGTCGTTGGCTTTTTCCTGCCCTCGGAGTTAAACTGAAACATCAGCGCACCTTGCCAGCTTTGGACTGGAACTCCACCATCAACTCTCCAACTTACTGACTTAACCTGCAGATCCTGGGACTTGTTCAGTTCAGTTGCTCAGTCATGTCTGATTCTTTGAGATCCCCTGGACTGCAGTATACCAGGCTTCCCTGTCCATCACCAACTCCCAGAGATTGCTCAAAGTCATGTCCATTGAGTCAGTGATGCCATCCAACCATCTCATCCTCTGTCGTCCCCTCCTCCTCTTGCCTTCAGTCTTTCCCAGCATCAGGGTCTTTTCTAAGGAGTCAGTTCTTCGCATCAGGTGGCTGAAGTATTGGAGCTGCAGCTTCAGCATCAGTCCTTCCAGTGAATATTCAGGACAGATTTCCTTTAGGATGGTTTGATCTCCTTGCTGTCCAAGGGACACTCAAGAGCCTTCTCTCAACACCACAACTCAAAAGCATCAATTCTTCAGTGCTCAGCTTTCTTTATAGTCCTTGTTAGCCTCCTTTATGGGACTCGTTAGCCTCCATAATTGCGTGAGCCAGTTCCTTATGAAATAAATCTCTTTATATACGCACATATCTTACTGGTCTGCTTCTCTGGAGAACCTTGACTAATGTAAGAATGGACAGGCATCTGTAGGTAAAGTTTAACAAACATTGACTGTATGAAGCACGGACTATTAGAGAGGGGATAATTAAAGCAAGGTGGAACTGTATAGTGGACAGTTATGCATAAGGTGAAAGGTGATGGTTGGAGTTGCTTTCTAAAGGGGGGTGAAAGGTAGTCCCCCAGAAGATACATTCATGTCTGATCCCTGGAACATGTGAATGTGGAAACATTATTTGGGGGGGAAAAAGCCTTTGCAGTTGTCATTAATAAAGATCCTTAGATGAGATCATCCTTGACAGCGTAGATAGGTCCTAAATCCAATGAGAAGTGTGTTTGTAAGAGACAGAAGTGAAGGGACAGACACAGAGGAGAAGGCCACGTGAAAGCAAAGGTTGGAGCTGCAGCCGCAAACCAAGGTCACGTGGAGCTGCCTGAAGCTAGAGCAGGCAAGGAAGGGTTCTTCACTAGGACCTTCAGTAGAAAGATGGCCCTGCCAGCAATCTTGATTTAACACTTCTAACTTCAGAATTGTGAGAGAATAATAAATTCCTGTTGTTTAAACAAACATCAAGTTTATAGTACTTTGTCATAGAAGCCTTTTAAGAGCCTTGTGTTATTTAAGAAGAAGATGGAGACATTGATTAAATGTCTGCATTCACAGATGAAGAAAAAGCCAAATTTCATTTAGTGTTTATAGATGATTTCCCTGGCCTCTTGGATTCTACTTTGGATCCTTAGAGAGATCTCTTGCCCTAGATGTTAATCTTTGGGTAAAGCTGTCCTCTCCTGGATAGTTACCCCTCCTCTCAGGTCAGGGAGGATGGCAAAAGATTGGCATCACAGCTGCCTCTCTGTGTCAGAGGACTTTTCCAGGAAGCTTTCTTCTTAGGTTTGATCTTCTTGATGGGCTTGAGTTGCCAAATGTGGATCCTGGTGGATTAAGAGAGCCCCTCATTGCTGCTTGACTCACCTGAGAAATGTGAGTGCTCCAAGTGACAAATTCCTGCTTAAGTTGATTTAAATAAGGAAGATATTAATCCTGTGTCAGAACCAGAAGCTCCAAGGTAGAGCAGCTTTCATGGTCCAGGAATTCAGCACTCAGCAGTGTTCCCAAGGATCTTGTCCCTTTCATTGTCCCTTTGCCATTGTATTAATAGCTTTGCTGCTGCTGTTGCTGCTAAGTTGCTTCAGTCGTGTCTGACTCTGTGCGACCCATAGATGGCAGCCCACTAGGCTCCTCCGTCCCTGGGATTCTCCAGGCAAGAACACTGGAGTGGGTTGCCATTTCCTTCTCCGATGCATGAAAGTGCAAAGTGAAAGTGAAGTCACTCAGTCGTGCCGGACTCTTAGCGACCCCATGGACTGCAGCCCACCAGGCTCCTTTGTCCATGGAATTTTCCAGGCAAGAGTACTGGAGTGGGTTGCCATTGCCTTCTCCGATTAATAGCTTTAACTTTATCCTAAGATTTCCCCTTCTCTATCATAAAATGACTGTCAGCAAAAACTTGACTCATATGTTCTATTACTCACATCCTGTGGAAAGCAGAGAGAAGTCCTCTCATTCATATGTAATGTAACTTCTGTGTGATAAATCTTAGATTGTCTGTCTACCTCCCAAAGTTTGGGCTCCAGTAGGTGTCACGTAAAGCACGTGACTGTGTAGAGGTGATGACCAAATTAAATTAGGTTTCTGTTTCTGGTTTTCATTTGGCGGTAGGTATTTTTGGCAACTTATAGCATCCATTTGAAACCTCAAAGTGATCCCTTGGCCTTGCCTGAAGCCGGGGCAAAGTAGAGTGGAAAGAAATAAATTAAAAAGTGACTGTCCATAGACCTGCCTACAGATGCTCTCCCATGCCTCCTTCCATGTGAACCAGCAAAGACATTCAAGAATGTTAGGTCATCAAGGCAGGACCAGTCTGCTTGGAATGAGAGGGAATGAATCTCCTTCCTATGTGTAATTATCCATATTCCTCTTCTGAGTCTTAGCATTCTGACTTAGTTGTATATATTGGAAACTGGATTTGTATAAGTAAAATTTGAAAAATAGTTTCTCAGGAAAGAGCTGATTGGCATGAAATGTTAGTAAGCATTGTTGCTCCAGTAAGAAAAAAGCCTACCAGCAATGTAGAGAGAATTCTAGCCGCAGAGGGTCTTAGACCTCCAAGTGGTTTGAGTGCACACGTGGAGGGAGAGGAGTCAGTAAAGAAGGTTAGCAAGGAGGGCTGTGAAAGAAAAGGAGGAAGTGGAGAATCAGGAGGATGGGGGTCTTGGAAGCCAAGAGAGTATAGAGTGCTCAGCTGGGACACTTGTAGCTGTCAGGTCAGTTTGGAAGAGAATCACACATGTCTTAGGTTTTAGCAGTGCTGAGGTTATTGATGCCTTTTCAGAGCACTTTTAGTGGAGTGACTGAATGCAGAGATTAAAATGTCATGAGGAGGGACTTGTCTTGTGGCCCACTGGTTGAGAATCTGCCGTGCAGTGCACGGTACGTGAGTCCAGTCCCTGGTGTGGGGTCTAAGGTCTCACACGCTGCGGGGCAGCCAAGCCTGTGCACTGCAGTTACTGAACCTGTGTGCTCCAGAGCCAGCTTGCTGCAACTACTGAGCCCACGCTCCACAGCCAGAGAATCCACACGCCACAGGAAGAGATCCCACATGGTGCAACAAAGAGCCGACAGCAGCCAAGTAAATACAGGCTTTTAAAATGTGGTGAGAAGTGGGTGGACACTGAAGAGATGAGAATCACAGGTACAGATAGCTCTTGAGAACAGTAGCAGTAAAGGGGAGTCTTTTGAGATACTGTTCTTTCTTCTCCTTTATTTTTACGATGGAAGAAACAAACAGGTTTAAATGAGAGGAAAAAAGATGGGGAATGATCATTGATACAAGGTTCCTGAGAAAACAGGAAGGGCTAGGGTCCAAGTTGTTTCTGCAGGCCATTATGATAACAAATCCTACCAGAAAAAAATATATATATAACAGAAGTATTGGGGGAGGGATTTAAAAAACTAGATACAAGATTAGGCAAAAATTAAAATTTACACATAAGTTAACAGAAAATTAAAAAGAGTAAGCATTTTCAGTGTTTCAGAGACTAAACAACTGATGAAGACGAGTGATAACAAGATGGTGCAGGTTTGACAGGAAACAACAGACTCTGTAAGGCAATTAGTCTCCAACTGAAAAATAAATTAGATTCGAGTGAAAATTAGAAATAGTAAGTTTATCCATGGAAGTAATGAAGGGATGAAAGCTAGCTACTTAAGTCCAGTAGCTAAATGTATAAAATTAAGAAGTTGGGTGAAAAACAGTCCTGTGGTTACCAAAGGGGAAAGGGGGAGGGATAAATTTGGGATGAACAGGTGACACTGCTGTATATAAAATAAACAACAAGGACTACTGCGTAGCACAGGGAACGCTATTCGGTATCTTTTAATAACCTACCAGTTCAGTTTAGTCCCTCAGTCGTGTCCGACTCTTTGCAACCCCATGAACCACAGCACACCAGGCCTCCTGGTCCATCACCAACTCCCAGAGTCCACCCAAACCCATGTCCATCAAGTCTGTAATTCCATCCAACTATCTCATCCTCCATCGTCCCCTTCTCCTGCCTCAATCTTTCCCAGCATCAGGGTCTTTTCAAATGAGTCAGCTCTTCACATCAGGTGGCCAAAGTATTGGAGCCTCAGCTTCAGCATCAGTCCTTCCAATGAATATTCAGGACTGATTTCCTATAGGATGGGCTGGTTGGATCTCCTAGCAGTCCAAGGAACTCTTAAGAGTCTTTTCCAATACCACAGTTCAAAAGCATCAATTTTTCAGCGCTCAGCTTTCTTTGTAGTCCAACTCTCACATCCATATATGACTACTGGAAAAACCATAACCTTGACTAGACAGACCTCTGTCGGCAAAGTAATGTATCTGCTTTTTAATATGCTGTCTAGGTTGGTCATAACTTTTCTTCCAAGGAGCAAGCGTCTTTTAATTTCATGGCTGCAGTCACCATCTGCAGTGATTTTGGATCCCAAAAAAATAAAGTCTGCCACTGTTTCCACTCTTTCCCATCTATTTGCCATGAAGTGATGGGACCGGATGACATGATCTTAGTTTTCTGAGTGTTGAGCTTTAAGTCAACCTTTTCACGCTCCTCTTTCAGTTTCATCAAGAGGCTCTTCAGTTCTTCTTCACTTTCTGCCATAAGGGTGTTGTCATCTACATATCTGAAGTTATTGATATTTTGCCCAGAAATCTTGATTCCAGCTTGATTCCCCACACGGCATGGCTTAGCTTCATTGAGTTAGACAAGGCTGTGGTCCATGTGATCAGATTGGGTAGTTGTCTGGGATAGTGGTGTCAGTCTGTCTGCCCTCTGACACCCTCTCTCAGCGCCTACTGTCTTACTTGGGTTTTTCTTACCTTGGACGTGGAATATCTCTCCATGGCTGCTCCAGCAAAGTGCAGCCACTGCTCCTGACCTTGGACGTGGGGTAGTTCATCTCGGCCGCTGCGCCGTGCAGCTGCCGCTCCTGTGCCACACATTATTATAACCTTTAGTGGAAAATAATCTGTAGAAGAATATATACACACATACACACACGCACACGCACACACACACACACACACTCTCACACATATATCTAGCTGAATCACTTTGCTGTACATCTGAAACTAATCCAACATTATAAATCAATTACACTTCAATTTTCTAAAAAGTTGGGAACAAAAGTAAAGAATTGTATTTTTTATTTGAATCATAAAATTAAATTCAACATTGAAAATAAAGACAAGAAGTAAAAAATCTAAAGATTAAATAAATTATAATCTAATGTGAAAATAGTGAAAATGGAAACATCTAAATTTAGGGTAGCTAGTTAGGTCCATTTTTATTTTTACTTCTTTTACAGAAAACAACTGATAGAATGTTACCCCTGTCAGAACATTACCACATGAAACAGAGTGGTCTTTGGCACAAGCTTTTTCTTTATATCAGGTCTTGCTTAATCTCCCTCTGTTCTTCTCTTGCTCCCGTCATGACGTGAGTTAAGTGTCTGCTGTATGCCAGAGATACTGAAAAAGATGCTAGATCTCACGTTCCAGGAGACCCAGAGTGTGATAAATGCTAAAATAAATGGAATCTCAGGGTACCATGGGAACATGAATAAAACACCCAACTCAGCATTAGGAAATTGGGAAGGCTTTTTGGAGAAGATACTTTAGCACAGCTCTGAGGCTTAGAAGGTGGTCAGCAGAGGAGTAGTGGGATTGGCCTTTAAGGTGGAGGAAACAAGACACGCATTCTCTGGAAGCTAGAGTCTCGCCGGGGCACCTGCGCTGTGTACCTAAGGATTCCAGCAGCTGCCCATCCCTAGGCCCACATGGCTCTTGCAAGTTCTCAGGACGCAGGAGGAAGCATCACCCACACAACAATGTGGATATCACTACTTGGCAGATGGGGTGGTTGCAGTTTTAAGAAATGGGAGTGAAACTAATCAACGTGGAGAACTTTAGGCCGCTCTGAGGTGGGGAAGAGAGTATTTATTTACTTATCTACTCACAGCCTACTTTAAATATTCAAATATTTAATATCTGCCTTTCAGTATATCATTGAAGGGCAGATATTAGAGTAGCCTCTGCTCTCCGCAGTTTGAGAGAATTTGTGCTCAATTTGTGCTCCCATGTACACCAGCAACAAAGACCCAGTGCAGCCAAAAATAAATAAAATTTGTTTGATATTCACAAGACGTTTAAGAGACACTGTTAAGTCTTTGTTCTGTGTGTTTATGCTGGTCGCTTGTGTCCCTCCCCTTTCTGCTTGAACAGTTTTCAAGTGTTTTAGCTTCCAACTTCCACTAAACTTAGACCATTATGTTGCTCTTTTCCTTTCCTAAATTTGTAAGCTCTCTGCATTGGCATTTTTAACTACTTTGTTGATATTTAATTTCTGTGCCAGGCATGCATCTTCAATCCATTTAGTGGTGCTTTAACATTAAAGACCAAGGTGTTTGGTTCTGTTGTATTTCTCTCTGGTATTTGGTATGTTACTGAGCATTTAAGTTAATATTCGTTGAAGTGAGTATTCCATAATTGTTCCTGTCCAGAATTGTTTGGTTCTTGTTAAGGAATAATTAGTCTCATTACTATTTCTGGGCTCAACAGGAAAGTCCATACAGAAAAAAAATTGAAGTTAAGTTTCTCAATAATGTAAAAATGTTTTCCAAATTTACTGAGATATATTTGACAAATAAAATTGTAAAATACTTTATCATTTTATATCACCTATAATTTCACATTTTCATTATGATTTTTAGTGGAAGTAAATTTAGTGGTTCATAGATATTTTATGCCATACTACTGCTTGTCTTTACTTAATAAATTACTTCAAGTATAAATAACGGATTAAATTCTGGAGTAGTGCCAGTCAGTCATCAGTCCACTTGAGAAGTTGTGTTGTAGAGCTGTTGACATTATTTTCATTGTTCAAGTTATTTGTTAATTAAAGCCAAGCATAGATAAGCATACCATGGTACTAAGTGATTATAAAAATCCCTTATTTTTTTTTTTCTGAATAATGGTGACTACTTCCTTGAACAAGAACGTGAATTTAGGGACTTCCCTGGTGGCTCAGCTGGTAAAGAATCCGCCTGCAGTGTGGGAGACCTGGGTTTGATCCGTGGGTTGGGAAGATCTCCAGAGAAGGGAAAGGCTACCCACTCCAGTATTCTGGCCTGGAGAATTCCATGGACTGTATAGTCCATGGGGTTGCAAAGAGTTGGACATGACTGAGCAACTTTCACTTCATTGGTGGTCCAGTGGTTAAGAATCCCCCTGCCAATGCAGAGGACATGGGTTTGATCCCTGGTTCAGGCAGATCCCACAGGTCGAGGGGCAGTTAGAGCCTGCATGCTACAACCACCTGAGCCCGTGCTCTGCAACAAGAAGAACCACTGCAGTGAGAAGCCCGCATACCACAACTGGAGAGTAGCCCCCACTCTGCAATTTGAGAAAGTCCGAGCACACCAGCAACAGAGACCCAGTGCAGCCAAGAGCAGATAAAATCTGTTAAATAAGAACTTGAATTTCTTACTATGTTTTTATTGATATAAAGGTTTTCAAAGACTCTTAGTGAACAATGATTTGGATAAATTTAGGGGAACAGGAAACTTCTTTTCCACATACAATCTGTTGTTGGAATTTGTATTGATGATGGAGTTGTTCATAGACTCTGTTCTTAGTGGGTGGGGATTCCTTAAGAGGATTTTTAATTTTTCCTTCAGTATGTTTCATAAATTTTGCTCTTTTGTTGTACCCCTTGGTGTGTCTTTTCAGTCTTAGACTTTGTGACTTATTAGAGAACTGCTGTTCTTCTACGTGGACAATGATACTGTCAAAGCATCAGGGAGAAAGAATGAAATGGAAGTGGTAGCTATTTGGAGCTAGGAAAATGGGGTGGAGGTGTGCTACTGGGTTGTGGATAGACCTCACATACATCTGTGTGGAAAATCCCTGTGTTTCATAGAAGACAAGCATACAGATCTCTAGGTATTCTTGAAAATTTTCCCAAGACAGTGAGGTTATCATAACACATTGACTAAATGCTTATATTTTAAAGCATGATAATTATCTATGAAACAGACATTATTACTGAAAGTAATATCTGTTTCAGAATTTCAGAGTTTCATGATTTTTTGTGTCTTTCAAAAGTTGACTATTAAAATCATGACATAGGGCTTCCCTGGTGGCTCAGACTGTAAAAATACGGCCGGCAATGCAGGAGACCTGGGTTGGGAAGATCCCCTGGAAAACGAAACTGCAACCCACTCCAGTATTCTTGCCTGGAGAATCTTATGGACATATGGACAGAGGAGCCTGGCGGGCTATAGTTCATGGGGTCACGAAGAGTCAGACACAGCCGAGAAACTTACACACACAAAATCATGACATAACCTTTTTCTCTCTGTTTGACTGAGAAAGGACTTAAGTTTCAGAGTGTAGAGACTGTTTCAGGAAAAGGTGAGTCATAGTTGTCAACAGTGTCAATCACGACAACTTGTGAAATCATCTGTCTCCCACTTAACTATGTATTAGGAGATCTGTAGTAACAAATATGCTCTCATTGCTGTTCATCACCAGGATAATAAAAGAATTTAGGGAAAGCTATTATTTAAGAAGACTCTTGAGAGGCCCTTGGACTGCAAGGAGATCCAACCAGTCCATTCTGAAGGAGATCAGCCCTGGGATTTCTTTGGAAGGAATGATGCTAAAGCTGAAACTCCAGTACTTTGGCCACCTCATGCGAAGAGTTGACTCATTGGAAAAGACCCTGATGCTGGGAGGGATTGGGGGCAAGAGGAGAAGGGGACGACAGAGGATGAGATGGCTGGATGGCATCACTGACTCAATGGACGTGAGTCTGAATGAACTCCGGGAGTTGGTGATGGACAGAGAGGCCTGGCGTGCTGCGATTCATGGGGTTGCAAAGAGTCGGACACGACTGAGCGACTGATCTGATCTGATTATTTAGGAGGGAATGATAGATGTAGCATTTCTCTGAAGTTAGTGACATCTCTACATTCTACGTTTTCTCTAAGTAGTGTGAACATTTCATTTCTTTTGCTAAGCAGTGTGCTTCCGGGGCATAGACAGCAACCATTTCCCCCCTGGTGTTGTCTTATTATACACCTCATCTGTTTAATGTTTAATTTTTCATTGTTTATTTCCTTCTAGTGTTACCCATTTGTGCTGCGCTCCTTTCCTTCCCTCCCTCTCAGCCCTCAAAGTACTGGAAGTGCCAATTCCAGGAAGACTAGGGCACACCGTTCTCTGGCACTGCATGTCTTCAAAATAAATGTTTGTGATTTTCTTCCTCCTTCTGAACTGCCCTTCCCTTTTCATTTTAACCTGCTATAAAAGTAAGGATGAGAATGGAAAGAGCAGCCAGGGACAGCTTTTTAAGATAGGCAGAGTGCCAGAGGTATAATTCCCATGTTTGCAGAATCAAAAATTGATCAACTTCCCCTGACAAATTTAAATGTACTTGAAAAAACTTCCCTCCAAATCTAGGACAATGACCATGTAATTTATTGTCCCAGTGGATAGTTTCAGTGTCTTTGTGTATCTTGTTAGACAAGTAGCTATAATAAGTTAATATATGTATCCTAATATGAAACTATAGAGAAATGTTTGCCCATAAATATAAATTAGATGAGGCTTTCCTGGTGACTCAGCAGTAGAGAATCCACCTACAATGTGGGAGCCACAGAAGACGTGGGTTCGATCCCTGGGTGGAAAAGATCCCCTGGAGAAGGGCACGGTAGCCCACTCCAATATTCTTCCCTGGATAATCCCATAGACCGAGGAGCCTGGCAGGCTGCAGTCCATAGGGTCACACAGAGTCGGACACAACTGAAGCAGCTTAACACAGCACATAAAGTAAAGGAATATTTATTCTAGTTTCATGTTATTTTCCGTGATAGTTCAGTTGGTAAAGAATCCTCCTGCAATGCAGGAGACCCTGGTTCCATTCCTGGGTTGGGAAGATCTGCTGGAGGCTACCCACTCCAAGACTCTTGGGCTTCCCTTGTGGCTCAGCTGGTAAGGAATTCGCCTGCAGTGCGGGAGACCTGGGTTCGATCCCTGGGCTGGGAAGATCCCCTTGAGAAGGGAAAGGCTACCCACTCCAGTATTCTGGCCTGGAGAATTTGGGGTCACAGAGTCAGACACAACTGAGCGACTTTCACTTCACATGTTACTTTAACTAATTTAAACTTTCAAATGCAGACCTGAACTTTTCTAATTTTCTTTGACACTTACTGAGAAATTTGTTCAAGGATACTTGAATTTTAACAAGACTGTTAGTAACTGAACCGAAAGTTTGCTTTCTCATTTACGCCAAGCAAAATCAGTCTCCTTGTGGTGATGGTGGAGATGGGGATCAGGAGATAAGTAATGCAAAGAAATAGAGGAAGGCAACATAATGGGAAAGGCTAGAGATCTCTTCAAGAAAATTAGATATACCAAGGGAATATTTCATGCAAAGATGGGCACAATAAAGGACAGAAATGGTATGGACCTAACAGAAGCAGAAGATATTAAGAAGAGGTGGCAAGAATACACAGAAGATCTATACAAAAAAAGATCTTCATCACCCAGCTAACCACAATGGTGTGCTCACTCACCTAAAGCCAGATGAAGTCAAGTGGGCCTTAGGAAGCATCATTACAAACAAAGCTAGTGGAGGTGATGAAATTCCCGTTGAGCTCTTTCAAATCCTAAAAGATGATGCTGTGAGAGTGTTGTACTCAATATAGCAGCAAATTTGGAAAACTCAGCAGTGGCCACAGGACTGGAAAAGGTCTGATTTCATTTCAATCCCAAAGAAAGGCAATGCCAAAGAATGCTCAAACTACCGCACAATTGTACTCATCTCACATGCTAGCAAAGTAATGCTCAAAATTCTCCAAGCCAGGCTACAACAGTATGTGAACCGTGAACTTCCAGATGTTCAAGCTGGATTTAGAAAAGGCATAGGAACCAGAGGTCAAATTGCCAACATCCGTTGGATCATCAAAAAAGCAAGAGAGTTCCAGAAGAACATCTATTTCTGCTTTATTGACTATGCCAAAGTCTTTGACTGTGTGAATCACAACAAACTGTAGAAAATTCTTAAAGAGATGGGAATACCAGACCACCTGACCTGCCTCTTGAGAAATCTGTATGCAGGTCAGGAAGCAACAGTTAGAACAGGACACACAACAACAGACTGGTTCCAAATTGGGAAAAGAGTAGGTCAAGGCTGTATATGGTCACCCTGCGTATTTAACTTATATGCAGTGTACATCATGTGAAATGCTGGGCTGGATGAAACACAAGCTGGAATAAGATTGCTGCGAGAAATATCAATAACCTCAGATATGCAGATGACACCACCCTTATGGCAGAAAAGTAAAGAGGAATTACAGAGCCTCTTGATGAAAGTGAAAGAGGAGAGTGAAAAAGATGGCTTAAAACTCAACATTCAGAAAACAAGATCATGGCATCTGATCCCATCACTTTATGGCAAATAGATGGGAAAACAGTGGAAACAGTGACACTTTATTTTGGGGGGCTCCAAAATCACTGCAGATGGTAACTACAGCCATGAAGTTAAAAGACGCTTACTCCTTGCAAGAAAAGTTATGACCAACCTAGACAGCATATTAAAAAGCAGAGACATTACTTGGCTGACAAAGGTTCATCTAGTCAAAGCTATGATTTTTCCAGTAGTCATGTATGAATGTGAGAGTTGGACCATAAAGAAAGCTGAGCACCGAAGAATTGATGCTTTTGAACTGTGGTGTTGGAGAAGACTCTTGAGTCCCTTGGACTGCAAGTAGATTAAACCAGTCAATCCAAAAGGAAATCATTCCTGAATATTCATGGGAAGGACTGATGCTGAAGCTGAAACTCTTGATAGTTTGGCCATCTGATGAGAAGAACTGACTTAATGGACAAGACCCTGATACTGGGAAAGATTGAAGGCAGGAGGAGAAGGGGATGACAGAGGATGAGATGGTTGGATGGCATCACCAACTTGATGGATGTGAGTTTGAGCAAGCTCCTGGAGTTGGTGAGGGACAGGGAATCCTGGCGTGGTGCAGTTCATCTCATGGCAAAGAGTCAGACAGGACTGAGCAACTGAACTGAACTGCAGTGAATGAGCAGAAGTCAGGGTAGATCCATCCCTTGGATTGCTGGGGGTTCTGTTTGTCATATCTTCCTCCTCTCTTCACCAACCTACATTAGATATGATCAGTCTTTTATATTTTGTCAATCTGTGAAGTTAAACAGTCTTTCCCTTCTAATTTCCTTTACAGGTAACGTTTTAATGGAGCATCTCTCTCCCTGTACAGATACGGACTTGGATTCATTGTGTTGTCCTTTGTGGATGTATTTATAGCTCTACTGGGAGCAAGCTGCTTGAAGTGCTATGGTGTCCAGAGAATAGTTAAGCACTTTGACGAAGACTTGATTGATTTTGTTTCCTTGAGGAAAAAGTTAATGTCTCTGGTTGTTTTTTTTCCCTCTTCTCATCTGTCTAGTTGCTGATCATCTGGGCTGTGATCCTCAAACACGGTTCTTTGTCCCTCCTAACATCAAACAGTGGATTGCCTTGCTGCAGAGGGGAAATTGCACCTTTAAAGAGAAAATATCACGGGCTGCTTTCCACAATGCAGTTGCTGTAGTCATCTACAATAATAAATCCAAAGAGGAGCCAGTCACCATGACTCATCCAGGTAAACAAAAAAAGGAAGTTGTAGATTTTGTTTTCCCTCTGGCAAATTATTGCTTTATAGGAAGGCATTCTACCTCTTGCTGAAACCATATCATTTCCAGCATAATTCTAGGATTATATTTTTCTTTGGTATTGCCATTTGTTTGTTGAGATACATTTTTTTCTTTTAGTTGAACTTTTTCTTACATAACGACAGTAAAACACTGTGAGACTTGCACTCATTAAGGAACTGACTGTGACTGAATCCTTAGTCATTTCACATTTCACTTGATAACTTTGAAAAATAGTATCTTAGATTTAGAATCATTCATCCAGATTATGTCATGCCTTTTATCTTATCAAAATGAATGTTGAAACTAACTTAGTAATTACTTTAATTACAGTAGTAACCATATTTCTTCATTTTTGTGGAAACAGGATATTTCTAATGTACTTGTTTTAATAACAGTGGTGCAGTTTTTTGAGCACTGCTATATATATGGCAGGCACGATATGGCAGTGAGTTTTTTGGTTTTTATTAGACTTCACTTTTTAAAGCAATTTTAGGTTCCCAGCAGAATCTGGACATTTTTCAGACTAGCTTTTTTCACTTAGTTATATGCATTTAGGTTTCCTCCATGTCTTTTCATGACTTGATAGCTCATTATTTTTGAGTGCTGAATATTCCGGTTTCTGGGTGTTCCCAGTTTATTTATCAAGTCACTTACTGAAGGACATCTTGGTTGCTTCCAGGTTTGAGCAGTTATGAGTGAAACCACCATAAACATACGTACAGGTTTTTGTGTGGACATAAGTTTTCATTTCCCTTGGATAAATACTAGGGAGCCTTATTGCTGAGTTGTACAGTAAGAGGATAGTTTTGTAAGAAACCATCAAACTATCTTCCAGAGTGGCTGTACCACTTTATATATTTCCAGCAGCAGAAAATGAAAATTTCCTGGTACTCCACATCCTTACCAGCATTTAGTGCTGTCAGTTTTTTTTTTTTTCCTTCCTTTTGGTCATTGTAATAGGTTGTTTTAATTTGTGTTTCTCTGGTGACATGATGTAGAGGAGTCCCTTTTTTACGTATTTTCTTAGACAGTCATGGCCTCATGGCCTTATCATGGCCATGTATGTTATAGGTACTCTCCCACTTACAGACCAAGAGATTGAAGCAAGCAAGGGCCAGCAGAAGAGAGGCTTAGACACAGGTTTTTTGGTGTTTACCTCTCAGTTTACCAATCTGTCTATTACAACTAGTTGAAACCTAGATAAACTTTAATTCTGCACTTATAAAAAATGTTAAAGATTAATGACTTATTTAAAGAATTAACTCTTTAATCATATAATTAATATTTGCATTATCAATTTTAGACAGTTATCTCGCAAAGACCTCACCCTAATTTAAGATCATTGATACTTTTGTGTATATCTTAATAGAATAATGCAGATTAATTTAAATTTTATTGCTCTAACTTGTGTTCTTCCCTTCAAATTAAGCATTTTAGAATTAAAATATATATATTTTTTCTTTCTCCAAAAGTAATTTGTGCTCATTGTAGGAAAACTGAAACTTTTTAAGGAAGGTATAACTAAAATAGAATGTGTGATTTTCACTGTCAGAGATCACTAACACAGCATTGTAAATCAGTTATCCTCAAAAAAAAAATGACAGTGGTTTTTCTGCCTAGGTCTCAGAGCAGGTGTCAGTTTGCTCTCATCAGCTGTATTAGAGGGAAGAAAAAACTTCGAAATTTTGGACCTAATCATTCCTTGCTGTTTTCTTCTTACTGAAAACACAAAGAAAAATGGATAGAGAGAAATTCAACTGAGCAGAATGTATTTTTCTTTTTATGTGATGTTATTTTACATAAAACCACTAGAGAGGTAGTGAGAATGAGAATCTTTTAAGTATGTAAAGATCTGGGGATTATAAGAGAGGGAATCAAGTTTGTCTTTTTTTTCTCCCTCAATGATTTTTTGTTTAAAAAGGGAGAGAATTCTTTTTAAATTAACATGGATTTTCCATCTGTGTTCCTTGAAATGTTAAGAGTATCCAGAAATGTTCCATAGATGACCCATGGAGGAAAAAAGGTAAATGATGAAATAAGTTTTAGAAAATGCTTGAAAAATATTTCAATTTTAGAAGCTCCTAATAAACATACTGAAGTCTCTGAGAAGTCTTAAAGACTTGTTTTAATTGATTAACCTGCAGTTTCCCAAATTTATTGACCATGTAACTCTTTTATTACATTTTAGCTGATAACACAAATAAGGAAAATTAGATAGAGTTTGAGGATATATTCTTAGGATATAGAACTTCTGTAAGGCAAATGTAATATAAGAGCAATAAGAAATGGCTTTATAGTGCAAAACTATGGCTTTATGATACACAGAAAATTAGAAAGAACGTGAGACAATGCTTCAGAGAGAAATTTAGTACCGTCTAATACCATTAAAGAACTCAAACATTCCAGTAATGTCACATCTAGACAGATGCTCTGGGATACTCCTCAGATTTTTATGTATATGTGTATCCTCGGGGAATCTTGTTAAAATGGAGATTTTGATTCAGTAGGTCTGGAGTGTAACCTGAGACTCTGTATTTTTAATAAGTTTATATGTGATACTAATGCCACTGGTCCACAGATCTTGCTTTGAGAAATAGGTAAAGAAAAGAAAGCTAGGTTTCCTTCTCAGATTTTTCACTGACTTCCTCCCTGTGATGTAGGCCACGTTGCCTCCTGTGTAGGAAGACCTCTTTGGTCTCTCAGTCTCTTTCTCTGATAGGCCATGAGTCCTTGCTGTGGAGGACAGCAGCATAGACAATCTCTGTGCTCTGAGAACCATTGTTCTCCTGGCTCATTAGTGTGCAGTGCTTCTCTCTCCCTTCACAGAGCCCTTTCTTCCTGTTTCTGTATAAGGTTCAAGGACCCATCTGTCAGAGTAACTAGATACCCCCTGTATCTGTACCTGCACAGATACCTGGAATATACCTATAGTTCCGCATCTCAAGGGGGAGATCCATGTTTTAGCCCTCCCGTGCTCACATGTCAATTCTGTTATCCACCCTTCATTTGAAAAACAGCACTTTGTGCTGTGCATTGTAATATGAACTAATATGAACTGGTGAGAGTTGATAAAAAGAGCCCTGGGCCACACCCTCAGCGAGTTTACTGTCTGGGGCCCCTTCAGTCTTCATAGCGTCTTTTTTGTGCCTCTGGACGGCACTGTCCTTTTGTTTTCTGTTGTCATCATGTGTATACTTGACTGGCGGTAGAGGGAAGACTGTGGGTTTCTTTAAGTTAAAGTTTGTGTCTTTTTATTTTCTGCAATGGTTAGCAAAATATCTTGAACAAAATAAGTATGTGTTGCATTGAAATGATTTCATGAAGATATTTAGCTTTGTTAAGCTTTCATTTCATTTAAGTATATATTTTATAACTAATTTTAAAATTTCACATTGTTAAGTATTTCATTTTCTTGCCATGTTGACAATGTTTCAAGAGCTTATTCCTGTTTGTTCTAATGAATGCCCTTCATCTGGTGGCTGAAGGACATCTTTTCTGGCGCAGTGTCCATGACATCATTGACAGGAAAGACCGCTCAATTTGTGGTTTTATTTGTTACCTCTACTTGGCAGAATAAGTTCTTTGTAATGTAGTTAACAAATATGTGGTAGTATAAAGGGGAAGTTATGGGCACTTGCATAGTTTAAAATAATGCACATTTGTATAAAAGTTAAGGATTTATTTTCCTGGTTTTTAAAAATTAATATAGACTTTATTGCTTAACAGTCATAAATTGTGTCAAATTGTTGTCAAGTCAGAGAGCTCTTTGATAGTTTTATTTGTATGTCTGTAAGAATCGGTGAGCATTTTTTCATTTTAATAGGAAGATGAGGTAATTTAGGTAAACGTTTAACCAAATAATTTACTTTTCTATCTTTATGTCAATTAGCAGTATCGAATGCTTCTTTAGTGTTCCTTTAACTGGTTGAATAGAATCAATCAAATAGCTCTTTACCTTTTCTGCATCATATTCTCTTTTTTAAAAAAGATATATAGCTCTATATTATCTAGCAATGAATGGAAAAAAATTACTCTGTAAAATATAGAATATTCTCTTTGTGAATAGGAAAAAAATCACACCTTGTGAAAACAAGTAAAGATAAATCACAAATACATTGTAAAATATCTTTAAATATCCATAATTTGGGCCACTTAATGTACATCTATTCCTTTATTTTAAAAGCCCATCAAGAAAATAAATAATAGTCATACTGTTGCTTTAACTGTTTAGTTTTTAGGGTCTAATTGAATATGAATTTAATTACTTCAGAAAAGATTGAGTTTGCATTTTAAATATACTACTATACTCTTAATTTTGTCTGTGGCCTGAGTTTGCAAATATCTCTTCTGTATCTTCCATATGATCCATATACTTTTTTCAGAAATTCATGATTATCAAGAAAAATTTGAAACTAATATGTAAGCAGTAGCTTTTGAAAAAGAACAACTTTTAAAAAATGACTGCTGATGATTGTTTTAAAACATTCCTGTAAGCTCTGAACTTGTCCTTTATTTCCCTGGAAGTGGAGAGCCCCTCCCTCTGCTAGATACTTAAGACAATTTATCTTCTAGTATTCCTAATTCAGACACTGCAGGCTCAGTATCCTGAGTAAATTGATTGGACTCATCACTTGACTTGTGATTTTATCTTGCTTGTACTTATCCTTTCCTCTCCAGCAGTAGAAGAGGAGGAAGCTGAAATAATGTAAACGATCTGCATGGGGTTTAGAATACTAGCTTAGAAATCAGTTTCACAGGTTACAGGACAGAAGGCATTTGTTACTTGTTAGCTGTTCATGTGACGGTGACCGGATTTACAGGGACAAGCTCAGAGCTAGTGCCGCAGGCACCGCTGCTAAGGAAGATGGCGCAGCCTTGCTCCATGTGTTAGAGGACTGGTAAAGATTAATTGATACCTTACAATGCTCCTCAGTTCGGATTTTTCAGGAGGTAGGATACTGAAAATTCTTGGCTCTGTAGAACTGTCCTTTGTATTTACAGAGTGTTTAGCCTCCCAGGCACATGCCTACTAAATGCCCGAAGTACCCCTCCATAGTTTTAACTGTAAAATCCTTCCCCAGAGTTTGTAGATGGACTCTCCCTAGGAGGGCTGTTCTGCCCTTGTAAGACTTACTGTCAAACTCTTAAGTCTGTAGAGCCTTTGGAGGAGGAATGAAAAGAAGTCACTTGTTGGTGAGGGTCAGTTCAGTTCAGTTCAGTCGTTCAGTCGTGTCTGACTCTTTGCGACCCCAATGGGAACAAAAAAACTGATGAAGGGAAAAGTGATAGGCTTTTATATTATTTACTCATATGTTGCATTTCTGGTGTTCTTTTTTCCTTTGTATAGTCACAGATATCTAGTGTCATTTCCCTTTCAGTCTAGATAATCTTTTAAATCATTTCTTGCAGCACAGATCTGCTGTGACAAATTCTCTCATCATTCATTTACCCTAAAGTGTCTTTTTCTGCTATCATTTTTTAAGGACATAGATGTAGAATTCTGGGTTTAAGCACTTTAAAAGTAGTGTTTCTTTGTTTTCTAGTCACTGTTTTTTTTTTCCAGATAAGTTCCATTTTATAGCATGACTCTTTAAAATAAACCTTTTAGAACAGATTTACATTCACAGAAAAATTGCAAAGATAGTACAGATAATTTCCATAGACACTGCCCCGTTTCTCTTATTATTAACATATTACATTAGCATGGTACATTTGTTGCACTTAGTGAACCAGTATTGGCATGTTATTATTAACAGTTATTAATTGTTCATTAACAAATAATGAACCAATATTGGTATATTGCATGCATGTGTGTGTTAAGTCACTTCAGTCCTGTCCCATACTTGGTGACCCCATGGACTGTAGCCCACCAGGCTCATCTGTCCATGGTATTCTCCAGGCAAGAATACTAGAGTAGGTTGCCCTGCCCTTCTCGAGGGGATCTTCCTGACCCAGGGATCAAATCCATGTCTCTTACGTCTCCTGCAGGCAGATTCTTTACCCACTAAGCCACCAGGGAAACTCTTGGTATGTTATTACTAACTAAAGTCCATATTTTATTCAGTTGGGCTTATCCTTGGGCTTCCCTTGTGGCTCAGCTGGTAAAGAATCTGCCTGCAATGTGGGAGACCTGGGTTTGATCCCTGGGCTGGGAAGATCCCCTGGAGAAGGGAAAGGCTACCCACTCCAGTATTCTGGCCTGGAGAATCCCATGGACAGAAGAGTCTGGGAGGCTACAGTCTAGTCCATGGGGTCGCAAGGGTTGGACACGACTGAGCGACTTTCACTTCGCTTCCAATTTTATTCCAGTTTCTTTAGTTTTTATCTGATGTCCTTTGGAGCTCCAGGATCCCATCCAGGATATTACATTACTTTTGGTCATTATATCTGCTAGGCTTCTCTTGGCTATGACAGTTTTTTAGGACTCCTGTTCAGGTATTTTGTGTAATGTCCTTCAGTGGGATTTGTTTGCTTTTTCTTCATGATTAGACTGAGGATAAAAGTTTGAGGGAGGAAGGCCGCAGGGGTAAGGTGTCATTCTCATCGCCTGTCATGCTCTATCAGTGTGAGTGATCACTGTTGGTGTTGCCTTGACTGCCTGGCTGTTGGTCAGGCTTCTCCATCATAGCGTTCCTCTTTCCCTCTTCTATACAGCGCTCTGTAGGAGGCCACTGTGCACAGCCCACACTTCAGGCACTGGGGGTTAGGCTTCCCCTCCTTAGGGCAGAGTATCACATATTTACTTGGAATTATTCCATATGGATGGTTTGTCTCTTTTCTGTTGATCTATTCAGTCATTTATATGTATCAGAATGGACTTATGGATATTTATTTTGTACTTTGTATTACAATACAATATTTCTTGGCTTATTTTTTGTTCACATTCCAACTTTGGCCATTGGGAGCTCTTTCAGTTGACTCTTGTGTCCTTTGACATGCTTCCATTACTATGAGTGTTGGGTTTTTTTTTGTTTTGTGTTTTGAGCATTTTCTTCTTTTCTGGTGCTATAAGATGCTCCAGGTTCATCTTGTATATACTTCCTTTCCCATTCCTAGAATCAAGGATTTCTCCAAGGAACCCTAGTTTTCATTTATTGGAAAATAATACTAGAAATCAAGCTCTGGGTATTAGATGTACTTGTTACTATTAAGGTTTTATTGTTTCTGGACCTTCTCAGTTGACAGAGAAAGGAAATATATATGTG
The DNA here is from genome assembly GCF_029407905.1 of Bubalus kerabau. Taxonomy (NCBI): domain Eukaryota; kingdom Metazoa; phylum Chordata; class Mammalia; order Artiodactyla; family Bovidae; genus Bubalus; species Bubalus kerabau. Next base: position 170,725,835 of record NC_073624.1, read on the forward strand.
TATACTAATATCTGTATATGCACATAACTAAATATTTCTATATATAACCATTTGTATCTATATTAAACTAAGAATGAGTTCATACTTAGGTTTCCAACTTTAATCCATTATATTACATGGATCCTTGTGGTTTTCTCCCTTTGCTTATCTGTAAACTCCCACTCCAAAAGTGAGAAACCTGACTGACACCAACCACCATCCATTTTCTTCAGTTCACTGAGCTCTCAGACTTAGAAGTTTTTAAACATAAAAAGCATATTGTAAGGCCTTTGGAGTGCTGGTGCTTGGTGTAAAAGCTATCATAAGTTTTCTTCTCAATTTAAATATTCGCTGCTTGGAATGCCTGTGGACTTAACTTTTCTTTGTCCACTCATTAAATTTTTTTTTTTTATCAAAAACTTGTACCTAATCAAATTTGCAAGCTTTTGCACAGCAAGGGAAACCATAAACAAAATGAAAAGACAGCCTACAGACTGGGAGAAGATATTTGCAAGTGGTACAACTGACAAGGGCTTACTTTCCAAAATATACAAACAGCTCATATAGTTCAATAACAGAAAAGCAAACAACCCAATAAAAAAATGGGCAGAAGACCTAAATAGAAAGTTCTCCAAAGAAAACATAACAGGTGACCTATAAACAAATGAAAAGATGCTGATCATCACTTATTATTAGAGAAATGCAAAGCAAAACTATAATGAGTTCCACCTCACATGGGTCAGAATTCAGTTCAATCCAGTCGCTCAGTCGTGTCCGACTCTTTGCTACCCCATGAATTGCAGCATGCCAGGCCTCCTGTCCATCACCAACTCCCGGAGTTCACTCAAACTCACGTCCATTGAGTCGGTGATGCCATCCAGCCATCTCATCCTCTGTCGTCCCCTTCTCCTCCTGCCCCCAATCCCTCCCAGCATTAGAGTCTTTTCCAATGAGTCAAGTCTTTGCATGAGGTGGCCAAAGTACTGGAGTTTCAGCTTTAGCATCATTCCTTCCAAAGAACACCCAGGACTGATCTCCTTTAGGATGGACTGGTTGGATCTCCTTGCAGTCCAAGGGACTCTCAAGAGTCTTCTCCAACACCACAGTTCAAAAGCATCAATTCTTTGGCACTCAGCTTTCTTCACAGTCCAACTCTCACATCCATACATGACCACTGGAAAAACCATAACCTTGACTAGACGGACTTTTGTTGGCAAAGTAATGTCTCTGCTTTTGAATATGCTATCTGGGTTGGTCATAACTTTCCTTCCAAGGAGTAAGCATCTTTTAATCTCATGGCTGCAATCACCATCTGCAGTGATTTTGGAGCCCCCCAAAATAAAGTCTGACACTCTTTCCACTGTTTCCCCATCTATTTCCCATGAAGTGATGGGACCATATTCCGTGATCTTCGTTTTCTGAATGTTGAGCTTTAAGCCAACTTTTTCACTCTCCTCTTTCACTTTCATCAAGAGGCTTTTTAGTTCCTCTTCACTTTCTGCCATAAGGGTGGTGTCATCTGCATATCTGAGGTTATTGATATTTCTCCTGGCAATCTTGATTCCAGCTTTAGAAAGTCCACAATTATCAGACATTGAACCTTCAGATTTCCATTTATTTCTGTCTTTACAAAATTCTCTTAATAGAAAAAAATTTCGATTTCTTGGAGGATTATAAAAGGCACCTGAAACAGTTCTTTGCTCAAAGAGAAAAAGTTTTGGAAAATGAAATTTTGAAGTTGCCTGAAAAGTGGCAGAAGGTCGTGGAACAAAACAGTGAATACACTGTTCAATAAAGTTCTCAGTGGAAATGAAAAATGTGTCTTTTATTTTTCCTTAAAAACCAAAGGAACTCTTTGGCCAACCCAATATGGTGGAATATTACTTAGCCATAAAAAAGAATGAAATAATGCCATTTGCAGCAACATTGATGAACCTAGAGATTATCATACTAAGTAAAGTAAGTCAGAAAGAGAAAGACAAACACCATCTGTTATCAGTTACGTGTGGAGTCTAAAATATGGCACATACGAACATATCTACAAAACAGACTCAGAGAGAGAGAACAGACTTGTGGTTGCCAAGGGGCAAGGGATGTGTAGGAGGGAAAGATGGGGAGCTTAGGATTAGGAGGTGCAAACTAATACATAGGACGGATAAACAACAGGGTCCGACTGTATAGCATGGGGAACTGTATTCAGTATCCTGTGATAAGTCATGTGGAAAAGAATGTGGAAAAGAATATATATATGTCTAATTGAGTCACTTTGCAGTACAGCAGCCATTAACACTGTAAATCAACTATACTTAAATAAGATTTTTTAAAAATGAAACTCATAAGAAAACATAAATATAGGTATCTTAACTTGAAAATGGCACAAGACTAGGTGGGTCTTGGAACATATAACAAAGAAAAGAAAGTATTCATTAGGTCAGCCCACAAATGGTGTAAAAAAAATAGAAACTAGGTTTTGTGGAGAAAGTAACAGTTCAGGTTGAGGACAGCTGGGAACAATAATCATGTAAGCTCAGCATATGCTAAAATGTAGCATGGTTGCTAAAAAATATATTGAAAGCTTGACCTGTATCCCTGTAAGCATACTATTCAGATGAAGGCAGACATTAGTGTCCTGCTGCTCTTGGTATTGAAGTATTATATTCATTCTTAATTGAAAAAGACATTTAAGTCAAAAAAAGAACAGGATGGAAAAGTTTTACTGAACACAATTTGGAATTTTAGCATCAAGTTAATAATGATAGTGTTTTAGACCATTAAGTGAAATAATAACCGTGAATTCATACTGATCTAAAAAGTAAAATAAAGTGAAAGTTTGATGAGGAATGGAATGCTTACCTAGTCTCAAAATACCTCCCTACAGAATACTTAACAATTACTAGGGGAAAGAGTCACTGGAAATGCCTGGAGGACATCACTTTTATGAATGATCAAAGTGAACATCACTAGTAATGGGTTATATCCAAACTGTGCCACCTGCGCGTATTCACCAGAAAGAGCACAGCATCGCTTCTGTGATGTTCCTACCAGAGGTGCGTGACCTGAGTCTTGCCACAAGGAACCACCGGACGCATCCAGAATGAGGGACATTCTACAGAATAAAGACATCAAGGGCGTGAGCGTCAGGCAAAGCCTGAGAGACTGTTAAATGTAATGCGTGGTTGTGGCGTGGACCACTGTAAAGGACATTATTGGGGAATTGAGTGAATTGAATGGACTCTCAGATTAGACAGCAGTAATGTATCAGTGTTAATTTCCTGATTTGGGTGACTGTACTATTTCTTTATAAGTGTTTTTTTGTTTGTTTATAAAATACACACTGAATGTTTAGGGATGATGTGGCATCATGCCAGTAGCTTACTTTTGAATGGTTTGGGGGAGAAGTTTTTATATTTCCAACTTGTAAACATTAGATTCTTTTAAAAATCTTTTTTAAAAATGAATAATTTGGGACTTTGGGAATAATTAGTTTGGAGAAAAGACTGAGGTGGAGTTCCAGGAAAGATGTCTTTGACTTCTTCCAAGGGAAGAGGAGTTTTCATCAATTCTTGGAGGTGTTTCTTATATTTGATGGCATCTTATGATTTCACAGGATTTTTTCTTCATGATACATACAGTAATGATGCACTCTACAGTTTATGGTATTTTACACCCTCGATAAGTGAAATACAGTTTATTTGTTCAGTGATGCTTCTCCAGAGAAGAGAACCAAGAGCCATGAATGGGCATTCAGGAATCAAGAATTTGGTTATTAAAAGGACCTTTCTGTACTAAAAGCTGGGCTTCCCTGGTGTCTCAGCAGTAAAGAATGCACCTGCCAGTGCAGGAGGCGCAGGTCCCAGCCCTGGTCCGGGAGGATTCCAGTTGCGTGGGGCAGCTGAGCCTGTATGCACCACAAGTGCTGAGCCTGTGCTCTAGAGCCCGAGAACCGCACCTGCTGAAGCCGCGCGCGCTAGAGCCCGTGCTCTGCAACAAGAGCAGCCTCTGCAGTGAGAATCTGCACCGCAACTGGAGGGCGCCCCTGCTCTCCCTCACTAGAGAAAGGCCCGTGCGGCAATGAAGACCCAGTTCAGCCGAAAGTAAATAGAATTTTTTTTTAAGTAATTTATATGGGGTTCCTGTATTATGTTGAAGATGATCTCTAAGCACTCTTCTAACTAAAAGATTGGATGATTTTCTTGGTGTCTGGTGCTGTCCTCCTAATTACCCTCCTACTTTTCTGCCTCTCTATATCAAGGGCAAAAGTGGCTTTTTTTTCCATCTGGTCTTTGCTCCTATTTTTTTCTTTATTATGATGTAGAAAATGAGAACAGAAATTACCTGATGAGTATGTATAGGCAGGGGATAGCATAAGAAGAAAAAAATGACATTTGAGCACTGGGCATCGAGCCTTGGCCCTACTTGTTTGCAGAACTTCCTACTCAAGGAATAAAAGAACAAGGGTTCTGTAGACCCTTGTTCTTTTTGAGGACAAATTATAGCCGAGAATCATCAGGAATTATCCAGCAACTCTGAAATCGCTTGGTGGCTTACACATGGAGCTCTCCTGTATGTCAGCTTTTGGGCAGGTGGTTTAGGTTCAGACTTCAGCACAATTTCAGGTTCATCAGTGTTGTGAACCTTGTGGGCATCAGCCGGATATCGCTGGTAATGGCATTTTCTTGAAGCACTACAGCTGCTTTCACACCAGCACACTTCCACGGTAACAACTTTACCTTTCATTCTCTTGTTCTGCACCATGCGTCCCTCTTGTATCAGTCATTCACCTCCCTGCCTGTCACTTCTCGGAGGCCCTGACCCCTGACTTACTCACCCATACATATGTAGCCCTACCATCATCCTGGCCAACTTCAATATCCATGTGGGGAGTGAACGACCAAACCTAAAATTCTTCTCTGAGATCCTTTGACCGTTCCACCTCATTAGGAACCTGGGCCTCATTATCTCCTGGAATTTTTATGTCTTTTGAGTCTCAGTTCCAGCATCCTGTTCTCTGACTGTTGCTTCTTCTTTCCCTCCTTCTGTCATTGGGTTTGTTGAAGCTTTCAGTTCTGTGGGCCCTCTGTTCTCTCAGATTTATCCTTCTCCACTCTTCACCCTTGCACACTGCTTATATCATGAGCCACTGTTTGAGTGACTTTGGACAAACGATTTCATTTGGTCAATAAGAAGTGTCTACCATCACATGAGCCTACGCGTTGGAAAAGACCTTGCTGCTGGGAAAGATTGAAGGCAAAAGGAAATGGGGCAGCAGATGATGAGATGGTTAAAGAACATCACTGACTCAGTGGACATGATTTGAGCAAACTTCGGGAGATAGTGAAGGACAGGGAAGCCTGGCATGCTGCAGTCCATGAGGGTGCAAAGAGCTGGACATGACTTAGGGACTGAACAACAACCATTACACAATGCTCAGTTACATTTAGGTCCACTTGTCTCCTGAAATGCCCTGAATGTCATGGAGTTTGAACTTTATTTAGTTGACAGTAGGGATACATGACACCCCACTCCAGTACTCTTGCCTGGAAAATCCCATGGATGGAGGATCCTGGTAGGCTACAGTCCATGGGGTCGCTAAGAGTCTGACAAGACTGAGCGACTTCACTTTCACTTTTCACTTTCATGCATTGGAGAAGGAAATGGCAACCCACTACAGTGTTCTTGCCTGGAGAATCCCAGGGACGGGGGAGCCTGGTGGGCTGCCATCTATGGGGTTGCACAGAGTCAGACATGACTAAAGCAACTTAGCAGCAGCAGCAGGGATACATGAAAGGTTTTGAATAGAGGAATGAAATATAAGTGTATGTTTTAGAAAAAAGTGACAAATCTCAGCAGGAAATCTCTCATATAATCTGTCACCCACAGGGGTATTCATTTTGTGAAAGAATGTAGCATATTTTTTCTCCTTTGAATTCTTTTTTTTTTTTTTTCATTTCCCCTCCTACACTTTGATCCTATAAGCCTTTGTTAGAGACCACTCTCTGTGCAGCTCCAAATCCGAGGGCTCCCAAATCCCTGAAGAGTGCTCTGCCCCTGTCCTAGAGAACAGCTTCTGTGGGGCACTCAAGGAGTACGTACAGAGGCCTTTCAAAACTGACTTTAAATGTTCATCAGGGCACTGTGTAAAGAGACAAGGGTGGGAGCGTGTTACACGTGAGTGGGGACTGTGGTGCCCTGATAGAGAAGGGACCCACCCATCGGGGCAGCTAGGGTACCCCACACCCAACCTGGGATAAGGGAACAGAGTAGAGGCCCTCTCTGAAGGGTCCCAGGGCCACCTGGGAGCCAGCCTTCCCTTCGAGGTAGATAATTGGGGAGAGAACAGAAGAGGCGCTCCCGTGGTGGTGGTGTGGTCACTTGCTCCATGATATTGCTGATAGCTGGGGTAACCTGCAGCCAGGGTACACTCAGGGGGCAGCTGGCTGAGCTCCGGGAATGGGGATGCATTGCAGAACTGCTGGGCCCTGTAGTGAGTTTGGAGGATGGCAGCACCCTCGATGAGGGCCAACGAGATGCACCCCAATCTTTGCTGAGCCAGACGTGGCCAGTGGCCACTGTGGGCAGCCAGCACAGCGCTGGTCAGTGCTCCAGGGGTGATGGGGCTCTAGGGGTCTTTCTTGCCCACAGCAGCACCAGACTACAGTTGATGGTGGAAAATGTGTCCCCCCACATCACGAAGATGTCTCCAGTCTGAGGGGCTCAGATCCTCACAGCGTTGACACTGCCTGTCAATTGATGCCAAATTGTAACAGGGCCATTACAGAAGCCCTTAATAGCCTGGAAGACTCCATGCTGATAACACCCATAGTGAAGGTTCCACTACAGTCACCCACGTAATTCACCAAGGGCAAGGCTCACCAGCGCACTCCTCCATGGCAGCCTCACTTGAATTCTTTTTTTTTCATAAATATATTTTATTGAAGTATAATTGAGTTACAGTGTTTCAGGTGCACAGCAAGGTGATTCAGTTATATAAATATATGTAATATTTTTGAAATTATTTTCCATCATAGGTTATTACAAGACATTGACTATAGTTCCCTGTGCTGTACAGTAAACCTTTGTTGCTTGTTACATATCTATTTTTTAATTAGAAATCTAACATTCTATTCATACTAAGTCAAACAAGTGGAATCAAAATGTCACAATTTTTTTAGTTAAGCAGAAACTCATAAGTTTTTTAAATATATATATTACACATATTTATATATATGTATACAAAAGCATTTCTACTATACTTGATAAAGGCTTGAGAAAGAACATCCCAAAAAAAAAGAAGAGATGGAGAAATTGGAGAACATAAACTAAATGAAATGGGAACACTGAATATGAAATAGAAAAAGTGAAACAAACTAGTAAAAGAGCATCATATAGTTCAGTTGTTTTTCAACATGACTGCTCGTTAGAAACACATCTGGAGCTTTGGAGAAAAAAATCAATACTTGAGCATTTGTATTTTCCAAAAAATTTCAAGACAGTTCTGAGATGCATCTGGATTTCAAAAAGTTTTTCTATTAGATCCTAGTTTTGGTGCTATATATTTCTATTATTTTTCTGTTGACCAAGAGACCTCTGGGACAACATTAAACACACCAACATTCACATTATAGGGGTCCCAGAAGGACAAGACCAAGAGAAAGGACCTGAGAAAATATTTGAAGAAATAATAGCTGAAAACTTCCCAAACGTGGGCAAGGAAATAGTTAAGCAAGTCCAGGAAGCGCAGAGAGTCCCAGGCAGGATAAACCTGAGGAGGAACACAGAGAGACACATAGTAATCAAACTGACAAAATTTAAAGACAAAGATAAAATATTAAAGGAAAAATGACAACATACAAGGGAACTCCCATCAGGTTGTCACCTACAGAAGGGATAGAAACTCTTCAAGCCAGAAGGGAATGAATGGCATGATATAGTTAAGTGTTGACCAATCATGATACAGTAGTAGTGAGTAATAGTTACATAATCCCAGTAGTAAAAGATGTTTGTTTATCAGTTTTCACAATCGATAACCTGAAAAAATAAAAGATAATTACAATTGCAAGTCATAATGGGAACATGATTAACTTAACAGTATAAAATAGTTACATATACAATTTGTATATGACATCATATACAAATGATGATGTCAAGCATAGTGATGTCATAAGTGAAAGTGCATACATGCACATGTCTTCATCCACCCAGTCTGTGTCTTTTGATTAGTGTATTTAATCCATTTACATTTAAGGTCATTTTTGCTATGTATAATCCTGTTACCGTTTTCTTAATTGTTTTGGGTTTATTTTCTGTAGGTCCTTTCCTTGTGTTTCCTGCCTAGAGAAGTTCCTTTAGTATTTGTTGTAAAGCTGGTTTGGTGGTGCTGAATTTTCTTAACTTTTGCTTGTCTGGAAAGCTTTTGATTTCTCCATCAAATCTGAAGGAGAGTCTTGCTGAGTGGTTTTCTTGATGTGTGCAAAAATCCGAATCTCTCTGCTCATGAGATTCATGGAGACACAAGCACACAGGGCTCAGCCAGGATGTGCAACGTGATTGATGGTGCGATGTGACTGATGGGCCAGCACGGAAAACCCCTGACGTACACCTGCCTGTTCCCTCTGCTACGGCCGTTCTAGCTAGACCTTTTGTTGTTCAGTCGCTAAGTTGTGTCCGACTCTTTGTGATCCCATGGACCAGCACGCCAGGCTTCCCTACCCTTCATTATCTACCTGAGTTTGCTCAAACTCATGTCCATTGAGTCAGGTAAGGTGGTCTGGTATTCCTATCTCTTTAAGAAAAGTCCTCAGTTTGTTGTGATCCACACAGTCAAAGGCTTTAGCATAGTCAGTGAAGCAGAAGTAGATGTTTTTTAGGAATTCCCTTGCTTTTTCTATGATCCAGTGTATGTTGACAATTTGATCTCTGGTCCCTCTGCCTTTTCTAAATCCAGTTTGTACATCTGGAAGTGCACAGTTCACATACCACTGAAACCTAGCTTGAAGGATCATGAGCATAATCTTCCTGGCATGTGACATGAGTGCAATCATATGGAAATTTGAACATCCTTTGGGATTGGAATGAAAACTGATTTTTTCCATTCCTGTGGTCACTGCTGAGTTTTCCAAATTGCTGGCATATTGAGTGCAGCACTTTCACAGCATCATCTTTTAAGATTTGAAATAGCTCAACTGGAATTCCATCACTTCATTAGCTTTGTTCATAGTGATGCTTCCTAAGGCCCACTTGACTTTGCACTCCAGGATGTCTGGCTCTAGGTGAGTGATCACACCATCATGGTTATCTGGGTCATTAAGAGCTTTTTTGCATAGTTCTTATGTGTATTCTCGGAGAAGGCAGTGGCACCCCACTGCAGTAGTCTTGCCTGGAAAATCCCATGGACGGAGGGGCCTGGTAGGCTGCAGTACATGGGGTCGCTAAGAGTCAGACATAACTGAGTGACTTCACTTTCACTTTTTACTTTCATGCATTAGAGAAGGAAATGGCAACCCACTCCAGTATTCTTGCCTGGAGAATCCCAGGGACAGAGGAGCCTGGTAGGCTGCCATCTATGGGATCACACAGAGTCGGACACGACTGAAGCAACTTAGCAGCAGCAGCAGCCTGTGTATTCTTGCCACCTCTTCTTAACATCTTCTGTTTCTGTTAGGTCCATACTGTTTCTGTCCTTTACTGTGCCCATCTTTTTATGAAATGTTCCCTTGGTATCTCCAATTTTCTTAAAAAGATGTCTAGTCTTTCCCATTCTGTTGTTTTCCTCTATTTCTTTGCATTGGTCACTTAAGAAAGTTTTCTTAATTCTCCTTGCTGTTCTCCTGAACTCTGCATTCAGATGGATGTATCTTTCCCTTTCTTCTTGGCTTCTCTTCTTTTCTCAACTATTTGTAAGGCCTCCTCAGATAACCAGTTTGCCTTCTTGCATTTCTTTTTCTTGGGGATAGTTTTGGTCATCACATCCTGTGCAATGTTATGAACCTCTGTCCATTGTTCTTCAGACATTCTTAACAGATCTAGTCCCTTGAATCTGCTCGTTACTACATAATCATAAGGGATTTGATTTAGGTCATATCTGAATGGCCTAGTGATTTTCCCTACTTTCTTCAATTTGAGCCTGAATTTCGCAATAAGGAGCTGATGATGTGAGCCACAGTCAGCTCTCAGTCTTGTTTTTACTGACCATATAGAGCTTCTCCATCTTCTGCTGCAAATAATATTAATCAGTCTATTTTCGGTACTGACCATCTGGTGATGTACATGTGTAAAGTCCTCTCTTGTGTTGTTGCAAGAGAGACCTTTAAAGACATTTTAATCTCTTTCACTTAAAATATCCAGTGTTCTGCTTTACATATAAAGAGGTCATTGAATTCTTTAGGAATAACTGATGTCACTACCAGAAGTTACTAAAGTGTCTTTGCAGACGCTTAATATGGGAATGCAACATTCCCCTGAACTCTTTATATGGGAGATTATTTAAGAGCTTTAAAATTCCTTAGAACATTGGCAAGTGATTTGAACTTAGCAAACAAGTTCATCTGTTAAGGCAGAAAACCTGTTAAATGGGATTTTGCACAGGGATGCTGTTTTGTTTTGTTTTAAAAAACAAACAGGTAAGCTTACAGTACAAATGTGGAAAAACTTGCAGTGAAAGCACTTTCTGCACTTGGGGCCTAGTGCCTCAAATAGTTCACTTGCCCCTTTCCGTATCTGCCTTTCTATAGTATCAGCTGCCCAGCTGAATTGGTCTTGCCCTGAGATTGATTCCCAGGAGTGGGGTGACGGAGGCTGTTGAGAGAAGGCTGTTGAGTTTGGCGATTTCTGATACTTCCCAACTGCAGGCACTCCCTGAGCTGAAGTTCAGTCCTCTTGGAAGCCAGGAGGTTTGTGTTGGTCAGCAGATAGTTCTGAGTGTTTCCCATGGTTGTAGGAGAAGTTAAAGAGAAGCAACAGGAGTTCCAAAATTTTGTGGTAGGGACTTTTTGGTTTCCTCTACTTTCTGTGAGTAATAATAATACAAGTAGGATAAGCTGAGTAAACTGTAGATATACTTACTGAGCATCTGCCATGATGCCTGCAAGTAATACCGTTTTTTTGCTGACCATATAGAGCTTCTCCATCTTCTGCTACAAATAATATAATCAGAAAGAAGAGATAGCGGTTCAGAGAGGATAAGTATCATGCTGGAATTCGAGCCTAGACATGAGCCCAAAGGAGCTTAGCTTCATTTGTTGGCCCCTGAGATTGATTTTGTAGTCAGGATTATAGCAGCATTAACATATTTTTCCACATACCTTTGTTTTCCAAAGAAGTGCTAGGTGTTGGGGGAAAAGGGACTCTTTTACAGAAAAGATGCCAACCCAGAAGTTCTATTTATTTAGTAGGAAAAAAAGATAGGTAGAATCATATTGATTACAGAACCACTTTGCAAAAAGTAGAAGATATTAGAAAAGTCACCATTTTACAAATGCTGTTGTAGTAACTGATTCAGGTGGGCATTAGTGGGTACATTAAATGAAGACTTGCTGGGGAACTGGATATTCTGAAAGCATCACCTTATAGACTGCTTATTAACTAAAAAGACACAAGTATTTGTTCACAGTAGAGAAAATCTGGCTGATACCAGATTAGCCAAGTGATAAAACTTGCCTTCATCAATAAAGGTAAAACCTGACATATGATATAGCATGCTAGAAGGACATAGCATCACCTGTGTACCATTCCTACCAAAAATATTTACTTTGGAGATATAATGGTGGAAAAACAATCAGACAAATCCAGATGGAGGGACATTTTTAAAATATGTTGCCTGGACTCATCAAAAAGGTCAGTGTTGTGAATGTCCGAAAGTGATACTGAGGGGTCTGCTTTAAAGCAGAGGAGACTGCCAAGAGACAGCTAAGCACAGTGCCCACAAGACCAGATTAAGTACTGAGTACTCAGCGAAGCTAAAAGGTCATTGGAAGCAGGCAGAAATATTTGAATATAGACTGTATATTGCAGAGCAGTGTCATATCAGAGTTCAGTTTCTTGAATGTGATAAATCAATTACATCCATGTTCTTAGGAGATAATACTAAAGTATTTAAGAAGGAAATGTCTTGGTGTTTGCAACTTACTGTCAATTGGTTCAGCAGAAACATACAGAAAAGGTGAAGTGTTACCTCACTTCAGTTGACAGATCTTTAGTTGACAGATCTAAATAAAAAGTGTGTTTAAGTGTTCATATAGTATTGAAACTATTCTGTAGGCTTGAAAATTCTCAAAAGAAAGAATAGAGTTGTTTATTAAAGTAGCCACACTCAAGCAGGGGAAACATTCACATTAAAAATGACAATGGAGAAAGTGTTCAATAAAATAGATGAAAGCAGGGATCACAACAAGGCTTTTACTTAATTGATATCTCTGGTAAATTAATCCTGGCTACTGAGCATGTTGAAATGAATGGGATTCTGAGGCCATATTCATGATTTATAAGCATTGTTTGCCAAGGGCTTTAATGTGAAAGTGGTAATGAATGTTCCAAATATTTTTCATCTTCCGTTGAATGTCTGTATCATTACAGTCAAATTAGGTACTTTGCTGTTGTTCAGTTGCTCAGTCATGTCTGACTCTTTGCGACCCCATGGGCTGCACCCTCCAGGCTTCCCTGTCCTTCATCTCCCGGAGCTTGCTCCAACTCATGTCCATTGAGTTAGTGATGCCATCCAAAGGTCTGGTTCTATGTTGCCCCCTTCTCCTCCTGCCTTCAGTTTTTCCCATCATCAGAGTCTTTTCTGATGAGTTTGCTCTTTGCATCAGGTGACCAAAGTGTTGGAGCTTCAGCTTCAGCATCAGTCCTTCCAATGAACATTCAGGACTGATTTCCTTTAGGATGGACTGGTTGGATCTCCTTGCAGTCCAAGGGACTCTGAAGAGTCTTCTCCAGCAGCACAATTCAAAAGCATCAATTCTTCGGCACTCAGCCTTCTTTATGGTCCAACTCTCACATCCATATATGACTACTGGAAAAACTATAGCTTTGACTAGATGGACCTTTGTTAGCAAAGTAATGTCTCTGCTTTTTAATATGCTGTCTAGGTTGGTCATAGCTTTTGTTCCAAGGAGCAAGCATCTTAATTTCATGGCTGGAGTCACCATCTGCAGTGATCCTGTAGCCCAAGAAAATAAAGTCTGTCGCTGTTTCTATTGGTTCCCCATCTATTTGCCATGAAGTGATGGAACTGGATGCCATGATCTTTGTTTTTTGAATGTTGAGTTTTAAACCAGCTTTTTCACTCTCCTCTTTCACCTTCATCCTCTTCCCTTTCTGCCATCAGCGTGGTTTCATCTGCATATTTGAGGTTGTTGATATTTCTCCTGGCAATCTTGATTCCGGCTTGTGCTTCATTCAGCTCTTATCAGTCATTACTTGATCTAACTGTAATTTTATCCTGAGCTTACATTTTTCCTGCACTGATACTCTCCCCCAAACAGAAACTGGCTTCACAAGTCTTTAAAAGTCAAGTGTCTGAGGCAATCCTTAAATTAGGATCTTTGAGCCGAGCTCTCATTTATGGGTGGGGCATGAGGAGGTCATGGACCTCTGCTGAAATTAGAAAGGAGTACACTACCATCAGATTCTCGAAGGGATTTATGAGCTAAAATGGTTGAGAGCCTAGTTCCTTTGCTAGTATTCTGCTGATCTGCTATAGTTATTTTTCACTTTGTTTGACCAGCAGTGCTTTCGTCTCCTTTCCTGTCACTCTTGCCAGGCCCCTGCATTATAGTAGTATTTGGCTCCTCGGTCTAGTCCCTTTAAAGATTCCCCATTGCCCTTTGAGAGCAGTTGTAGTTTTCACGTAATCAAGAGCAGGTGTAAAGGAAAAACCTCCCCTGTGTGTGTCTCCTTTACTACTTACGAAGAAAACTTCACTTCTGATGCTTCTTCCTGGTCACCAAATGTTTGTGGGGTTTTCCCTGTACCAAGTGGTTTTCAGCAACTCTAGCTGGGTGTCCTGTAGCTCAGTTAGATTCTGACAGTCTCTGCCTGGTGTGGCATCGGCTCCCACAGGTGAAGAGCTCCGTCCCACGGGGCACCCCAGCCCCCGTCACCACTTCAGAAGCCAGTTGGCAGTCTAGTGTTGTCACAAGTACTTCTGACCCTCCAGTTGTATGTTGTGGTTCCCTCAACCCCTTCCTTCTGTCCAAAAGTTTGTTAGAATGGCTGATAGAACTCCGAGGGAAATGTAACATTTACTGGTTTATTATAAAGATAAAGGGTAAAAGATACACAGGGCGAAGAGTGTGAGCAGGGGCGCTCTGGCATGCTGTCCTCTACCTCCTCTGTGTGTTCACTGGCCTGGACATTCGTGGATCCCCATACCTTTGGGTTTTCATGCAGACTTCACGTTTCTAGTCCCTCTTCCTTCCCAAAGGACTGGGAGATGGGGCTGAAAGGTCCAAGCTCCTCATCCAGTTTGGTCTTTCTGGTGACCAGCCAACGATCCTGCTGCTATCCAGGAGCCCACCAAGATTCACCTCATTAGAACAAAAGACACTACCGTCATCCAGGGGATTCCAAGGGATTTAGGGACTCTGTGTCAGGAACCAAGGTGAGAGACCTAATATTAGAACCAAAGATACCCCTAGTGCTGTTACTTAGGAAATTGCAAGCATTTAGGAGCTTTGTCCCAGGAACCAGAGACAGAGACCAATATATATCTTTTCTGTTATTTCACAGCAGAATGTTATTTCCATTCTCTTTGGGAAGTGGACATTAAGGAGCCTTGATGATAGTATATAACTCAATAAATATTGTTGAAAGGATGGTTGAAATAATTAAATATTTCTTTTTCCAAACAGCTTTCCATTGAAATTAGGTGGTGCTCACTTAGTGTTGCTTTAATGAATGAAATTACATGGATCAGTTCCCTTGGCTACCTGTGCAGCTTTCCCAGCTCCTTTTCCAGCTTGAGTCTTCAAGAGGGAGCTTCAGAATTGATTTCTAAAACTGTTTGTACCTGGTGTGATTATAAAGCAATGAGACTGATTGTCATGTGTCGTTTGTGGGATCCGTCTCAGTTACTTTATAGCCATACCTGGTATCTTATACCACAGAATATTGCGTGTTGAACAGCATTTTAAAATCACTTAAGGTTTCTAACTGGAAATTTTAAATGGTTTAGCATCATTTTAGATTTTTTTCTAACTTACTGATCAGAACTCTTATATCTGAAAGATAATTAGATGTTAACTTGTTGCTTTAATTTGCAGTTTCCTTTTTGTTTTAGGGATTTTAATCAGTATTCTGATCAACTGCTTATTGAATTTCTTTTCAGTTGTAAATGGTCTTTGTACATTGTACAAGGATAGTCCTTTCAATTGAATATTATAAATGAAACATAAACTGGGATGAACAAAAAAGGAACCTTCCCCTAGTCCAATCTACACATAGGACCTAAGATAGTTTCAACTGTCACTGATTAAAGATACCACCATTTGGCATTTTGCTGTTGACGCTCTATTATCAAATTTCTGTCCTAAGTCAGTGAAATTATAAAACTGTATATCCTGAGCTTCTGCTTTCTGTTCCTTGTGCTAGTTCTACACACAATAGGTGCTCCATAAATGTTTATAAGAAAAGTTAATGCCAACAAGTACTAGTGTGTTATAAATAACAGTGTTTTTCTCCTTTTCATAAGGAATTGGGGCTCTCTAAAGCACATTTAAGATGGAAAAGGTTTTACAGTGAAACCTGCCGTGATTTTTGTCACATTTCTATTGCCGTGTAATACGATTCCCAGGTGGCTCAATGGTCAAGAATCCGCCTGCCAGTGCAGGAGACACGGGTTCAATCCCTGGGTCCGGAAGATTCCGTGGAGTAGGAAATGGCAACCCACTCCAGTATTCTCGCTAGGGAAAGCCCATGGTCAGAGGAGCCTGGCACCTCTCCCACTTGGCTACAGTCCACAGGGTCATAAAGAGTTGGACACGACTGAGCAACTGAGCATGATTGCTGTATAATACAATGATGTGCACTGTCTCTTGTTACATTTGGCCGATGTAATGGTCTGTCTTTCAAATATAGTTGTAAGACAAATTAATACGGCTCTTACCACTACAGTCATTTTTATGCGTTAAGTGTGTTTGTTTAAATCTTAAGTAGTACACATCAAATTTCTTTTCCCACTTGGTACCAGCATACCCAATTACAACTTCATTTCATTTGAACCTGCAAAACCTTGCCATTAGCAAAAACTGCAGTAGTTTTTCTAAGTAACATTTTTATATATTTGATATTCTGTAAATTTTAAATGTCACTTGAGTATATATATTTATTTTACATTACAGGCACTGGAGATATTATTGCTGTCATGATTACAGAATTGAGGGGTAAAGATATTTTGAGTTATCTGGAGAAAAACATCTCTGTACAAATGACAATAGCTGTTGGAACTCGAATGCCGCCAAAGAACTTCAGCCGTGGTTCTCTAGTCTTCGTGTCAATATCCTTTATTGTTTTGATGATTATTTCTTCAGCCTGGCTTATATTCTACTTCATTCAGAAGATCAGGTATACAAATGCCCGGGACAGGAACCAGGTGAGCTACCAGTACTCTATAGTGATTAATGCTTACTGGCCGTAATTCATAAACATCTGTTGTAATCATACACAATATGAACATTTTTTCATTAAAAAATGGTCAAAAGCATATCTATACAAGTTTTTAAGGATATTTGAAATACCTAAATGGATAAATTATTAAGTTTATAGTGATCACTTGGAATATTCCAGATGAGTGGTTAGCTTAATATCAGAGTGTGATATACCTAATTCTAGTAATTTGAAAAAATATTGCAAAGTTGCACTTTTAAGCTGGTAACATTTGTTTTCAGTAGCAGGGGAGTTGGAAGGATGAAAGATGGAGACTTTTCACTATATATACTTTTGTTCCATGTGAATTTTTTTCCCATGTGAATTATCTGTCCTGTTTAATCTTAGCCACAAGGCATTGACGAGGTCAAAAAGCACCAATAGAAGAGATGTATCTATCTAGTCACCCTGGGAATTACATTGACCAGCACAGCCTAAGTACTCAGTATTAAGATGAAT
The DNA here is from genome assembly GCF_029407905.1 of Bubalus kerabau. Classification (NCBI taxonomy): domain Eukaryota; kingdom Metazoa; phylum Chordata; class Mammalia; order Artiodactyla; family Bovidae; genus Bubalus; species Bubalus kerabau. Next base: position 170,742,914 of record NC_073624.1, read on the forward strand.
AAAGGCACAGGAAAAACAGTATACTGCCCTGTAGTAAAGGACTTGCAGATGGTTTTCTGTCAGTTTGTTACTTATTAATAGTTTGTTTGATGTGCTATATACAGACTATCTGCCCTGGAGCAGGTGTAGGATGTTAGGTCCCAGTCTTAGGTATTTCTAAAAAACTAAGAAATAAATACTTTGGCCACCTGATGCGAAGAGCTAACTCATTTGAAAAGACCCTGATGCTGGGAAAGATTGAGGGCAGGAGGAGAAGGGGATGACAGAGGATGAGATGGCTGGATGGCATCACTGACTCAATGGACATGAGTTTGGGTAGGCTCTGGCAGTTGTTGATAGATGGGGAGGCCTGGCGTGCTGCAGCTCACGGGGTCGCAAAGAGTTGGACACGACAGAGTGACTGAACTGAACTGAACTGAAGAAGTAAATAGTGTGGAGCATGGTTTGAAGCCAGTTTTTTTTATTATTATTTTTGGCTGCACTGGGTCTTTGTTACTGCACATGGGCTTCCCTTTAGTTGCAGTGAGCTGGGGCTACTCTGTAGTTGCAGTCCATGGACTTCTCGTTGGAGTGGCTTCTCTTGTTGAAGAGCACAGGCTCTAGGTACTTGGGCTACAGATACATGGGCTCATTAGTTGTGATGCATGGACACGGCGTGTCCAGGAAGATTTCACATGCCGTGCCCATGTGTCACAACTATTGAGCCCATGTACCTATATGGTACATGTACACAATGGAATATTACTCGCCTATTAAAAATAATGCATTTGAATCAGTTCTATGAGGTGGATAAAACTGGAGCCTATTATACAGAGTGAAGTAAGTCAGAAAGAAAAACACCAATACAGTATATTAACACATATATATGGAATTTAGAAAGATGGTAACGATGACCCTATATGCAAGACAGCAGATGTAAAGAGACACAGATGTAAAGAACAGACTTTTGGACTCTGTGGGAGAAGGCGAGGGTGGGATGATTTGAGAGAATAGCACTGAAACATGTATATTATGATACGTGAAACAGATCGCCAGTCCAGGTTCGATGCATGACAGGGTGCTCAGGGCTGGTGCGCTGGGAGGACCCAGAGGGATGGGATGGGGAGGGAGGTGGAGGGGCGGTTCAGGATGGGGAACACATGTACACCCGTGGCAGATTCATGTGAATGTATGGCAAAAACCACCACAATATTGTAAAGTAATTAGTTTCCAATTAAAATTTTAAAATTAAAAAAATTTTTTATATAACATAATTCTCTATTCAGACAGAGCACCTGTAAATCCCTGTAGGGGATGGTGCAAGGTGGGGGTGTGTAAAATTTTCATCCTTCCTCATTCTAGTGAAAAGAAACATAGACTTTGGTATGGAGTTCAAATCCTGACCTTACTGCCAATTTGCCACAGTCCCTCTTGCAGTTTATATAGCTTCTCAACTTGTTTCTGCATCTGAAAGTATATATAAAACATCTGAAAAGTATAATTTATTGAACATTTGTGTGCCAAGCTCTGTGCAGCATCCTACATCTTTGAAATTTTTATCATGATAATTTTTATTATTTGTGATTTCAGGCCTACAGAAAGTTGTAAAAATAGTATAAAGTATTTTCTTGCCCAAATTGTCCAGCTGTAAACATTTTACCTTGTTTCCTTTTCTATGTGTATCAGTTCAGTTCAGTTCACTTGCTCAGTTGTGTCCAACTTTTTGCGACCCCATTGACTGAAGCACGCCAGGCTTCCCTGTCCATCACCAACTCCTGGAGATTGCTCAAACTCATGTCCCTCGAGTCGGTGATGCCATCCAACCATCTCATCCTCTATCATCCCCTTCTCCTCCTGCCTTCAATCTTCCCCAGCATCAGGGTCTTTTCCAGTGAGTCAGTTCTTCACATCAGGTGGTGAAAGCATTGGAGCTTCAGTTTCAGCATCAGTCCTTCCGAAGAATATTCAGGACTGATTTCCTTTAGGATGGACTGGTTGGATCTTCTTGCAGTCCAAGGGACTCTCAAGAGTCTTCTGCAACACCACAGTTCAAAAGCATCAATTCTTCATCACTCAGTTTTCTTTATGGTCCAACTCTAATATCCATACACGACTACTGGAAAAACCATAGCTTTGACTAGATGGACCTTTGTTGGCAAAGTGATATCTCTGCTTTTTAACATGCTGTCTAGGTTGGTCATAGCTTTTCTTCCAAGGAGCAAGTGTCTTTTAATTTCATGGCTGCAGTCACCATCTGCAGTGATTTTGGAGCACAAGAAAATAAAGTCTGTCACTGTATCAATTTTTTTCCCATCTATATATAATTTTTTAAGAACTGAGAGTAAATTTGGGATAAGATGCCCTTTTACACTTAAATACTTCATTGTATGTTTTCTTATATAGCCACAGTATGATTATCAAGATAATGAAATTAACATTAATATCATTGTCTGATCTATATACCTTTTCTAAGTTTTGTAAAATTGTCTTAATAATGACCTTTATAGAAAAGAAAACCCTGGATTGGTCCAGTCAAATTGTTTGTTGTATTCAGTTGTCATGTCTCTTTTAACCTGTTCATGACATTGACATTATTGAAGATTATAATCCAGTTGTTTTGGATTTGAGCTTGTCTGATGTCTGTTCCTTCATGATTAGGTTCAGGTTATCTATGTTTTTGTCAGAAATACCTCCCAGGCCTTTACATTTATTAATTTTTCATTTTGAGATAGTTGTAACTTCACATATATTTATAAGAAATAATGCAGAGAGATCCCAAACACCCTTCACCCATTTCCTCCTAGATGTAAAATCTTGCCTAACTATAGTAAATATCACAACCAGGATATTGATGTTGATACTGATAGTCAGATTTTTCCAGTTAAACTTGTGCTGGAATGTGTGTAGTTCTTTGCAATTTCAGGTGACCACCTCCCAGTCCAGATACAGTCCTGTTATCACAAGGACCCTTTGTGCAAATTCTTTGACAGTCAGCCATAGCCACCTCCCTCTCTCCTGCACTGTGCCTAACCCCTGACTACACTAGTCTGTTTCTCCACTCTATAGTTTTGTCATCTCAAAAATGCTATATTAATGGAATCATAGAGTACTTAACTTCTAGAGTTTGGGTTTCTTCATCTAACACATTCCCTTGAGATCGTCCCAGATTGTATGTATCAGTAATTTATTTCTTGTTATTGGTGACTAGTATTCTATATCTTGGATGTACCATGACTTGGTAACCAAGTTATTTCCCATTTTGGCTATTATAAATAAAGTGACTATGAACATTCGTGTACAGGTTTCTGCATGAGCATGAGTTTTCATTTCCCTGGCATAAATGTTCAGTAGTGGAATTTTTGAGTTATTTTGATAGGTACATATTTAATTTTGTAAGAAATTGCCATTCTTTTCCCAAGCAGCTGTACTGTTTTACATTCCCAGTTCTTCTGCATCCTTGCCAGCATTTGGTGTGGTCACTATCTTTCATTGCTGCCATTCTGATGGGTGTACAGTGACATCTCCTCTGTGATGTTAGTCTGCGTCTCCCCAGTGACTGGTGGTGTCGGCCGTCCTTCACCGCAAGACGCCATCTGCATGTCCTCCACAGTGAGAGGGTTTCTCTTTTACCCATTTCTACTGGATCATTTCTTACTGTGGAATTCTGAGTGTTCTTTATATATTCTAAATACAAGTCTTTTGTCAGAATTATGGTTTGCAAATATTTTCTCTGATGGTCTTTTGAAGAGCAAAATTTTTAATTTTGGTGAAGCTTAATTTATCAGTATTCCCTTTATGAATTGTGCTTTTTCTGACAAGTGTAAAAATTCTTTGCCTAACCCTGGATACCAAAGATTTTCTAATACTTTTCAAAAAGTTTTACATTTTGTATCTGACCCATTTTAAATTACATTTTATATACAGTGTGAGGCTTAGATTGAGGTTCCTTTTTATACTTATGTCTGTCCAATATTGCACCTTTGTCAAAAAACTCGGGCACATTTGTGTGGGTGTATTTCTGGGTTTTCTGTTTGACCCATCCAGTGTCTATGTTCACACCACACTGTCTTCTTACTTAAGCTATATATTATGCCTAACTATTGGGTACAGTGATCCATCCCATTTTTTTTTCCTTTTCACGATTGTTTTATCTATTCTAGGTCCTAGAGTCTTTTCATACAAATTTTAGAATAAGTTTGTCTCTGTCTCTACCAAAAAAAAAAAAAAAAAAAAACTTGCTGAGATCTTGATGTGAATGCATTAAACCTGTTGATCATTTGAGGAGAATCTATATATTTTATCATGTTAAATCTTTCAGTTCATGAACTTTGTTTTTCCATTTTTTTAGATCTTTTTTCCCCTTTTAATAGCATTTTATTCTTTTCAGCATACACATCCTGTCATATTTTGTTAAGTTTATACCTAAGAATTTTGTTTTGTTTGGAATGACTATAAAAAGTAATGTAATGGCAAATGGACTCTACATGTGTTTTTACTTTCAGGTTCCACATGTTTATTTTAAGAATATCAAAATGTGATTGAATTTTGTATACCAGTTTTGTGTTCTGCAGCCTTGGTAAACTCATTTATTATTATAAATTGCTTGGGGTTTTCTGTATAGACAGTCTTGTTATCTGCTGCTACTGCTGCTGTTGCTAAGTCACTTCAGTTGTGTCCAACTCCGTGCGACCCCATAGACAGCAGCCCACTAGGCTCCTCTGTCCCTGGGATTCTCCAGGCAAGAATACTGGAGTGGGTTGCCATTTCCTTCTCCAATGCATGCATGCATACTGAGTTGCTTCAGTTATGTCCAACTGTGCGACCCCATGGACAGCAGCCCACCAGGCTCCTCTGTCCACAGGATTCTCTAGGCAAGAATACTGGAGTGGTTTGCCATTTCTTTCTCCAAATGTTATCTGAAAATAGTGACTATTTAAATTGTTCCTTTCCAGTCTTGGTGCTTTATTTCATTTTCTTGCCTTATTGCAATGGCTAGAACTTTCAGAACTATGCTGAGTAACAGTAAAGGAAAGTGTGGGCATCCTTGCCTGTGCCCAATCTTAGAGGGAAGGATTCAGTCTGTTGTTGTTAAGTAAGTTAATATGTGGATAACTGTCATGTTTCTTACCAAGTTGAGGAAGGTTCTCTCTGTATCTAGTGTGCTGAGAATTTTTATCACCAGTGGGTGCTTGACTTTGTCACATGCTTTTTATGTATCAGTTGATGTGATCATATGATTTTTTTGTTTTCTTTTTTAGCCTGTGGTGGATTGCATTTGTTGATTTTTGAATGTTGAACAAGCCTTGCATACCTGGAATAAACTGTACTTGGTCTAGTCTTATATACCTGGAATAAATCCCACTAGGTTATGGCATATAATTTTTTGTGCATTGCTGGATTTGATTGGCTAGTACTTGGTTGAGGGTTTTGGTATCTTAAGTTCATGAGAGATACTGGTTTGTAGTTTTGAGGGAGAAGCTGTAAAAACTTAATGTCTTTAATGGTTAAAAGAATGTTTAGGTTGTGTTTCATCTTTTTTGGGGATTTTGAGAAATTGGCCCTTTTTTTATATATTGTCATACTTATGAACGTAAAATTGTTCATAGTACTACTCCCTGTTCTTTTAATGACTGCAGTGTCTGTACTGATATTTCATGCTCATTACTGATTTTAATTATTTGTATCTTCTCTTTTTATCTTCGTCAGTCTTTTGAGAAATTTCTCTTTTTTAAAAAATTTATTTATTTTAATAGGAGGCTAATTACTTTATCATTCCAATCCCAAAGAAAGGCAATGCCAAAGAATGCTCAAGCTACCACACAATTGCACTCATCTCACACGCTAGTAAAGTAATGCTCAAAATTCTCCAAGCCAGGCTTCAGCAATACGTGAACCATGAACTTCCAGATGTTCAAGCTGGTTTTAGAAAAGGCAGAGGAACCAGAGATCAAATTGCAAACATCCGCTGGATCATGGAAAAAGCAAGAGAGTTCCAGAAAAACATCTATTTCTACTTTATTGACTATGCCAAAGCCTTTGACTGTATGGATCACAATAAACTGTGGAAAATTCTGAAAGAGATGGGAATACCAGACCACCTGACCTGCCTCTTAAGAAACCTATATGCAGGTCAGGAGGCAACAGTTAGAACTGGACATGGAACAACAGACTGGTTCCAAATAGGAAAAGGAGCACATCAAGGCTGTATATTGTCACCCTGCTTATTTAACTTCTATGCAGAGTACATCATGAGAAACACTGGGCTGGAAGAAGCACAAGCTGGAATCAAGATTGCCAGGAGAAATATCAATAACCTCAGATATACAGATGATACCACCCTTATGGCAGAAAGTGAAGAGGAACTAAAAAGCCTCTTGTTGAAAGTGAAAGAGGAGAGTGAAAAAGTTGGCTTAAAGCTCAACATTTCAGAAAACGAAGATCATAGCATCTGGTCCCATCACTTCATGGGAAATAGATGGGGAAACAGTGGAAACAGTGTCAGACTTTATTATTTTGGGCTCCAAAATCACTGCAGATGGTGACTGCAGCCATGAAATTAAAAGATGTTTACTCCTTGGAAGGAAAGTTATGACCAACCTAGATAGCATATTCAAAAGCAGAGACATTACTTTGCCAACAAAGGTCCATCTAGTCAAGGCTATAGTTTTTCCAGTGGTCATGTATGGATGTGAGAGTTGGACTCTAAAGAAAGCTGAGCGCTAAAGAAAGCTGAGTGCCGAAGAATTGATGCTCTTGAACTGTGGTGTTGGAGAAGACTCTTGAGAGTCCCTTGGACTGCAGGGAGATCCAACCAGTCCATCCTAAAGGAGGTCCGTCATGGGTGTTCATTGGAAGGACTGATGCTGAAGCTGAAAGTCCCAATACTTTGGCCACCTCATGCAAAGAGTTGACTCGTTGGAAAAGACCCTGATGCTTTTGAGGGAGGGATTGGGGGCAGGAGGAGAAGGGGACGCCAGAGGATGAGATGGCTGGATGGCATCACCAACTCGATGGACATGAGTTTGAGTGAACTCCGGGAGTTGGTGATGGACAGGGAGGCCTAGCATGCTGTGATTCATGGGATCCCAAGGAGTCGGACACGACTGAGTGACTGAACTGAACTGAATTACTTTATTGTAGTGGTTTTTGCCATACACTGACATGAATCAGCCATGGGTGTACATGTGTTCCCCATCCTGAGCCCCCCTCCCAGCTCCCTCCTCATCTCATCCCTCTGGATCATCCCAATGCACCAGCCCTGAGCACCCTGTCTCATGCATCGAACCTGGACTGGCGATCTATTTCACATATGATAATATATATGTTTCAGTGCTATTCTCAAATCATCCCACCCTCGCCTTCTTAATTTTATTGATTCTTTTTAAAAACAAGTTTCCTTGAATTTTAAAAGATAGGAACTTGGATTATTTATTTGAAAATTTTTCTATTTCTCTTGTAAGAATGTACTGTTGTTTTCTCTCATCACTATTTTAACTGTGTCCCATATGCTTTGATATCCTCTATATTCATTCAACTTTATGTAATTTTTTTCTTCTGAGACTTCCTCTTTGACCTGTAATACACACTTATTTAGAAGTGTTCTGTTGAGTTTTCTCTTGTTTGGAGATTTTGCTACTGTCTTAGTGTTACTGATTTCTAATTAGATTTCAGTATGATCAGAGAAATACTCTATGATTTCAGTTCTTTTAGATTTGTTGAGGTTTGTTTTATGGTCTAAGATCTAGTCAGTTTGGATGAATGTCTGATGTGTGCTTGGGGAAAAAATGTATATTCTGCTATGGGGTAGAATGTTTTATAGATGTCGATTAGATCAGTGCACTCAGCTTGCTTCTAAGAGGTCGGGGAGGGGGAGGTTCACTTTCCCGGTGGACCCTGCTGAAACCATTGTGGGAAGAGGGGTTCAATTTTTCCATTGGTGTTTTGTTAGAGTAAGATTGTAGCCCACTCTTCCTGGTACTTTAGCTTGGGGAAGTAGGCCCTTTTTTTGGACTAGGGTAAGGGAGGGGGTCTGTTCCTGTTGGGAGTACCAGATTGGAGGTTTCTGCAGCATCTTGTGTGAGACATATGAGGCCAGGAAACTCATTACACAGCATTCAAGTCCTAAGGCCCCTAGGCAGCTCACCTCCTCTACCTTTCAGAGACTTACTATGCTGATTTGTTGTGTTTTGTCCAGGGCTTTTTAGGTGTAGAGGGGTGCACCTTGGAAGAATGGGGCCTGTCCGTTGTAGGAGAACTGAGAGTTCTTATAATATCTCACATGATTTTTGACTTGGATATAGGTGATTTGAAGTGATAAAGGGATATTAGATGAAAGGGTTAACTGATCTAAAACTATGACACTTTCATAGAAAAGATTATTAGATATGCATGTATAAAATAAAGTTTACAGCCTTAAAATAGAATGCACCAATTTGCTGAGATTTTTGACAGAATAAACGCATGCTAAGTCACTTTAGTCGTGTCTGACTGTCTGCGACCCCATGGACTGTAGCCCACCAAGTTCCTCTGTCCATGGGATTCTCCAGGCAGTAATACTGGAGTGGGTTGCCATTCCCTCCTCCAGGGGATCTTCCCGAGCCAGGAAAGTCTCTTATGTCTCCTGCATTGGCAGGCAGGTTCTTTATCACTAGCGCCACCTGAGAAGCCTTTTTGACAAAGTGAATAGCCATAAAATCCAGTTCTGATGAAATGGAGGGATACATAGTCAAATCAGCACTAACAAGTTGACAGCATTTATTTATTTATCTTCAAAGCACCTGGCAAGAAATTCTATCCAGTGATATTTGAAGAAAATAGAAGTCAGCTGAAGCGCTTCAGCTTCTTTGAAGGGCAGAAGCATAGCATTGAAGTGTTCTTTTACCCACCCTCTTTAACCAGTGATGTTACCTTCTTTTTTAAATTGAAAATTTTAACCAATATAATATATGGACATGAGTTTTAAGAATAAATGGTACTGCAGAGTTTGGTTCCTTGCCTAGTCTTTTCCTCCTTCTAATTCTTGTTTCTCAGCAACAAGTCATCTCTTTCAGCTCTTTCCCTCTTCTGTTACTAACTTAAGTAACTAGCATGCTGTACCCCTTTTAAAAATAAATTTAAAGGTGTCTTTTAAATGTATTATTGCCATTATGGAAAACTAAAAGTAAAATGCTCAAGAGTAGTTCTAAAAGGGTGTTCTCTGCAAGCAAGCCCTATATTGTTGGTTTGAAGGTAGTGCTTCTCAAGGACTCTTGAGAAAAGCAGATTGTTGACCGCAGGAGCCTGCTCTTTAGTGGCACTTTGGTTACACCCAGCATGTGACCTGCGTGTAATGAGGGAGTCAGCACAGTCACCATCTGGTGTGGACCGCAGACGGAAACTGGCTTTGTGGCTGACTGCACAGACTTCCTAAGAATTCTTCCCCAGACTCTATAGCGGGGTCTGGTATTCTGACCTTTGTTCCTCCTTCTGTTTTTTCCTAAGGTTGAGAAGCAAATTTGATGATGTTTCATGTGGCTTGAAAAGCTTAGCTTGTTAAAGTTAAACACAAGCAATGGCGGCAGCACCTCAACTGGTTGAAACCTTTGGTTATTTTAAAAGAGAAACCAGAACTGTTAGCAGAGAACAAAAAGTAAGCGAGAGCCTCGTTTTCTCCCACAAACTGTCATCATGAAGCAGTTCTTTCTATAGAATATGCTATCTTTTAAAAAGAAGTAGTTAGATTGTTAAGTGAAATATGAACATTATCTTGATTTCAGAATGGATTACTCTCCTCAGTATTATTTAAGTATGATGACGCCTGGTGCATGGCAAGTTTTGTACATTGTTTTCAGTGTGTTATTGTTATTATCTAAATATTATTGGAGAGAACAGGGAAAGCAGGTAAAACCAGTATATAAGCTTGTGATTAAAAAAAAAGAATATGCTACCACAGAGAGCCATATGTTGTAAATAACTTTCTAAGCACAGTGCAGTGTACACAGTTGATGCCGTTTTACATGTGAGATAAGAATCTCATGCTTTGGCTTTTTAGATCGCTTCCAGATACCTGTGGTTGCTCTTCCTGAAAATTGGTTAGAATACATCTGAATACAAACAGATCAGATGATGGCTAATGGTGAACTCAAATGTCACCTTATAATAAGACAGTGATAGTTATTTCACATAAGAGGATAGATATGTGGTATGTTTTATTGAAAGGGTACTTAAACTTTTTCACAATTACATAGTTAATATTGTACCCTTAATCTCAAAGTGGTCGAGTTTGACAAACCAGAACAATAAAACTTTTATTTAACTGTTGAGGAATAAGGTAGATATTAGAAAAAAATTCCATAACCTAGGACCACTGAGTTTAGAAGACCTTCTTATGAAACTCCTGGTGAAAATGCATATGGTTTCCAAGGTACTTAAAACTCATTAAAGCTTCTCACCAAAATGTGTATACAGTATTCTTAGACTTCCTACATATCACAAGGCTACTGAAGGTGAAACATGCTTTTGTTGCCCATTTTTATCTTGGAAGATAGCTAATTGGAAAATGGACTTGTGTGGGAGAATATGGATGTGTATTGAATATTCTTCAGAGGAAGGCTAGTACTTTGCTTGCATGATCTTTGAAAATGGTGGGTTTGAAAAGTCTTTCCCATCTAGATTAGAGGGGGAGAAGTTGCATACTGTCAAGGTTTTTCCCATAGAAATAGATTATGTAGTCAAAAGAGACAGATTTCTTCATTATTGGATGGCAGATTGAATTTTATTATGTTTTTTAGGGACTAACAATTCCAGAAGAACTGGAAAAAGGAAAATAGATCTTTCAACTGAGAATGTATTATTTTACCACTTTTTAAATACATTGCAAGTTACTTTAACTTCTTTTTCATGTCCTGCTATTCTGATCAATTTACGTTGATAAATACCACTTTCCATATTCAGAGACTGTATGCTTTCTAAATGTTATATCAAAGCTTAAGACTTTGTTTTCCTAGCACAAAATATTCTCTTGAGATCAGAGTGTTTCTGAGACATTCAGTTCTACATCCTTGGCATTTAGCATAGGGCCTGGCATGTCACAGTATCTCAGTAAATGGCTTAAATGAATTAAAGAATAAGAGTGCATTCTATTGGGAAGGCAGACAGGTGTAATCAAAATACTGTGTAGTTTAAGAGTTATTCTTTTGGGGCAGAGTGATATTACTAGAGTGATATCACAGAGAAGGTAGTGACATTTGAGCTGAATTTTAAAGGATAAGACTTCATCAGACAGAAACTGAGCAGAAAGGCAAAGGGATTGTTTTCCACAGAGCTGTGGGGAGCTGACAGGAGAGACAGCAGAGTTGAATCACATCAGAAAAAGGGAGGAGACCTGAGACTGAACCTATCCTGGATGAGCACATTGACTGTGGAAGATGAAGGGCTTGACTCTTGTGCTGAAAAATTCAGACTTTAGTCTAGAAGCAGTAGGAGTCATCAGAGGGTTTTTGTTTTTGTTTTTTTCTGTTAAGGACAGGCTTAGGGGAAAGAGTTCCTAAAGAGGAAAATATTGAAGAGCAAAGGAAAATAATATTAATAAAACAAGGTTATGTACAGAGCTGGGAGAAGAATTAGGCCACAGACAGGTGGTTACCTTGGAAAAGCATTGGGGATATTTCTTTTCAGAAAAAAAAGGGAAAAGGTAATAGTGATGAGAGAATGAATGAAAGAAGGTGCTTTCAGTTACTTCAATCAGGGAAAAATTATATTTACAGCATCTAGATTTCATCAGTGTCTAAAAGAAGAAAATCCTATTATCTGCTAATGCTGACCTAATTCTGAATCTGTGGGAAAGTTCTGATGATTGAAACAGAAACCTGAGATGAGTCTCATTAAAGTGACCTACCATCAGTCCACTGAGAACCATCTCATTGTGAACAGATTATTCCTGTTAAGTGAAGCAGTATGAGTTGTTTAAATTGTTTTCTACCAATTTAAACCTTTTGGACACACTGAATCCATACATAGAATACTGTTCACATTATTACTGATGTCTTTACACAAGTGAAATAAGTAAATATGGCCCTTGATGATCAATATCCCTTCATATTTTATAAATGGGAAATCTTTAGGCATTTAGGATGGAAAAATGAACTGGGCTGGAAAGTCAGGAGATCAAAGGTTCTGGTCTCAGCACTTTTACTAGCTTTAGGTAAATCACCTCACTTCTCTCTGGCTTTGGATTTTCTCCTTTGTAAAATAATACATCCCTCTGTGGTTTTGTCCCATTCCATAATATTCCGTATGTGATGAGGTGGAAACTTGAGTAACCTTATTACCTAAAGTACAGAGAATATGAGTGAGTGGGTAGAGGGCTATGGGAAATGCTTTGGAGCTAGGGTTGCTATTTTATACTTAGGTTTTGTGTGTGTGCTCAGTTGCCTGACTCATTGCCCACCAGGACTATAAACCCGCCAGGCTCCTCTGTACATGGAATTTTCCAGGCTTGAATACTGGAGTGGGTTGCCATTTCCTACTCCAGGGGATCGTCCTGACCCAGAGATCAAATCTGAGTTTCTTGCATCCTGTGCATTACCAGTAAATTCTTTACCACTGCACCACCTGGGAAGCCATACTTGGTTTAGTGAGTCTCAAACTGCAGTATACAAAAGAATGGTATGAGGACACTTTTCCCCTCCCCCTCCTCTCCTCCTCTTCCTCCTCTTCCTCTTCCTCCTTCACTTTTAAAAACTGCAAGTTCCCAAGACACCTCCCCGCTCCAGCAAAAATACATAGAACTATATCCAAAAAAAGGTCTCAATGACCCAGATAACCACAATGGTGTGGTCACGGACATCCTGGAATGGGAAAGTGGGCCTTAGGAAGCATTACTATGAACAAAGCTAGTTGAGGTGATGGAATTCTAGGTGAGCTATTTAAAATCCTAAAAGATGATGCTGTTGAAGTGCTGCGCTCATTATGTCAGCAAATTTGGAAAACTCAGCAGAGACCACAGGACTGGAAAAAGTCACTTTTCATTCCAGTCCCAAAGAAGGGCAGTGCCAAAGAATGTTCCAACTAAGGACAGTTGAACTCATTTCACATGCTAGGAAGGTTGTACTCAAAATTCTTTAAGGTAGGCTTCAGCAGTAGATGAACTGAGAACTTAACAGATGTACAAGCTAGGTTTCAAAAAGGCAGAGGAACCAGAGGGCAAATTGCCAACATTCGTTGGATCATGGAGAAAGCAAGGGAGTTCCAGAAAAACATCTACTTCTGCTTTATTGACTACATGAAAGCCTTTGGCTGTGTGGATCACAACAAACTGTGGAAAATTCAGGAGATGGGAGTACCAGACCACCTTACCTATCTCCTGAGAAACCTGTATGCAGGTCAAGAAACAATAGTTAGAAGCGGACATGGAACAACTGACTGGTTCAGAATTGGGAAAGGAATACAACAAGGCTATATATTGTCACCCTGCTTATTTAACTTCTATGCAGTGTACATCATGTGAAATGCTGAGCTGGATGAGTCACAAGCTGGAATCAAGATTTTCAGGAGAAATATCAACAACCTCAGATATGCATATGACACCACTCTAATGGCAGAAGCAAAGAGGAACTAAAGAGCCTCTTGATGAGGGTGAAAGAGGAGAGTGAAAAAGTTGGCTTGAAACTCAGTATTCAAAAAACTAAGATGGCATCTGGTCCCATCATTTCAGTGATGTATTTTCTTGGGCTCCAAAATTACTGCAAACTGTGACTGCAGCAATAAAATTAAAAGATGCTTACTCCTTGGAAGGAAAGCCATGACACACCTAGGTGGCATATTAAAAAGCAGAGACATCACTTTGCCGACAAAGGTCCATGAAGCTAGTGGAGGTGATGGAATTCCAGCTGAACTATTTCAAATCCTAAAAGATGATGTTGTTTAAGTGTTGCATTCAATATGCTAGCAAATTTGGAAAACTCATCAGTGGCCACAGGACTGAAAAAGGTCAGTTTTCATTCCAATCCCAAAGAAAGACAATGACAAAGAATGTTCTAACTACTGCACAATTGTACTCATCTCACACACTAGCAAAGTAATGCTCAAAATTGTCCAAGCTAGGCTTAACACATGAACTGAGAACTTCCAGATGGACAAGCTGGATTAAGAAAAGGCAGAAGAACCAGAGATCAGATTGCCAACATCCACTGGATCATAGAAGAAGCAAGAGAATTCCAGAAAAACATCTACTTCTGTTTCATTGACTAAAGCCTTTGACTGTGGGAATCACAACAAACTTTGGAAAATTCTTAAAGAGAGGGGAATACCAGACCACCTTATCTGCCTCCTGAGAAATCTTTATGCAGGTCAGGAAATGACAGTTAAAGCTGGACGTGGAACAATTGACTGGTTCCAAATTGGGAAAGGAGTATGTCAAGGCTGTATATTGACACCCTGCTTATTTCACTTATATGCAGAGTACATCATGAGAAATGCTGGGCTGGAGGAAGCACAAGCTGGAATCAAGATTGCCGGGAGAATTATCAATAACCTCAGATATGCAGATAACACCACCCTTATGGCAGAAAGTGAAGAGGAACTAAAAAGCCTCTTGATGAAAGTCAAAGAGGAGAGTGAAAAAGTTGGCTTAAAGCTCAACATTCAGAAAATGAAGATCATGGTATCTGGTCCCATCACTTCATGGGAAATAGATGGGGAAACAGTGGAAACAGTGTCAGACTTTATTTTGGGGGGCTCCAAAATCACTACAAATGGTGATCGCAACCATGAAATTAAAAGACGCTTACTCCTTGGAAGGAAAGTTATGACCAACCTAGATAAGCATATTGAAAAGCAAAGACATTATTTTGCCAACAAAGGTCCGTCTAGTCAAGGCTATGGTTTTTCCAGTGGTCATGTATGGATGTGAGAGTTGGACTGTGAAAAAAGCTGAGTGCCAAAGAATTGATGCTTTTGAACTGTGGTGCTGGAGAAGACTCTTGAAAGTCCGTTGGACTGCAGGGAAATCCAACCAGTCCATTCTAAAGGAGACCAGTCCTGGGTGTTCATTGGAAGGACTGATGCTAAAGCTGAAACTCCAATACTTTGGCCACCTCATGCGAAGAGTTGACTCATTGTTAAAGACTCTGATGCTGGGAGGGATTGGGGGCAGGAGGAGAAGGGGACGACAGAGGATGAGATGGCTGGATGGCATCACCAACTCGATGGACATGAGTTTGGGTGAACTCCGGGAGTTGGTGATGGACAGGGAGGCCTGGCGTGCTGTGATTCATGGGGTTGCAAGGGGTCGGACATGACTGAGCGACTGAACTGAAGTGCACTGATGAAGGTGAAAGAGGAGAGTGAAAAAGCTGGCTTCAAACTTAAGAAAAAACTAAGATCATGGCATCTGCTCCCATCAGTTCATGGCAAATACATGGGGAAACAATGGAAACAGTGAGAGACTTTATTTTGTGGGGCTCCAAAATCACTGCAGATGGTGACTGCAGCCATGAAATTAAAAGATGCTTGCCCTTTGCAAGAAAAGTTATGACCAACATAGACAGCATATTAAGAAGCAGATCTGATTCAAATGTATTCTTTTTAATGGCTGAATAATACTCCATTGTGTATATGTACCACAGCTTTCTTATCCATTCATCTGCTGATGGACATCTAGGTTGCTTCCATGTCCTGGCTATTATAAACAGTGCTGCGGAGAATGGCATTGAAACATGTAAATATCATGTATGAAATGAGTTGCCAGTCCAGGTTCGATGCACGATACTGGATGCTTGGGGCTGGTGCACTGGGACGACCCAGAGGGATGGAATGGGGAGGGAGGAGGGAGGAGGGTTCAGGATGGGGAACACATGTATACCTGTGGCGGATTCATTTTGATATTTGGCAAATCTAATACAGTTATGTAAAGTTTAAAAATAAAATAAAATTAAAAAAAAAAAATTAAAAAAAAAAATAAAAAAAAAAAAAAAAAAAAGAAGCAGAGACATTACTTGGCCAACAAAGGTTCATCTAGTCAAAGCTATGGTTTTTCCAGTAGTCACGTATGAATTTGAGAGTTGGACCATAAGGAAAGCTGAACACCGAAGAATTGATGCTTTTGAGCTGTGTGTTGGAGAAGACTCTTGAGAGTCCCTTGGGCTGCAAGGAGATCAAACCAGTTAATCCTAAAGGAAATTAGTCCTGAATATTCATTAGAAGGACTGATGCTGAAGTTGAAGCTCCAGTACTTTGGCCACCTGATGTAAAGAGCTGACTCATTGGAAAAGACCCTGATGCTGGGAAAGATTGAAGGCAGGAGGAGAAGGGGATGACAGAGGATGAGATGGTTGGATGGCATCACTGACTAGATGAACATGAGTTTGATCAAACTCCGGGGGTTGGTGATGGACAGGGAAGTATGGCATGCTGCAGTCCATGGGGTCGCAGAGTCGGACACAATTAAGTGACTGAACTGAACTGATGGTTTTTCCAGTAGTCATGTATGGATGTGAGTGTTGAACCATAAAAATGGCTGAGCAGTGAAGAATTGATGCTTTTGAATTGTATTGCTGGAGAAGACTCTTAAGAGTCCCTTGGACTGTAAGGAGTTCAAACAGTCAGTCCTAAAGGAAATCAGCCCTGAATACTCATTAGAAGGCCTGAAGCTGAAACTGAGGTTCCTATGCGGATGACCTTGATGCTGGAAAAGATTGAAGGCAAAAGAAGAAGAGGGCAGCAGAGGATGAGATGGTGGGATAGCATCACCGACTCAGTGGACGTGAACTTGAGCAAACTCCAGGTGATAGTGGAGTACAGACGAGCCTGGTGTGTCGCATGGGGTTGCGAAGAGTTGGACATGACTTAGCAACTAAATAACATCTCCCCCTCCAGTCTTTTTGGGAAGTCAAGCTAGGACGTACTTAGCAGCTCTCAGTCTGGGCCAGTTACTTAATCTCTCTGTGCTTCAATCTCTTCTTCTATAAAATGAGAATAATGTAATTCTTATAAAATGATCGTGAAGATGTCCTGAATCAGTACATGTGAAGGTCTTACCACAGTACCTAGCACATTGTGTGTACTGAATAAATCTTACTCACTATATCATCACTATCATATTGTTATTAAGCACTCAAGGTAGATTTAAAGCATTTGCCCCACAGACAATATCTTAAAAAAAAAACCTGGCATTGGTAGTGAGGTGAAGGTAAGGAATCTTAATAAAAAATTATCTTCACAAAAGGAATTTGTGCTTCATCTTAGATATTTGGAAGTCAGCAGGAGTTGAGGTATACGTGTCACAAAGTGATGGGAAATATGGAGGGAGATATTTAAAACTCAAGGGATAATCCAGAAGAAGATAATAACACAGACTCCAAGTCCACAGAAAAAATATTACAATGAAGATATTTGGCATTATTATCAAACACAAGGAAAAGAGGTTCTGAAAGTTTAGATGTGGAAGTGATGATATAACCAAATATTTATGGGAGATCTCTTAATTTGATGGGCTTCCCTGGTGGCTCAGCTGGTAAAGAATCTGCTTCCAATGCAGGAAACCTGGGTTCGAATCCTTTGTTGGGAAGATCCTCTGGAGAAGGAAATGACTACCCACTCTGGTATTCTGGCCTGGAGAATGCCACAGACTGTACAGTCCATGGGGTCGCAAAGAGTCAGACA